>NC_091437.1:5000-746659 GCF_964237555.1 Oryctolagus cuniculus | reverse complement strand
TCAGTTCCTGGCGGAGTTCTGGAACTGCCTGCTACATGACTCAAGTTTTATTCAATTTTTCTTCCAAAAAGCCAACAAACTATTTAATATTTGTTGTTTTTTGGAAAGATTTATTTAATTTTTTTTTGTGAAAAGCAGAAAGGAAAAGAGAGAGAGAGAGAATCGTCAATCGTCAACATCCAGTGCTGGGCCAGGCTGAAGCTAGGAGCCCAGAACTCCATCCTAGTCTCTCATGTGGGTGGCAGAGGCCCAACCATTCGAGCCATTATCTACTGCTTGCCAGGTGCTTTAGTCGGAAGCCTGTTTGGAAGCAGAGCATCCATGACTCAAACTGGCACTCCAGTCTGTGGTGTGAGCATCATAAGGGGCAGCTTAACCTGGTGTACCACATGCCCTCCACTGTTCCTTTTATATTAATAGAAGTAAATTAACAATACAAGATTGTCATGATTTGTTGAAGACTTTGACTCTATGAAATAGCATACTTACCTTTTTAAAAAATATTTATTTATTTGAAAGAGTTACAGAGAGAGATGGAGAAAAAGAGTGAGAGAGAGAGAGAGAGAGAGAGAGAGGTCTTCCATCTGCTGGTTCTATTCCCAAATGGCCAAAATGGCTGGAGCTGAACCAATCTGAAGCCAGAAGCCAGGAGCCAAGAGCTTCTTCTGGGTCTTCCACTTAGGTGCAGGGGCCCAAGAACTTGGGCCATCCTCCGATGCTTTCCCAGGTAAATTAACAGGGAGCTGGATTGGAAGTGGAGCAGCCAGGACTCAAACCAGTGTCCATAAGGGATACTGGCACTGCAGGCCTGGGGCTTTAACCCACTGCGCCACAGAGCCAGACCCTCATACTTTATAATGAAAATGTTTTAATAGAAAGTACCTGAATGCAGTTAGGGCTTTTTTTTTTATTACAAAATTGACATTTCAACAATTCCTCTGAAATATAATATTGGGATGGATTCATGGAAGCCGAGAGAAAATTTTGCTATAATAACTCAGTGCTTGAACTTTTGTTGAAACAGAGGGTGCCAAGGATTGTCACCCTCATTGTTTTATGTCATCCTTGGAGGAGGCAAAAATTGTTGTCTTATTTTGAAAACAGCGAAAAGAAGACAAAGGGTTCTTGGGAAGATCGTTACTTCTCTAGACCACAAAGCTAGTAACTAGCAGGAGCCAGGATCCAAATCTGAATCATTTAAATCAGTCAAAGGCCTGGGTATAGGGTTTAACAATCTATATGTGGCCGTTTTTGTATTATGCAACAAACAAGATGCTTACAGACTTCTCCCTTCTCCTATGATCAAGTTGTTTTTAAAGCAAGGGCAGGTCACTGATGTCTACAAAAATGGATACATAGATCTTTACAGTCAGGTATCTAATGTAGTCTCATCCAAGTACCCTAGCTCTTACTTAATATGTCCCCATTAATTTGAGGAATAATATTTCTTGCCTGGGCCCTTGTTTCATTTTTCCCTTCCTCTTCAAATTTCTCAATTTAGTGATGACATGTGTTTCATCTTTACTTTTTTTTTTTTTTTTTTTTTTTTTTTTTTTTTTTAGCTAAGTAACTCCATTTTAATGGATTCATATCACCAGAAAAGTTGTGGAAACACTGATACTGGCTATCAATTTCTGTTGTATTATATAGTTACAGGAAAAATTTAGGACAAAATGACACTATTTTACTAATTTAATTTTTAGCATACACAGATTCATTATGCTCCTAGTTAATTACCCAGTGAGTATTTTAACCAAATTTCATACCAAATACTTAAACTTTAATGTATTAATGCTTTCTTGTAGGCTTTACAAAATAGTAAAATTTCATGCTTATTAGTGAATAAAAAGACTGCCTTTGGCTTTATCTGACTTAGTATCTGTAGAATAATAATGCAGAATATTGCAAAACACTTTGGTAATGTGCAGTGCTACATAAATGTTTATTATGCTAATCATTAGCTATGATAATTATAATAATAATGGTCTACACCTATAGGACTTGACTTGTGAGTAAGCAGTGTGTTAATATGCTGTTAACAAATCTCTAAGCTTCTTCGATATAAAGCTTGAAATATTATGCATAAAACACCACAACAATCTTCTTGCTTGAGCCCAAATTACTTTTCATTCCTTCTTTTCTTTTTTTTTTTTTTTTTCAGAAAAAAACCCATCCAATGGACCTCTATCTAAATGCACATTTGGAGTTATATTTTATAGTGTGTTTCTAAACCTTCAAATGCTTTAAGTGTTTGTCATCCAGATATACATTTAATATTCCATTCGAAGACAACAATATGAATGCCAGTTATTCTTATTGTGTGTTGTATATGGCAGGGATATGTGAGAAAAGGATCGGATAGATCACTGTACCACCAATAGCTCCTTCCAATGGACTGACTATCCAAAAAGGAATATTTACTGTACTTCTACTACTAAAAGACAATGACCACGCTAATGACCTGAACATAGCTAATAACTGCTGTTGGTTCATTGTTAGCAGTTTTGCCTGTGAGTCCTATGTTCAGCTCAAGGTGTGGCACTTGTTGGTGACTATAGATATCTTCATGTTAAAAAACAACCAAGCGTGGGTC
This sequence comes from Oryctolagus cuniculus, assembly GCF_964237555.1. Classification (NCBI taxonomy): domain Eukaryota; kingdom Metazoa; phylum Chordata; class Mammalia; order Lagomorpha; family Leporidae; genus Oryctolagus; species Oryctolagus cuniculus. The sequence goes on along the minus strand of NC_091437.1, from coordinate 744,066 downwards.
CCATGCTGTGGCATAGTGAATTACAGCCCCAGCCTGCAGTGCTGGCATTCCATAAGGGCACCAGTTCAAATCCCGGCTTAGGCTGGTGCCGCGGCTCACTAGGCTAATCCTCCGCCTTGCGGCACCTGCACACCGGGTTCTAGTCCTGGTCGGGGCACCGGATTCTGTCCCGGTTGTCCCTCTTCCAGGCCAGCTCTCTGCTGTGGCCAGGGAGTGCAGTGGAGGATGGCCCAAGTGCTTGGGCCCTGCACTCCATGGGAGACCAGGATAAGTACCTGGCTCCTGCCATCGGATCAGCGCAATGTGCTGGCCGCAGCGTGCCAGCCGCGGCGGCCATTGGAGGGTGAACCAACAGCAAAGGAAGACCTTTCTCACTGTCTCTCTCTCTCACTGTCCACTCTACTTGTCAAAAAATTAAAAAAAAGAAAAAAAAGAAAAAAAATCCCGGCTGCATCTTCCAATCCAGCTCTCTTCTATGGCCTGTGAAAGCAGTAGAAGATGGCCTAAGTCCTTGGGTCCCTGCACCCACATGGGAGATCTGGAAGAAGCTCCTGGCTCCTGGCTTCGAATCATTTCAGCTCCAGCTGTAATGGCCATTTGGGGAGTGAACCAGTGTATAAAAGATCTCTCTCTCTCTCTCTCTCTCTGTGTGTGTGTGTGTCTATACCTCTCTCTGTAACTCTGCCTTTCAAATAAATAAAATAAAACCTTTTAAAAAAGACAACCAAGCAGGCCATAACTATCATGTTGTGGTTGATGCTCTATTTCATCACAGCATATGAGTCTTCCAATTTATGTTTATGCCTAGCTCGTGTCAATGAAACAGAGAAGGTGATTGTTTATGTTGCAGTCATCCATTGGAATTAGTTTGAGATGAATTATGCTTTAGGTCTATTAAATCAGACATTAGATACTATCTAGAATCCAGATTATACCACTAGGTTTTTGCTTTGTTTTGGTTTTTAGTGGTTTTTTTTTTTTTTGCTTGTTTTTATAGATTTTATTTATTTATTTGAGAGACAGAGTAACAGACAGAAAGAAGAGAGACAGAGAGAAAGGTCTTCCGTCTGCTGGTTCATTCCCCAGATGGCTGCAATGGCTGGAGCTGAGCTGATCTGAAGCCAGGAGCTTCTTCCAAGTCTCCCATGCAGATTCACGGGCCCAAGAACCTGGCCATCTTCCACTGCTTTCCCTGTCCATAGCAGGGAGCTGGATTGGAAGAGGAGCATCCAGGACACGAACTGGCACCCATACAGGATTCAGGCCCACAGGTGGATTCTTAGTCCACTATGCCACAGCACCAGACCCTAGGTTTGGATTATAAGTTGCTTTAACTTTATTATTTAGTTTTTCTTATTAAAATTATCTTTGTTTTTTAGCTAGAAACCTTCTATATTTTTCCCATAACATAATGCATAGGATAAAACTACACATGTGAAAGTTACTGAAATGTTGGTTAGATTGAATTAATAAGTATATTGCTTAATGAACTGCACTAAAGGATCTTGTTGATGACTATTTCTCTTCATTTAGCATTTGGTAAGTGACATTAATGAAAATTTCTACCACTTAAAAATTTTATACATAGTGTTTTCGGGAAGGTCTGAAGCTACCAGCCAAAAGAAAATCTGAACAGTCACATTGTATTCCCAGTGAGTTGGGTTTAAGAATTTTTTTCTCAATCTGGAAAAATTAGAAAATGCAGAAAGTATGTATAACTAACTGCCATGCATTTGTTTATGTTTTCCTTGGAATTATCCTTTTTCTTTTCATAGTTAACATTTTGATGTGTAATTGTAGTCTTCCAGTCTTGCTTTTATGGAAGTACACAATTTTTCCAATAAAATGTTCATAATTATATTCTATTCACTCTATAAGCATATTTCTTTTTATAAGGATATTCATTTTCGATTGGGTGCATGGCTAATGCAGGCCAAGTGTGAAGATAGGGCAGTGTGTAAAGGGAGACAACTTCAGCTGAGGATCTTGGAATTATCACATTGTCAAGAACTGATTTGTGGTGAGTGTGTTTTCCTTGGAGTAAAAGACACCATTTGCAGTGCTTGTATCCCATACGGAAGTGTTCTGTCTCCAGTTGTAGCTTCCTACTAATGCATGCCTTGGGGTGCAGCAGGTGATGGGTCAATCAACTGGCTTCCTGACACCCAGGGAGGAGATCCAGATGGAATTTCCAGCTCCTGGTTCAGCCTGGCCCTGTCCTGGTCACTTTTGGCACTTTCAGTGGGCCAGTATTTAACCCATAGTATCCACCATTCATGAACAGGTGGAAACCTCCCTTTTCTCTGTCCAAAGGAGTGGGGAGATGAAGAAAGTGGTAACATAGGACAGATACAGTGTCTCCTGTCTCTCTTTTTCCTACAGAAAGAAACCCAGTTAGAGGAAAGAGTGGTAGAAACTTCATGAAGTGAAAACAGACCCAGAGAATTTTGCAGCTAGCAACCCACGCCTAGACACAGTTGAGTGTAGAGTGAGGAAACCACGATACAGTAGGTATATGGTGAAGGATCAAGGGCACTGCAGGAGGAAAGTAAGGGATCCAGGATACTGCAGGTATAGAGAACAGGACCCAAGACTAAGCAGGTACAATATGAAGCAGAAATGGTCCAGCTGGGTATAGAGTACAGGACCCAGGAGAGATCATATGCAGACTCAAGGAGCCATGATAACTCTGTGTGTAGAGTGACTGACAGAGGATAAAACTGGTGTAGAATGAAGGACCCAGGATAGAGTAGGTGTAGAGTGCAGGACCCAGGATATATCAGGTCCATACTGAAGGAGCCACAACACATCCAGTTCTGCAGAGTAAGAGACCCAGGAAACAGCTGGTTGTAGAGTGAAGCAAACAGGATGCATCAGGTGTAGAGTGCAGGCTCCAGAACAGTAGGTATAGAGTGAGTGATCCAGAGTACAGCAGGTGTACACGGAGAGGCCCAGGAAACAACCGGTGTAGAATCAAAGACCCATGATACTGCAGGTATAGAATGAGGGACTGAGGATACAGTATGTGTAGAGTGAAGGACCCAGAATAGTGCATAGACTGAAGGAGCCATGATACATCTGTGTGTAGCTTGATGGACTGAGTGAGGGACCCAGGACACAGCAGGTGTAGAGTGAGGGGCCCAGGACATGGCAGGTGCAGTGTGAGGGACCCAGGATACAGCAGGTGTAGAGTGAGGGACCCAGGACATGGCAGGTGTAGAGTGAGGGACCCAGGGTACAGACAATGTAGAATGAATGATCCAGATATGGCAGGTGTAGATTACGGGGCTCATAATAGAGCCTGAGTTGATTTAAGTAGATGCAGGACATAGCAGGCTTGAAGTAAGGGATCAAGGAGCTTGGTGTCCACTCTGGACCATGCTGTGTTCACCAGGGTGTTACCTAGGACTGCTTCCAGGTGGCAGGTGGGCATCCCTGGGACAGATGGCTGGGATCTGTGGCAGCAGGTGAGTGCTCACAGATTTCCCGAGCATCAGAGGACACCAGTGAACTCCACCCAGCAGATTCATCACCAAACAATGGACTTGGCTCTGCAGGGTCTCACTGAGGTCCAGGGTCCCTGCTTATGTCAGAAACACCATGTCCCTCCGCACCAACATGAGGTCACTTAGTGTCCCCTAGGCAGCCAGGTGCCATCTGCTGGTGGAGCTCAAGAGAGGCAAGACGTCAGAAGGACACATCCTTTTCCAGAGATGCACAATCAGAGACCATGCTGTCCTGAAATGGAGCTCAGGGACCTGCTTCCTCCCATGGAAGAGTGGCTTGAGTCAGAATGGCCCTCAAGGTGAGCACACCTCTCACCTGTTAGTAGGCTTGGCCTAGCTACAGGTAACTGGAAACTATAGGCCACTTCTGGCAAGAAACTTGCAAAGCCACACACTAGTGCAGTGTTCAGCTTTGAGGAGACACACTGAGCTCCTGGTGACACATCCAGCACAACAAAGCCTAACAAGGGCACAGCAGGAAGGGGAGATTTTTTAATAATCTCCCTCGTGACTGTACATAGAATAGACCTAAAAGATCAAATGTTTTTCATGTGGTGGAATAGGGTGGCTTATCATGCAAATGTAATCAATACTGTTTCTCCGGGGTCAGTGCTGTGGTGCAGCAGGTTAATCCTCTGCCTGCGGCACCTGCATCCCATATGGGCACTGGTTTTAGTCCCGGCTGCTCCACTTCTGATCCAGCACTCTGCTGTGGCCTGGGAAAAGCAGTAGACGATGGCCCAGGTGCTTGGGCTCCTGCACCTGTGTGGGAGACCCAGAAGAAGCTCCTGGCTCCTGGCTTCAGATCCACCCAGCTCCAGCTGTTGTGGCCATTTGGGGAGTGAACCAGAAGATGGGAGATCTTACTCTGTCTCTCCCTCTCACCGACTGTAGCTCTGCCTCTCAAATAAATAATAAATAAAATCTTCCAAAAAACTTTAAAAATACTGTTTCTCCATGTACTTGCTATTAATTGGAGAGGAAAAATAGTAATGATAAAGTAGGGAAATGTGTATAACCTTAGCCAGGGAATCAGACTTACCACCCACAGGGAGGGAAATAAGATTCAGCTTCCTCCATCTATGATGCCACTGTTGGTGCCTTCCAGTCCAACCACAGAGAGGTAATTTAACCAAGAGGAGAATCCATGAAAACTGAGGATTCTAGAAAGCTGTTGACCCCTGTTCCTCAAAAATACCAATGTCATGAAAAGCAAACACTTCCAGCCATTAAATTAAAGGATACTGAACTATAAAGCTAAATGCGGTATAAGATCCTGGGCTGAAATCACTTAACGGGAATAAAACTTATATAAAGGGCAATGTTGAGAATTTAACAAAACTGGAATAGAAATTGCAGATTAGTAAAAGTAACATCACAATTTTTTAATTCTGCAAATTTGTTAGCTGTTACATTGTTATCCTCACGGGCTAGCCTTGCTATTAGGAAATATAAGGATACTCCAAAAAGTTCATGGAAAAAAGATATTAAAATGGAGGTTTTGGTGAAAACATTTTGAAATCCATGCATAATTTTTCATAATGCATAATTGTAGATTTGAACACACATAACTGTTCTCTCCAAGGGAAGGGTTGCAACTGTGGTGGAATCGATGGTTTAGTGTTAGCCTTCTGAGTGTCCACTCCCATGCAAACACTATGTGCTTCAACGGGAGAGGGTTGATGAGGGTGGGTGGTTACAAAGGCAGCCAAGGGCTGGAGGCAAGGCTGGGACCTGGGATGGAGCAGTGCTGTCACCCAAGGAGCAGGATGGTTACCTGGAGCTACGTGAGGCCCTTCCTGCTGAGCTGGTGAACACTCTGCTCTCCTGGCTGCTGCCGCTCCACCTGCTCGGGTCACAGGTGGTGACCCAGTGACCCCGACACCTAGAACCAAACGTGCTGCGGAAGCTGCCTTCAGGCTGTGGTGGCTGCAGTCTTGAGCATTGCCTACCACTGCCACAGCTGCCAGACACCATCACCACAAGTGAAAAAAAAGACACAATTCCTTTCTTCTTCCCACTGTCCAATGTCCCTCAGAGCCCTGTGGGAGACCACGTGGCAAAGCAGTGAGGACAAGAGAGCGGTTGCTTCCTTCTGCCTTCCTGTCTGGTCCTAATTGCCTGGTACACTCTGTATGGTCAATAAATATTCGTATGTTGAAGGCACGATACAGTTTCTAGAACTTTTTTTTAACTAGGTGATTGCATTATGGTTTTTTCTTTTTTTCTAACTTTTTTTTTTTAATTTTATTTATTTCAAAGGCAGACTTGCAGAGAGAGAGAAAGGTCTTCCATCCACTGGCTTACTTCCCAAATGGCCATAACAGCCGGAGCTGAGCTGATCCAAAGCCAGGATCCTGGAGCTTCTTCCAGGTCTCCCATGTGGGTGCAGGACCCCAAGGACTTGGACCATCTTCCACTGCTTTCCCAGGCCAAGGCAGAGAGATGGATAGAAAGTGGAACAGCTAGGCCTTGAGCCAGCATTCATATGGGATGCCTGCACTGCAGGTGGCAGCTTTACCTGCTACACCACAGCACCAGCCCCTGCATTATGGTTTAAAAATTTTCACTGGATAAGTTTGTACTTTCAAGATTTTTAAAAGTCATTTCATGTCAGTATTTAAAATAAAAACAAATGCTTTAAATTTAAAATTAAAGTGACATAGATGGCAAACAAGTGACAGAGAGAAGCAGAGTATAATCGGCAACCTTAAGAGGAAAAAAATGATGGCATGGAGGAGAGGTCCTCAGGTTTCAACTTGACCACGATACGGACGAGGTGTCTTTGACACATCAGTTGAACGCTGAGATTCAGATTTGGTACTTGTAAAGATAAGAAGAAAAATAACAGGATCTTGTAAAATCTTCTTGAAGATGAAATGAGGCTACTCACATGCACACATGCATACACACACATGCACATACACACATGCACACGGGGAGTATTTCTGTAAAGTACAGCAGGTGAAGGCCATGTGTTAAGGAACTCGCAGATTTCATCAGTCGGACCTTGTTGGTGATGGCGAGATTAGAGATTACTGCTACAATCAGGTAAGACTCTGAGAAAGTGAAGAAAGACAGGGATCTGTGAGCACCACTGGCTCTTCTAATTGCACTGCTCTCCAAAGCCCCAGAGGTTGCTTATTAACAGAAAACCTTCATCCACTCCTGCAACGGGCACAAACAGGGTGATGTCACTTTCCCACTTCTGTTGTGCATTTGGTCCAGCCTGGCTCTGTGAGGCTGCAGATGAGGCTCAAGACACCCTCTAAGTGAGCTCCACCAGATGGGCAGGCAGTGCTGCAGGAGCAAGGTGTTGCCACTCTTGACTTGCTCCACATTCTGCTGGCTCTTGATGGTGCTTCCTCGTGTATTCCCTATCACCTGTTTTTGTGGAGTAAAAGCCCTTTCTCATCAACAGTTTATTTTTGTTTATTTATTTTTTTTTAGGATTTATTTGTTTGTTTGAAAGTCAGAACTACAAGAAGAGAGAAGGAGAAGCAGAGACACAGAGAGAATGGTCCTCCATCTGCTGGTTCACTCCCCAACAGGCAGCAATGGCCAGAACTGAGTCGACCTGAAGCCAAGAGCCAGGAGCATCCTCTGGGTCTCCCACACCTGTGCAGGGGCCCAAGGATTCGGGCCATCTCCTACTGCCCTCCCAGGCCACAGCAGATAGCCTGATTGGAAGTGGAGCAGCTGGGTCTTGAACTGTCACCCATATGGGATGTGGGCACCGCAGGTGGCGGATCCACTTGTTTGCTACAGCACTGGGCCCTCCTCAACAGTCTTATAGAGGAATCACTGCAGCACATACGTGAGTGCTGGTGATGCCGTGAGTCTCAGATGTGCCAGAGTCCACGCCAAGGCATCAGATTCACTAACAGTGCTGTCTGTGTCACCAGCACTGCAGAACCTGGGGCTGCTATAGTGCTGAATGGAATAATTAGCCCCTGGAATTGGTTATTACAAGAGTTGTTTCTGAAATAATGCTGAATCGTAATATGGCTGAGATCTTCCCAGAAAGAGGAACTACTCAAATTTAACATATACTCTGTCAGAAATGAAAAACTTGAGAAGGTTTTCTCTCCTTAAGAGACACTGTGGAAGAAGTTATGATTGATTCTCTTCAGAACAGCCCAATGCATTATGTGTCCATTGCTAATTTTAATTTCATTTTGTATCTGTTTAAAAATTCTACCTTTAATGTGTTTATATGATTTTTCCTGAATAGAATGACGGTGGCCTCCTTCAGAGCCATGAGTTTCAGTTTGTCCCAGATCTGTCTTTAGCATCTAACATAGAGGCAGGCACGGGGAGGAGGAGCAGCAAGCCGGGGCTGGAGACGTCCCAGGGTGGTTTGGGTTTCCTCTCTGCATCTCTGCTTCCAGGAGTGATGGGCTGTGGCAGGGATGCGGCAGGTGGCATCTGCAGGCACAGAGTGGTGAGTAGCAGGGACCCTCTAAGTGCTGGCTCTTCCCCCAAGACTCAGTGCAAACGGTCACAGCTCCTGTGAAGAACAAGCACTTGGAAAATTCACTGGAAAATGGAATTTAAAGATGGCTTTATTTCGGTGCAAAGCAGTTTTCCAATGCGTGCTTAGTCTTTCACAACACGCTTGTTCCATGAACTTGTAGAGGACCCCTCATATTGGAAAGAAGAGATGCAATTCTCCATACAATTGGGCTTAGCCAGAGTTAAGCTAGTGATAACATATTTACAAACACTTGTATGTGTTCTGGAAATATGCATTTAAAATTTACGTTTACATGGAGTAAGTAAATTCACATATATACATAGACACATATTAACAAACCCAAATTCTTTTTTTCAAATGGGTCGTATGCTGTATTTACTTATTTGCAGATATTTTCCCATCTTATTTCTGAAAACAAAATCTTATGTGTCCAAGCAGGTACTAAAATTGGAGGCTGCAGTGACGTGTCTCACAAGACAACACACTAACTGTCCTCTCAGGTAGGTTCTGTGGTGTAGACAGGCTGCCGTGTAAACAGATGGGGTGTGTGTTAATTACCTATAACCAGCACGATGCTAAGAACTCCCACCACTTTACCTCACTTAATCCTCAGTATACTGAGGTCAGGAATTATGTCTACACCCAGGTAAGTGGTTGGTGGGCTGAGGGCTGGCCATTCCGTGGCTGCCCCATGTCCCTCGGGTCCTTGGAGTGATTCCCATGTGAGGACTGGCCCAGCTCCTGGTTCCATGAGCCTCACTAGCCACAGCTGCAGAAACTCCCGGGGCGGCCCAGTCCTTGGGACTGAGGAGGCTCCGATGTGGGATCAGGGTTTGCCCGAGATTGTCTCAGTGACTCTGTCAGTCCTTCTTATCTGGAATATATACCTGGGAGATTTTTAGATCCCAGTTCGATCTTTAAACCAGATAGGTTGAATCTTAGTTCAATGGCAAAAACCCTAGGAAAGGGAGTTTGGTTCTGTTTATTCTGTGTTTGTGACAGCACAGGCCATGGCTCAGCCCACTTCCAACCTGCTGGTCACTGACACTGTCTGCCGTTAGCACGCCTGTGACCTCGCACTGTGGCAACCTCAGCATAATTCAGGATGCTTCTGGCTCATCATTGTGGGTGGTTACTTTTCTAAAAAGAAACCATTGAATTACAGGCAGTTTATGTTCTGCAGCTCTACAGGTGTGGAGGAAGTCATCTGGTTAAGTACACTTAGGTTGGTGCCTTCACACCCAGCCATACCCTATGCATTCACTGCAGGGGACTGCATCTCATCAACCCTGAAGCTTTCCCTGGGGTGAGACCTCATGGATAACACCACCTGGATGGCCGCCCACCCAGGGCAGCTGTATTTCATCTTTGTGGGACTCTTCCATCAATCCCAACACCCTGCTCTTCTCTGCATGGTCATTTTTGTGGTTTTCCTGATGGCCTTGTCTGGAAACACTGTGCTCATCCTGCTGATACACTCCAATGCCCACCTTCACACGGCCATGTACTTTTTCATCAGCCAGTTGTCCCTCATGGACACGGTGTACATCTGCGTCACTGTGCCCAGGATGCTCATGGGCCAGGTCAGGGGAATGAACAAGATCTCAGCCCCTGAATGTGGGGTGCAGATGTTCCTCTACTTGACTGTAGGTGGTTCAGAATGCTTCCTTCTGGCTGCCATGGCCTACGACCGCTTTGTGGCCATCTGCCATCCTCTCCGGTACCCTGTCCTCATGAACCACAGGGTGTGTCTCCTCCTGGCTTCTGGCTGCTGGTTCCTGGGGTCGGTGGATGGCTTCATGCTCACTCCCATCACCATGACCTTCCCCTTCTGCAGGTCGCATGAGATCCATCACTACTTCTGTGAGGTCCCTGCCGTCATCAAGCTCTCCTGCTCGGACACTTCCCTGTACGAGAGCCTCATGTACCTGTGCTGTGTCCTCATGCTCCTCATCCCTGTGACAATTATTTCAAGCTCTTATTCCTTCATCCTCTTCACCGTCCACAGGATGAACTCAACAGAGGGCAGGAAGAAGGCCTTTGCCACCTGCTCCTCCCATATGACCGTGGTCGTTCTCTTGTACGGGACTGCCATCTATAGCTACATGCTCCCCAGCTCCTACCACACCCCCGAGAAGGACATGGCAGTGTCTGTATTTTACACCATAATCACTCCTGGGTTGAACCCTTTAATCTACAGTTTTAGGAACAAGGATGTTACCAGGGCTCTGAGGAAAACGCTGAGTGAGTGCTGTCATGCAGGAAGTAGTTCAGTAGGGAATTGGCACACTAACGGCTTCTTTTCCTTCTCTCCACAAGTGGATGTGTAGCATCCCACTTCTGATGTTATTCCTCAGGATCTTATAGAATCAATTTTCATGTAATAGTCACCCATTTTTGAAGAACTGTTTCCTTGTTCATGGAAGCTTTTCATTTATACTCCTTGTGTATTCAAAATCCTCGTATGATGGCATTGTATTGGTGTAGTATTTCCAATCCAGTGGGAAGATATTCATATTGTTAGGAAACAAATAATAACCTCTTTGGAAGAGAGAGGTCAAGAAATGTGCACCTGATGAGGAAGATAGAGAGGAAGAAGGAAAAAGGGTAACACAGTAACATGGGTGAGTCTGGGCAAAGGATGTATGGGCATTAATTATGTATTGTAGTTTTCTGTAGATCTGAAATTAATGTAGCAATAACGAATTTAAAATCAGACTTTTTCCTTGGTCTTGAGTTCCTACTTTCTGCTTGGTGGCAGTGCAAAATGTCTTAGAAATCCGGCTCATTTCCATTTGCCAATCATCAGAGGCAATCCAGCCTTGTGACCACTGTTCTGAGGGATGCCTTTTTCCTGCCTGGTCCAGCCCTGCAAACTTCTGCGGGTACTGCCTCTGAAATCATAGTGCTTCATGATAGCTGTAGGATCAATGCACACAAAGGCTGTATGGAAAAAATCAGTCCTAAGTGGAAGGTGGAAGGAGGATTGAAAGAAGGGTCCCTGCACCAAGCAGCACTGGAGCTAGGAATGAAGTGTGTACTACAGAAAAGTACAGGAGAGCACCAAGCATCCTGTCTTTCACTATGTCAACATGTTAGGTAGGAAGTCAGAAATGAGCTTATGTGTGTGTGACAAAGACCTAAGGAATTGACATCTACAGTGGTCCAGCATCTGCATCTCAAAGTCATCCTGATAACCTTCCAGGGGCAGCCCAGATTCTGCATTTCAAATGTCCTGCCTGGATCCTGGTGACCTTCCAGGGGGTCCTGCCCTTTCTACCCAATAAACATACTTCCTCTAAGGTGAGGCAATGCCAGCCAGGCTTCCCCTGTCTGATAACTTCAGGGGAAAAAGCTCAGAAGGGAATTTTTCATACTTACATCCAACAAGTCCTTTGTTCTGGGAGGAAAAGAAGGGGAAGGGGAGGGAATGCAAAACCCATCCCCTTAAAAACCCCAGCCTAAATGTGAACTAGGCACTCCCTCTCAGGTCCTATCTGGAGAGCTGCCCATCCATTCTTACAGATGTCCCTACCCTAATAAACCTTGCTATTTTGCTTTCCACTACTCTCTGTCTCATGCCTGAATTCTTTATTGCACGAAGACAAGGACCCTTTGCTTCTCCGGTAATGTTTCTGGCAATCACAAAGGGATTTTAAGAAGACATCAAAGGTCAGTATTCCTCCCCTCAAGTGGGACCGGATCTGTGGGAGTGACTGTTGATCGTCCAGCACCCCACATCTCTGAGAACGAAGAGTCCCCCCAGCCACGGCTGAGCTACGGCTGAAACTCCAGAGGGACTGTAAGGAATGGGAGGGAAAATAGGAAGGGCATTTGGGAGAGAGCCTGGAGACCCCAGAACTCCCTTTAGCTTCCTGGTGGCCTGACCTTGCCTCTCTCTTGGAGGGATGCTTGGTCACACTGCCTACTGCTATGCAAGCAGGGCTTAGCTTCAGTTGAGGTTAATATAGGCCCTCCAGGTAAATTCAGACAAGATTTCAAACACCCACTCAGGCCCCAGACATCAGTGCCTTTCCCTAGGCTCTCCATCAGTTGAGATGCCTCACGGGCACAGCCAGAGATTTCTGAGGAGATGAGAGCACTTGCTGACATCTTTTCCTCTGTCACTTTCCTCCTTCCTCCCCGTCTCCTCCCCTCTCTTTGTTTCTCCCCATCTCCATTCCTATATCACTGGCCACTAGGAGGGGAGAGGGAAATTCCACCTAAGGAAGGGAAACACCTTAATCAGGTAACCCTTTCAAACCCAGTAAATGTGTCTGAAAAAGATTTTGTGCACTTTCTATAGCTGTTGCTAAGCTTTGATTGCCTGAGAACTGAGTCTGAAAAGGAGCTAAAGTTAGCTGTCTGTTTTCAATTGACTGAGTGATTGCAGTAGCCCTGATTGGATCTGCCTTTGGTTGAAATACTCAAGTTGAATGGATTAAGATCTCACCCTGATGGCTGTTTTAATTAGACTAGGTGGTGCGAACTTCTGTTGTGTTATGAAGGATTTGCTATAGGAGGTTCCCGGTACTCTTGGTGAAACAGCGCACCTAACCAACCACATGGCCAATCCTGCTAGGCCCAGGCGTGTCCAGTCTTCCCTGTAAATGGGGCACCATGGCCTTTCCCTGCACTCTCTTCCAGTCAGCATGGCCTGCTGCACCCACACAGGCACAGCCAGATATCTCTGGTGAGAGATGAACACTCTTCAAGGCTGCTTTTCTTCTATTTCCAATCCAATACCCCTCCTCACTAGGAGGTGGGGAGGGGAAATGCCTCAGGCTACTGCTGGGCTCACAGGTTTCCCCACCTAAGGGAGCAAGAAACCTTAACCCACTAACCCTTTCAACCTCATGGATGGACCTTTCTCTGCAGTTGATGGAAACTTTTGCTTCTGCCCCACAGGAGCCTCATTCTCTGCCTCTTTGTTTCGTGATGTGTTTCCCTGTCCTAAGCAATGGGCTCACAGGCTGATAATCAGCTTTTCTGTGCTGCTGTAGCTAACTTAGCTGATGAGAGCTTTCATGTGTCTTGCAGGTTTCGTGTTTTTCTATTGGCAGTACTGCGTCTTAGTTGGGAGAACTGCAATGCAAAGTTGTTTACGTTATTTGTCTGTTTGTAATGTTTGAGTGATTACCTTAACTCTGATCAGATCTAGCCCACAGCCTTGGTTAAAATGCTCAGGTTAAACATACTAATTTTTGGCTAAACGGTTTGACTCTCTGACAGTTTAAGTTCTAAATCGAGTCTTCCAACTTTGAGGCTTCCAGTCAGATCCCTGGAACTCTCAAAGGATAAGACTTGGAATTTGTTAAAGTAAAGCTGTTTGAGTCAATTCAGATTACTTAAAGTACACTAAAAAGTTATAAACTATGTCAGACCTATGTTGTATTCATGTTTTGCTTTCCAGCTAAAGTGGTCTTATAAAAATGAGAGTAAATTCTGTGTATACAAGCCTTTATGTTGTTAACTAAAGTAAGCCAATACAGATTGCTTCAGAAAATTGGGTTAATCCAAATGCCCTTCAGTTTGCTTGGTTTGCTTGCTCAGTTTTATGTGCCTTTGATCTGCTTTAAACTTGTTTCTTTTAAAGATGAAGATCTTTTCAAAGTTGTAAACATGCACTAGTGTCCATGTTTGCTGTTCAGGAGGTGTTATCCTTATTAGTTACTTATAAAGCATGGAAATATAATTTTGACCTTAAAAATAATTCAGATAATGGTGTGGTATTCATTCATATCTCAGTGTCTTAAGTCATCTAGGCATTGTTGCTAAGTAAAACATGGGAAAATGTATTATGTGTGCTTTTAACATCTTAAATACTGTAAGGGAGACTGTTCGAGTTTGTCAGCATGTATTCTCATAGGTTGTCCATACATGACAATTCCAGACTATGTAAAAGTAACTATGGGTCTAAGTCTCAGAAGGTGTGATCAAGTCACAAAAAGTTTAAGAAAGGTTTACAATTTAAAATATTGTTTATGGAGTTTTCTACAAGTTGAGTGTTAATACCAAAGTTACACTGACCTAAAATTGAAGTCCAATCTTCTGTTAGAATAATGAAGTTTTTTTAAAAAAAAGTGTATTAATATTAGTAAATATCTGGAAATGGCTCAAACGTAAATCTTAAAATCTGCTTGTGTAAAAACTGCAATGTGTCTTTTTAACAGTGTCTGTTTAATTGGTTACTCTGTGCCATTTCTAGGTCCTGAAAGCTCTTTTTGACTCTGTGAAATTGTTCCAAGTTATGCAGTGAGCGTTGGTGGTATAGTGGTGAGCATAGCTGCCTTCCAAGTTATGCAGTGATTTCATGTATTAATTCTTATTTTCAAGTTTTTTTTTTTTAATTTCTGGCTTATTCGACAATAAGAGACAGAATCTGCATTCTGCCGAAGTAATCTATTGTGTACTATGTCTTGGTTAAGTTCTGATACATGAAAAGCATTAAGTTGTAAAATTTATTTAAATATCATTATGATTAGATCTGATCTAACGGTGTTAAAATCGCCCTGACTTAATGAATGGCTATCATTTCAGGATGTTAAGGAATTCTACTTTGACCAGGTACTCTAAGTTCTCTTGGCACCTTTAACAGACTTTCTGAAAATCAAAGTTCTTAATTCTCTGGACTTTTGATATCTCCAGAGCGGTCCCTGGAGATGTCAAAAGAAATATCTCTCATCTTGCAGAGATAATAACCGATTGGGCTATTTAGATTAAAGGTGTTGCCAAGATGTGAAATGATGCTAAACTTCAGTTATAAACATATTTCTTTCTAGCCGCTCCAGTCTCTGGCTCAGAAGCCAGATCCTTTAAAGAGGGACTGACAAAGTCTCCATCCAGCTAACGCTGAATAACCAGGCATTGCTAGTTCAAATGTATTGCTAGTTCAAATATGGATCAAATGGAGGTCTAGCCAAAAGGGAGAAAGTGTTCCAAAAGAGACTTAGAGATGACTGGAGATGGTTATACAGCAGATACTAGAGAACTGAGTTCTAGGAGCCCAAGAAAGCTCTAGTGTCCACAGGCTACACAGTGAAAACCTGTAAGCCCAAAAACCTAAACTTATGGGTTACACTAAGACTAGTTAAACCCGGAAACTGAGGCCCATAACCCACTGACTACATGGTAAATATCTGGAAGCCAAAGGATGGCAGAGATGTCTGCCAATTCTCTTCTAAATAAGGCTATGCAGTAAGCACTGGTTAAATGCCAGTTAAATCTTAAAGCCCAGGAAGTTGGGCTAAGCAACCAGAGACCCAACTTGCTGCCTCATTTCTCCTCTTTTCTCTTCCAGAAGGGAAGTTATACTGTTCTGCAGGACTCTCCACTGTGATGTATGGTTTGATCCCCAGACCTTATAAGGGATGACTGACCTTTTCTGTAATAATGCCTGGCCATAGTGTAGAGGACCAAACAGCACAGCAAAATATTGAGAGGTTAAACTATAAAATAATGTTACAGCTAATTTGATTTTTTGGTGTACACGGTAAATGGACAAAACTCCCCTTTTAAACCAAATTGAGGGAAAGATAGGAAGTTGTACTGATGACCTCAAAGTATGCAAACAGGTCACCACAGTTGATCTTACCTAAAAGGTCATTGTTTTCCTCATGGACACGGTCATAACATGGTTTTTACTTTTAACTTTTACCAAGTGGCAAAATTTGCCCATGACCATAGTTCTCTATCTCACCTGATGGTATTAATTTAAAAAAGTCAGGGTTGGGTTGAGCACCCCCTTGACTGACATCGTAGACGCTGCCTCCATGGTCTACTTTATTAGAGACCAGGAGAATGAGGAGCAAGCTAGCAGCAGGAGCAATATAAGGATAGGCAATGG
Organism: Oryctolagus cuniculus; assembly: GCF_964237555.1. Lineage (NCBI taxonomy): Eukaryota > Metazoa > Chordata > Mammalia > Lagomorpha > Leporidae > Oryctolagus > Oryctolagus cuniculus. The sequence goes on along the minus strand of NC_091437.1, from coordinate 728,237 downwards.
GCCAATCAATGGCTGCTTTGCACCGTGATCTGCCATCAGGCCAGTGCACCCCAACAGCACCTATCTCCATTATGAGGAGCCAGGGCATTGGGCAAGCAGCTGTCTGACAGCCACCTGCTTCTGTCAGTTCTGACAAGAGCAAGGCCACTGGACATGGAACTGCCCTGGAGGTCAAAGGACTCCTGGTTCAGAACCACAGACCCTGTGGCTCCAACCTAAAAAGCCTCTGGCTCTGCCCAGCCTCTGCCCAGCTTCCAAATCTAGCCACTGCTATTGAGGGGATGGCCTAGGGTCAGTGAAACAAGTTGCCTATTTGTACCAGCCTCCTATTCAGCTCTCATCCTAGTCCAGCCATGTAATGCAAGTCAACTGGATGCCTCCTTTAAAGGAGATTCACATCTCTTGCAATTCTCTTCCAGCACCCCATAGATAGGTCTGGGCCTCACCCACCCAGCCGGGCCTTAAAAGTCTATCCAAATAGTATTAAGCTTAGAAAGTCCTCCTGCCAGTTCCTAAAAACAGGGCTTTCAGTAACAGCTAACTCAGATAGTCCTACACCTATTTGGACAGGTCCTCACTGAGGACTTAAAGGGCCTATCTCCTGAGGGGGGATGCACAATAATGTAGATGGTTAAAGGGAAATGATTTGTTAGTCTGTCTCCTTTCCTAGACTGAGACTCTGGTCTTATACACTGGCTTAACTTTCTAGCAAAACTAGCTACTAGGTATCCAGAGGGGAAAAAAGCATAGACAGTCCATTAGAGTATTAATTATTTAACCCTTATCCTCACCCCTGGGGAGAGAAAACCAGCCCCAGAGAGGATATGGGCCATGCAGCAAATTCCTACTTCTGCAAACTTTGGGCAGTCCCAGCTTTTCTCTATCAGGTTACAGGTTCCTAGATACAGGGAAGTAGCACAGTTCCTAAACTAAAGCCCCTGCGCTAGGACTGCCAAACCCAGAGAAACGCTACCAGCTGAGAGGCAGGCAGTTGCCTTAAGAGTGTTAACTCAGGGTCTGGGACTGTTAAGTGACCTGTGGGCTACTTTTCTAAAACCTTAGACATGGTTGCACAAGGATGGCCTCACTGCCTAAGGATAATAGCAGCAGCTGCCTTGCTGACAGAGGAGGTTTCTAAAATTACATTAGAACAAGATATCGCCCTTTATACCTCACATCAAATAAATTCTCAATTAGAGCAAAAAGGGCTCTCACTGGCTCACAGATAGCAGAATACTAAAATATCAGATCCTCCTTCTAGAAAACCCTCAGGTAAAAATAATGCATTGCTCCACTTTAAATCCAGCTACCTTAATGCCAGTTCCGGGGAAAGTGGTCCCCTCCACTCCTGTACCAAGACTATAGACTTGATTTATGCCAGCAGAAGGGACCTAAAAGACAGCCCCCTGACTAACGTAGATGAAGTTTGGTTCAGAGACGGAAGCAGCTTTGTCCGAGATGGGACCTGCTTCTCAGGGTATGCAATAGTTACGGCACGGCATGTTATTGAAGCTCGTGCTCTGCCCCCAGGAACTTCTGCTCAGCAGAATTGATCACTTTAACTAGAGCTCTAGAACTAGCAATCAAAGTGCCTGGCTTCCCCAGCTGGATCCACCACACCAGGGTGAAGCCGTACTGCCCTGAAGACCAGCAGGATCCTGAACCTAAAGAAACCTGGTCAATGGAGCCTCTGGAAGATTTGCACCTACCCTTTAAAAGGAGCCCAGGGAAGTAAAGAAGCCCTTGCAAAGCCTTCCTTTTCCTTTCTACTGGCGTGCTTCCCACCTGTACTCCTAACTGATGCCTTGCCCTTTAGTAGGCCACTCCAGGCTGCTGTTGATTTGCTGGCCAACACTTCCTATGGCCGCTCCTGCTGGATTTGCCTGGAGTCACAGGGCTCATGTGGGGAAGCATGGCCAACCTCTCTGAGGGAATGGGCTCAGACAGAAGGATTTATGTACTACTCAACTTCTACTGGGCATCAGGGTGTTCACACATCAGCTAAAAAAGATGGCCTCTCACACCCTGTTATAGGACCTATCTATACTAAGGTCACACTAAGGACAAAAGCCCCCCTTTGCCTCAGCTCTCCTGAATTTCCACAGGGATGCCCTGTGGGATCCCCTAAATAGCTCTTTCTGTAACTTTACTGTAACAGTACACACCAAGGATCAGGCATTCTGACTCAAGCCCCCCTTGCTCTTCTCCTCTCTGCCAAACATATCTGTGGCACACTGGCTCCATTACACTGGGGACGTCTGCCAGGGAAGGCCTGTGTCATGTGAACAATTTGCTCTAATGACCCACTCTAATTGGGGCAGCATAGGAATAAATAATGGCCCCCTCATTCATGAGGATGGCAAGTTGGCCCAGACTTTCATCGACACCACTAGACAGGTAATGTTCTGGGGAGATTGGATGAGCAGTACTTCCCACAACAACACCCCATGTTTTATTCCACTAACTGCAGCTTCCTTTGCTGCCATGTACTTCTTCAAACACACCACTACTGGAAATTCCCCACTTAGTGTACACCACCTCTCTGGATGCCTCCCTCCCACGGGGGGATATACTTTGTCTGTGGGACTCTTGCTTACCAATGCTTATCTTCTAACTGGACAGGGCTCTGTACCCTGGCCTATGTCCTGTCTACTCTATCTGTTGCTAATGCTTCAGCCCCCATACCAATTCCCTTACACACTACTTCTCGACTCTCCAAAAGAATTACCCCTCTGATCCCTGTCCAGGTAGGGATCAGCATGGTGGCTGGAGTGGCAGGAGTTGCTACAGGCACAACAGGGGCAGTATCAGCAAACAATATGTATACTAGCCTCTCCTCTGAACTGGATGGTCTTAACACACAAATAGCAGCCTCTCTCTTCACTCTCCAAAATCAGATCAACTCTGGCTGCAGTCGTGCTCCAAAACAGATGAGCATTGGACATGCTAACTGCCGCTCAGGGAGGTGTCTGTGCCATGCTCCAGGAAGAATGTTGTTTCTGGGTCAATCAGACTGGACAGGTACAAACCCAAATTCCTACTTTCCTGGAAAAAGCCAAAGAGCTCCAGGACCAGGCCAAGCAGGGCTGGGATTTCTGGCCTGACATCTGGTCATGGGAATTCTGGATATTTCCTCTCCTTGGCCCTATAACTTCTGTAATCTCACTGCTTATCTTTGGACCATGTGTTTTTAATGCCCTTGTTCATTTTGTCTCTAACAGAATAAAAGCTGTCAAACTTCAAATGGTCATCAGACAAGGTTTCCAGCCCATTCCATTGGACGACTTGGCAGGACCGAGCAGGACAGTCTTTCCAAGGCCACTGTCGCCCACCATATGACAGATAGCAAGAGGAAATACCCATATCCTTCTCGATGCCCATATGTCAGTTTGAAGTAGCTATAGAAGATGGAACTCCATCCATTTATCCCCAAAAAAATTTTGGGTATTTCCCTTGAGGGTGGAATATTAGGTAGGAAGTCAGAAATGAGCTTATGTGTGTGTGACCAAGGTCTAAGGAATTGACATCTACAGCGGTCCAGCATCAACATCTCAAAGTCATCCTGATAACCTTCCAGGTGCAGCCCAGATTCTGCATTTCAAACATCCTGCCCGGATCCTGAGGACCTTCCAGGGGGTCTTGCCACTTCTACCTGATAAACATCCTTCCTCTAAGGTGAGGCAATACCAGCCAGGCTTCCCCTGTCTGATAACTTTAGGGAAAAAAAACTCAGAAAGGAAATTTTCGTATTTACATCCAACAAGTCCTTTGTTCTGGGAGGAAAAGAAGGAGAGGGGGAGGGAATGCAAAACCCATCCCCTTAAAAACCCCAGCCTAAATGTGAACTAGGCACTCCCTCTCAGGTCCTATCTGGAGAGCTGCCCATCCATTCTTACAGATGTCCCTACCCTAATAAACCTTGCTATTTTGCTTTCCACTACTCTCTGTCTCATGCCTGAATTCTTTATTGCACGAAGACAAGGACCCTTTGCTTCTCTGGTAACAAACACACCTGCTGTGCTCACCATTATACTACAAATAAAAGCTAACTGAGATTAACATTTGAACAGCACAGGATACTTCTCCCAAGGAATCTGAAGTGTAGTTGTATTTGTAAATGGATGCATTTAACACAGGTACTGTGGAGCTCATGTTCTGGGACAGCTCCTAAGGCTGAATCAGTTCTGCCTGTGTCATCTGCATTCAGACAAAGAGGCTGAGAGAATCCCTGCAGCTCAGCACTGAATGATGTCTGGACGCCACCTTGAAGTGCATGGGGGATGCTGGAGCAGGGCATGCTAGGACAGAAAGGTGGATGTTCCAGGGGTTTCCTGCTGCTTAACCCTGCCAAGCCACACTGTGGAGGATGAGCAGGGCAGCGGTGCCTTTTCCTCCACAGACACTGGGGACAGGCTTCTGTCAACATGTCCGTGCTTATTCACCAGCATGTACATTATAAAGGGCAGGTAAAAGGGGCGAAACCCATTCTGGGGAACGCTGACCATAGGGCAGAATGGACTTTGGTGCCAATATGCCTATCCAATCAGCTTGAAGGTCATGTAGCTTCCCAGGTGGGCTTAATGGGCTTGTTTACCTGATTGGTAAGAAGGCGGGGGTGGGGAGAAATGAGCCTGGGCTCAGGTAACTGCAGAGATTGCCCAGTGTCCCCTTTCCTGCTTTACTGCATAACCTCATTTCTTGCCCATCTGTGACTGGGATGTCAGAGACAGTAACGAAGGGATCACTTCCATTTTAGAACGGTTGGTTCTGTTCTGTAGGCATCCGTTGGAGAAGAGCAAGACTGTGGGCAAGGGGGGCAGGTGGATGAGGACAGTGAACCAAACGACGCTGAAATGAGTGGAGTGGCCTGGGCACTCATGGGATCTGACATATGAAACCACAAATGTGATCTAACTAGCATTTTTCATGTTTATATAAGTTTATGAGGGACAACAGGATGTTTTGATCAGTGTTTACATAGTGGAGTGATTACACCAAGCTACTCAACAAATACTTGCTGTTTTCTGTGATAAAAACATTTAATATCTACACTTGCAGCAATTTTCATACACACGCACACACACAATTATTCCTTATTATAGTCAATGCTTTTTGCCATGGATCAGAAAAGTTTGCCCCTACAGTCTGAGTTTGTTTCCTTTGATCAACATCTCCCCATTAATGCCTGGCCCAGTCTCAGGAACCCACAACTCTACTCCCTATTCTGTGAGTCTGAGTTTGCTAGATTCTGCCTGTAGTTGAGAGCACCCTGTGCTTGTGTCTCTATTTCAGTTAACATAATATCTTATGGATCCATTCGCATTGTGCAAATGGCAGGATTTCCATTTTTAAAGAATTCAGAGCTTTCTGTTGTGTGTGTCCTCAGGCACCACATTTCCTTTATCCATTCATCCATGGTGGGCACCTGGGCTGCTTCCACATCTTCACTGATGTGGGGAGCAACTCGGACTAGACTAAGTTACTGGAATTAAGACTTATTCTATGCATCTGCTCTCCCACAATATGGCGCTGGGGAGGAGTAAACTTCTACGCAGCTGCCTCTCGCCAACTTGACAAACTGCAGGAGCTGATCCTGCTCCTGATTGGAGGAGAGCAGCGTGCTCGGCGTGTGGGTAGCAGAGTTGGGATTGGTGGAAGAGGACTATAAAGGAGGAGAGAGACAACATGCACCAGGAACATCCGGATAACATCTGAGCAGCCCCCGAGAGAGCCGGCTGGTGGTGTGCCACTCCTCCGCGGAAGTGGGGAAAGTGGCAGGGGGAGCCGCCCCTCCACGGAGGTGGAGGGGTCGGCAGCCAACCCGGGAAGGACCAGCAGCAAACCCGGGAAGGGCCGAGCAGACAAAAGAACAGTGCAGGGTTCCTCCACGAAGAGGGGGGAGCGACAGCTGATGTGACGAAGGCTGCAGTCATCGTGGTTGTGTGGGCATCTCTTCCACATTAGCTCACTTATTTTGCACACGTACCCAGAAGTGGGACTGTGGATCATTCTCTGAGGAAGCTGCACATCCTTTTCATGACTGCATAATATACATTTCCACCAGTACTATGTTCACCACAGCAACATTTGTTATTTTGGGTCTTTCTGATAAGAGCTTTTATAACTGGAGTGTGATGATCCCTCCTTCATTTGAGTTTTGATTTGAGTTTCCCATATTGTTGTTGATGCTGAACATTTTTCATGTACCTGTTCGTCATTTCTACTTCTTTTGAGAATTGTCTTTTCAGATCTTTTCACATTTCTTAACTGGCTTGTTTGTTTATTTTACTTAAAACTTGAAAATTGTCTTGCTAATTAAAAGATAATCTATTAAACTGTTGGTAAATACTCTCTTTTCTGTGGTTTTACACTATTTCTTAAATTCAGGGGTCATCATATTTGCCTGCATAAAAGCCACTGAGTGTTTCTGCTGAGATTTTTGAGGCATTCCCACTTCATTCCTAGAGTCCCACACTTTGTCCGAGAATCAGAGACACTGCAGGCTTCATTCCAGACCTCCACAATAAAGCAAACACCACAGTAAAGTGAGTCAGACAAGTTCTGCTTTTTCAGTACATGTAAGACTGATGCTTATACTATACTGTCATCTATTAAGTGTGCAACTGCACTACAACTAAACCAATATTTACCTTTGCTAAAAGTATCATCTTCCTAAAAATACTAGCAATCATCTGAGTTATTAGAAAAATGATGCTGGTAGCCTGGCAGGATACTGGGCTGCCACAAATTTATAGAAATGTCAACATCTGCTAAGCACAGTAAAGTGAGATACAGTACAGTGAGGAAGGCCTGTTTATCTACATTTGTGCAAAGCTCCTTACCATGTTGAATGATAGAACTGCTAGCATTAGTAGTTCGGGTAGTTAGATTTTTGAAAACAATTATATTTTATTTCAATTTTTAATTTTATATTTATTTCATTTATTTTCTATTTATTTTAAAGGCAGAAAGAGAGACACATAGGCACACACACACATACAGGGAAAAAGAGAGAGAGAGAGAGAGAGAGAGAGAGAGAATCTTCCATCCACTGATTCACTACCAAAGTGCACAAAAATTCAGTCTCAACTAACTTCAGTAAAGCAATAGCACAAGTAATTTATCTCAGATTGATGAGAATATTAATTCTTTCTTTCATTTGTCTATATTTTGTCTTCAGTGACTGTCAGAGATGGGCAAGCCACAGGCACTTAAATCACAAATGTGCTGTGAATAAAGAAGCCATTGGCTGTCCTAATTTTTATCATTAAAATTCAATAAGTGCCATGATTAATTATGTTAATGGAGGGTCAATCTAAACCTTCAGCGGAGAACAGTTAACTGCTGTGCAGCTGATTTACTGAAGACCAGGAAGCCATTCTTTCCCCATTCTCTAGGATTCCTGTACACTCTGGTACTGGCAGCTCTTACTGCAAGAAGGCAACACCACTGAGAGCTGAGAGCAGATCTTTCCTCTTTGCACCTTTCACTCATTTTCTCAGTGGGGAAAATGTTGCTCAACTTTTCCTTTCCATCCACTATCATCTGTGTGACAGCCCTGGAGTGCAGGAGCTCAGGCAGCCTTGGCCTCTGCTTTACCCAGCTGCACATCAATCTGCCTTCTTGCCCAGTTGAGTGTCCTGCCCAGGTGAGTGTCCTACCCAGTTCTGAGATGAAAGACAGGCAAGATCAAATGTGTACAAACTCAGAAGGCACAGCCTGTCTCTGGATTTGTGCAGCAGTGTTGCTAAAATGCACAATTTGTCACTGTACTTCTTCAAACCTGTGACACTGATTTCATTGTAAGATTTTCATGTGACAACATAAACACACTCATCATGTGTAATGATTGTTGCAGAAATTTCATGGCACACTATTTCATATCCCATATCACAGCAGTGGATTTAAAAATTTCCCTCAAATTGAAAAGCATAAAAAGTTAGATAATAGATTGTCCAACAAAATATTGCTTTAAACTAGACACTGAGACACTGAGTTTAGTTATTCCACAAGTTTGGACAAGGTAGAAGACATAAGGAGAGAGGGAAGGGAGGGATAGAAAGAGTGAAATGGTGATAGACACACAGAGAAAAAAGAATCTTGTTCAACCGATGGATGATTAGTTTTTTGCACAGGTATGAGTGTAACTTGTGGCTCTCTGCCATGACCTCCACAGAACACAAGGCAAGTCCTAGTGTAACAATCTCATTTCAGCAAATGCAGAAAGGGTCTTCAGTAAAAGTGCTCTGAACATTTAGTCACAGATTAGGAATACTTTTTTATGTTTTTTTTATTTAAAAAATCCAATTGATTAAAATTCATAGTAAGAAAAAAGTAAAAGAACTACACAATGTATTACAGCTAAACTATGAAGAAGGCAAGAAATAAAATAACATAAAAATAAACAGAATCAAAATAAGAAAAAATAATTTCTGAGGAGAGAAATAGAGTTAAACAACATCAGATTTTTTTTTAAATTAGAGAATTTTGTATGGGTCACAAAAAAGATCAAATGATTTAAAAAGGCCAAAGCTTATTTCATAATAGGTAATAAATCAAAGGCTAACACCTATTGTCCAGGAAGTAATGTATTCTATTATTTTGACTACTAATTAAAAAATCTCATAAATTTAAATAGGAATCAGAAACATTTTAGTAAAGAATTCTTAGGGACCTTGTAAGTTAAAAAATAAGCCAGACCAATAATAAATTGCACGCTGAGAACACACCAGGGCCCCAGTGATTTATTGACTGAATTACAGAGAAGAAAAATAGATGACCCCCAGTGATGTTGAGTGAGGTCAAAAGGCAGACACTACCTCCCACGGGATCAGACAGGAGGGCCTTCCTGGGAAGCTACATCCACAGACACAGGATTCAAAACAGACCAATGTTCTATCAACAAAAACACAACCAGACACATTCAAGGAGCTATTGGTATAGATATTCATTTCTGTATCATTTTAGATAGGGAAAAATTATAGTAAAAACTATGTAAAACAACAGAAAAATTGTAACTGAAATTTTGGTGCTCAGGTAAAATACTATGAAGCATTTAATTACATTCCATTCAAGGAGTGATACTTATAAAATGTTCAAAGATATGAGAATAATATTTAAAGAAACTTAGTGTTAAGATACAACATAGTTCTAGTTCATATCTGGTATCTTTTGTGTAATATAGCAATATAATATTTGTTAAAAAAATAAGATTTTATATTAAATATGTTATTTGATGATGGGACTACATATACCTCTATTACTTCTTTTTTTTTTTTTTTTTTGAAGCCATACAAAAAATAAAGATATTAATGAAAGCAACAACATATGAAATCACAAAGGAAAATTTCATTGTAACAACAGTTTGTGAGTCCACATTTTGCTTTCCATGTCATTTAAGAGAATAATGCATGTCAATGAATTATTAAGCTTGGGGCATAAAATGCATATTTTCTTTTTTTTTTTTTTTTAACTTTTATTTAATGAATATACGTTTCCAAAGTACGAATAATGGATTACTATGGCTTCCCCCCCATACCGTCCCTCCCACCCACAACCCTCCCCTTTCCCACTCCCTCTCCCCTTCCATTCACATCAAGATTCATTTTCGATTATCTTAATATACAGAAGATCAGCTTAGTATACATTAAGTAAGGATTTCAACAGTTTGCTCCCACACAGAAACATAAAGTGAAAAATAATAGATGATTTTTTTTAATGATGATGAAATCAGATCAGACCTATTGTCATGTTTAATCCCAGTGAGAGTCAAGTTGGGAGTTGATAGTTTCTATTCTTTTCTTTTCTTTTTTTTTTTTTTTTTTTTTTTTTTTTTTTTTTTTTTTTTTTACAGAGGATCAGTTTAGTATGCATTAAGTAAAGATTTCAACAGTTTGCACCCCCATAGAAACACAAAGTGAAATATATTATTTGAGTACTCGTTATAGCATTAAATCTCAATGCACAGCACATTAATGACAGAGATCCTACATGAGGAGTAAGTGCACAGTGACTCCTGTTGTTGACTTTACCAATTGACACTCCTGTCTATGGCATCAGTAATCTCCCTATGCTCCAGTCATGAGTTTCCAAGGCTATGGAAGCCCCTTGAGTTCTCCGACTCTTATCTTGTTTAGACAAGGTCATAGTCAAAGTGGAGGTTCTCTCCTCCCTTCAGAGAAAGGTACCTCCTTCTTTGAAGACCTGTTCTTTTCACTGAGATCTCACTCACAGAGATCTTTTGCCAGAGTGTCTTGGCTTTCCATGCCTGAAATACTCTCATGGGCTTTTCAGCCAGATCTGAATGCCTTTAGGGCTGATTCTGAGGCCAGAGTGCTATTTAGGGCATCTGCCATTCTATGAGTCTGCTGAGTATCTCACTTCCCATGTTGGATCACTCTCCCCTTTATTTATTCTATCGGTTAGTGTTAGCAGGTACTAGACTTGCTTATGTGCTCCCTTTGACTCTTAGTCCTTTCATTATGATCAATTGTGAACTGAAATTGATCACTTGGACTAGTGAGATGGCATTGGTACATGCCACCTTGATGGGATTAAATTGGAGTCCCCTGGTATGTTTCTAACTCTACCATTTGGGGCAAGTCAGCTTGAGCATGTCCCAAATTATATATCTCTTCCCTCTCTTATTCCTACTCTTATGTTTAACAGGGATCACATTTCAGTTAAATTTCAACACTTAAGAATAACTGTGTGTTAATTACAGAATTAAATCAGTCATATTAAGTAGAACAGACAAAAAAACTACTAAGAGGGATAATGTATTAAGTTGTTCATTAACAGTCAGCCTCTATTACTTCTTTTGTCCATTGCTCTTAACTTATTTATACTACTCGTAAACTTAATTTATACAGTGAAACATAATATTTTACAAGCATAATTTATCATATAGAAACATATTAGTGTTAAGCATATTTAACACAATTTAACATATTAAACATATTGGTGTTAAACATATTTAACACTAGACAATTGTATAATTATGCTTGTAAAATATTATGTGATGTGAGTGTATTCTCACCCTCCATGAAGAAGAACTCAAACATGACGTAGTTTCAGAGGCAAACCCTGAGTGTTCTTGACCAGATGCCACAATGTCACACAGGCCAGTGTGTGTGTGCACACTCTGACCCGGAGAGCTGAGGAAGTGATGTAGGGATGGAGCAGGATGCCCCGCTGGGAATTAATGCAGGTGTCCTGCAAGAACAAACCGAGGTGTGTCCAGGACAGGATCACTGGAGCCTGGAGGAGAGGAGCCGAGTTCAGCTCAAGTGCCTGACTGTGTCCAGCTCCTGTAGTCCCCGCCTCCGATTTACAGAAGTTATCGCCTGAAAGAGTTGGATTCTTATGGTTATTTCCTACCTGCTCCTTGCAGGAGTCTACATGCTGATGAAAGCAGGAATTCTATCTCTCTTGCTCCCAGTATATTCTTGCATCACTGAAAAGTGCTGGTGCGAGGAAGGCACAGGATAGAAATCCCACTCAGCTGCTAGAGAGGAAGTAGTACCCAGGTGATCCTGCCTTGTATGGCCACATTCACAACCTCAGTGTCAGATGAACAACTCGGGTTTTTTTCACTTAAATGAGATCATGCCTTTAATATTGCTACTTTCCCTCTGAACTACTCTACAACTCCCAGAAAACACAAAATCAATATTCCAAGATGTCGTCTAGTGACTAACCCAATCTCTGGGTTAGTATTGCTTAGCAGTGCCTCTGCCACACCTGTTCCTCTGCTCATGAGGCAAAGCTTAAAAACTATGTCAAATTCACATAATTTTGTCACTTTGATTCATTTTTACTTTTAAGTATGTTACTTTTTTAAAATTGTTTTTATGCCAATTGATTATGGAGTATTTCAGTAATCAATACTTAGGAAGTAAGAGTTAGACAACAATATTAGTGATGTTTGTTCTACTAGTTGTATTTATGCTTAGTGCTTTGTTTTGAAAGGTAGAAGGCATGACCTTTTTTTATTCTGCACTTAAATCCTCTGTGTGGTAGTTGTTACAGCCTTTCTCAAATCAGATTTGTTACGTGTATTTACTTAAAAGTAAATTAAGTGGAGAGCGGCAAGATGGAGGAATAGGAAGGGAGCACACTGATAGTCCGGGAATAGACAGTTTAATAAAAGTGGAGATACTGCAGGTTCAAGGAAGTGTAGGGGAAGAAACAGCAGAGGAAACTGTTCCAGAATAGTGATTCACGGTGGACCTGCCTGGAGGGTGTGGGAGCACATGGCTCAGGACACCAGTGGCAGAATCAATGCACCAGCGCTGGAACACGAGGTAAACCGAACCTCAATAGCACGAGACACTGGTGGGAAAGTGGATAGAAGAGACTAGAGGGAACGAGGCTTGAAACCCCGTGGGAAAAAGTTCACCAGCCTAACAAGAAGATAGAGGGGAAAAAAAGTGACTGGTACGGACATGAGTTTCTCTGTCTCCGCTCACCTTTCAAAGATGAGCAAGACAAAGAGCAGGCGCCATTTTGGACATACGTCATAAGCGGGGCGACCTCAGGACTGCACCCGCCCTCAGCCAAGCAGAAAAACCTGGCTCTGGGGGGAGGGGAGTGTGAAATAACAGGAGATTAGGACCTAGTGAATGTGTGGTGCTAATGAACTGAGACTGTGAAAAAAGAGATGGTGGGTGAGAGAACTCACAGAATTCACATGAGTACTCTCCAGAGATGCTACAACTTGGTAACCTTGGCAACCCAGTGGGAGACTGCAGGAGAATTTGAGCCCACACTGAGGGCAGAACAGATTCCCTGTGTGGTCCTTGGGAAAGAGCTTCTGATCTCTGGCTCCTGTGGGTATATCATTTGTCTGCTAACTACCTTCAATTCTGCTCAGCTGTGCAGAATTACTTCCCTTCTGAATAAGAAAGAAAGAAAGAGAGAGAGAGAGAGAGATTTACCACGCCTAACCTGGGACACCCTTAACCCTGAGTAACCAAACAGAGCTCTTAGGCCACACCCATCTCAAGCCTCTAAGGATCCATCAAAAGCAGACAGTTCACTTAATACAGTGATAGTTTAACAAGAAAAAAACACCACAGCGAGGGAAGAAGAATCCAAAAAATATCTCCACAATGCCAAGCAACAAACGCAGAAACCAAGGAAATAAGAACAAGGAAGACATTATGGCACCCCCAAATGAATAAGACATCCCAAGCCAAGATTATGAAGATGATGAGATGGAAGAAATGCAAGATACGGATTTCAAAAAATTTATGATAAGAACATTTAGAAGTTTTCAAAAACAAATGCTTGAGCTACGGAAATCCTTACTGGAAAGGATAGAAAATCTCCTTCAAGAAATGAAATCTTAAGGAGGAATCAAAATGAAACGCAGAAACTAGTAGAACAGGAAAGTGTGATAGTGAAGAGAAATCAAAATGAAATGAAGAACTCAATAGATCAAAAGGCAAACACATCAGAGAGCCTTAAAAACAGAGTCAGTGAAACAGAAGAGAGAATATTGGACTTAGAAGACAGAGCACAGGAAAGTATACAGTCAAACCAAAGAAAAGAAGAGGAAATTAGAAATCTAAAAAATATTGTTGGGAATCTACAGGATACTATTAAAAAACCCAACATTCAGGTTCTAGGAGTTCCTGAAGGCATAGAGAGGGAGAAAGGATTCGAAGGCCTTTTTAGTGAGATACTAGCAGAAAACTTCCCAGGTTTGGAGAAGGACAGAGACATTCTAGCACAGGAAGCTCATAGAACCTCTAGTAAACATGACCAAAAGAGATCCTCCCCACAACACGTTGTAATCAAACTCACCACAGTGAAACATAAAGAAAAGATTCGAAAATGTGCAAGAGAGAAACGTCAGATTACTCTCAAGGATCTCCAATTAGACTCACAGCAGACTTCTCATCAGAAACCCTACAGGCTAGGAGGGAATGGTGAGATATAGCCCAGGTACTAAGAGAGAAAAACTGCCTGCGTAGAATACTATATCCTGCAAAGCTCTCATTTGTGAATGAAGGTGAAATAAAAGACCTTTCACAGCAAACAGAAATTGAAAGAATTTGTCACCTCTCGTACAGCCCTGCATAAAATGCTTAAAGATGTGTTACACACAGAAACACAGACACACGGTCATCAATATGAAAGAAGGTAAAGGAAGAAAACCTCACAGCAAAAGATCACAGGAAGTTCAAAGCATATATTAGAAAATATCTTTGGGAAAATGGCAGGGCAAAGTTACTACTTATCAATAGTCACATTGAACGTTAATGGCCTGAACTGTCCAGTTAAAAGACACAGATTGGCTGATTGGGTTAAGGAACAAAACCCATCTATTTGCTGCTTACAAGAAACACATCTTTCCAACACAGATGCATACAGACTGAAAGTGAAAGGCTGGAAAAAGATATACCATGCCAACAGAAATGAAAAAAGAGCGGGTGTAACCATCTTATTATCAGACAAAATAAACTTTATCACAAAAACTGTTAAGAGAGACAAAAAGGGGCACTATAGAATGATTAAGGGTTCAGTTCAACAGGAAGATGTAACTATTATAAATATATATGCACCTAATTACAGGGCACCGGTCTATTTAAAAGATTTGTTAAGGGACTTAAAGGGAGACTTGGACTCCAATACAATAGTACTGGGGGACTTCAATACTCCACTCTCAGAAATAGACAGATCAACAGGACGGAAGATCAACAAGGATACAGTAGATTTAAACGACACTATAGCCCAAATGGATCTAACAGATATATACAGAATTTTCAATCCTACAGCTAAAGATTTTACATTCTTCTCAGCAGTACATGGAACCTACTCTAGGATTGACCACATACTAGGCCATAAAGCAAGTCTCAGCAAATTCAAAAGAATTGGAATCATACAATGCAGCTTCTCAGACCATAGAGGAATGAAGTTGGAAATTAGCAATTCAGGAATCCCTAGAGCATATGCAAATGCATGGAGATTGAACAACATGCTCCTGAATGAACACTGGGTCATAGATAAAATCTAAAGAGAAATCAGAAACTTTCTGGAAGTAAATGAAGACAACAACACAACATATCAAAACTTATGGGATACAGCAAAAGCAGTATTGAGAGGCAAGTTTATAACAATAGGTGCCTACATCAAGAAATTGGAAAGGCACCAAATAAATGAGCTTTCAACTCATCTCAAGGATCTAGAAAAACTGCAGCAAACCAGACCCAAATCTAGTAGGAGAAGAGAAATAATTAAAATCAGAGAAGAAATCAACAGGATTGAATCAAGAAAACATTACAAAAAATCAGCCAAACGAGGAGCTGGTTTTTTGAAAAAATAAACAAAATTGACACCACATTGGCCCAACTAACTAAAAAAAGAAGAGAAAAGACCCAAATCAATAAAATCAGAGATGAAAAAGGAAATGTAACAACAGACACCACAGAAACAAAAAGAATCATCAGAAATTACTACAAGGACTTGTATGCCAGCAAACAGGGAAACCTATCAGAAATGGATAGATCCCTGGACAAATGCAACCTACCTAAATTGAACCAGGAAGACATCGAAAACCTAAACAGACCCATAACTGAGACAGAAATTGAAACAGTAATAAAGGCCCTTCCAAGAAAGAAAAGCCCAGGACCAGATGGATTCACTGCTGAATTCTACCAGACATTTAAAGAAGAACTAACTCCAATTCTTCTCAAACTATTCAGTACAATTGAAAAAGAGGGAATCCTGCCAAATTCTTTCTATGAAGCCAGCATCACCTTAATTCCTAAACCTGAAAAAGATGCAGCATTGAAAGAGAATTAGACCAATATCCCTGATGAACATAGATGCAAAAATCCTCAATAAAATTCTTGCCAATAGAATGCAACAACACACAATTATTCTTAGGTGTTTAAATTTAACTGAAAAGTGATCGCTGTTAAATATAAGAATGGGAATAAGAGAGGGAGGAGATGTACAATTTGGGACATGCTCAAGCTGACTTGCCCCAAATGGTAGAGTTAGAAACATACCAGGAGACTCCAATCACTCCCATCAAGGTGGCATGTACCAATGCCATCTCACTAGTCCAAGTGATCAATCTCAGTTCACAATTGATCATAATGAAAGGACTAAGAGTCAAAGGGAGCACATAAACAAGTCTAGTACCTGCTAACACTAACCGATAGAATAAATAAAGGGGAGAGTGATCCAACATGGGAAGTGAGATACTCAGCAGACTCATAGAATGGCAGATGTCCTAAATAGCACTCTGGCCTCAGAATCAGCCCTAAAGGCATTCGGATCTGGCTGAAAAGCCCATGAGAGTATTTCAGGCATGGAAAGCCAAGACACTCTGGAAAAAAAAAACTAAATGAAAGATCTGTGTGAGTGAGATCCCAGTGAAAAGAACAGGTCTTCAAAGAAGGAGGTACCTTTCTCTGAAGGGAGGAGAGAACCTCCACTTTGACTATGACCCTGTCTAAACAAGATAAGAGTCGGAGAACTCAAAAGGCTTCCGTAGCCTTGGAAACTCATGACTGGAGCATAGGGAGATTACTGATGCCATAAACAGGAGTGTCAATTTGTAAAGTCAACAACAGGAGTCACTGTGCACTTACTCCTCATGTAGGATCTCTGTCCTTAATGTGCTGTACATTGAGATTTAATGCTATAACGAGTACTCAAACAGTTTATTTCACTTTGTGTTTCTATGGGGGTGCAAACTGTTGAAATCTTTACTTAATGTATACTAAACTGATCTTCTGTAAAAAAAAAAAAAAAAGAAATTATCAATTCCCAACTTGACTCTCACTGGGATTAAACATGACACTAGGTCTGATCTGATTTCATCATCATTTAAAAAATCATCTATTATTTTTCACTTTATGTTTCTGTGTGCGAGAAAACTGTTGAAATCTTTACTTAATGTATACTAAACTAATCTTCTGTATATTAAGAGAATCGAAAATGAACCTTGATGTGAATGGAAGGGGAGAGGGAGTGGGAGAGGGGAGGGTTGCGGGTGGGAGGGACGGTATGGGTGGGAAGCCATTGTAATCCATAAGCCTTACTTTGGAAATTTATATTCATTAAATAAAAGTTAAAAAAAAGAAAGAGAATTAGACCAATATCCCTGATGAACATAGATGCAAAAATCCTCAATAAAATTCTCGCCAATAGAATACAACAATGCATCAGAAACATCATCCACCCAGACCAAGTGGGATTTATCCCTGGTATGCAGGGATGGTTCAATGTTCACAAATGAATCAATGTGATATACCACATTAACAGACTGCAGAAGAAAAACCATATGATTATCTCAAAAGATGCAGAGAAAGCATTTGATAAAATACAACACCCGTTCATGATGAAAACTCTGAGCAAATTGGGTTTGGAAGGAACATTCCTCAATACAATCAAAGCAATTTATGAAAAACCCATGGCCTACATTCTATTGAATGGGGAAAAGTTGGAAGCATTTCCACTGAGATCTGGTACCAGACATGGATGCCCACTCTCACCACTGCTATTCAATATAGTTCTGGAAGTTTTAGCCAGAGCTATTAGGCAAGAAAAAGAAATTAAAGGGATACAAATTGGGAAGGAAGAACTCAAACTATCCCTCTTTGCAGACGATATGATTCTTTATTTAGGGGGTCAAGGAACTCTACTAAGAGACTATTGGAACTAATAGAAGAGTTAGGTAAAGTAGCAGGGTATAAAATCAATGCACAAAAATCAACAGCCTTTGTATACACAGGCAACGCCACAGCTGAGAAAGAACTTCTAAGATCAATCCCATTCACAATAGCAACAAAAACAATCAAATACCTTGGAATAAACTTAACCAAGGACATTCAAGATCTCTACGATGAGAATTAAAAAACCTTAAAGAAAGAAATAGAAGAGGATACCAAAAAATGGAAAAATCTTCCATGCTCATGGATTGGAAGAATCAACATCATCAAAATGTCCATTCTCCCAAAAGCAATTCATACATTCAATGCAATACCAATGAAAATACCGAAGGCATTCTTCTCAGATCTGGAAAAAATGATGCTGAAATTCATTGGAGACACAGGAGACCTCGAATAGCTAAAGCAATCTTGTACAACAAAAATAAAGCTGGAGGCATCACAATACCAGATTTCAGGACATACTACAGGGCAGTTGTTATCAAAACAGCATGGTACTGGTACAGAAACAGATGGATAGACCAATGGAACAGAATAGAAACACCAGAAATCAACCCAAACATCTACAGCCAACTTATATTTGATCAAGGATCCAAAACTAATTTTTGAAGCAATGAGAATCTATTCAATAAATGGTGCTGGGAAAACTGGATTTCCACGTGCAGAAGCATGAAGCAAGACCCCTACCTTTCACCTTACACAAAAATCCACTCAACATGGATTAAAGACTTAAATCTATGACCTGACACCATCAAATTATTAGAGAACATTGGAGAAACCCTTCAAGATATTGGCACAGGCAAAGAATTTCTGGAAAAGACCCGGGAGGCACAGGCAGTCAAAGCCAAAATCAACTATTGGGATTGCATCAAATTGAGAAGTTTCTGTACTGCAAAAGAAACAGTCAGGAGAGTGAAAAGACAACCGACAGAATGGGAAAAAATATTTGCAAACTATGCAACAGATAAAGGGTTAATAACCAGAATCTACAAAGAGATCAAGAAACTCCACAAAAACAAAACCAACAACCCACTTAAGAGATGGGCCAAGGACCTCAGTAGACATTTTTCAAAAGATGAAATCCAAATAGCCAACAGACACATGAAAAAATGTTCAGGATCACTAGCCATCAGGGAAATGCAAATCAAAACCACAATGAGGTTTCACCTCACCCCAGTTAGAATGGCTTACATAGAGAAATCAACTAACAATAGATGCTGGCCATGATGTGGGATAAAAGGCTTAGTAATCCAATGTTGGTGGGAATGTAAGCTGGTAAATCCACTATGGAAGTCAGTCTGGAGATTCCTCGGAAACCAGAATATAACCCTATCATACAAGCCAGCCATCCCACTCCTTGGAATTTACCCAAAGGAAATTAAATTGGGAAACAAAAAAGCGGTCTGCACATTAATGTTTATTGCAGCTCAATTCACAATAACTAAGACCTGAAACCAACCCAAATGCTCATCAACAGTAGACTGGATAAAGAAATTATGAGACATGTACTCTATAGAATACTATACAGCAGTCAAAAACTTTGAAATCCGGTCATTTACAACAAGATGGAGGAATCTGGAAAACATTATGCTGAGTGTATTAAGCCAGTCCCAAAGGGACAAATATCATATGTCCTCCCTGCTGCAACTTCTCTCTCTCTCTCTCTCTCTCTCTCTCTCTCTCTCTCTCTCTCTCTAACACACACACACACACACACAGACACACATACACACACACATACACACACACTGGGTGAGGCTGAAGCTGAAAGCCAGGAACTCAGTTTGGTCTCCCACAGAGGTGGCAGGAACCCACTACAGGAGCCACTCCTGCTGTATCTCAGGGTCTGCCTTAGGACACTGAAGTGAGAAATCTGAGCTGGTATTTGAACCCAACTGTTCTGATGTAAGAGGTGGGCATTTTAATTTCTCTGCCAAATGCCCACCCTGTGACTACAGATTTCAATGATGAATTTCAAGGGGTAGTACCTTATACAATCACTTTGGTTTAAGCAGCATGGCCTTATAGAAGAGATCAAACTCACTGGCCTAATTCAGAGTAAAGATCCACATGTTCTGCCCAAATATTGCAGGAAAACCAATCATGCTCGTCTTATCCAGATAAATGGCAGTGGATCTGTCCACAAACTTTGCCTCCAACACCTCCAAACCCCAACACCAAAACCAGCAGGAAGGACTAACCTGAGCTTCCCAATGGGCTTCATCCTTCTTGGTGTATCTGAATGGCCCCAGGTAGCGTTGGTTCTCTTCTGGATCGTGATCATCCTGTCCTCGGCAACTTCACCAGCATCTTGCTCTGGTGTGTGGAGTTGTGTACCTTGTCTCTACACCCCCATGTACTTCTTTCTTAGCAATCTTTCCTTCTTGGCTCTCCACTTCATCTGTGCACCACCATCATGCACTGTCCATTCTATCGGAAGCTGGCATTCATGGCCTGGCTTCTGGCCTGATGGAGTCTTTGATCTGATCATTATCACCTTCCAGCTGCCCTTCTGTGCTCACCACCTCCTGCATGGATTTCTGTGTGGGGCTCCTGTCCTCATACTCCTGGTCTGTGGAGACTCCTTCAACAATGAGTGGCAGATGACAATCGCTGCTGTTGTCTTCCCCATGGTGACTGTGGGGTTGATCTTGGTTTCTTATGTCCATATGGCTGAAGCAGAGGGGAAAATGAAGTCAGAGGAGGGCATAAAGAAAGTCATTGCCACCTGTTCCTCCCACCTCCGTGTGGTCCTCATGTTCTATGGGACAATGGCAATGGTGTACACAGACCCTAAGACCAACTTTGCTTTCAAACATGGCAAGTTCTTCCCCTTCTTCTACACTGTGGTCACACCTGTGCTGAGCCCTCTCATCTATACCCTGAGGAACAGAGAGGTGCAGGATGCTCTTCAATGGAAAGGGGATCTGGGTAATGAAGAGTAGATAATTGAGCATTTGAACCAGGAAGCACATTCTCATACTCTCTATAAGAGAGCCTAAAAATATGACTAAGAATGTTGTATTAATTCAAAAACAGTAAGCTATATTATATTGTTACCACAATGATTTTAGATGTCGTCCTGTTAAAAATGCATGCATCACTGTTTGATTCATGATAAATATTCGAATTTTATTTGATGAGAGGAACACTGTTTTTATTTGGAGAGGAACATGATTTTCAGGATTGACTTTTGAAGAATATATATTTTTATTCTTCAAGCAATGTAACTATCATAAGATGAATTTTCTAAAATCAGAAAACAGATCTGGATTGTTTTATTCAAGTCTCAGTAAGGGAAATTGCCCTCGGTTTCTTCTGGTTTATGCTACACATACAATCTCTAATTGTTTTTCTTTTGCTAGCTATTTAGTTTTTTAAAAAAATTGATGAACAGTGATTACACATATTTATGGTATACATGGGGCATTCCAGACATGTAAACATGTGTGATCAAATCAGCATAGTCCACAGGTCCCCCTTTTTGCCATTACTTTGTATTAGGAGACTTGGGGCTCTTCTGTTTGCTCATAAAATGTTTAATGGGTCATTTTAACTACAGTCTCCCCACTGTGCTGTGCAACACTAGGAACTTAATCCTTCCATCTGACTGACTTGGTACCTGATAAGCTAGCTCCCTCTCTCTCCTCCAGCCCCTACCTCTAGGAGCCACCATTTTGTATTCAGATTTTGATATCTTAGCTTCTACATTTGAGGGAGAATGCGTGGTATATGTTGTGTTTGTCTTACTGTGTCTGGCTTACTTCACTCAACATAAGGACTTCCAATTCCATCCATTTTGCTGCAGTGACAGGATTGACTGAAAATATTCCTCTGTGTGCATTTACCACATTGTCTTTATCTGTTCCTCTGATGGCGAACACCTTGGTTGACTCCATATCTTAACTATTGTGAACACTGCTGCAGTAGAAACGGTGGGGTGGGTGTCTCTTTGACACAATGATTCCACATCTTGGATATACCCAGAGGTGGGAATGCTGTATCACACAGCATTTCCATTTTAGTTTTTTTGAGGGATCTCCATACTGCTTTTCATAGTTGCTGTATTAAGTTGCATTCCCACCAACACTGAATAGGAGCTCCTCTTTATATACATCCTTGTCAGAATGTGCTACATTTTTTGTCTTTTTGATGCTAGCTGTTTGAGATATCTCCCTGAGGTATTGATTTACGTTTCTCTCGACGCTTGTGATGTTGAGCATTTTTCACATACTTGTTGGCCATTTGTATTTCTTCTTGTGAGAACTTTCTATTCAGGTCCTTTGTCCATTTTTTAACTGGATTGGTTGATTTTGTTGTTGATGTTTTTTGAGGTCCTTATGGCCTTCTTAGTTTGATATAAAAATGCCAACTTAGGCACAAAGAAGAGACTCTATCTGCACTCGTTGTGTTATATTTTTCACTTCTCTGCAATTTCCAGAAGATCAAGCCACCAAAGAAGGGTGCCTTAAGAAGCCTTTGAATCCAAAGGGAGTGTGCACACTCATTTCTTCCATAGATTCCTAATGTAATTAACATTTAAATTACTCTCTAAGTGTTGAAAAATGTGATATTCAAATATACTTTTTCCACACAGAAGCTAAAGTAAGTTTTAAATTTAATATAAAGTCAGAAAAGTAAACTAAATGTCTCACGGGTTCTCTGTATTATTTTCTTGTTTATGTAACTGTAGAATCAGAACACTGCCTAGATCCAAGTGAGATTTTATAAATGGGTTTCAGTTATTAAAGCATGCTTCTAGAAACTAAGCATAAAAGTTTAGTTGCAAATGTCCATTGAGGTTTAATGAAATTCTAGTAGGCTCCTGTTCTATTACCAATGAATAAATAGTATGATACACTTTTAAGAAATTATGAGGGACTTCAAAAAGATCATGGAAAATGGAATTAAATGATGCTTATTTTGATACAAAAACTTTTGAAATACATGCAAATGAGGAGTTTTCTTCAAAAAGTTCATGATAAATGTGCATTATGGAAGAGGTCTGCATGGATTTCAAAAATTTTTGCACCAAAATAAACTTATGTTTTCATTTTTCCTCCCATTACCTTTTTTTTTTTTTTTTTTTTGGACAGGCAGCGTTAGACAGTGAGAGAGAGAGAGAGAGAGAGAGAGAGAGAGAAAGGTCTTCCTTTTTCCGTTGGTTCACTCTGCAAGTGGCCGCTATGGCTGGCATCTTGCGGCTGGTGCACTGTGCCGATCCGAAGACAGGAGCCAGGTGCTTCCTCCTGGTCTCTCATGCAGGTGCAGGGCCCAAGGACCTGGGCCATCCTCCACTGCCTTCCCGGGCCACAGCAGAGAGCTGGACTGGAAGAGAGGCAAACCAGGACAGAATCCAGCACCCTGACCGGGACTAGAACCTGGGGTGCCGGCACCGCAGATGGAGGATTAGCCTAGTGAGCCGTGGTACCGCACCCCCCCCCATAAACTTTTTCAAGTTCCTTCATACATCCATCCTTTGATTTGTCACAGAGTGGTGGTTGCCAGATGTCAGTATCAAGAATTGGTTAAGGCAGTGTTAAGGAAGCGACACTGATGGCAAAATTCTTGGAAAGCAAGTGGCTCAGTGCTAGAGGCTAAATTAGCTGAGGATGCTGAGAGACCTGTGTACAGCTTGGATGGGTGTATTAATCAGGGCACACGGGAAGGTGACTGGGTCACCACCGCAGGTCAGCAGTACTTTAACATCCCAGGTAGGTTTATTTCTTAGACGTCCAAAGTCAGTGTGGATGCCCTGGTGGGGGGAGCATCCTGGACTTGTGAAGGTGTTGCTCCAGGCTGCTTTCTCCTTAGTGTGTCTCCATTTCCACAGAGGACAACAGGGAGGGGAACCATGGGTTGCACACATCACTTCCTCTCATGTTTCCTGGGTCAAAGCAGAGCAGGTGACTATTTTTAACATCTGGTGGTGGAGGACTCAGAGTTGCCCACATATTCAAGATATTTCAGTCACAAATTAGTTTTGAAAAGCATTTATAATCTTCAGGTCTTTTATGTATGCTACACTGTTTACACAAGACAATTCATGGCATGTTTTTGTCGCGTATTTTTCTGTTTTCTCTCTCTGTAGCCTGAGATACATGTAATTGTTCGTATTTTCTGCTTTATACTTCAGCAACAAACTCTTTTTTATGATTCATTTCATCTTCTATAAACATCGTTTTGAATTACTAATATTTTCTGGCTGGTTTTAGTTGTATAAGAGCACATGCAATTAATTTCAGCCTGCTAAAGAATATTTTCTTAATTATTGCTGACTTTAGTTTTATTGTATCTTCCGTGACTAGCACAGGAATGTGAACCCAGCAGCTAAATATGCATTTGTGGAGTGAATTAATAAACGACTATTGGAACTTCAGCTTCTATAACCAATAAATCAATTGCTTTGTTATGTTACTAGGGATCAACATAAAACAGGCAAACTAAAGCAATTAGCTGGTAGCTCAGTTGACTTTGTGAAGCATGGGGGAAGAATTTTCACTCTCAGGCCTACGCCGCGTGTGGGGACTGCAGTTCATTACCTACAAGGACTGAGGCCTCCGGGACCTGCAGAGAGCTCAGGGCCCTCTGTGCTCCTTTGTTCTTTCCCTCTGGGGAAACAGAACAGTCACATGATTTCTGCCCATCTGCTGAGGTGGACACCACACCTAATATTTAACTGAGGGGGATCTCAGAGTCAGGGAGCTGAGATTAGATCCCAACACAAGGAAGATCTGCAGGGTGCTCCTGGCTAAGAGGGCTTGACATTTCCAGCAGTGCCACTGAACTGATTTCCAGCCCAGGTGAGCCACTGTCACTGCTATGGTGGGGGGGTTAGGAAATGAGAAAGGAACAGTCAGACGAGTGGAATCTCAGGATGTACAACCTGTCTCTGGGCTTGAAGGAGACTTGTGCCAAGTGCCCAGCACTGCATCTAACAGGCTGTGTTCTAAGATGCAGAAATCGCTCCCTCTCCAGACTCAGGCATCCTGCAATGTGCACTTACTGCAGAATTTGTGCTGTGAAGTACACTTAGACACTCACATGTTAGGATACAACTGATATTATGATGAATTTGTTGCAGAAATCTATGCAGACAATTTCATTTTTATATCCCAGCAGTAAATTTCAAAAATACAGCATGTTGCACAAAAGGTCTCCTGACATTTATTCCTCTCATCCAACTGTGCATTTGCTAGTTAGGCTTAGCCTTTCCCCAACATATGGATATTTTAAAACATCACGATGTACAATGATAACGTTGTGTATTGTTATCTTTAAATTTCAAAAATACACAAAATTCCTCTTACTGAAGGCATACAAAGTTAGGTAGTATATTGCTAAAGTTAGGTAGCATATTGTAGAGTTTAATTATTTTCACAAGTTTGAATGTTTTGTTCTCAGAATAGTGGTCAGCTTAATGAAACTATGACCCAATGAGAATTTGCATCTGTGTATTAATGTATTACTTAAATACTGCTAAATTTCATTATCAAAGAGAGAGAGAGATAGAGACAGAGAGAAAGTCAGAGAGAGAGAGAGAGAGAGATACACAGAAAATGGAGAGAGGCAGAGACAAGAGAATGAGAGAGATGTGTTTCCCCACAATCAATTAATCATTATTTGGCCACAGCCACAAGAATAGAAATGTATGGATCCTGCCATAATTGTAGCCAAACTCCAGGATGACACAGCAACCCAATGGCCATGGGATGTGGAAAGCAAGAAATACAAATTTATCATAAATCTATGATGGTGGGATTAGACCTATCTTTATTATTACATTATTGTGTTTCATATATGTCTTCAATGATCTATAACACAAAATATATTAATATAATGAAAATTATAGATATTTATAAATATAAGGCAAGGGCAGGCATTTAGCTCAGCGATTAAGATGTTGGGTGAGACACCCATACGCCATTTTGTGGCACCTGGGTTCAATGCTTCCCACCAGCTACTGACTTCAGCTTTCTACCAATGCAGATCCTGGGAGGCAGCAAGAGACAAATCAAGTAGCGTGGTCCCCACACCCATGTGGGAGATCTGGATTGAATTCCCAACTCCTGTCTGACCTGACCATTCTCAGTCATTGTGGGCATTTGGAAGATTGCACGAATGAATGGGAAGACACACACACACACTCTGTCTCTCATAAATAAAAATATAAAACTCAACACAACTGAACCCATGATATCATTTCCAAGAGAAAATCCAGATGGACAAGTTTTGTACACATGACACTGTTTCTTGCAGAGGTGATCCCCACCAGGCAAAGGTGGATTCAGGTAAGAAAATGCGGTGAAGACCCGGTACAGTCTGACAGGACAGAGTGGACATTCTGTCATTAATTCTGGGTGCTTTGTAGAGCTCAGATCAGAGATAGAGGTAGAACAGAGATAGAGGTAGAACAGAGATGCTGCCCCTGTCCATGACTTGGCTCTCACTTTCTCCCTGCCATGCAGAACTTCTGGGAGCTAACAGAGTCCTTTGGCTCAAGATTTCCTCTTCTATGACATGAAATAATCCTACTCTGGTTCTTGTTAATAAAACAATGCTTTTCTCATATGTAGTAAATCTCATCTGAAAAAGGTGAATCCCTTGTGGCATGTGGCCTCCGTCCACTTGCTCTCTGAGCTTTATAAAGCTTTGTACTTCTCTTCCCTATGTGAGGTGCATGGAGGCCATGGCTAACCCCCTATAAAGTTGCTGTCCTGTAGCAGTCCCTTGTAGTGTTCCTCAAATTCTTGCCTGGATTGCCCACTTTTAAAATCTGATGTTCAAATCTGTAACTCAGTTTCCAGTCATTTAATTTTCTGTGTGCTCACTTCCATTCATATTCTTGGTGGATCTGCAAGCCAGAAACGTAATATGCTAGGATCGTGTTTCTTAACTCAATTTAACGCTACAACTGCCTTCCATCCTTTCTACTTGCCCAGGAAACAAAGCTTTAAAATCATCACACAGATCATCATTCGTCATCGTGACTCATTTCTATTTTTATTTATTTCTTGGTTGAAATTTATGTATTATGCCTAGCTGATAGATGAGGACATCAAGGATTAGATAACAATGCTGGGGTTTTACTTTCCAAGATGTCCGTGTCCAAGCTGACTGTTTTCTGCTGAAAGGTAACAGGAGCCATTATACTTTATCCCTTTAATGAGGACCTTAATCCTCTCAACGAGATTTCTTAACTTGGCATGTTGACCCTGTTTACTTAGATAAGAAAAGTGGCTCAGCATGTTAGAGTGGTTTACTTATTAGTTAATTACATTACTTTATCTAGGGTGAAGAAACATTGTGCCCATCCTAGATTTGCTTTTTTTTTTTTTTTTTTGGATTCATTTATTTATTTTTTAAAGATGTATTTATTTGAAAGGCAGTGACAAAGAGTCAGAGAGAGGAAGAGAGAGAGAGGTCTTCCACCACACTGGTTCACTCCCTAAGTGACCGCATAGGCCCAAGCTCTGCTGATCAAAACCGGGAGCCAGGAGCTTCTTTCCAGTCTCTCACATGGGTTCAGGGGTGAATGGACTTGGGCCATCTTCTACTGCTTTCCCAGGTCATAGCAGAGAGCTGGATAGGAAGTGGAGCAGTTGGGACTATATTGGCACCCTTATGGGATACCTGCCCTAAAGGTGGTGACTTAACCCATTACACCACAGCGCCAGCCCCTATATATTTATTTTCAAAGTCAGAGTTACGGAGAGGAGGAAAGAGAGATTGGGAGAGGCAGGTGAGGAGGGAGAAAGAGAGAGAGAGAGAGGGAGAGGCAAAGAAAGAGAGAGGGAGAGGGATAGAAAGAATATTTTTCATTCAGTGCCTTACTCCCCAGTCTCAATCCAGTGCTAGGGCAGTTCTAACCCAGAAGCTTCATCTGGGTCTCCCACATAGCTGGCATGGGCCCAGGGCCCAGATGCTTCTTCTGTCTTCTACTGATTTTCCCAGGCCATTAGCAGGGAGCTGAATTAGAAGTGGAGCAGCCAAGACACGAACCAGCATCCATATGGGAAGCTGGCGCCGAAGCAGGGGCTTTACCCTCTATGCCACAACACCAGTCACCCAATCTAGTTTTTCACCATTGAAAAACCAGTGTGTCTCCTGTGCACAGTGCTTCCTCAGACTCCAGGGTTTGCTAATGACTTCAGGTTCTCCTTCAGGGTTTACACTGAAAACAATAGGACTTTGATCCTGAGATTACCTGAATTTCATTTTTCCCCACTAACATCACCAAATAATAAAAATATGCCTTGTTGAAGGATTATGTTGTAGATAAGTGAAAGCTAAGGTTTGGATCTAGCATTTCCTATTGCAAGACTTTTGGAGAGCTGCTGTGACTATCACTGCAGAGGTGTGCTGCGAGGAACATGAACCATGTGAGGGAGCTCTGTGAACGCGTCCACTGGGGATGTTGTGATTACAGATCTCAGAGGCAAATTCCAAGGGAGCTGTCTTAAAAATATTGTTTTGACATAAAAACGCAGCCTTAGAAACAGAGATTGTATCTTATGGAACTAAGGTGAAGGGACACATTCCCGAAAGGCCTAGAAAACTAACAATGCTTACTTTCTCTAAACAAATTTAAGCCAAATCTTTCTACAAAATCCATTCATAATATCTCACCTTGCATCCAACCCCAATGCAAAAGCAAGAGGAATGACTAACAAAAGTTTCCCAGTAGGCTTCATCCTTCTTGGGTTCTCTGAATGGCCCCAGGAAGAGTCGGTTCTCTTCTGGATTGTGATCATGCTGTACCTCATGATGATCCTGGGCAACTCCACCATCATCTTGCTCTCGTGCATGGACCCTCGTCTCTACACCCCTATGTACTTCTTTCTTAGCAATCTTTTAGTTGCTCATATTAAAGAGACAGAACTGTTTGAGTGCTCTGACAATGAATTCAAGCTAGATATTTAAAATAATGTAAACAACCTCAAGAAAGTACAGAGGTATTATTCAGAGTTGGAGCAGATCAATTTAACAGAGATTGAAATAATAAAAATATGAAGTAGAAATACCAGGCTGAGAAATACAATAAATTAAAATGAAAATTACACAGACAAGCAGCAGCAGCAAAGGTGAAATTTGTAGCTATCTTTGGACTTGCTCTAATCCATAATCTTGAGGTAATGTCCTAATTGTGTTCTCTTCAGTTTCTCTCATCAACATTTTACAGTTCTCACTGCAGAGACTTTTCATCTTATTGCTCAAGTTTGTTTCCAGGCATTTTACTTTATATTTTTTTAGTCATTGTCTATGTAATAGTTTTCACCATTGGTGTATAGAAATGTTACTGATTTTTATGTGCTGATTTTATGTCCTGTTACAGTTAATTCTTCCTTAAATTTTTGGTAGAATCCTCATGTGAATCCATCTACTCGTGAGTTTTTCCTTACTGAGGAGTTTTTGATTAATGAATCAATGTACTAACTGGTTTTAATACATTCAGAATTTTCTTTTTCCTGGCTTGGTCTTGCTGGAATGTATGTGTCTAGGAATTTCTCTGTTTTCTTCTAGGTTATTTAACTTATTGGCTTATAATTATCCATGATAACCTCTTATCATTTTTTGATTTTTGTACTATCAGCTCTAATATTTCTGATTTTGTTACTTTTTTCTTAGTCTAAATTTTTTTTCCTTTTTCTTAAAGATTTATTTATTTATTTGAAAGTCAGAATTACACAGCGAGAGGAGAGGCAGAGAGACAGAGGTCTTCCATCTGCTGGTTCACTCCCTCGTTGGCCGCAACGTCCGGAGCTGGGCCTATCTGAAGCCCAGAGCCAGGAGCTTCTTCCAGGTCTCCCATGCCGGTGAAGGGGCCCAAGGACTTGGGCCATCTTCTACTGATTTCCCAGGCCATAGCGGAGAGTTGGATTGGAAGTGGAGCAGCCAGGTCTTGAACCAGCACCCATATGGGATGCCAGCACTTCAGGCCAGGGTGTTAACTAGTTGTGCCACAGTGCCTGCCCCTAAATAAAAGTTTTTCCATTTTGTTGGCTTTTGAAATTTTTTTATTTGTTAATTTGAGAGGTAGAGAGGTTGAGAAACAGACAGGTGGAGCTCCTGTCCACTGGTTCCTCCTCAAATGCTGGGGCTGGAGCCAGGGGCTGGAGCTGCATGCAGGTGTCCATTGAATTCCGAGTTACTGAAGCCATCACCACTGTTTCCCAGCATCTGAATTAGCAGGAAGGTAGAGTCTGAAGCCAGAGCTGGGGATGAAATCCAGGCATTCCACTGTGGGATGCAGGCATCTGGATCATTTAGGTTAAACGCTTGCTCCCTGTTGACACTTTTTACATTAACACTTGGGTCTTTTCAGATATATGTGTATTTTCTATTCTCTGTTTCATTTCTTTCTGCTCTATTCTTTATTATTTCCTTCACTCTACCTGTTTTTAGTTATTTTTCTCTATTCTAGTGCCTTGAGACATAAAATTAGCTTATTGATTTAAAATATTTAATGTAGGCATTTATCACCATAAACATCGTTAGTACTGATCTCGTTCCATTCCAAAAGTTTGGGTGTGTTGTGTTTTCATTTTCACTTGTCTCTCTACTTATTTCCTAGTTTACCCCACGAATTATCCCTTTGCAAAATATTCTTGCAACAGTCTGTCGTTCAAGTCCCACATATTTCTGACATTTCCAGCTCTGTTATCACTGATTATTAGGGCCATTCCGTTATGCTCAGAAGATATCCTGGTACGATTTCAGTCTTCCCAACTTGTGAAGCCTTGTTCTGTAGGCTCACATGTGATCTGTTCTGGAGAATGTTCCATGTGTGCTCTGAGAAAAAGCCCATCCTGCTGGTGGCTGGCATGTTCTGTCATATATCTGTCAGGTGCGATCAGTCTGTGGTGTTGTTCAAATACTGTTTCCTTATTGATCTTCTGTCTGTTCTCTCCGTTACTGACTGTGAGGGACTGAAATCTTCTATTATTATTATGCCAGTGTCTATTTCTCCCTTGAGTTCTGTCAGCGTGTGCTTCATATTTGTGGGTTCTCTGATGAGATGTATATATAATTATCATATCTTCCTAATGGGATGATCCTTACTCCTTATTAACGTTCTTTTTTCTCATATGATAACTGTTTACACATTCTATTTTGTGTCCTGGAGACCTTGTGGTGACTTGTAGTCTCTTGTGGTTAGCTTTTGCATTGGGCACATTTTAGCATCCTTCACTTGCAGCTTCAATGTGTTCCCAGGCATAAAGTGAGACACTTGCATACCATGCACACTTGGTACTTGCTTTTTTAATGTCCACTTAGCCACTCTCTGCTATTTTGTTCATGAGTTTAATCCACTTGTATTTAAATAGTTTTTAACAGGGAAGTGCTGTCTTCTGTCATTTTATCGATTGCCTCCTATCTGCCTTACAGCATTTTACCTGTCCTTGCCATTCTAGCTGCCATCCTCTGCAGTTTGCCAGTATTTCTGCAGTGACAACACTTTGATTCCTTACTCATTTTCTTTTGTGTATCTTCTACAGGTGTCTTCTGTCTGGTCACGATGGGGTTATGTAAAATATCGCACACCTTTAAAACATATTTTAGGGGCCAGCGCTGTGGTGCAGTAGGTTAAACCCCACCCCACAGCACAGGCATCCTATATGAGTGCCCGTTCGAGTCTCAGCTGCTCCACTTCCAATCCAGCTCTCTGCTATGGCCTGGGAAAGCAGTGGAAGATGGCCCAAGTTCTCGGACCCCTGTACCCACATGGAAGACCAGGAAGAAGATCCTGGCTCCTGGCTTCGGATCAACTCAGCTCCACCTTTGAGGCCATTTAGGGAGTGAACCAGCAGATGAAAGACTCTCTGTCTCTCTCTCTCTCTCTCTCTCTCTGTAACTCTTTCAAATAAATAAATCTTTAAAAAATATTTTAGACAATAAACTTAATTTCAACAATATTCTGAAATTTTAGTCTTCTACATATCCCCCCACTTTATATGATCAGTGTCACAAATTGCATCTTTTTATAGTTTGTACTAATGAGTATACTTTTATAGTTCTAATCACTTTATGAGTCTATCTTAAAATTCCATGCAAGATTTAAAGGTGATTTATGTATCACTGCAGTATGAGAGGTGCTGTATTGTCTCTACACTTTACTAGACAGCTTTCTATTTTTTTTTTTTTCATGTTTTTGTGTTGTGTAATGTCCTTTTGTTTCCATGAGAGGGCACTCTAACAATTCTTGTAAGGCCAATCTACAGACAAACACCCTCAGCTTTTCTGTATATGAGAAAAGTCGTCGTCTCTGCTGCAGGGACACTTTTGCCAGACACACGTTGGTTTGGAAGTTTATTTCTCTCAGCCATGTAAACATCTCCTTCCATATTCTTCTTGTCTGTAAAGTTGCAGCTGAGAAATCTGAAAATGTTACAGAAGTTCATTCGAATGTGATGAGACACTTTTCTCTGCTTTAAGGTCCTCACTTTGTCCTTTTTTTTTTTTTTTTTTTTTTGACTGTTCAATCACAATGTTTCTCTATGGAATTCTCTTTAAATTTATCCTCAAGTTAGTCCATTGAGCATCTTGAATGCGGATGTCCACATCCAGGAAGTTTCCAGCCGTTGTCTCTTCAGATGAGGTCTTTGCACTGTTCTCCCTTCTGTGTTATAGTCTCCCACACTTCTCTGTTGTTCCAATAGTGCTGCCCCGTAAGTTCCTTCAGCTTCTTCCACTACCCTTTATTCTTTCTCCTTGTCTGACTCAGTAATTTCAATGACCGCTCATTGAGTTGGCTGATTATTTTTCTTCTATTTGTTCGATTCTACTATTGAACCTCTTCTGTGAATTTTTCAACTTACTGTATTTTTCAGATCCACAATTTTGCTTATTGATTTTTCATGGTTTCTTTCTGTGCTCATGCTTCAACATTATTCATTTTTTAATTTTACTTTAGTTTTCTCTTTGTGTTCTCTTATAGCTCTTTAGAGTTAGATTCTAGATTTACTTTCTTTGGTCGATCTATATTTCTTTTTTTCATATGCTTTTTAGTTTTTGTTGGGAGTTAGGCATTTAAATATTCCTTCTTTATAGACTGGACACTGACAGGGCAGCACTGTCAGCCCAAGAAGAAATTAAGGACTCCAGTGTTTTTAGACATTTTCTCTGGGTTTGTACAAGAAATTTCCCAATTACACAGATTTTCCCATCTCTCTTAGGAGCGTCTATAGTTGCTACAGCAATCCAGCTTGTCTTTATTCCTAGTAGCCCTTGGGCATCCAAAATATTCCGTCAGCAACTTGAGTGCAGAAGCACAGGAGCCAATTCCTTGGGTAGCCCACAGAAACGCCAGAATGTTGGATGACTGTTCCAGTCACCTATTTTCCGCAGGGGAGAGGCCCCATGCTGGGCATTTTCTCACAATTGCACTGGTTTAGGGGAGAGCCACTGTGGGAAAAAATAAATGACTTGGGGCTGTTGTTGGCTTCACGTTTGTTTGAGCTATGCAGCTTCTTAAATGGTTTCCAAAGCTCTCATACTTTCTGGATGTTCTGTTGTTGTGAGATAGGTGTTTCTGAAGGGAATAGTATTGCTGATAGCAATCATCTTTATGGATTTGTCTCCAATATAAGCAGTTACATACGCTGAAGTTCCTAAGTTTGGTCCTTCACTGGGATGACACTGTCTGCTAAATGGCCTGGAATCTCCATTCTCACTGAATGACAATCAAGAAATAGAGGTATGGAAGCATAAAAATGTACCTGGCTTTGATCTAGGGACCCCATTACCTGGATTTTTATATCATGTCTATAATTAACTAAAATGAAAACCATACAGGAGCAAACATCTTTATTTATGTGAGACTTAATAATGCAATATTCTAATGAAATATTTGGCAATTGATAGATGTGTAAATATAACACAGGTAAACGCACTCAGTAATGTTGCATTGTTGCAACTTGATACGTGAATGAAATATGAGGCTATGTACCTTGTAGTATGAAATGAAAATTGACCATTTCTATGAACTTTTAGAACAATATAGTAAAGCCCCCATTGTGAATTCATAGATATCTAAGATCCTTTCACTTCTCTGAACTTGTGAAACTGTTTTACCAATGTGGTGTGGTCCACAGTTCCTTCCTGAGATGCCTGACTGGTCTGTCAGATGTGCTGTCTTCATTACAGTTGGCTAGCACACCCAGCAGCTGAGCTCCAGTAACATTGTCATTGCACAAAGCTGAAGCTCTGGATCCATACACAGCTCCCTTTTCCATACCACTCCAGCCCTTGGCAACCACCATCCTCCTCTGTTTGCCTGATTGTGGCTCCTACAGGTATCACAGAGGTGGCCCACACTATACTTATCCTCTGGTTACTGACTTGACTCAGCATTGAAGTCCTCAGGATTCCTGCATGCTGTTTCATGGGATAGCATTGCCTTCTTTAAAGGCTGTGTAACATTCCTTCCTATGTGTACCCCCCACGTTTTCTCTATTCACTTGTCTATCTATGGTGTTTGCATTAGCCCCACCTTTTGGCCACTGTGAACAATGCTGCAACAAACCCTGGTATACAAAAAAAATTGCTGTTACCATAATTAGATTGAACATTCAATTCATTTTCCAATAAAGATGCTGGCTTATTTTGCATATAAAAATAGTTTTCCTTTATCTTACTCAAAGAAATCTAAAAGTGTATAAATGCAGATCCTAGGAGATAATCTGCTTTTCCAAAGTCACACAGTTAACGTTAGCTAAAGGCAGCAATGAGGCACTGTGATCACGGAGAAATCTCATAGATGGCTTCAATATACATCATGGAAAATCCTATTTATCAGAAGCAAACAGATCATAAATGGGACATATAAACAGGAATTTGGTGGTGCTCCAAACTTCGACCCATCTTTAAGAAATATCTTTCCATTTCATGATGTATGTTTTAAAATGGTTTACCTACATGTACACCTGTATACATACTTGCACAATCTTAACATTTAGATCCAGTCATTTTTTGTCTGAAATCTATGGTTTTGAAATTCCACAGACTGGGCCGGCACCGTGGCTCAATAGGCTAATCCTCCACCTTGCGGCACCGGCACACCAGGTTCTAGTCCCGGTCAGGGCACCGGATTCTGTCCCGGTTGCCCCTCTTCCAGGCCAGCTCTCTGCTATGGCCTGGGAGTGCAGTGGAAGATGGACCAAGTCTTTGGGCCCTGCACCCACATGGGAGACCAGGGGAAGCACCTGGCTCCTGGCTTCGGATCAGCGCGATGTGCCGGTCACAGCACACCGGCCGTAGCGGCCATTGGAGGGTGAACCAACAGCAAAAAGGACGACCTGTCTCTCTGTCTCTCTCTCTCTCACTATCCACTCTGCCTGTCAAAAAAAAAAGCAAAGAAATTCCACAGACTGAACCCCAGAACATTTTACAGGGACCTTTGCAGTCAGGACCTTTGCATGAATAATGGTTCCATGGTTTCCCGCTGCTCCGTGGTGGACATGGGTCCCTTACTCGAGAACTGGAGCTGCAGGCCATCCAAACAGGCAGATGTCCTGTACTTCAGCCAGGCCTGTCGGGACCGCTTTGAGGGCTGTCTTCTGCTGTGTTTGATTACATAGGTCCAGGCCACCCAGTTTTGAACCCCTCAACATAAGTAATCTGGCAGCATGATTCTGAATAAACCTAAAGTACCAGACAGCTGAGACAGTTAAACCCCAACAGTGTGGGTCCTCCATGGTGCATGGAACATGATTTCTACTCTATTCTGACGCTAGACCAACCTGCCAAAGAGGGGTCTGTCTGCTCCCTGTCTGGAACACCTCCCCAGCCTTTCTCCATAATCTGTGGCAGCAAAGATGCATCCACATTAAGTGAGTTCCTCCTAAAGACATGATCTGAGAGGGGCGTTGGGGTTGTACTGCAGTGTGCCTACTGCAGGAGAAAGTGTCATGAAATGTCCATCTCCCGTGTCTGCTAACCACTTCAATCTGAGGATTCACCCAAAACGCAGCATCCAATCCTCAGAGATTGGCATGATGCAACTGAAAACTCTAGTTGTGTGGAAAGACACTGGAATTAACAAAACCAAACTTTAAAAGCCCACAATATTAATAGTTGAAATAATTCTGCTTTTCTCTTTCTATATTTTATTTTCAAGAGATATACAACTTAAGAGTATAACATATAATTAATTAACTATAAAAACAATGCAGATTATTTTCAAATACTGGAGCATAAAAATATAAAAGCAGTAACACTTAGAATATTGTCACCTCAGGATAACACATCCTGTATCCCTGATCTACCTCAATCATGAACATACACATGTGTACACATACACACACACACATGTGCATGTGCACACAAGCCTTAGAAGCCAAGAAGGAGCCACACATGTCTGCTCTTATCTAACTATGGAGACCTTTATTCCTTCTCTTCTCTGAAAAAGGTTCAAATCCCCGGTAAAACACAGAAGGTAGATACTTCTCATTAAAAATATCAGCAACAGGTATAATTTATACGCATCACACACATTTATATGTAATCATTTTTAGGTCACTCTTTATTTCACCAAGAAAAATTGACTATTTTTTATTTTAACTTTTATTTAATGAATATAAATTTCCAAAGGAAAAATTGGCTATTATGATATCACTTCCTACTAAAACTCAAGGAGGCTATCGTCTGGCAATGGATATCTGGGCTGCGTGCTTGGAAAATTCTCTGGATATTTGGTGACAAAGCACTGAGTGGAAACAGTGCAAAGAAAAGACCACATCTGATCCACAGAGGGCTCCACAAGTAACATCCTAAACACAGGACAGAAAGTGCAAGAGGAGTGAGGCAGTGTTTTTACACCAGGCACCAAATGATCTGCCAGCTCCTCTTAGAAGAATCTCAGGGAACCTCAACCAGCAAGGTGCAGCTCCTGGAGCTGCAACTAGGAGGGGCCCATGTCCGCGGCACATTTGCACGGGTGGAACACCGCTCACAACCTCAGATATGGGGAAGCAATGACGAGGAAACATAAAACTCATGGTGCAACATATTTATATTAACTTTAATAAAATTCTAATAGGGAGTTACTAACAGTGACTATAGTTAAATAGGAAAAGGAGAAAACATAAGAGGGGCAATTAAACTGATACAACGCAGGCCTCAGCTTCACAGCAGGGAGGCCACTATCCCAGGCACCAGGCTCACAATGAGCTCAGATCTGCTCCTGAGGTTCCAATACCAGGGCATCACAATGGCGTTCATGGCCTTGAGGCCACTGCAGGCCTCTTCGCTGAGGGCTCCAGCTGGCAGGAGAGGGCGTAGCTAACGGAGAGAGCACAGCCTTGAGTCCACCAAGAGCCTCAGCTCAGGCCTCCCTCCCAGGGCCTGTCCAGGAGCTGCAGTCCTGGGGCCAGCAGTGCCCATGGGACAGGGCCTGCTGCCCACCAGGGGGCCTGGGCGATGCTCCCTGTAGCTGCACAACAGGGAGAGCCCTCCCACCCCCACCCTAGGCTTCACCTAATTCCTGCCCATCACTCACCTCTCGTTCTCCGTGAGAAACTCCACAGACCGGAACCACACGACAAACTCCTCATCACGCTTAAAATAATACTTGCTCGCTGCCACCTGTAGCAGTTGGATTTCTTGCAGGACTGTAATTTCCTGGGGACGGAGGGACACACAGGACACTGTCAGGGCCTGGGCTGGGAACGCTGTGGGGACCTGGTAGGGGAGGGGCCGCGGGGTTCTGGGTGTTTCCTCTTAAGAGGCCTCCTCCACTCTACCCCATGCAGGCCCCACCCTGGCCTCCGAAGGGGGTGCAAACAGCCCCTCCCCAGGGGCTTCTCCTTAATTCCAGTCCTCTACCTGCACCCACCCTAGGGATGGGTCTCCCCCTCATGTGCACCTAGCCCTCCTAATAGAGCAAAGCTGCAGGGACCAGGACCACCTGTGACCCCCATTCCCCTCCTGCCCTGAGTGAGGACACAGCTGCTCACCTTATTCAGTTTCTGGAAGCTGATGTCAGCCTGCTGGAAGGCAGACAGAGTCCATCAGAACCGCCCCCAGCTGGGCCCAGCCCTGACCCTCCCCTTCATGAGGTCCTCGAGCCAGGCTCTCCCATCCCCGAGCCTCAGGGACCCGGCCCTCCCCACCTGCCCCAGGATCACTCACATGCACAGAGTCCCCCATCGCAGTGTGCAGCATCACCAGGTCTGTCAGGTAGGTGCCAAGAAAGGGGACGACTCCCTGTGCCACAGGGGGTGGTGATGAGCACCTGCTCTCAGCTGCCCCCCGAGCCCTGGCCCTAGAGACCCCTCCACCCCAGCTCCTGAATCATGGCTCATGTCTCCCACTGGGAGCCATCAGGACCTTGGCAGCCTCCCCCATTCTCCATCCTCCCAGCTACTCCCAGGACAGCAGGCACCCCTAGGACTCCTGCTGGGATGTCCAAGGGCACACAGGCCGTGTGGCCCCCAGTGCCACCTCAGCCCCAAGTGCACTGAGAGCCCAGCTGCCCCAGGCCCTGGCTCTGGTCTCTCCGGTGGAGGCCACTGAGGCAGTGTGGGGACTGCAGGGAGGGCTGGAGGTGGAGGCCCTGCTCCTGTGGCTCGGGCCCTGGTGTGACGGAGGAGTCCCCTCGCCCAGGCACACACACCTTCTGTTGTTTCCGCAGCCTCATCTGTGCTCTCTGCGGATTCTTCTCCCGGGAAGCAAGCTTGAAGGCTCCCTTCTGCCAGGATCAAGGTCAGGGTCACAGGGCCTGTCCTTCCCACCCCTGCCCACACCTGGGCCCTCTGCTGGGGCCCTGCATGTCTGACCCCCTCCCCCAAGTGCACTCTGTGCTCCCACCCTCACTGGGGGCACCTTGAGCAAGGGGCCTCCCTGGGTCTGCTCCTTGGCTGGCGAGGGTGCTGGGCACCCCCCCATAGCTGTCCTGACTCAGTATCCTATGCCTGCCCTCCTCCTCCTCACTGTCCCCTGGGAGGAAGGCCAGGCCCTGCACCGCGCATCACCCTTCCTTGTGCCTCACCGACCCCCATGAGCCCTGCACAACAGGCTCATCAGCCCCATCCTCTACTTGAGAAATCAGAGGCCATGGGCAGTGACCAGCCCAGGGCCACACAGGAGAGCCTGCCCTGCCCCCAGCTGACCGGCATCCCACTGCTTCACCCCAACTCCAGCTGCACCCCTGGCCAGGAGTCCATCAGGGCTCTCTGTGTCCTGATCCCTGGCCAGGCACAGCCATAGAGAGAGAGGGCCAGGTGGTCTCAGGAGGCCTGGCTGACAGGTGCTGGCCACCCAGCCCCACTGGGTGCTCCCCACACCCCCAGCAGGGTTGACGATGAACCACAGCTTCTGCTGCACATCTCCCCTTCCACTCAGTGAGTGGCCCCCAGGAATCATCTCTAGTGACAGGCAGGGCCTGCACAGGATCTGGGTGGCCACACTTTGCTGCCTCGATCAGGTGGATGGCGTTAAGATGTGGTCAGGACAGAGCCAGCAGGCATGTGTGAGGAGGCCCCAGGAACTTCTCCTCATCCACCTGGAGATGATGTCATTGCCCTGCACAGGGTGAGAATCCCAGCACCTCAGGTGATGGGCAGTAGGTCAGGGCAGGACGGGCATCACAGCCACAGGTGTCTGTCTCTCATGTGCCCACTGCACCTGATGCTCGGCAGCCGTCTACCATGGGCCCTGGGACACCCATGTTGTTCGGTTCCCCCCTCCCCAGTGCAGGCAGGCAGCCTTCCCCATGCAGGTCCTGGGCAGGCAGATCCCAGGCAAGGCCTGGCTCCCTGAGGAACCGAGGTCACCTGGTGGAAGGAGGGAAGCCCTTCCTGCCACTCTGCCACACAGCCCAGGTGGGGTCAGGGGCACAGAGCCTGTCCTGCCAGCCAACACCACCCCTGCACAAGGCCCTCACCCCACACCTCACCCTACCCCCCAAACACTTGCCCCACATCCCAGCCCCCCTACCTTGGTGAGCCGATCCCTGCTCAAGCCATTGTCCTTCTCACACAGGTGCTCAAATTTTTTGCAGCATTTCCTGTGGAGATGGGAAACCAGGAGGAGCTACTCAGTGTGATGGGAGGGTGGTGAGTGCAGCTCCCTTTACTGGAGAGCAAGGAGGATGCACACGGCCCAGGTGAGTTTCCCACTGAGTTCCCTAAGCCCTGGTGCCCAGGGGACAGGCAGGGAGCTCAAGTGGTTCTCCTGGGCCCCTCCCCTCCACTGAGCAACACTGTTCTGCCTCAAGTTCACCTGCACAGGGAGCTCTGGTGCTGCCCAGGAGCAGGTGCAGGTGGGCAAGTTAAGAACCTGGATTTGGGCCGGTGCTGTGGTGCAGAGGGTTAGGCTGATGGCTGTGATGCCAGCATCCCATGTGATCACAGGGGTGCCCAGATGGAGAAGGCCACTGGCTTGGGCCTGGCCCAGCCACTGTGGCCACTGGGGGAGTGAGCCAGCACTAGAAGGTTTCTCTGTCAATCCCTTTTTCTCCATAACTCTGACTTTTACACAATACATAAATCTTAAAAAGGAACCAGCGCCTGACACTAAGTAAATGTCTGTGAGACAGATATCCTGGCCTTGGACCGAGGGAGGCAGTTGCCCTCCCCAACTGGTCCATGTCTGGTCCCCAAGTCCCTGGCCACTGGCCCTTCTCAGCTTCATGGGGGTTAGTGCTGAGTTCTGGGGTCCCAGACAACCCTGGAGCTCCTGGACAAGACAGGCACCCACCTGGAGACTTCTCCCCACGTCTCTTTCAGACGGTAAAGAGAGGTGGACCGCAGAGCAGACAGGATGGCGTGGACCGAGGAAAAGTTCCTGAGGGTCTGGCACTCCTGGAGAGCAGAGCGGATGAGGGAGAAGTCACCTGATCCCCCTGGGCTGACGTCCCCCTCCTGCATCAGATGCCCACGGAGCCACAGGAAGGCACGAGGGCACTTCGACCACCCTCACAGGGAGAGGATTGGGTTCAACCCACACGGAGGTTCAGGTGGGAGGTGAGCATGCACCCCTGGGGGAAGTGAGTCAGGTCAGGCCCCTCCCTGCCAGGAAGGGCCCAGGGTCTGTGCAGGGTCTTCAGCCACAGGGTGTACTCCCGAGGGCTGATAAAGCAAAGTGGCCATTCCCAGAGCGCAGTGAGCGAGGGCCCTGATTGCCCGCAGCTGACCTTGGCCACCTTGATCCAGTGCTCCACCACACGGGCCCTGTCCGTGGCCTTCATTTTGGGGTCCTTCAAACATGTGGTTACTACACAATTTGTCACGCAGTTGAACTGCTGGACGGTGGCACGGACAGTGGAGGCCAGTTCCTTGCCTCTCTTGTTGCGCTCGGTCCAGACGGAGCCCAGGCAGTGGAAGGGCACGACCTTCTGGAACAGCTCCTGGGGAGGAGAGTGTCCCATGGGCACAGCCACCCCCACTCAGAGTGCATGGGTGCTGTGCATGGGGCTCACAGCGGTGGGAGCAGCAGCCCACTGAGGGTGCCCAGAGCCCCACGGCCCAGAGCCCATTCTTGGAGAGAAGACACAGAGGTGTTTTCTCCCAGGCATCCTGGCCAACTCCCCATCCCTCAGCTCATCGCCATCAGCCCTGTGCTCTTTGTGCCCATCCCAGCGCACCTCCCTGTGGCAGCTACACCAAGGGGCTCTGTTTGCGTATCTGCTCTGGGACCCCGTCCAACTCTGAAGCCTAATACTCCTGAGACAGGTAAGGCATTCTGGGCAGACCGGCAGGGATGGGGGGCCAGGCTGCACCTCAGTGAGTGCCCTCCACCACCACCGGGCCACACCGTGCCCAGCTTTCTGTCTGTCACTCTGTGTACCTGGCATGAGTGTGTCCCACATCTGCTGTCCACAGGGGACAGGTGGGTTAGGACATGAGAAACGAGCCTGGGTCACACTGGGGCTGAGACATGAAGCCTGTGCTGACTCTAGCCAGGGCTTGTGTGGGACGGCAGGTGCCACGGGGACGCCGTGGTCCTGGCCCTGCCCAGCAGAGCCGGCTGCTCACCGCATCCAGAAGCGTGAGCTGTTCTGCCATCGTCCTGGGGGAGAAGGCGGTGATGTCAACCATCTCCTCCCCAAGCAGCCTCTCTGCAGTCCCAGCCCAGCCAGAGGAGGCCTGTGGAGCTGGCCCTGGTGCTGATTGTGCGCTTGGGGGCAGGCCCCATGGGGAAGCTGGCCCTGACTCTGGAGCAGGTCCTGGCTGAGCCAGTGGTGCTGCAGCTGGCTCCAGAGCCAGTACGCAGAAGGGTGCTGGCCCTGCACGCAGAGCAGGAGCTGGAAGAAGAGAAAGGGTCGCCAACGTGAATCACCTTCCAGTGGCCTCTGCAAACACCGAGAGGTCGTACTGCATGGAAGGGGATTCCAGCCCCAAACACCGCCCCTGAAAGACCTGCAGACTGTGCTGCCCCTCACCGTCTGCTTTGGCCTCAGGGTGCTGGACGTGTCCG
Organism: Oryctolagus cuniculus; assembly: GCF_964237555.1. Lineage (NCBI taxonomy): Eukaryota > Metazoa > Chordata > Mammalia > Lagomorpha > Leporidae > Oryctolagus > Oryctolagus cuniculus. The sequence goes on along the minus strand of NC_091437.1, from coordinate 686,133 downwards.
GGCAGGGCATACAGAAAGTACACCTGGGTCCCCAGATCTCCTCCAGGAAGGCTGACAGGCTTGCAGCCCACCTTCATCTTCAGCAGTGGAAGGCTGGTGCGGCCATGGAGCTCTGCCTCGTACAGGTCTCTGCAGCGTCCCAGGAAGGAAGCCATGTTGCTGGGGACACAAGCGAGGGCAGCAGGGTCAGAGGCTGGCCTTGGCCATCACACTGCACTGCCTGGGGCCCCTCTGTGACTCTGGGACCCTGGGCATGCCTCAGCCTATCCAGAGCATGACCCCACCCCCCAAGCCCTCCTGGGCTGCCCTGGCCATGGGAGACCTGGTCAACAGGGCTGGTGCACACCCTGTGGTGACAGCCTCCCAGTGACCTTTCCTGAGGGGAGGGCCTCCGGTTCTCAGCACGGAGGCTCCAGGCAGACTTGGGAGCAGGTTTCTCAGGATCTCTGCAGGTCTGGGCCTCCTGGGGCAGGGGTGAGTAGTGTGGGTGGAGCTGGGAAGCACCTGTGCTGGGCATGGACCCCTGGCTGTTCTGTGCCCCAGCCTCCCCTCTCCTTTGCAGGTCTGGGACCCCATTCCCAGCTCTGTTCTCCTTTCCTTTGTGGGGAGTCCCCATGCCTCGGTACTCTCAGAGGAGTCACAGGAAGTGGGAGATCCACACCCTGTCTGTCCCTCCCCAGCCACAGCCCACATTTCACTCCCACAGTTTGCAGGGACAGAAGGCCTCTGACTGGACCCACAGTCCTTGACGTCCTAGTGGGGCCTGGGCTCTGACGTCCTGGCAAGACCATGGGGGGACGCATGCTCTTCCCTCTGACCCTGTGCACAGGACCCAGGCAGGCCTTCAGCTGGGAGAGTCTGGGTCCTCCCAGGTCAAGAGGCCCCGGGAATGCTGTCTGCTTTGCTCGCTGAGCTGTGACGCGTGTCTGCAAAGTGACTGCCCAGTGTTTAACATTCACGTGCTGTGGGATGAACCACACACGGACCCTTGCCAGAGAGCTCAGGGGCCTGGGCCTCACACCCAGTGCCCGGGCCCTGCTGTGTCTGAATCAGGGCCTGGGGCTGGGAGGCCTCCTTTACAGATGGGAAGGCAGGGCTGCTCTCTGTGAGGTTTTCCAAACCTTGAGGGCCGTGGGCTATTGAGTCCCGAGGGTGCAGAGACCAGAAGAAGAGGGATGAGCGCAGCACCAGAAGCCCTGGCCACAGAGCAGGCACCAGGCCTCTGCCATGTCTGCAGTCACATGGTCCCTGTCAACCCCTGAGGCTCACGCCCACACCACCCCACTTCTCAGAGGAGCACAGAGAGCCACGGCTAGGGGGCAGCAGAGGCCCCGTGTGTCTGGAGGGCACAGACACTCACCTATGGAATATCTGGTCCAGGAAATACGGAACAGTACTGAAGTCGTCATATGAGCACAGCAGAGTGGACAGGTAAGCAATGGTTCTTCCTGGGGAGGCCAGGACCAGGGACTCCTCCAGCTTTGCCCCGGTGCATGGCTGCAGGCTCTGCAGGGGGCAGACCTCTGCCAGGTGCAGTGTGGACACACCTCCAAACTAGGGGGGACCAGCAGGGACAGGAGTCAGGGACCCCCAACCACTGGAGTCTGGGCTGGGAGAAGACCCCCTCATAGAGGGCATCCAGCTGCACCAGGTGACCCCTCACATCCCTGGGGGGTGGGGAATGAAAGGCCCAGAGTGACTTTGTTGGCCACATAGAGAGCAGTGTGGGAGAGTGGGGAGGGCAGAGTATTCCCCCAGGGAGGCCAGCAGCTGGGAGCAGCAGTGCAGAGATGGCAGCTGGCGGTGTCCCGGCCACAGCCCTTCTGCACGGTGATGTGACCGTGGCTGCTCCAGGGGCACACCTTAGCCCCTCTCCCCAGCAAGTGCGGTCTGGGCCTCTGTCTCAGCAGGGCATTAGCTCCTGTGAGAGCGACGGTGACGCTCTGACTCTGCGTCCCTGAGTGTGGTTGCATGTGCCATGTGCTCCTGAGGAGGTGATGGACGTTAGGCCAGGCCATGGTGTGGGCCCCAGCTCTGCCATGCTGATAAGGAGAGGGGACAAGGACACAGAGAAGCACGGGAGAACACAAGAACATGGGAACAGAGATGGACATGTACAAGCAGGAGACACAGGCACATCCAGCCCCCAGCGCTGTGTGCAAACTCCTGTGTGAGAGCCGCCCTCGTGTGGGCCCTGGGCTTGACTGCCCAGCAGACCAGGCTTCCAGGGGCGCTCTCTGAGGCCGTGACCTGCAGCAGGGCAGCCGGGGACGAGCACTGGAATCCCAGCTGAGCCGCAGGACAAATGTCCTTTCTCATGGAACAGGATGGAGACGGGTGGGGGCTCCAGGGCTGAGACCAAGAGACACACTGCCAACACATGATTGCAGTAGTCTCTCTCTCTCTCTCTCTCTATCTCTCTCTCTCTCTCTTGAGTGTAAGACTCACCCCTGTGTGTGGGGTTTGGGTTCTCCGTCGTGGGTTGTGGGGAGGTCTGGAAGCACAGCGGAGCTGACCTCTGCCCGGGATTCCCGGGCTGGGTGGGAAAACAGTGCTGTCACACGTGGATGCTCTAGACTTCGTATCCAGGGAACCAGTAGTAACCTGTCCCCTGAAAATCCCACCAGGACCAGACATGGGGTTGCCATAACCCAGCTGTCAGTGGGCAGCATAGGGGCGAGATCTCTTAGGAACGAGACTGGGGTCAGTCACTCAGGAGTGAAACACCAGAACGGGGCCCAGAGGTGCCTATATCCAGGCTCTGGTCCTCGGCCCAGCCTGCTCATCTTGAGTCCCTGCCTGTGTATCTCCCTAGACTCCTCCCTCAGCCCAGCCCAGCACTGTCCACGGCTGTTGGCCTGACGCACCTGTCCGTTGCCTGAGAAGATGAGTTCCTCATGGGAATCATTGCTGATCTCCAGCGTGGAGCCCTGCAAACAGAGTGCCCGGAGCCAGGCCAGAAGGCATCAGTGTCCCACAGGAGACACTCTGTGAGTATTTCCACTCCCCAGGTCACATACATAGGGACATCTGTGTATACCCCCAGCCAGGAGGACTCCAGGGGACACAGGAGAACTCAGGTGTAACCCCTGAGTACACAAAAGGGCCCCCAACACCCACTTTCCCATCTGCCATCCCTGGAATGGGTACGGACGACACCACAGCCATCCTCCAATGCCTGAATCCTGGTGCTGTGCAGGAAGGGCCCCTCCTGTTTCCTTCTTGGGAACGGGAGGACAGCCCACGAGGGTCACCAGAGACTCCGGCCCTGGACGGGACTTTCCGGGGCTGCTAAACCCTGTTACCTGTGGCTGCCTCCTCCCCCGTGGCCACAGGCGTCCATAGTGAGAGCTCAGCCAGCGTGTTACACGCTGGAAGAGACCTTCATTCTGGGCTTTGGCTCTGCGAGAGCCTCGCCTTGAAGGGCAGCAGCAAGGGAACATAGTTCTCCCTGCAACGTTTCCTATCAAGTGAGCTGGCAATGGCTACCACTAGAATGTGGGTGCCTGGTTACCAGAGTTCCATGTTCTGTTGTGGCCCGTCACCAAGGAAGTGAGGTCACTTCCTCCAGGTCCAGGACATGGACCCTTCCAGCAGGAAGAGCTCCCAAGGCCCTCTGGGCTGCTGATTGTTCCTCTCCTGCCCTGATGCCATCCCCTTGACTGTGCACAATTCTGCAAACACAGCCCCATCCCTCAGTGCCTGGGAGACCTGGATGGGGTCAGGATCCCAGGTTGAAGGGCACTCAGTTGGAGTCTAAACCTCCTTTTCCTATCATTTCCCAAAGACAGTAGCCTGCTTCTTAGGAAGGCCCCTAAAATCCAAGCTAAAGTCAGTGAGGAAAGCCAAGGGCAGTGTCTACAACAGACTCGAAGTTCCATCCCTGAGTCGGGGGGGCGGGGCCCATCGGCCAAGGAGATTTAGAGGATGGCCTGAAGCATGTTTCCTGGTTTGCAGTTTGAGTGTCTCTGGTTTGGACATCGGGCATTTCAGAGAACTCCACGAGGAGACCTGAGATAGTGCACGTGAAAGACATCCTCCAAAACTGATGGAAAATCAGCCGTCATCAGCAGGCCACCTCACAGACAGATAATACAAGCTTCCTTCTCCAGGTCCCTAAAACATTTGGAAATTTTGTATTCCTTCCTCATTCACCCTGAAGTCTGGAGAATCATAGAAGTCATGGACCAGGCCAGGGGTTACTTTTGTCCAAGGGGTTTTCTCTGCTTCATAGGCTAAACTCTTTTCCCTAGACCAACTTCATCATGCTGGGTTCCATGCCCCGTCTCTAATACGATATTCTAGTCAAAGTCTTGGTAACAAAACTAATGTTTTCATTCTCACCCACAGCAGCCCTGCTATTGTACTCAGGACTAGGTACCCTCATTACAGGAGGAAGGCTCCCTCCACTGTGTATCACTGCTGTGCAAGTAACTGCTTGTCTGAGAACCACTGGGGACGTCTCCACCCAGGGCCAGAAGGGAAAACAGCATCGCCCTGTTGGGACTGCTGTAACTGCCACCACAGGCACACTTTTGTCTGACAAGTCAGTGCTTCCAAAGTGACAATACCTGAACCACCCATGACACTGAATGAGTCCCACCTCAAGGGACACTGAGAAACTTCTACCCAGGAGGAAGTGAGAAGTTTGGGCATTTGGCTTCGCTTATCACTGGTGTCAAGGAGAAACAGTTGAATTCCACTATGTTGAAACAACTATTTAGAAACTGATTAAAATTTCTTCAGCTTTTCTTGTGGATAAATTAATATGATAGGCTGGAAGAAAGATTGTGGCTGACTAAGGTGCCCCAGCAAACACCTCCACGAGGACTACAGTTTGAACAGCTATCCACAGAGCAAGTTGCCGTCACACAACTATGGAAGCTAGGATAGAGACCACACAGTGCCTGGTTTAGTAGAATAGTTGGGAAAGTTGCATTGAAGAAAGCAGGAAGAAAGAGGTGCCATGTTACCCCTGCCCTGGCCCCAAGTAGCACAGTATGGACAGTCAGCTCTTGGTTGGGGGAGGGAGAGAGGAGACAGAATCCCTGTGTCAGGCCCACCGTCACCATCACCAACTTCAGACTCGGGTGGAGTCCAGCAGCCCACACCTGCAGACTGAGTGTTTGGACCTCCACAGCCAGGCCAACTCCACCACCCTTTCCCCAACCGCCAGCTGGAACTGCAGCAAGACCCTGGTTGTTGCAGAGTAGGGCAGGATCACTTCTCAGCCTTTTGGCTAAGATCAGGTGCACAGTAGGGCAGCAGAGGGAGTGCAGGACCCTGCAGTAGAGCTCAGAGCTAGAGCCCACCCCCCTGAGACCAGTACCAGGTATAGGTAAAGGCATCTACACACAGGCCAGTCCTCATTGACTAAGCCTCTGACTTGCCAGGCCTTGTGTGGAGGCCTACACTCCAGGGGGAGGGACTCCTTACAGCACGTGTCATCACCAGTCTTTGGAGGCCTGGCAAGTACCCCAAGGGCCCATCCACTGTGGGACCCAGGTGTAGTCCAGCTGGGTGCCAGTCTGGATAGTGAAGCAGAAGCCTTTATCAACCTCTTACAGTCTTTCATAAATAGCACAACTTGCATCGGCTGGCAAAGCCCAACACGGAAGGTTCTAATGGTTCCCATCTCTGCGCAAGTGCTTGTGTATGGAGTCTCGGGACTTGCCCCAGTATGAGGCGGGTAGGGTAAGGTAGGGTAGACCTTATCAGCATGTGTATCAGCATGTATCACTGTTGGCCTCACCTGGGCCTGCTGGGTATCCTCAAGACTGCACAGAGCCCCACATGTGCCCTCCTACCTCCCCTCCTACAGCCTGTGGCCATCAGCAAGGAACCACAGGACTGTGTTGTTATTCAGGCCAGGAAAACCCAGTGTGAGCAGATCCTAATGGCCCCTGTGCCCAGGCCAGTGCCAGAAGACAGAGTCTCTAGAGCAGTTTCAGTGCCAAGTGGAGCACCGAGGCTCCTGCTGACCACTCTGATACCTCATGCAGCATCACTAGTGGGGTAGGAGCAGCATCAGGCCATGAGTCCACCTCAGCAGCACAAAGACCACAGCAGAGAGGGTGGCTTTAGGTCCTAGCCTGGCTTCCCTAGTTTCAGTGGGCTCTGGGCTCAGGACAGAGATCCTACATGGGGAGTAAGTGCGCAGTGACTCCTGTTTTTGACTTAACAATTGACACTCTTGTGTATGGTGTCAGTGATCACCCTAGGCTCTTGTCATGGGTTACCAAGGCTATGGAAGCCTTTTGAGTTTGCCAACTCTGATCAAAAATTTTTAAATACAAATGTCCATTAAAAACTTTTTAACATTGTTGATTGAATTAAACCATGTGATTTTTCTCACAGGGAATGGAGCAGAGCTCCTCACGCCAGAAAATAGGATTGTGGATGCTCCTAGAGTTTTGCCTATTGGTCCTCCATGTAGTTGTTTATCTTATTGGCACTTATGTCTTCTGTTCAGAGATCAAATGTTTCCCCACAACTCTCTGAAAAGCCCCTACCACATCCTTGTTCCTCAGGCTGTAGATAAGGGGGTTTAGCATGGGTGTGAGGACAGTGCAGAATACAGATACAGCCTGCTCCTGCTCAGGGGTGTGGGATGAACCCGGTGTCATAGACATGAAAACACACGGTCCTAAGTAAAGACTCACCACTAGAAGATTGGAGGAGCATGTAGCCAAGGCCTTGTTCCTACCTTGGGGGGATTTCATACGAAGGACACTGAGGAAGACGAGGGTGTAAGAAGACATAATGAGTCCAAAGGGGATAACTAGAAATGCAATGCCCATCACAAAGACCACCAGTTCATAGGTGGAAGTGTCTGCGCATGAGATCTTCATGATCCCTGGCATCTCACAGTAGAAATGGTGGATCTCTCTGGAGCCACACGTTGGCAGACTCATGGTGTAAGAAGTATGAGCTGTGAAAGCTAGAATTCCCCCTATCCAGGACACCACAGCCATTTGTAAACAGACTGCATGGTTCATAAATACTGCATATCTCAGGGGGTTACAGACAGCTACGTAACTGTCATAGGCCATGAAAGTCAACAAGATGCACTCAGCACCCCCAAGAGCAAAGAAGAAAAATAACTGGGTTCCACAAGCAAGACGTGTGATGTTCTTCCTTCCAGAGAAAAAGTTTATTGCCATCTTTGGAACAGTGGTGCTAATGAGGGCCTGGTCTACAACAGAAAGCTGGCTGAGGAGAAAGTACATTGGGGTATGGAGCTTCAGGTCCATCCATATCAGGAGGGGCAGGATGAGGTTCCCAGCGAATGAAGCCAGGTAAATCAAGATGATAATGTGGATGAGGACACTGACATATTTCATTTGGGGGAAGAGTCCCAAGAGAATAAAATCTGCCATTAACGTCTCATTTCCGTTCTCCATTGCGTTGACTTGTCTGATTGAGCTAACAAAAAGAAGATGAGAGAAAAGTCAAGTGGAATTGTATAAAAATTTTCCAAACATTTCTATCAGTCAGCTGTCACTAAATTAATCTGATGTAACAACAACCCCTTGAATCTGAGTGACTTTTGAAAATAGACACTAATTTTATTGCTCCCACATCTGCAGGTCAAATGGAACATTTTGTTTTAGGCTGCAACACAAGTACATGTGTAATTCAGACATCTTTCACTCTGGGATCAGTAGGTACCTGGGGCTTGTTCTTTACTTTTTTTAAAGATTTATTTATTTATTTGAAAGAGTTACACAGAGATAGGAGAGGCAGAGATAGAGGTTCTCCATCCGCTGGTTCACTCCCCAACTGGCTGCAATGGCTGGAGCTGTGTAGATCCAAAGCCAGGGTCTCCCACATGGGTGCAGGGGCACAAGGATTTGGGCCATCTTCCACTGCTTTCCCAGGCCACAGCAGAGAGCTGGATTGGAAGAGAAGCAGCCGGGATTAGAACCAGCACCCATGTGGGATGCTGACGCTTCAGGCCAAGGCGTTAACCTGCTGCACCACAGAGCTGGTCCCTGTTCTTTACTTTTAAAGAAATTATTAATATGTATTTGAGAGGGAGGGAGGAAGGGAGAGAGATAGAGACTGAGAGACAGAGACAGAGAGAGAAAGTCATTTGCTGATTCACTTCCCAAATGCCTGCAATGGCCAGGGCTGGTACCAGGCTGGAGTCAGGAGCTATGAACTCAATCCATGTCTCCCACATGCATGGCAGGGACCAACTACATGGGCCATCAGCACTGCCTCCCATGGTCTGCACTCGCCCGAAGGTAGAATCAAAGGAGCTGGAACTAGGAATTGAATCCAGTTACTCAATATGAGACTCGAGAGCTTTAACAAGCATCTTAATCACTAGGCCAAAAGCCCACCTCTGGGACTTGCTATCCTTAGGGAGGCCAGAAGAAACACAAAAAGGAGCAAGTAGAGTCATGTGATTCCTGTGATTATCTGAGCTCAGCGTGACCTGTCACTGTCATCCACATTCCAACACGGTAGGGAAGTAAACTCTATTCACAGTGAAGCATGAGACTGGGCAAATAAGGAGGGATTGAAGACAGCCAACAGGATCCTATTCACCAATCTTCTCAATGCTTATATATTTCATTCTGAATTTTCAGATATTTCATGGTTTAAATCATCAGTCCTCTACTTAATATGGTCTGTTAAGCCCCAACAATGGAGATTCATGGGTTTCTTGTGACTACAAATAAAACTACAGCCAATTGTTTGAGATCACAAGTAGCCATTGGATATGCCCCTGGCTAGAACTGCACTAGGTAAATTCATGAATTCTTTTCACATATGGACTTTTCCCTATGGGCTGATTTAAGTCTACGCATGCAGGAACCATAGATGAATGTGCAATAAAGTACAATAAAATAAATCCATGATCCCTGTCCTATGATGGAAACTCGAGAGCATGACACATCAGCCCATGATTTTACTGAGTAGCCAATGTTGTGCATTTCTTTGGAAATAGTCATAAAAAATGATAAATCATATGAGAAAAAATCATGAACAACCACTGAATCAGTTTCTATGAACTGCAAATGAGAAATTAGACTGTGCCTGTATTCCAGTTGGAGAATATCTATTGCCCCCAGCCTCCAAAATCACAGAAATAGAAATAAAAGTCTCCTGTGCCAAGCAATTTTGAGCAACAGGGACAGAAATAAGCCTGGCTTATCATTCTCATGATGACCACATCACTAATTATTTAGATGAGAGGAGGCCTTAAGAAAACACATAAACCCATAACAAACCTGGAGGGTCATGAAACACACCTGAGGGACAGAGAAGCCTTGCTCATGTCTTCCATCTGGGAGAATGGCACTTGTAAGTTCCATTATCACTTAGACTGTGAGTGGTTCCTCTCTGAGAAACCTGGGGCATTGGAAGCTTCAGCTCATTTGCACCAATGTCATTTCAGGGATATTTTCTTCCAGATAAGGGTGAATAATGCTCCACAGTAATCACTTCAGCTACAGTGCCTTTCCAGATATTGTTAATTTCAGTGAGAAAATGGATAATCTCCAACAGCAGGCACTCAACTAAGCTGCTAAGGGCCAGATACGACAGTGCTCCTATGCTCATACGTTACATCTATCCAGCTCATCTTAATGTGTACCCTGACTCCGTGTGAAGATGCCCTGCATGCTTCCTTTCCCTCACTCTCCCACTGCTCCTCCAGCCTCACAACTTTTGGTTTTCTTTATTCTGCCAATCCATAAAAACACATGAGTTTGGAACTCATGAGCCACATTATAGTGGAATATCCAGAAGAAAAAATAAAACATCTAGTGGATGCATCTGGGTACTATGAACCCTTGGGTCATCAGAACCACATGAATGAGCACCAAGATTTTCCCACAGTCCTGTGTGTGATCATGGGGCTCCCTAGAGCTGATGCTCACATGAGGGGAGATGCAGCACTTCACTGCATCAGCCACAGAGCCATGGAATAGGGGGTGCAGGGGGCTGGTCTCGGTGTCCTCCCTGGTGTCTACTCAGTGCCTGCAGGATGCCTCCCCAGCACAGCCTCAAGCTCTCTGCTCCTTGGCTTCAGGACCCACAGGAGGCCGTCATCGCCCTAGAGAGGGAATGGAGGGGTAACTCCCTCAAAGATTGCATCTGTTTTCAGATGTTGATGTGGGAAGGCCATAGACATCCTTTATGGAGGATGCTTTCAAAATTGCAAAGGAAACTAATTTTGGTCTTAAAAACTCACCGGTTTTAGAATCACAGATTTTTTTGGTGGATGAGCATTTGCAGTGACTAAATGAGGTACTGGACTCAGTATCAACACAGTCTGCACCTGGACTCTCACACAGCCTCACTGCCCCTGTAATAGGTACCCATGACCATCTATCTTTTTTCCCATCCCTTGCTTGGGAGAAATTTCATTGTCTTATTCTTGTGTTTAATCTCAGCACTAAGACTGAGTGTCCAGCACTCGACTATGCAGCACAGAAAGGGAAACAGAAAGGGGGGGCAAGAGTTAGTGAAGGAGCAACAAGGAGCCCCCCACCCCTGGGACCCAGGTCCTGCAGGGAATCCCAAGGGTGCCATCTCATTTGCTCACTAGGGTACGTGATAAGTGAGGTGCTACATTTGCCTTTGTACTCATCAAACCTAGAGGGTAAACTGTGGGGTAAGAATATCCCTGGTTCTCTCAGAGCATCCCCATTGGGGGCCTCCCAGCTTGGTGGGTGACCTGGTGAGCCTGCCCAGGGTGGACACCTGACCAGGTCTGCTTCATCTTCCCAGGAGACTGATCTCCATCAGACTTGGATAGTATAGCTTCAGTTCTTCCAGTTCTCTTTAACCAGGTGATTTCAGCATTACACCATTTTTCACTAAAACCTAAACATCAGAGAATAACTAATTTGTACATTTAAGGTATATTTTGGGGGACTGGTGTAGTAGTAGCACAGAAGGTTAAGATGTCACTTACAATGCCGGCATCCCATATCAAAGAGCTGATTCAAGTCCTGGCTGTTCCACTTCAAATTCGGTTCCCTGCTAATGTGCCTGGGAAGGCAGCTGAAGATGGCCTAAGTACTTGGGCTCCTGCTACCCATGTGGGACACCCAGATAGAGTTCCAGGTTTTTGGCTTCAGTCTGGCAGAGCCTCAACTGTTGTGGCCATTTAGGGAATGAACTAGCAGATGGAAGATCTCTCCACCTCTATGTCACTCTGCCTTTGAAATAAATAAATCTTTTCTAAAAGATATATTTCTGGCCAGCGCCGCGGCTCACTAGGCTGATCCTCCGCCTTGCGGCGCCAGCACACCGGGTTCTAGTCCCAGTCAGGGTGCCCGATTCTGTCCCGGTTGCCCCCTTCCAGGCCAGCTCTCTGCTGTGGCCAGGGAGTGCAGTGGAGGATGGCCCAAGTCCTTGGGCCCTGCACCCCATGGGAGACCAGGAGAAGCACCTGGCTCCTGGCTTCTGATCAGCGTGATGCGCCGGCCGCAGCGGCCATTGGAGGGTGAACCAACAGCAAAGGAAGACCTTTCTCTCTGTCTCTCTCTCTCACTGTCCACTCTGCCTGTCAAAAAAAAAAAAAGATATATTTCTGAACAAAAAATCTGTAAGATAGGTCATACTTGAAACAGCAATGGGTAACACATACATGCTAAGTAGAGGTCACAGTTTTAAGTACCTTGCACTTAGTAATTACCCTCATGGGCAGTTTGCTATGTCATATTTTACAGATAAGGGACCCCAGCAGAGAGGTTTGCTCACTTAGCCAAGATGAAATGGGTAAAAAGTACAGAACCTGGATTTGAACCTAGACAGGCTGATTCAGAGTCCGTGTGCCATCTCTTACCTGTGGGTGATGACTGAGCATCTTATCCCCTCCCATCCAGACTTCTCCTCTGCCCTCCAGCTCCCACACCCCTTCACACACACAAACCTACTGACACCCACACTCAGAATCCTGCTCCCATCTCTCACCTTGATGAGAACCAAGTCAGGAACCAAGCATCTCAGATGGTGGGCAGGTGGAGAACAGTGTCACCCGGTGGCCTGTCCTCTGTCAACACCAGTGCCTGTCTCCCAGTCCAAGCCTTACCCAGGTAACTCTTCTCTGCCCTGCTTCCATGCAGAGCCAGCAATCCCTTCTGGCTCTCAGTGTCTGGGATCCCCCACGTGTAGGTTTCAGGTCCTGTGGAAATGAAAGTCTCATAAATTGCTGAAAGATTCTAATTTACACACTTTGAAAGAACTGACCTGGAAGTGAGCTTCCCTTCACTCCTGGCAAGAACCAGATGACTGATCCCAACTAAACCTCAAGTTTATGAAGCTGTTCCAGCCGGTCACTATCAACCTTGGAAACTGACCTCCCCAAAGGGAATCAGGCACATTCTTCACAGAAAATCACCCCAGACGCCTGAGTTGATATTTACAAAGAAAACACTGTGGGACTGATGCATCCCTTGCAGGGGGGCTATGGCAATGCAGGAAATGAGAAACAAATGTGAGCATGTGCATCAGTAAAGGAACTGCCTGATGAAATGAAACACTGCTGTTATGTAATCACTTCTGGGGGCTCCAATCACCTTTGCCCATTAGGAATTCTACCCCCAGGCATTAATTAACTTTTCTCTGAGAGTTGCTTGAATTTCTTCCAGATTCCAGAGGAACTGCCTAACCAAGTGGGAGGGACTTGGAGGGTACAGATCAGATATGTGGGTGCTGCATCCAAGGCCACAGAGGTCAGGAATGCTCAGGCAGGGCACAGGGTGCTTCTGAGCTGCGAGACCCTGGCACAGCCTCTGATGTCTCCCTTTAAGGAGAGACACAAGGCCCCTACCCACGCACTCCACTGATGTCTTCCCAGAGAAAACATACGGACATAGAGTGTGCAGTAGGGGGTGAGAGAGCCAGTGTAGGTGACTGCAGCAGGTGAGACTTGCAGCGTTGTGAGGTCTCCTTGCCCGGCCTCTCTCACCACTAGGGTGGTGGACTCCAGGACAGCAGCTGAGTCCTCAGAGGCAGAGGGAACCTCACTCCCAGGAACTGTGTTTGTGTTCTTTGATCTGTCTGGAGACTCCCTGAGGACCCAGTCCTGGAACTCCCTCAGCAAGGGCAGCTTTGGTGGAGGGCATTTGTCAACAACATTCAAAGGCAAATGCACCACCTGCTGTCATCAGAAACAAGGACCTGTCAGCTGGGGCAAACAGCAGACAGGGCAGGCAGAGGGAGTGAGAGGCTTTCAGGAATAAGGATGTGAAACAATCCAAGGCACCCTGAGCAATCAAGCAGAAGTGCTCATATATATTTTTTTAATTTTTATTTAGTAGATATAAATTTCCAAAGTACAGTTTATGGATTACAATGGATTTCCGCCCCCATAACTTTCCTCCCCCCGCAACCCTCCCATCTCCCACTCCCTCTCCCATTCCATTCACATCAAGATTCATTTTCAATTATCTTTATATACAGAAAATCAATTTAGTATATATTAAGTAAAGATTTCATCAGTTTGCCACCACACAGAACACAAAGTGCAAAATACTGTTTGAGCACTAGTTACAGCACTAATTCACATTGAACTACACATAAGGACAGAGATCCTACATGAGGAGTAAGTGCACAGTGACTCCTGTTGTTGACTTAACAAATTGACACTCTTGTTTAAGGTGTCAGCAATCTCCCCAGGCTCTAGTCATGAGTTGCCAAGGCCAAGGAAGCCCCCTGAGATCGCCAACTTTGATCTTATTTCAAGAAGGCCACAGTCAAAGTGGAAGTTCACTCCTCCCTTCAGAGAAAGGTACCTCCTTCTTTGATGGCCCGTTCTTTCTACTGGGATCTCACTCGCAGAGATCTTTCATTTAGGTGTTTTGTTTGTTTGTTTGTTTGTTTGTTTGTTTTTGCCAGAGTGTCTTGGCTTTCCATCCCTAAAATACTCTCATGGGCTCTTCAGCCAGATCCGAATACCTTAAGGGCTGATTCTGAGGCCAGAGTGTGGTTTTGGACATCTGACATTCTATGAGTCTGCTGTGTATCCCACTTCCCATGTTGGATCGTTCTCTCCCTTTTTTTATTTTATCAGTTAGTATTAGCAGACACTAGTCTTGTTTATGTGATCCCTTTATCTCTTAGACTTATCATTGTGATCTATTGTGACCTGAAATTGATCACTTCGACTAGTGAGATGGCATTGGTATATGCAAACTTGATGGGATTGTATTGGAAACCCCTGGCACATTTCTAACTCCACCACTTGGGGCAAGTCCAATTGAGCATGTCCCAAATTGTACATCTCCTCCCTCTCTTACTTATTTATTTGAAAAGCAGAGTTACAGAGAGACAGAGGCAGACTCAAGACAGAAAAAGAGAAGGTCTTCCATCCACTGACTCACTCCCCAGATAGCCGCAACAGCCAGAGCTGCTCCAATCCAAAGCCAGGAGCCAGGAGCTTCTTCCAGGTCTCCCACATGGGTGCAGGAGCCCAGGACTTGGGTCATCTTCCGCTGCTTTCTCAGACCACAGCAGAGAGCTGGATTGGAAATGGAGCAGGTGGGACTCCAACCAGCGACCATTTGGGCATACTGTAGGAGGCAGCTTCACTCATTACTCCACAGCGCCGCCCCCTGTGTTCATATTATTAAAATGTCTAAACTACCTAAAGTGATTTACAAATTCAGTGAAATTTCTTCAAAATAAAACTCCAATACCATTTTTCATAGAAATAGGAAAAACAATCCTAAAAAATCATGTGGAATCGCAAAATATCCCAAACAGTCAAGGCAACCATGGGCAAAACTGGAGGCATCATATTAGCTGATTTCAACCCATATTAAAAAACCATTGTAATTAAAACAGATTCATCAACCAATGGAAGAGAATAAGGACCCAGAAATAAACCTACACACATATGAATCATCGTCCACAAAGATGGCAAGAACACATACTGTGGGCCGGCGCCACGGCTCACTAGGCTAATCCTCCACCTAGCGGCGCCGGCACACCAGGTTCTAGTCCCGGTCGGGGCGCCGGATTCTGTCCCGGTTGCCCCTCTTCCAGGCCAGCTCTCTGCTGTGGCCCGGGAGTGCAGTGGAGGATGGCCCAAGTGCTTGGGCCCTGCACCCCATGGGAGACCAGGAAAAGCACCTGGCTCCTGGTTCCTGCCATCGGATCAGCGCGGTGCGCTGGCCACAGCGCGCCGGCCGCGGTGGCCATTGGAGAGTGAACCAATGGCAAAAAGGAAGACCTTTCTCTCTGTCTCTCTCTCTCACTGTCCACTCTGCCTGTCAAAAAAAAAAAAAAAAAAAAACACATACTGTGGAAATGACAATCTCTTCAGTGAATTGTTTGGAGAAAACCAAATATGCAAATGTAGAAAAATTGCTAACTATATATAACACTCATCATACACATTCATATATATATATTTTCATATATATATATATATTTAAATCAGCCCCAATGGATTAAAGACTTAAATCTAAGACCAAAAACTACAAAACTACCAAAGGAAAACACATGGAAAAATCTATATTCCACTGTTTGGATGATGATTTTTTTAGGTTTGACCCCTAAGGGGCAGGTACTAAAAACAAGAAAAGACCAGTGAGATCACATCTAACTAACAAACTTTGATGATAAAGGAAAAAATACAGTGAAGAATGACTTGTGGATTGGGAGAAAACATTTGTAAGCCATAACCTGATAAGGTATTAATATTCAAAATATATAAGGAACTCAAGTCAATAGCAAGAAAATAAACCTGATTCAAAAAAAAATGGCTACAAAAATGCTCATTGGGAAATGCGAATTAAGACCATAATGAGATATCACTTCACACAAGTTAGAATGCCTATTAACCAAAAAAAAAAAAAAAAAAACTAACATGCGTTGGTAACGGTGAGGAGCAAAAGGAACCGTTTCACCCTGTTGGGAGAAATGTGAGTTACTAGAGCCATAATACAAAATGGTACCATTTCCTCAAAAACACCAAAAATAGGAATTACCATATGACCAGGAAATCCTACTATCAGGTATTTATCCAAAAAATCTGAAGTCAGAATGTCAGACAAGTCTGCAATTCCATGTTAACCAAAGCACTGTTCACAATAGCCAAGTTATGGAATATATCAATATTGTATTATATAATAAGTGAATGGATAAAAATGTATAATATACAGAATAAAATACTATTCAGCCTTTTTAAAGATTTATTTTGAAAGTCAGAGTTACAGAGAGAGAAAGGAAGACACAGAGAAAGGAATCTTCTATTCACTGGTTCATTCCCCAGATGGCTGCCAGGCCAAAGCCAGAAATCTAGAGCTTCTTCCAGGTTTCCCATGTGGGTGGCAGGAGCCCAAACACTTGGTTCATCTCCCATTGATTTACCAGGCCACCAGCAGGGCACTGGATCAGAAGCTGAGCAGCCAGGACATGAACCAGCACCCATACAGGACACCGACACCGCAGCTGGCGGTTTTACTGGCTCTGCCACAACACTGGCCCCTATTCAGCTTTTAAAAAAAAAGAAATTTTGTCATTTAAAACTACATTGTTAGAATCAGAGAACATTATGCCAAATGATATAAGCCAGACACAGATAATATGACAAATACTGCAAGTTCTCACTTAAATGTGGAATCTAAATGGTTGCTACCAGAGGCAAGAAGAATAATAGGGTTTTTCCTTTAGATATGTTGACTGTGTGGTGAACACAGTAAATAATAATGTATTGTACAAAATCACTGGAAATAAATTTCAAATGTTCTCATCACAACATGTGATCAGTATTTCAGGTGATGTATAAGCTTATTTGCTTGATTTAATTATTCTGTTTCTTTTTTTTTTTTTTTTTTTTTTTTACAGGCAGAGTTAGGGAGAGAGACAGAAAGGTCTTCCTTCCATTGGTTCACCCCACAAATGGCCACTATGGCCAGCGCACTCTGTGGATCCGAAGCCAGAAGCCAGGTGCTTCCTCCTGGTCTCCCAGGTGGGTTCAGGACCCAAGCACTTGGGCCATCCTCCACTGCCTTCCCAGGCCACAGCAGAGAGCTGAATAGAAGAGGAGCAACCAAGACAGAACTCACACCCCAACTGGGACTAGAACCCAGAGTGCCAGTGCCGCAGGCAGAGGATTAGCCTAGTGACTCGCAGCGCCGGCCTGATTTAATTATTCTACATTGTACTCATAAATTACATTATCAAGGCCTTGGTGCTATGGCATAGCAGGTAAAGCCGCCACTTACAGTGCTGGCATCCCATATGGATGCCAGTTCGAATCCAACCTGCTCCATTTCCAATCCAGCTCTCTGCTGTGGCCTGGGAAAGCAGTGGAAGATGACCCAAGTCCTGGGCCCCTGCACCCATGTGGGAGACCTGGAAGAAGCTCCTGGCTCCTGGCTTTGGTTTGGGGCAGCTCTGGCCGTTGCAGCCATCTGGAGAGTGAATCAGCAGATGGGAGACCCCTTCCCTCTTTCTCTGCCTCTGTCTCTCTGTAACTCTGCCTTTCAAATAAATAAATTTTAAAAATATATGAACACTTCTGCCTGATTTCTCAGGGTGCCATGGAGAGTTTCACATCCTTATTCCTGAAAGCCTCTCCCTCCCTCAGCCTGCCCTGTCTGTTGTTTGCCCCAGCTGACAGGTCCTTGTTTCTGATGACAGCAGGTGGTGCATTTGCCTTTGAATGTTGTTGACAAATGCCCTCCACCAAAGCTGCCTCTCCTTCTCTCTCTGTGTAACTCTGACTTTCAAATAAATAAATAAATCTTTCATTTAAAAAATAAATTACAGCATCATTATGTACCCTATAAATAGTCATGACTGTAATTTGCCAACTTATAATTTCAATTTTTTCTATAAAGTTACAAAACAAGAAATTTATATGTGACCAATGCAAAAAACATTTTTGAAGGGTTGTTAAAAGACTCAATAGAGAGAAAAGTGACACAAAGATGCACATGTTCTCTAGGCAGCCATGAGACACACCCCTCTACTGGAGGAGGAATGAGACTCTCCCAAAGCAAAATGGTGCAACTGTGGGGGTCAAAGTATAGCATAATTGTGTGTTTTTCTTTAAAAAGATTCCCTACATGGAAGTGTGAGCATGTAGTAAGTTCTCTAATTGTACAAATACCCAGGAGAGCCTTGGAATTCCGCACCGTGGTCCCCAGGTCCCTGATGATGGTGGGTCCCAGAGGCCATCCAACAGTGTGGTTATCAGCTGTAGCTGATTACCTGAATTTCACCATCTGCACAGGGACCCTTCCTGTTGCTCAAGCCTCCCACAAGTTGTGGCTCTGGCAAGGTGACCAGGAAAGAAGTGCCAAGGTCAGGCAATACTAAGGTCACCCCGTGACTTCTCCAAAGAGCACAGACTGAGAACAGCTTCACAATCTACAGGTCCACATGGCCAGGCAATTGGTCCATCTCCTTCCTCCATCCATCAGAGACAACACAGAGAGACAGCATCCTGAGCTCTCAGTAGACACCACCTGCACCACCCAGAGGAAGGTGCTTCACCTTCTGGGGTTCAGTGCTCCCCACCATAACTCAAAGTCTGGAGAATGATGTCAGACAGATAAAAGTGATTATCTCTGCTGTATCCAGTGCAGGGGAGTATGGAAACCAGCTTCAAGATCCCAACAATTCCTTAGGGATGAGCTGTAGCATATTTTTAAGAAGTACTACAGTGATAATAGAAATAAGAAGTAAAAGGAATACCATCCCAAAATTCAAATTTTCTTCCATTTCTTTTCTACATGAATAAAAGCATCATTTTTACTGGTTTAATCATTATGTAGCTTTTTTCTTTTTTAAGATTCATTCATTCATTGAAAAGCAGTTACAGAGAGGCAGAGAGAGAGAAAAGGCCTTGATCTGCCGATTCACTCCCTAAAGGGCCACAACAATTGGAGCTGGGCCGATCCAAAGCCAGGAGCCAGGAGCTTCCCTTGGGTCTCTCACATGGGTTCAGGGGCCCAAGCACGTCAGCCATCCTCCTCTGCCCTCCCAGGCACCAGCAGGGAGCTGGATCAGAAGTACAGTGTCTGAGACTCAAACCAGCTCCCATATGGGATACGGGCACCAGTGGCAGCCCTACCAGAAGCTACACCACAGAACCAACCCCAGTCATTATGTAGCTTTATATACTGCTTTGGCATTTTATCACTGACAGAAGATATCCTCCATGAAGCTACATACTTCACGTATGCCTACATAATTCTCAGGGGATTAATAATGCTCCATGGAGTGGACTTAACAAAATGCATTTATATGTTTCTCTGTAACTGGACTTTTTTTTCTAATTTCTTACTGATAAAATGTCAGCTACATGAAAATATATGGGAGTATACACCTTACTCTCTTTATTAATAATTACTTTAACTTTTTCCTTTTTTAAATTTTATTTAAGGTAAACAAATTTCATGAATTTCATATATGCAGATTTAGGAACATAGCGATACTCCCACCCTACCCTCCTGCCCGCCCATGCTCCCATCCTTCTTCCTCCTCCCTCTCCTATTCCCACTCCTAATTTTCACAAAGAGCTATTTCATTTCACTTCATACGCATAAGGTTAACCCTACACTAAGTAAAAAGTTCAACAAATATTCTGAAGAAAAAAACACTGTTCCTCAACAGTAGAGACAAGGGCTGTAAACAACCATCAGATCTCAAAATGTCAATTTCACTCCAATACATTACATTTTAGCTACTCTATTAGTTACCACAGATCAGGGAAAACATATGGTATCTGTCTTTTTTGGGACTGGCTTATTTCACTAAGTATAATGGTTTCCAGGTGCATCCATTTTGTTGCAAAAGACAGGATTTCATTTTCTATTTTACAGCTGAGTAGTATTCCATAGTGCATGTGTGTGTGTGTGTGTGTGTGTGTGTGTATACACACCATAATTTCTACATCCAGTCATCAGTTGATGGACATCTGGGTTGATTCTGTATCTTACAATTGCTTTCACTTAAATACCCAGAAATAATTAATTTACTTTACACAGTTACAAAGATTGATGTGCACACAAAATTTTGGTATGCACAAGTAGTTTGATCTTCTAAAAAAAAACACGTTTGGGAGGGTTTCTTCTGTAGGCTTCTTTGAAAGACCCTGACTTTTGACCCATTCAGCTCTCTGACAATCTACCCAACTGATAGGCTGATGGGTCTGACCCCTCCAGCACTTACACTAACCAGCCAACATGGGAAGGCAGTAACTGCTGTTGGAAACACCCAACTCTTCCCCAGTGGTTTGAGTAAATGGTTTCACTGATGGAGGCAGTGATAGACAAGTTGTTTTCTGATTTGTTTTGGGAAATATTTCTCCACCAATAATTAGGACATTCTAGAGTTGCATATTTGAAATCACATCCTTAAAATCTGAGGCTTTAGGGAATGGCATTCTTTGGTTTAACTCTTGACTCTGCTCTCACTAATCATGTAGCTCAGAAAATAGATTAAACTTCCTGGCCTCTCTATGGCCCACACAGGTAATAATCTAGATTTCATGAGGCTAGCGTGAGACTACAAGACTCCTGCCTCAATGATTGACACAAGTGAGTGTA
Organism: Oryctolagus cuniculus; assembly: GCF_964237555.1. Lineage (NCBI taxonomy): Eukaryota > Metazoa > Chordata > Mammalia > Lagomorpha > Leporidae > Oryctolagus > Oryctolagus cuniculus. The sequence continues at coordinate 665,602 of NC_091437.1, read as the reverse complement.
CAACAAATAGCAGCTATGATTAGTATTATTTACTGGAGAGACAGGCAGACAGACAAACCTCCCTAAAGGACTGTAGTTAGAGAAAATAATACAAAACAATAACATTGATAACAAACACAGAGCATCAAGCACAAAGCAGCAACAAGGTTCTCCCTGACTTTAGCAGGAAACCACCTTACACATACATTCAGGTGCCCTGTTCAGTGGGACTGAATGTGATCCCCGCACCAATCTCCTGGGCACAGGGCATATATGAAGCCCAGTCACATGCATCTCCCCAAGAGTCAGTTCTTTGAATTTGGGATTAGGCAGTGATGGTAGAGGTGGCTGACAGCTGCAGACAGAAGAACCAGTGAGGGTGGCAAGGAAGGAATTTGAGGGAATAGAAAAAAAGTGGACCAAGGAGAACACAGATGTCACAGCCTTGCCTTTAAACATAGAGTGAGGTCCAGGCATTTGGCACAGTGGTTAAGACACCACTTGGGACACAGCATCCCATATCAGAGTACCTGGTCTCAAGTCCCAGTTCTGCTTCCAATTCCAGTTTCCTGCTAATGTGCACCCTAGGAGGCAACAGATGATGTCTCAAATACTTGGAAATTTGCTACCCATGAGAGAAACCCAGATGGAGTTTCCCACTCCTAGCTTTGCCAGGCCCAGCCCCATCTATTGTGGGCATTTGGGGCATGATCAGTGGATGAAGATCAATCGATCTCTTTCTCCCCCCCCCAAATAAAATGAAAAATAATGCAACTAAAAAAATGAATATAAAGTACTTCAGCCATGAACCTAAATTTGACACCTGGGTAAGATGAGAGCTTTTTAAAAAGAAACTCATATTATTCCTTTTCCCTCTCTAAATCCCTGGTGGCTCCTTGGAAAAAGATGTAGCAGATGTTGACTAGGTTTCTGATAGGACAGTACATTAGGGTCAGGAGACCACAGAAAGCAGCCCTGGCCAAGTCCATGTTTGGACAAGAATAAAGACACTTTCTCCCTGGGCTTTGCTTGTGTACTTCCTGGGATGATTTAGGCACCTGGAACCCAGGTTTCAATGAGAATCTCTCAACAATGATGTTTAAAGAGAAACATGGTGGTTGTTACTGGATCCCATATTTTCCAAAGGAGGATGGCCCATACGCAGCTTCAGGCTCTAGGAATCAGAAGTTCAACACTGCCATCAGAACACAATGATCAATAAATACAAGTTGAGTGAGTAAAAGCATCAACAAATAAAAATTCTGCAGCAACAGAACAAGCTTAAATGTGGTTTAAAAAAATGAATACACTTGGCAGATATGGCAAAGAATCATCACCCAGTTCATCTTGGTATTCATGGCTTAGGAGTAGGGAGGGTTTGCCTGTCTGATGCATGGCTGCTTTGAGAATGACAGAGCAATTGAGAATGAGGCACTGGGTACGGGCCACATTTTGTCATCTCTTTTGTACTCTTCAAACACAGGGTACCATTTATTGTTCATAAAATAACCATGCATCTGATTTTGAGAAAGAGGCCAAGGTCATATTTTTTCACTGAACTAATGTGTTGACTTGATCTAAAATGTCAATTTACTAGGTCTGTGTATACATGCCACCAAAGTCATGTTGTGGGCATCCATGCATGCTGACATAGCTGGCATTCCCAAGTGTAAGTCTGGCACAGGTGTAACACACACTGGCCACTCAGCAGACCATGAGGCCATGGAGTTTGTGGTGACCCAGATCTGGGCTCATTCTCAGATCCACCATTTGCTGAAATCATGATCTTGACCATTAAGCTCGTTAACTGTCAAAATTTTTGTGTCTTCATATACAAAGTAATGAACAATTACTTCTTGCATAATATTACTTACACATCTAACACAAAATGGAAAATAAATACTAGCTTGCTTCCCACTCTAACTCACTTTCAATTAAGAAATAAAACAACAGGACAAAAATGAAACTAGAACTGAAACCGGTTTTAGTAGATGCCATGAAAGAAGGGGAGAGGACAGGAGACAGGCCCTTCCTATCTAATTGGCAGGTGGGGCCAGTGCCTCGGCTCAATAGACTAATCCTCCACCTAGCGGCGCCGGCACACCAGGTTCTAGTCCCGGTCGGGGCGCCGGATTCTGTCCCGGTTGCCCCTCTTCCAGGCCAGCTCTCTGCTATGGCCCGGGAGTGCAGTGGAGGATGGCCCAAGTGCTTGGGCCCTGCACCCCATGAGAGACCAGAAGAAGCACCTGGCTCCTGCCTTCGGATCAGGGCGGTGCGCCGGCCGCAGCGCGCCGGCCACGGGGGCCATTGGAGGGTGAACCAACAGCAAAAGGAAGACCTTTTTCTCTGTCTCTCTCTCTCACTGTCCACTCTGTCAAAAAATAAATAAAATAAAATAAAAATAAATAATTGGCAGGTGGCATGCAGTTTCCCCCAGACACCAAGATGCCATGTGTACTGATGTAGCTGTTAACATGCACCAAGCCCATCCCAAAGAACCTGGCATATATAATGGCTTGGAACAATAGCCTGGGGGCCCTGGCACCCCAAAGGATGGCACACAGCTGGGGCACTGTTTCCAGTGGAGCCCCAGCTTCTCCAGAAACCACAGACTTTGCCTCAGATCTTGATACTGGTTCCTATCTAGAAGTCACTAAAATCTATGCTGTGCCTCCTTTGTGAAGTCACCTAACTACCTGCACAGGAAACCCTAGGAAACACTTGAGAACCTGGGAGAGAGAATGAGTGGCTTTCAGTTTTGAAAAACTCATCCAGAAGAACAGCAGGGCCCCAGGTGTCTGCCCAGGTGAGGACCCCCCACCCACATTTGTAAAGATTCCCAAAGGATGAACAGCCATCACCTTCCTCCATGTCCTACATTAGAGACAGTACTCTGTGCCAGAGCCCCTTCTCCCTGTAAGCGCATCCCCCTCATGCTCATTAACCACGGGGCCTCTGCTCCAGAACTAAGCTGGGGGTCTGGAGACAAGGACTGGGCTGTGGTCCACTTCTTCTTGGTGCTGTGTGTGCAGTTCCTTTAGATGTTTCCTTTTAGGTTTTACCTGAGCAGCATCTGGAATTATGTAGCATGGAACTAAAGGAAGCTAACTGGCATTATAAAATAATTATTTGAACTAGACTGCCACTTAGTGGCCAGTCCCTCACCAATTTTGCAGATGTCAGATTTCGGGGAAGTTGGAATGGGGTCAAAACAAGTACTGGCATGGGATCAGAAGGAGCTAGAACCCATGCCTCTGCAACCTCTGAATCCTGGCTTTCTGTTCATCTGTAAAAGTCACACCGGGCACAGTCCCAGCACACAGTAGGCTGGCTAGTGGATATATTAGAGCCGTCTGTGTGTCCAGAGACTGCAGAGCTGAGAAATCCCAATGCCAGCTTAAATTATGGAACAAAAAGATGCCTACCTCCCCTCTCCCAGCCCTGTTTCACAGATGACAACATGACTTACAGGTCAGTCATCCTTGTTGTCAACCTGTCACTGAGTTCTGATTTTGGCCATGGTTATAGACACTAAGCAAGTCAGCAGAACTGTGGAAATTCCACCCACAAACCAGGTGTTTGCCTGTGTCGGGGAACGGGACAGCCTGGCCAGCTGTGCCCCTCCAGACATGTACAAGCACAAGAAGTTTAGTGCTGGGCTTTTTCCACCCTGCCCGTTGCTAATTGCAAGATCCTGTTTTGACTTTAAGCATCCTGTTATTGCATGTTTCCCACACTTACTCTTGCTGAGTTGGTAACATGTTTTCCGTGAATCATATATAAATAGGTGGATGGTGGGCGGGAGTTATGAATGAACGCTGGTAAAAGGCGGAGTTGTGAATGAACGCCGGTAACAGGTGGGAGCTGTGAATGAACGCGAGTAATAAGCGGGAGTGGTGAATGAAGGAGTTGTGAATGAATGCCGGTAACAGGGCGGGATATATAAGAGGGTTGGAGGAGGCGAAGACGGCGGGCGTTCGCAACATGTAATGCGAGTCTGCTGAAAAATAAAGTGGAAGCTGAAAAGCCGATAAACGCGTCTGGTGTCTCCGAGGTCTCGCCGGCGTTAACCTATCCGGAAGGTGTACGCCTGCATGCCTGGCCAATCACAAGTGACAACAAGGCAGCCACTGCTATCCTAGACTGTGTTTCCATGCATAGTGCCATGTGTGCAACCAAGTGGAAAGGACGACCAATCTTCTCACAGTCCCAGATATTCTTCAGGGAGTTGGCTGCTTGTGCCAAGTTGCTCAGCTGGTTTAGGGAACACCTCACCATGTCTGAATGCATCCTCAAACCCCAAGCTCAGGTTGTTTTGTTGATATGAATGATGTGAGTTTTTGTGCCTTCCAAAGAATCTCCTTTGACTCCAGTCTTTCCTTTTCAGCTAGAATTAGTGAAGGTTTCCTTCAATGAACCCCATGCAGCCTTACTCAGCTGCCACAACATGCATTTCTCACCTGACTGTTGCACAGGACACAACAGAAATACCCTTGGTGAACACCAGCTTGGGGGAGACAAAATTCACTCAAGGAAACAAGAGCAGGTCAAGAGCTGGCTTTCTCAGCTATGGTACTGTGCATCTTTGGGCTGGTTAAATTTGCTCTGTGCCTATTCCGTGCATTGCAGGGTGTTAACAACTTCCTGCCCTCTTCTCATTCAGTGCCATTATCAACCCCCATGACCTCACTGTGACAACCAAAATTGTCTTCTGACCCTCCCAAGTGTTCCCTGGGGCAAACCCATCCTAAGAACCTCTGGGCTACAGTCCTGGTCCCTACAACTGCTCTCAATCATTTCACCTGGAGGGCTTGTGCTCTCCACCTTCTGAGCCCCACCCAGAGTTCCAGAATTGAGCCCAAGGTAGAGCCTAAGGAGGCACTTGATCCAGGGACCACCCTTTGCCTAAGGAGCCTAGGAGGTGCATCTGGTTGGCACCGCTGTTGTTCCTGTGTTCCTGTGTCATTGAGACCCCTAAGTTAGCTGTTCCCAGATTAGCTGCATGTTACAATCACCTGGAAATCTTTCAACTCTTCCAAACAGTGAGGAGTAGGCTTTGCTATTATTATTATTATTTTGAGCTCCCCAGATCATTTGAATGGACAGGTCTGGAGACCTCTGCTCTAGACACCTTTACCTCGTCTGTGATGTGAAGATTTGGGACTAAGGGACATGAGCTCCCAGCACATGCATCCTCTAGGACTCAACACCAGGGCTAATCGTGAGCACTCCTCAGGATCAGGTACTCCTACTGTCCTCACATAGGGAAAGGGGGCAAACACAATTACAAATAGGAACACTAAACAGACTGCAGCTCCCCTAAAAGCGGTACCATGAGAAGAGGCAGCCCTAGGAGGAAAGTGGGAAGATTCTGGAGGTGCTCTGTGTAGGAGACAAATGTCACAGTTTCCATGTGAACTTCCCCAGGGACCTCACCAGGCTTCTGAGCCCCAGCCAGGAGAACAAGGACACAGAAGAAAGAAAAACACCAACAAGAGACAGAGATTCCTGATGGAGGCTGTGGATCAGGTCAATGTGAGGTGAGTACACAGTGGGAGGTACAAGAGATGGGCAGTCACTCAACTCCTGCCCTGTGCCCTGTGCTTGCAGCCCCAAAACTGACCACCATGGGAAGTCACGGAAAGGCAATTCCATAGCTTCTCTTCTGTCGAACTCCCAGCAGTTAGAGTCTCTGGCCATCTAGTAGGTGACTTTTTTTTTTAGGTTATCACTGCCTTTCCCATAGAGATATATCCTCAGTTGAAAAATTAAGTTTGTGCTTTATGAAAATCAGCCAAACTGTAGGGACATAAAATATAATTGAATCATAACAGGAGAGCCAGAGAGTAAAAAGGAAAGTCTGGTGCTGGATATAACTCCCCACCCAGAATCGATCATTTGTGTCCAGGACTTCTTCCTTTTCCTTCATTCTAAAGCACTTCAGTGACGACTACTGGCATTTCTGATGTGGGCATGCTGAAAGACACTGGGGTAGAAACACATATTCTCTTCCTCTGAAAGACAGTGAGAAAGAAAGCAAATCCACCTAAATATGATTCAGACACCCCATGCACACATATGTACACACAAAATGTACATGTAAACTCATACATACATACCTGCACAGGCACACATCCTACATTCATTGCAATCCTGAGAAACTGCCATGAGAAGAAAACTCAACAGTGCCAAGACAACTGAGGAAACATTTCTGAGAGCAGGCACCAAGGCACCGCCCTGCAGAGCGGGTGTTGGGTGCAGATGGCCAAGGCAGAGGGCAGCGACAGAGATGGCGATGTTCCTTCTGGTAAGCGTGTTTCTTTTGCCTGCTCACCACACACACTTATAGTCAGTCCTCCAGCATTGGCTGAGGCCACTGTGCACCACATTGTATGCAGAAGGTCACAGAAAGCAGGAAACAGTCCCTTGCTGCAAGAAATCTGCAGTCTACATGGAGAGATTCCATGTGCAGCAGAGGTTCGAACCCACCCAATCACAACAAACACTCCCCTCTTCTAAAAGATCTCTAAGAGGGAGAGGCTAGGGGACTTTTGCATGGAGGTATACGTGTGGATTGTGTGATTATTGTGCAACACACATTTGCTTAAATGAGGAAAGGAAGAGTTCTGATGTTTATTGTACACCTGTTACAGGAAAGGCACAGCATCACCATTCTCAACCAATACTTATAATAACCCTGAAAAATGGACACGAGGATCTCTTTTATAGGGCCAAGCAGAAGCTGGGGTTATCATAGTGGTAACAGTACTGATATTACTAGCAGTTCTTCCCAAATGGCACATGGCTCCCCCCAAGCACTCCACATGTATTAACCATTTGGTGCATCCAACACTCCTAACAATTTTCAAGATAAAGAACCTGAGGCTGAGGGGCCTGTCCAACCAAATAGTTTGGAAATGGTGGAGCTGGGGCTTCTACCCCAGCAGCCAGGCTCCAGAGAGTAGGTGCTGAATCTTAGTGCTTTAAGTTGGGTAAAGCCAGCAAAGAACATTCGGCGAAATAAAGGTCAAAATATTACAGACATCAAACAGGTGGCTCAGAGGAGAGGGGGAGAAGGAAATGAAATGATGGGAAAGGTGACAAACAGGATGTAGAGGTTCCCCACCAAGGGTGACTTCGGCCTGATGGGGACATTGGGTGATGTCTGAAAACCATTTTGGTTGTCATAGCCAGAGGGTTTCTATTAGCATCTAGAAAGTAAGGCCGTCGGATGCTGCTGAATACCTTGCAAGGTGCAGGACTGTGCATGAAACCACCCACTGCAAAATGCCAATTGTGCCAGAACAGTCAGAGGACTTTGGATCTTGCCTAGAAAGTCAGTGTTTGTTGATCCAAAAATAATTGAATGGAAGAGTTTTCTGCACAAGGCCCACACTCCTCAACAATAAAATCGTGGTGGGGGAAGGTGTTGGACACAAAATCCACTGGTTCTGAGTCATCTGAGACACCAAGCAAGACATGCGCCTACAAGGAGCCCAAACCAGAATGATGCAAGGACATTCTTTTTGGGAAAATATTTTAAAATGAACCTGGGATTTTGCCTTCATTCAGATATGGTGAGGGCAGCAACTCAGAAGACAATGCCACAGAGAGATGGTTTGTCAGTCAGGGCCCCTAAGAGGAAGCAGCATGGCATGCCACACAGGCTGCATGGGAAAGCAGGAGGGGCAGTCAGGAGGCAGAAGAGTGGAGACGTGGCAGGCAAAAGCCTGTTCTGTGGTTTTCACAGTAAGGAAGGGAGGAGTGAGGACAGTGTGACGACGTTGGCAGGTTCTGGGCTATATGGGGTGACTGAGGGCAGGGGTAGTGTCTCAGATGGCAGGAACCTAATAAAGCAAGGCCTAGAAATGATAAACGTTCAAGGAATGGAAAATACTAGCTACCTTTATTCAAACGTTGCACACTGATACATGTATAGATTTATACTATGCTCCTTTAACATGTAAAAATATCATGGTCATTTCTGGAAAGTTTTTTTAAGTTAAAACACAGGGGGAAAGGAGGCAGGAAGGTGCAGTTGGTATGGGATCCATCAGATTGCACATGCAAGGCACACTTTCAGAGGGCAAGTTTCTGCACCTGAGCACAGAAGTGCAAGGCTGAGACTCCAGAGAACCAAGGCAACAAGAGGAAAGTGCACAGCACAAGTCTTCCAGCTGGAAAAATTCACCTGCTGGCCAGACCAATGGTTCCAACTATTTTTCTAAGATGTATTGTATTCATTATAAAGGCAAAGTGAAGTGACAGAGAGAGAGAAAGACAGAGAACGAGATGTTCTATATGCTGGTTCACTCCCTAAATGGCCACAATAACTGGGACTGGGTTAAGCAGAAGCTAAGAGCCCAGGATTCTATCCTGTCTCCTACATACGAGTCAGGGACCCAAGTAATTGGGTCACCTTCCATTGCTTTCCCAGGCACATCAGCATGGAGCTGGATCAGAAATGGAGCAGCCAACACTCAAAGCAATGCTCAGATGTGGGATGTCAGCATTGCAGCATCAACTTAATCTGCTGTGCCACAGCACCAGTCTCCAGATTCCATCTATTTGTGAGAGAAATCTACCACCTAGACCCTCACAGAAGTAAGACTTTTCAACAAAATAATCTGCATGTCTGTGGGTGTAGTTTTCCAATTAGGCATAAGAACAAGGGTTTTAATTTTTATTTGTGCATTCACTTGCTTATTTAAGTACCAGAAATATCACTGCATATTTTACAAAACTCAGAGCACTATAATATGCTGTTATTTCTCTAGCTTTTGGAAGTGGAAATTTAGGTCACTGGTTTTCACTGTCTCCTCTTTCTAGCCCACACATGAAGTTATAAATTTCCCTCTGAGCACTGCTCTGCTGCAATCATGTTTTCATGTAATTTTTCATTACAAAATAATGTCGACCCCACAGAAATGCACAAGAGCATCTCAGAGGACTTCTGCTGCTCTTGTCAGGCTCTCCAGCCATTGACCTTCTGCATCTTCATCCATCGCCCCTCCCTGTCTCTGAGTGACTGTTTTTCTGCCCTTTGTGAGCCGGTTCACTTTCCTCCCCACAGTGAGGATTGGCAGGAAGTGGGCAGACAGCCCTGGAACTACTCCTCTGCCTCTGGCTTTGTCCTGACCAGCCTTTTTAACAACAGTCAGATGCACCTGTTCCTCTTCGGCATGGTAGTGTTGATCTACCTCCTCACCATGGCCGGCAACACCTCCATGGTCCTCCTGATCTGGGCCGATGCCCGGCTCCACACGCCCATGTACTTCCTTCTCAGCCAGCTGTCCTTCCTGGACATCTTCTTTACTTCAGTCACTGTCCCCAAGATGACAGTTGGACGAGCATCTCGTTTGAGGGCTGTGGGGCACAAATGTTTTTCTTCATGTTCCTGGGAGCTGTGGAGTGCCTCCTGCTGGCCCTCATGGCCTATGACTGCTACGTGGCCATTTGCAACCCTCTGCGCTACCCAGTGCTCATGAGCTGCTGGGTCTGTCTGCTCATGGTTGTGGCCTCCTGGCTTGGAGGGTCCCTCAATGCCTCTATCCAGACCTCTATGACCCTGCAATTTCCCTACTGCGGCTCACGGAAAATTGCCCACTTCTTTTGTGAAGTGCCCTCGTTGCTGATGTTGGCCTGTGCAGACACTGAGGCTTAAAAGGAGGTGCTCTTTGTGACTGGGGTGGTAGTGCTCCTGGTACCCATTCCATTCATCACCAGCTCCTATGCCCTCATCCTGGCAGCTGTGCTCTGGATGCACTCTATAGAGGGGCATCAGAAGGCCCTGGCCACCTGCTCCTCCCACTTAACAGTTGTCAACCTCTTCTATGGGCCCCTTGTCTACACCTACATGTTGCCCACATGCTACCACTCACCTGGCCAGGATGATGTAGTGTCTGTCTTCTATACTGTTCTCATGCCCATGCTTAACCCTGTCATCTACAGCCTCAGGAACAAGGAAGTGATGGGGGCAATGAAGAAGGTACTAGCAAAGGGTAGGCTTAAAACCAGGGAACAGGGAGGGCTGCCACTGTGCTGAAGGGCACCAGCGGCCATTTGCTAGGTCTGTATCCCACAGGTGCAACAGTGCAAGCCCTGACTTCTCTACTTTCAAACCAGCTCCCTACTAACGCACCTGGGGAGGCCCCTGCCCCCATCAGGAGACCCCATGGAGCTTCAAGCCCTGGCTTTGACCATGAACCAGTGGATAGAAGATCTCTCGCTTCTTCTTCCCTCTCCCCCTCTCCCTCCCTGCCACTCTCCTCTTTGCCTTTCAAATAAAAAAATTAAATTAAATTAAAAATTAAAAAACCAGGAGAGAGGCTGGAAACAAACACTTCAGTCCTAAGTTCAGTCACATGCACGGGTACAGAGACAGAAGATCCTCCGTGACTCCAGAATCCTGTTCTAGGATTTCCGACCTGAACAAGAAGCCAAGCCCCAAGTCCACGTGCAGAGAAGTAAAAGCGGTAGCCCTGCCTCCCTTCAGTCACCATCCTGCTCCTTCCTCAGAGTTATCCCAAAGACCTGAATCCACCCTTACTCCTCTCCATCAAGAAACTCCAGTTGAGTTCAGCTTCAGCCCTCCCTTGAGCACTGCAGTGTAGCTCATAATTTTGGTACAATGGATGCACAACAGCTTCCCTTCTCAACACAGTAAAATCCAAAGGGCCCTAAAAGCCCTTTATCCCTGATCACTTCCCCAATCTTCTTTCCTAGCACCCTCTCCTTCTTCACTCTCCTCCAGTCATGCCATGAATGAGCTACTGTTGCTCAACATTCCTAAACACATTGCAATTTCAGGGTCCTTCAACACAGAGACACTAGGCCTGGGGGCTTTCTCCTTCACTTCATTTAGGAACCACTCAAGTGTGACCATACTGATTACCCTGTCCAAGACAGCATTCCAACCCCATCCAGTTTCCTCCAATCCCATTTATAGATTTATCATTTATTTTCTCCATTATAATACTCTGTTCAGGAGGGCCAAGGCTTTGCTTTGTAAATGCTGTATTCTGGGCTCTGAGAAGCATGGCTGGGACATGAAATCTAACTAATAAACATTTGTTGAATGAAGAGATGATTTCAAAGAATATTTTCTTAAATAATCCTAACAGTATCAGTTATGTTTTTAGCTTACCCTTTTTGAAAATCTTCTCTCGTTGGCAGTGACACCATGTTCCTGGTTTTAATCTTACCACTGGTCTACTTTTTCCTACTAAGTGATGAAGGTCTTCCCATTTCTCTGCTAGACACTTCTCTTCTCAGCCCACATTCTCTCTGGTCTATCCCATTCAAGTCCATGGCTTCAGTTCACTTCTGACACCAAAGTCAGCCATGCAGAGAGACCAGCCAGATGTCTCCTCCAAACTTTTCATCATGTGCCCAACACTACATCAGTGTGCCTACTGGATCTCTCAAAAGTATTTCAAATCCATCATGCCAGGAATCAAAGTCCTAACCTCACCTTCAAACTCAAGCCTAGAGCTGGTAACCAAGTCAATGTCCTACAAAGTCAACAGGTCTCCATCACCTCCCATAGCTGAACCCTCGCCAAGTCGTATCCATGCAAATACCTTTCTTTCCACAGGGTACACTCCTCCAGAACACTACCAGGCCAGCACCACCTGCGGTGCCAGCACCCTGGGTTCTAGTCCCAGTCGGGGCACCAGATTCTTTCCCAGTTGCCCCTCTTCCAGCCCAACTCTGTGCTGTGGCCTGGGAGTGCAGTGGAGGATGGCCCAAGTCCTTGGGCCCTGCACCCGCATGGGAGACCAGGAGAAGCACCTGGCTCCTGGCCTCGGATCAGCGTGGTGTGCCGGCCACAACATGCTGGCCGTAGCGGCCATTGGGGGGTGAACCAACAGAAAAGGAAGACCTTTCTCTCTGTCTCTCTCTATATATCCACTCTGCCTGTCAAAAAAAAAAAAAAAAAAAACCACTGCCACTAACACCATGATCCAAATATTCCTTATCTAAAAGATGCAAGAATTTCTAAATAGTCATTCCTTACACTGGGATGATGTGGTAATTTCCAAACAGATCTTCCTGCCTCTTTTCTTTCCTCACCCCCACATACACATACACAGCTTATTTTCCAAGAAGTAACCAAAAGGATCTCTAAATACAAATCTAAATGCATGTACCAACCCTACTCCTTAACCTTCACTAAATCCCTTTAGCATAGCTCTTACCATATATCGCCAGCTAATAATATTCTGACCTCACCTCAGAATCAGCACTTTAGTCATTCTGGTCTGGCTGAAAAGCCCACGAGAGCATTTTAGGCATGGAAAGCCAAGACACTATGGCAAAAACTGTCCTACATGAAGGACCTCGCTGAGTGAGACCCCAGAGGAAAGAAATGGTCATCAAAGAAGGAGGTACTTTTCTCTAAAGGGAGGAGAGAACTTCCACTTTGCTTATGGCCTTGTCTAAACACTAACAGTTTGTGGATTCAAAAGACTTCCATAGCCTAGGCAGCTCATGTCAAGAGCCTCGGGTGATCACTGACATCATACATAGGAGTGGTAATTGCTAAATTAACAATAGGAGTCACTGTGCACTAACTTCCCATGCAGGATCTGTGTCCTCAAAGAGTTTTATTTGAGAATTAACAGTAAAACTTGTTCTCAAAGCTTTATTTCATTTCAGTGTATTAAGTGGAAGATATTCTTTGTCTCATAAGTTTTAGTTATGCCTAAGTGTCCAACTCCATTGCTTGTTTCCCTAGGTGCTTCCTTAATGGTAAAACTTGTTCTCAAGGACTTACTTTCTTTTAATGTATTAAGTGGAGGAAACGCTGATGTCTCATAAGTTATAGTTATGTCTGTGCTTATAAAAGATGTTATCATTCTTGGTGCTTCTTTAAAATTAATTAAGTTTCTAAAAAAAAAGTGGAATTAACTTCAAGATGCAGTGACTTTGAACAGCTCTTGTCTCCACTGTTGCGGAGCATTTTTTCTTTTTTCCTTTTTTTGGTGAAAATTGTTGAACCCTTTTCTTAGCATAGAGTTGGTCTTCTATGTGTAAAGTCAATTGAAAATAAATCTTAGTGGAGAATGGGACTGGGAATGGGAAAGGGAAGAAGAGGAGGGGTGGGAATGTGGGTGGATGGGAAGAATCACTATATTCCTAAAGTTGTACTTATGAAATGCATAAAGTTTGTGTTTCTTAAATAAAAAGTTTCTTTGGAAAAATAAATAAATCCCTTTAGCATGGCTCTTCACATATATCATCAGCTAACATATTCTTTAATTACTTCCTGCCCACCTTCCCCTATGACAAAGTAAGCTCCATGAGGGCAAGTAGTTTTGTGCTTGCATTTCACACATAGTAAAAATACATTAGTCATTAAAGAACAACTACATTATTGCATATCATATTTTCCGTTGTCTACAAAGTCCAGCAGAGCTCAGCCTCCTTGTCCTCATCTCACTCCTCCATAGCTCTCTCCCCTGTTCCTTCCTGCTTCCAGGTCATTACCAGAGCTGATCCTCTGTCTGGGATACTGCTCACTCCTCTGTGCTTAAGTACTACACATCCTCCCTTTCTAAGCTCAGGTATTGTCCCCACAAGGCAGCCATATCTGACATCCAAACAAAAGCAGATTCCTTTCCACATGTTCCCAGTTCCTTCCTAGCCCTCAGTCCCTCAATTAAATCTATATTCTCATGGTACAGTAAGCCTCATGAGAGCAGGGAGTCTATGTTTCTCAGTTTACTGTATTCCACAGTGCCTGATATTGCATGGACACACTGCAGTGTCTCAACCAATATCAAAGAAAAGAAAACATGGAGGAGAGGAAGGAATGTTAGGTGGGTATGAAAGAGGAAAAAGAAGGGAGGAAGAATGGATAGTCCCTGAACGCAGCCTCGGACCTCCAAAATAGGCCATGCTTTTACTTCTCCAAGGCTTAAGTGACACAAAGCAGATGCCAAAAAGAGATACCATAATCAATTTCAACAACCTTAAGATATCCCTAACTGTGCGGGCCAGCTGCACCAGTCGAACAGAACCTGAAGGAGGGAGTGGGAATGAAAAGAGGGACAAGGGCGCAGAGAATGGAGCCAAGACAACAAAGCTGATCAAGGGTCGTTCATTCTAGTCTCAGTGATATTTTATACACAACTAGCTACAGCTCAAGGCAACACAGACGTTAACAACACATGCAAGCAACTTATCGGGCTTTCTACAGCACAGTCATAGCATAGTTAATTTTAGCAGAGTGTTCTTTTTTGATCATTCTCCTTCAACATGGGAGTATGTGCCTGTCTCATCCCAGGAATTCCACAAGCCAAGACTGACCTTGACTTGTCTATGACTTGTTTACGGGCTGCCTACATCTCCCCTTTTTTTATTTGAGAATGGCCTCTGTCTTAGGTTGCCCTCAGTCATCTCTGTCCTTACCTGTCATTGGTAACTCTGGCAGCTTGGCCTAGAGCCCTGTCTTAGGTTGGTACAGGATGCTGAGCGTCTTACCCGTCTCTGAGGACCATTCCAGCTTGACATTAGGTGAGAGTAGAAATATACAGCCAAATATTAATTATTTTGATTACGAAAGAGGTTTGGTACAAAGCTTTAAATGATGAATCTCAGTCCATACAGACTGTAGCGAAATCAGCATAAATTGAAGAACACACAGAAAACATCACATACAAAGTAGGAAAAACAGTAGCGGTCCAGCATTGTGGCACAGTGGGTTAACGCCCTAGCCTGAAGCACCGGCATCCCATATGACCACCGGTTCGAGACCCGACTACTCCACTTCCAATCCAGTTCTCTGCCGTGGCCTGGGAATACAGTGGAAGATGGCTCAAGTCCTTGGGCCCCTGTACCCACGTGGGAGACCCAGAAGAAGCTCCTGGATTCTGGCTTTGGATCGGTGCAGCTCCAGCCATTGCAGCCATCTGGGGAGTGAACCAGCAGATGGAAGACACCCCTCCCCCCACCTCTCCTCTCTCTGTGTAACTCTGACTTTCAAATAAATAAATGTCTTTTAAAAAAAAAATAGAAACAAAACAGAAAACTTTAAAAAGAAGAAGAAGAAGAAAAGAAGAAACATGGGGAATCCTAGCTCTCTTACAGATGGGGAATGCCAAGATCTAAAGATGCAGGAAGCTGAACTCCAGAAACCACTGAACTGCAAACTTCAGGCACAGAAGATACTTCTTCCTAAGAAGAAAATGAGGGGATGGGGGGTATATGGGGAAGACTCAGAAAAGGCTAAAAAAAAAAAATCCCTGAACAACTACCAAAACCTTCCCCAAGACTGAAGCATCTACCACCTAACCTTTTAGAAATGTGCCGCCATTTAACTCTACTCTCCTGGACCGCTTTCAGCTGTGCTCACTGTATGTTTCCCCTCCCTGCCATGGGCTCTACTGTGCATTTGAGTAAAGGTGATGGTTAAAGAGACAAACAGAGGCTGTCTGCACACACTCGCTATACAGTCACATTATTATGCTGTCCTAAGTCTTTAGGGAGGTGCCCCCACAGTTCCTCGAACCAAGAAACATCACTGTATCAGCCTACAGCTTTGTCCTCAGTGGTCTTGAGTTGACCGGGCAAACAGAGGGTTTCTCAAGGTGGGCCTTCTTCACACTGGGCCAGGTAATTCTTTCTTGCGGTTGGGAAGGGGCTGTCTTATGCGCTGCAGGATGTTTAGAGCACTGCTGGTTCTACTTGCTAGGTGTGTTATACAGTTCTAAAAGTTTTTCATTTTGCAAAACTGAAACTGCACCCATCGAATTCAACTCCTCTTCGTCTCCTCCCCTTCCAGCCCCTGGCAGCTGCCATCCTAGTTTTTTGAACGTTCGACTTCTTTAGCTCCCTCCGCAAGTCTAATCCTGCAGCGTCGGTGTTCGTCACTGACTGACGGCATCAGCATCACGTCCTCACGTTCGGCCATGGCGGAGGCTGTGACGAGAGCTCCCTCCGCTTACGGGCCGATTACACTGCTCTATAAATATATCGCACGCTCCGCTCCCACTTACCTTTCCACAGATACTCAGGGTGCTTCCACAAAGGAGCACGGTTTCCACAACTGCCGGAGAAGCGAGGCCTCACAGCAGCCATGGGAACAGGAAGGCTTCCTACACTCCTGCACTCCCGTCCACGGGGGTCCTGCCGGCTTCGACGCCCGCGGGCGACACGCGTCTGTCCCAGGCACCGCGCGGCTGCGGACCAGCTGAGCAGGCCGGCCGGGTGGGCCTGACGAGCTCCTCCGCGGCCCACAGCCGCGCTGCACGCACTGACCCCTGAGAGGCCAGCACCGGACTTCCCAGGCACCCTCTCCTCAGGCGCTAAGGGCGGGCAGGGAACAGGCCGGCCTCTCGAGGGCGGAGGGGAACGGCGCCCGCGAGCCAGGGCTTCGAAGGCCTGCGAGCCCGCCCAGCTCTCGCAGCTCAGGAAACAGCCCTTCAGGTTCTTCCGTCACGTGGGCCTGCAGCCGCCGGAACTTCATTGGCCCAGGCTCCGAGAGAGCAGGAAGAGCCGGAAGTGACGGCCAATGGGAGCTACTAGCCAGCCGCGAGGCCCGCCCCCACGATTTGCGCGTGCGCAGTGTATCTGGGCAGGTTGGCGGGTTTGGGTTGGCGGAGCCGTGGCAGCAGACGGGGCGGCCGCTCGCTCTGCTGGCTCCGGCGTGGCCTGCACCTCACGCCCTGTGGAAAGGAGCCGGTGGGCGGAGGTTCCCCGGCACAGGTGGGAGCAGTCTTTCGCGAGGAGCACGCGTGGGGACAGCGAAGGGCCGGCGCCTCGCGCCCTCGCACGGCCGCGCTGAGCCGAGCAGCTTCTGTCCACAGAGCGTCGGGACCGCGCGGCCATGCGCCCCGTCGCCATTGCGCCCCGCCTCCTGCTGGCCTGCAGCCTGGCCCTCGGGCCCCTGCTGGCAGGTGAGAGACCGGGGTCTTCCCGCCCCTCGCTCCCACGTGCAGCCGGCATCGGCGTGCGCGGCCCACATTCCCGCCAGCTCCTGGTTCCTGTGAGTGCAGGGGTCGGGAACGGGGGAGGATGGCGGGGTAGCTCTGGTTCTGGAGTTGTTCTGAGAGGGTGGGAACGTTTGCCTGCCCGCGGCAAAAGCCATTCAGTTTTCTGTCTTTTGTTTTCCTAACAGTCTCCTGGGAGATTCAGATGCGTGACCTAGAGGAGAAGGATGTTGATGAATTCAGTTCCAGTGGTTTTAAATGCCCAACTTGTATTGCAGTACAGGGAAGAAAATGTCATGTAGAATTCAAATGGTGTGCAGCAGATCAAATAAACTGTTTTGAATTCTTGGGCATCATAAACACAGGTACTTTTCTAGGAGGCGCTATTTTGTAGACGCTGAGCGTGTGACACTGTCACAACCTTACGGGGCACACAGCAAAGTTGAGGGGAAACCAGCTTTTGTACAAATAGCTTAGAAATGAGGACAGAGCAGTATCCTGACTTTGAAAATATGGCCAATTGCTTTCTCACAGTAATTGACTTATGGCTTTATACATGGATTTATTGATGGGCTCCATAGTTTTGAGGGAGTTAGTTCAACATACTGCTTAGCCTTCATCTTCGGCAAACTTTGAGTAGTTTTTGTTTGTTTTTAAGACATAGGCAATTTGTGTTTTCCTGCCTCTGGATTATTTTCATTTTCAGCGTAAAATGTTTGGAGACAGGGGATGATTGAACTTAAGCTTTCTTCAAAGGAATCAAAGGAGAACGCTTCACTATGCTCACTTAAGAAAACCTGGTACAAAGTTCTAAATTAACTGAAGATATAAATGAGAAGTGAATGAAAACTGGTAGCATGGGATAGCTTGAAGTGCAGTGGGCAAAGTTCCGTGAGGGTTGGGTTGTTTCCACTTCCTTCTGCTCACTCTGGGGGAGCTCTGCCTTCCTCAAGTTCCTCACTGGGAGGTAACTGCTGTGCCCAGCCATGTTATTTGCCTCTTGCATCCTCATGTTTGTACTTTGCACAGTTTGCCCAACACCAAGTCTTTGCTTTAAAACAACAATAGAGGTGAGGTGAAAGCATCAACAGCAGAGTCCCAGCCGTGGGAAAGATGGTGTAGAAAGGAAACACAGTCTGAACTAGGCCTTCTTCGTGGCCATTGGTATTCTTAAATGATAACTCAGACCTAGAATTAGAGAAGATTAGAAAACAGAGGCTGGGTTGCCAACTGATGGCGGGAGCTGGAAATGCATTCATCTACATAAAGCTTAGAAAATACCCCCACTATCTGATTCACTGTGAGGAGCTGTGAGAGGGTGTGAGGATTTTGAGGCCCAGTGTTTGGAGAATACCATTCCAACTCATGTCCCTGCTAGAGATAACCAGGTCACTCTTGCCACTCACACAGGAGTGTGCTTTCATTTATATTTTGATCCATACCAGTCTGGGTAAAGGCAAAGGATAAGGAGGGAAGAAGAGAGTGGAAGTCTCATGTATGGTTTCTTACAGGTATTAGCAACATGACTATTAAAGTGAAGAAGTGCATACGAGCAGAACTATGTGAAGAGAAGATAACTTATTATGTGGGTTTTCCAGTTACTAATGGGACTAGGAATTGCAAATCAGCCATCAAAAATGGGGCCAGAGGCAGACCAGCAGCTCCCATCTTCCTTGTTCTCTTCCTGGGGAAGCTGCTTCACTGAGCTCCTGCAAGGGCCCAGCCACCTGCATTTGTGAATTAAACTTGCATTGTTTGTTTATACTCGTAGATTGTTAATGACTGTTAACTTCTCCATAGGTGTATCTGTTGTGCATGCATTAACTCAGCAAGATCTAGCTGTGTACCCAGCCTCACACAAAGTCAGTCAGGGTGAAAATCAGTCAGTACTGGGCCCTTGCCTTCAGAAACTGAGGACACATGCAGGTAAAATGCTTAGAGAGCAACACATGAAGCACCAACAAGAACAGTAGGATGCTGCTCAAGTAGCCAAGGGTCATTGCTTTGGACACAAGATAGGAGGATATGGATTTGGGGAAAAGTTGAGACTTTGGATGACCTTGAGAAGACCTGCACTACATGGCAGCAGGAGTTGTATGACTTGAGACATGGAGATGGGGAAGTGGGCAGAAGCCAAGGGGCAGTAGCTGAGGTGGATGGCAGTGGGTAGTCCGTGAGTATTGGTAAATACTCCTAGATGGGCCTGACTGGATGTGTCTTTCTGTGAGCCGTGGAAGGTGCTACCCCTGGGAGCACACAGAGGACTTGTGCTGAGCAAAGGCTTGCTCTGTGGTAGAAAGCAGTTCCTTTTGCTCCATGGTCTGAAAGCGGTATTCTCTGGTTATCACCCCCTGGCTGCTCATTAGAATCATCAGAGAGCCTGAAACTAGCATCCTCATCACAGGCCCTCTGCCAGAAATTTGGAATCAGTTGATCTGGGTGTAGGCTGGTCCTACCGCCACCACCCTTTGTTTTTGGCCTTTGCTTGCTTTTATTTTAATTCCTCGCTCCCAGGGTAGTCTAATTTTCAGCCACTATTTTTGAAGATTTATTTATTTATTTGAAAGGCAGAGTTACAGAGAAAGAGGGAGAGATATACACAGAGAGAAAGAGAGATCTTCTATCAGCTGGTTCACGCCCCAAATGGCTGCAACAGTTAGGGCTGGGCCAAGCCAAAGCCAGAAGACAAGAGTTTCTTCCGGGTCTCCCACATGGGTACAGGGGCCCAAGCATTTGGGCCATCTTCCACTGCTTTTCCCAGGCCATTAGCAGGAAGTGGATTGGAAGTAGAGCAGTGGGTACATGAACCAGCACCCATATTGGGATGACAGCATTGCAGGTCATGGTTTTACCCAATACACCACAAGGCCAGCTCCAGAAGATTTTTATTATAATAAATAATATATGTAAGGTGGCAATACAAACATTAAAACACTTTGCTGATATTGTTAAAGTTACACATGGGTTTTCAAAATTTGCAATAGCTGTTTCATTATGTTACTAAATGGATGGGGTAGTCCTTTGACCTAGCAAGCAGGTAAGCCACCAGTTAGTATACCCATATCCTGCATCTGAGTTCCTTGATTCTATACCCAGCTCTGGCTCCTAATTCCAGCTTCCTGCTAACACACATCCCAGAAGGCAGCAGATGGTGGCTCAAGTATGCAGATTCCTGCCAACCTCATGAGAGACCAGCATCAGATTCCTTGCTCCTGGCTCTGGCTTGCCCAACCCTCCATTTAGGGAGTTAACTGATGTATGGGAACTCTGACTCAATAAATATTGAAGAAAAATAATAGGGGCTGGCGCTGTTGTGTAGTGGGTAAAGCCGCTCCTTGCAGTGCCGTCATCCCATTTGGGCACCAGTTCGAGTCCTGGCTGCTCCACTTCCAATCCAGTTCTCTGCTATGGTCTGGGAAAGCAGTAGAACATGGCCCATGTCCTTGGGCCCCTGTACCCATGTGGGAAACCTGGAAGAAGCTCCTGGCTCCTGACTTCAGATTGGCACAGCTCTGGCTGTTGTGGCCATCTGGGGAGTGAACAAGCAGATTGAACACCTCTCTCTCTCTCTCTCTCTGCCTCTGCCTCTCTGTAACTCTACCTTCCAAATAAATAAACATCCTTAAAAACAAAAAAATAATAATGCCAAGTAGACACAAAAATTAAGTAACTTAGTTTGGATGAATTTCATTTTAAAGTCTCATCAGGAGAGAGATGTCCACAAGATGGCAGAATAGAACAACCTTCTTTGCCCTCACATAAAACCAAATGTAGACTGCTATCCACTAATCATAATGACTCCCAGAGGCCCATTCAGAAATGCAAAGGAGGAAAAAATAGAGAATATCTACAAAGAAAAGGCCACTGGTGGGTTCAGCCTGCCTGAGATGCCAGGAGATGGCTAGAAACAAGAAAGGAATATGGGGGCTTTGGCATCACCCATGTGCTGGGGACCGTAGGGTCTCCAGCAGCAGGCACCAGCACCTTTTGCTGCCAGATGACTGCTTGGGCTTGGATATGATGTGAATGAGGGCCCCAGAGTTTCATGGGCCGAAGTTTAATCCACATTGTGAGGCAGCAGGAGGGTGGAAACAGAGGGTGGCCTCTGGAACTTGAGTTGGATTCGCCGAGGTCATCAGGAGTGACTGAATCCTGGTGGCTTTGTAAGAACAGAGAGACCACAGAGGACACACCAGCTGCTGGTCACTTGTGCTCCCCATCTCTCACCAGGTCATGAACCTTGGGACCAAATACAGCCCTTCGTCCTGGGGTCTCAGGATCTCTGAGCCACCATAAACCTCTGCATTAAAACTTACCCAGTCTGTGGTATTCTGCTCTTGGCTATAAAAAAGCAGACTAATATGCTCACCAACAGCCACTCCTGCCAGGGAACCCTAGCGAGGGAGATGCAGCCACCCTCCTGCGCCCAGGAGCAGCTTCAGGAAGGGAGCTGCCCCTTCTCCCGGCCCCAGCATGCGCCGACCCACACACACCAGACTGTAGATCCGCTTAGGTAGCTACACTGGCCCAGTCCATATGGACTGGTAACACCGACACCACAGCATGCCCGAGTCTTTCTACCGGTGCCAGAGCTCCAGCTCCAGCTCCTGACCCACTGTAACTGCACGAGCCCACACAGCGCGCTCTGCTCCGGGGCTGCTCGGCGGGCACCTGTGCCTTCCGCGGTGGCTGTCCATACATGGTACGGCCGCCGGTCCGTTCCATTGCTGCGCACATCCCAGAGCCGAGGTCTGGCCAGCTCCCGTGGCCACCCCACTGTGCACTGAGAGCTCGCGCCCTAGCGATACAGTCGGCCGCAGCCACTCCTGGCCAGCAGCACGTGGCCCGGCCCAGAGCACCCCGAAAGCTCTGGCGTTGGAGCTCCAAGAAGCCACCCTGTGATCCGCGTCGGCGGCCTCCAGGACCCTGAAGTGGCACATCTGTGTTGCTTTAAGCCACAGAGTTTGTGATAATTATCACGTAAATGAAAAACAAATACAAGCTATTAAAAAAATGTTACTGCATTCTAAACGTATGCAGCCAGTAAACTGGGCAGCCTGCTTCTTTCTAGGAAACTGGGTTCAACTCTCCCAGCTGGGCTGGGTCGCTGGCCTCTTGGTGCCTCAGTTGCCCCATCTGTAAAGTGGTCATTGGACTTTTCTGAGCTCACCTGAGTTGATCCTGGTCAAGTGCTTAGAAGAGAGACTGGCACCCACTCAACCTTCCTGGCATGCCAGGAATGGTCAGCGGCCCTCAGTCCAGCACCCTCCTCCCAGGAAAGAGGAGCTGACTCCCAGGGGGACAGACAGAAGACTGCAAGGACCACCACACCACCCAGATCAGCTGCTCTGTGGCTGGAAAACAAAGAGGAGCTGGGCGTGGGACCTGGTACCATCACAGAGCTGCCGTCTCTGCTCTGGAGAAACCAGCAAAAGCGGTCAAACCACATGCTGTTCCCACATCGGGTGTCCCTCAGTCTCGGCGGAAGGGCCTGGCTAAGAGAAGCCCTCTGCCCACTCCCTGGCTTAGAGCCCAGGTGGACTACGTGTGTTCTGGATGCTCCAGCCTGTTCAAGCCAGCAGACGTCCCCTCTCAGGCAGAAGACAAGAACCATGAGTCTGGGGGGTTCCTTGAGGCTGCGTTTCTTGGACGATCGAGCCACCTCTTTGGCTGGTCTCTGCTGCTCTTGCCATGAATTGAGTCAGGACTGGCTGCTCAGCGTAACGAAGCCCTTGGTCTTTCAGTGGTTCACAAAGAGCTTATCTTTATGCTGACAGTGTGGTCCATGTAGGCATTCCTGTTTGGGACAGTGTTTTGAATGGACGCTCTAGTCATCAGCGAAGGGTTGCTCTCTTTTTTTTTTTTTTTTTAGATTTATTTATTTATTTGAGAGAATTATAGACAGAATGAGGGAGACAAGGAGAGAGGTCCCCCATCCACTTCCCAAGTGGCCTCAATAGCCGGAGCTGAGCCGATCTGAAGTCGGGAGCCTCCTCCAGATCCAGTGGATGCAGGGGCCCAAGCACCTGGGCCATCTTCCATTCGAACAGGTGCCCACATGGTATGCCAGCCCTGCAGGTGGAGGCCTAACCCGTGCCACAGCGCCAGCCCCGAGGGCTGATCTTACTGATACCGAGACTCAGTCCCCCTAGGGACAAGGGCCACCTTACACAGTCACCAAGCACAGAGGGCCATGCAGGAAGGACACGGTGACCCAGTCCTGGAGCCAAGCTCTCCCTTGGGCCACAGAACCTCGGTGGGCAGAGGGATGCCATCCAGCTGCATGCCTAGGGGGCTTCAGGGTGAGACCCGGCCTGGGAGGGAGAGAGGCAGCCCCAGTCTTACAGACCCACAGAGGAGGAGCAGCCTTGGGGCATTCCTTTCTTTGATGCAACAACAGGGGGTAGCTCCTGTGTGGGAAACTGGAGAAGCCAGGGTCCCTGTGAGCAGATCAAGGGTTCCTTCACTGGGGTTCAGCACTGGCTTGAGGCCTGCAAGGGCCTGCCCTGCTGAACCCTCTTCACAGGCACCATGGGGAGCGCAGCTGTGGCTGCCATGGTTCCAGCCCTGTGAGTGAGGGCACAGCTCTTTGGGCTCCTGAGGGGACCACCCCCATTCTTTGAACTTAATGCTAAAGCGACTGCCTCTGCCTGTGTCCTCCCCAGTGGCCACCCATCCCGGGGAGCAGAGGGTCGCAGAGCACATGGGGAGACTTCTACACACGAGGTGCTGAGGCGGTGGGGATGCGGTTATGCCTGGGGCTTCATGAGCTGCGAGCAGGGACCCCTGGGCTCTGAAGCGTTCGATCAGAATGAGTCTCCCGGCAACGCAGTCCAAGATTGGGAGCAGAAACCAAGAATACCAGGACAGAGGTGCATCCTGGGACGTGTGCTGAGGATGAGGGTTGAGTGACAAAGTGGAGACTCAGACTCCTGTAAATGCCAGGAACCCAGAGCCCTCGAGTGGGGCTGCTTGAGGTGAAGAAGCCATTAGAAGAGAGAGCAGGCCTCTTTTTCCTTGACTGAAGTACAAACAAGCCATCACACACACATGCACAGAAGTACCGGCTCTTTAATTCTGCCCGGAGGGGTAGACGTCGGGGAAGGGAGACATCTGAGGACGCCAGCATCTTCAGGTTTGTAGGATCATGGGCTTGGCAGTGCCTGAGAGCTCACAGGAAGACTTTGAGCAGGAAGAGGCTGGACAGCATCGATGAGGTGGCAGACAGCAGGGCAGGGCCCCCACTGCTGGGGTCTATGCAGCGGGTCCAGATCTTTATGCCAGACAACACTTGTTGACCCTTCAAGTTGCAAGCATTCTCAGTGGCACAGCCCATACCGTACATGGCTAAGCCGTCAAACGCTAGGAGAAAGTCAGGAGTCAGTGTCCCTCTCCTCCGGCCGCACCTACATCCCAGGTCACTCCTGCTCCCTCTGGTGAAGACAGATGCACTCACAGTTCCCTGAAAGGCAGCAGCTATGGCTCCAGTCCCACCCCGACCAAGTCTTATTTCCTTCTGACCCCAGCGCCTCCCCAGTTTAGGAGTGGCCCTAAATAGATGCCGCTCTCTGAAGCCGGGCTGAGACTGAGGCCTTGGGGGCCCGACGAGGGGAGAGAAGTGAGGGAGGAACAAGGCCAGAGGGCAGGTCTGGTGTTTGCTAAAACCGGAGGTCTGCAGATCCTCCTGCCCCTCAGACCCCTTCTCCCCAGGCTGCACGCTTCCTGGAAGGTCGGGCTAGGGGACCTGTGTGTGTGCACAGGGTGCACTTCGTGCAGAGGGTTGGGGTGGAGAGACTGTGCCTCTGCGGCAGCCCTAACCCTCGGCATCCTGAGTGATGCCCCACCTTCCTCCTCCATTGCAGCTCTTCTTGCCAAAGGGCCAGTCTCAAGCCCTCCTTCAACATTTTCTGGGGCCAGCACTGTGGCATAATAGATAAAGCCACCACTTGCAGTGCCAGCATCCCATATGGGCACAGGTTTGAGCCCTGGCTGCTCCACTTCCGACCCAGCTCTCTGCTGTGGCTTGGGAAAGCAGTGGAGGATGGCCCAAGTCCTTAGGCCCCTGCACCCGCATGGGAGACCCAGAGGAAGCTCCTGGCTCCTGACTTTGGCTCGGCACAGCTCTGGCCATTGCAGCCAATTGGGGAGTGAACCAGCAGATGGAAGACCTTTCTCTCTCTGCCTCTCCTCTGTGTACCTCTAAATTTAAAATAAATAAATCTTTTTTTTTTTTTTTTTTTTTACAGGCAGAGTGGACAGTGAGAAAGAGACAGAGAGAGAAAGGTCTTCCTTTGCCGTTGGTTCACCCTCCAATGGCCGCCGCTGCAGCCGGCGCACCGCGCTGATCCGATGGCAGGAGCCAGGAGCCAGGTGCTTTTCCTGGTCTCCCATGGGGTGCAGGGCCCAAGCACCTGGGCCATCCTCCACTGCACTCCCTGGCCATAGCAGAGAGCTGGCCTGGAAGAGGGGCAACCGGGACAGAATCCGGCGCCCCAACCGGGACTAGAACCCGGTGTGCCGGCGCCGCAAGGTGGAGGATTAGCCTATTGAGCCACAGCGCCGGCCTAATAAATCTTTTTAAAAAGAAGTTTAAAAAATATCCATAAGAAAAGCATTAACTAGCCTTCATTCCCACCACACTCTCTCTCTTCCATCGTCTAGCCATCTCCTGAAACACCACAATTCCACAAAACATTTTAAAAGTTGGTCAGAGACAAGCAGAGACAGTGTCCCATTGAGGTGCATGGTCTAGAAAGAAAAAAGACCATGGAAATACTAGAGGAAAAATTCCTGCCTGCATGGGACACACATCCTTCATCACACTCTGAAACTCAGAACATTACTCCTATGGATTTCAGAATGACACCAGGCCAAAACTTAGGGCCTCGTCGAGGGGCTGGGAGGGGCAGTGGCAGTGACAAAGGCAACTAGAAGTGAGGTAGTGTTACCTCTCATTGCCGGTGAGCCAAGGTTCCATTCCAGGCCTCAGTCTGCAGTGGGGAGCAGCAGCTGTGTGCCCCTCCACCCCTCTCCTCTGCTCCCCTGCCCTGCCCTCCTCTACCCTGCCCTCCCTTCTCCTTCCCTTCCTCTCCGCTCTTCCTCCTCCCTCTCCTCTCTTCCTCCCCTCTCACTTCCTCTCTCCCCTCTACTTCTCCCCTCTCTTCCCCCTTCCCCCTCCTGCTAAAGCGTTTCCTTCCAACCTTGGAGGGACATCCAAGCTCTCTGCCCAGCACCACCCCTTGCTTGGTGTGGTGGTCGGCCTCTCTCAGGACCCCAGTTGTTCCACCCCTCGGTGCTCAGATCGTTCCCTGTGCAGACCCCTCTCGAGTTGTATACAGTTGGTCTGTGTGTTTAACAGGGCACAAACAGAAGTCACTTCTGAGGTTGGGTTTTTAAAACTGCAGTCCCCTCTCACTCTCTCCCTCCGTGTCTCCTATCACTTGCTGTGCAGGAGGCCAGCTGAAAGGTCATAGGACACATGGCAGGCCTGGTGAAGAAGCCCAGGTCCAGATGAGTGAGCCAAGGACGCATCCCCTGCTCACTCTTTCATGACAACCTCGGGAGTGACCCTGGGCTAGCACTGCCCACCTGTGCCACTGCCAGGCTCTGGACCTGCAGACAAGGTGTTGTGTTGACGCTGCCACATTTGAGGATGCTTGGTTACCCAGTGACAGACAGCTGAGGCACTGTTCTTCAGGAAGGTGAACCCCAGCCTGCCCAGGGAGTGCTCATACCTGTGGCGACAACCTCCACGCACTTTGTCTCCCGCCCTGTGCAGGGCAGGTCAGTGGTGCCACAGAAGACACTTTCCTCGCTGTAGCAGGCAGGGCATTTGACACCGTTGGGGTCTGGTGACTTCTGAGACACTGGGTGAAGAGAGACGCATGTTTCCCAACGGAGTGGACTGGGAAAGTGGGCCAGGAGCATTGTGTCTGCCACCTCCCAGATCAGGACTCTTCTGGGCTTCTCCCACCAAAAAAATAAAAAACTAGGGAAAGTGTCTAACTAGGATGGCTAGGCTGGCGTGGGCGGTGTTGGGTAGGAGAATGTAATCAGAAGGAGTTCTCCCTCTTCCTGCCTGCCCTGGCTGGAGACAGTCTCTGTGATGAGGAGAGGAGACCCCTGACCAGTGGCAGAGCTGCAGACTCACATGGGAGGACGCCCCCAGGGGTCCCAGAGCCTGCACTCAGAGCATCCATCCACGCTGCTCCAAGGAGGAGAGGCCATCGGCAGCAGTCAGTGGGCGACTGGGTGGCAGGAAGGAGCCCAGAGGACGGAGGCTGAAAGCCGTGGATGGGGATAGGCGGGTGGGGAGCAGGGCGGGCAGTGGCACGCACCGAACACGTCCTTTTGGTTGCAAAGCTCGCTGCTACAGCACTGGAGGTCGTACCCGAATGTCCGCTCATTCCCCAGAGTTGCTGAGAAGGCCAGTGGGGTGCAGGTGTTGGAAGAACAGCCTTTTTCCTGGGAGGACTGCTGGACTTTCCCTGCACGGAACCGAACCCCAGGAGAGCTCCTGTCTGAGCCGCAGACAGCAGGACCCGTGTCCGCAGGGGCTCTGTCGCCCCCCTCTCCACCCCGGCCTTTCCACTCCTCCAAGGCCCTTCCGCACCGTCCGTTTTGTGGGAGGAAGCAGTGGAGGGACGACTTGAGAGAATTGCTGGAAAAGGAGTGGAGGCCTCTGGACTGCCCAGGACCCCACCCCACACCCTGATCCAGGCTGGACATGTTGTGAGGAGGTCAGAGGGCACAGACGAGGTCAAGGGCAGAGCCCCTGCATCCTGCTTCTGAGCAAGGCACCCCTGCCTCTGAGCACCCGCTCCGGCTGCTCTGAGCGTGTCCCGACGTGGGCAGGGCTAGGACCTACCTGATTCATTAAATTCTTGCTTGTAGTGGAAGCAGCCTTGAGTGGCTTCACATGTTGCCTGCAAGCCGGAAGTGCACTGCAGTGGAGAGCATTCTGTGCACTTGTAACTCTCTACCCAAGGAGACAATGGCCAAACAGTCACTCAGCGGCAGAAGCCACCCCCAATCAGGTAACACTTCTAGCAGCTGTGCCTTCTGACAATGGGCCTGGGGTCCTTAAGTCCCAAGCCGGGCCAAGGCACCCCCAAGGAACCTGTTTCCCACCCCACCCTTTGCTCCAGGAGAAAGGGGCCCTCGATGCACTCCTTACCCACGGTGCTGAAAAGGAAGGTGGTGAGGATGCAGGTGGTGATGACACATGCCCTGGTGGGGGACAAGGCCATAGCAGCTCCTTGGACACCTGCTCAAAGCCCAAGTGAGAGCGTAGGGGTCAGGGCTATCCAGCGACCCAGGTGCCCAGCCAGTGCCGCCCAGTCGTCCCTCCCCCCTCCATTCGTTCAGCAGGGGAGAACTGGTGGAGCCCCAGCTCTGTGCTATATTTGGCTCTCGTGAGGGACATGGAAAGGGAAAGGACGCAGAGCCCCTGCTCGGGTGTGGGAGCTGTTAGGGGGCAGTCACGCTTCTGAGGAGGGGTTGACAGCAGCTCTCTGGGTGCCAAGACAGGGCTGGGCCCTCAGCTAACAGCACAGGTTTCCAGTTTCAAAGTTGCCCTCCTGTACAGCCCCCCACCCACCACTGGAAATGCTCACCGCTGGTTTCTTCGAGGCTTCCGAGAGAAGGTCTCTGAGCCGGGGGAGCAGGATGCACTGGCCTAGAGTGGACAGGACCAGGCTGCTGAGCTTCTCCCCCACCCCTCAGTCACTCTTACCTTTATAGGCCCAGCATCCCCCCAGCACTGTGGAGAGTTACAATCTTGGCCCAGCGCCAGATCCACTAAATTTCCTTGTAGGTAAAGGGCTCTGGGCAAATAGAACTGGCCCAGCCCCAAGTCCAGCAGGTCTCCTGATCTATGAGGACAGCCACTCCCCTGACCTGCAGCCGGGGACGCTCCTTGGAGGCCCGGGTGGAGAGCAGAGGGGGGCTGGGCCTTGCTGAAGTCCAGAGCAGGAAGTGAGGGAGGGGCAGCCCCGAGAGGGAGCCCAGCCTCTGTTGCAACAGATGGCTGGTAAAGGGTGCAGCTCAGGAAATGGGAGCGCTTGTTTCACTCTGAATTCATACCTCGTTTTCCAGAGTAGCCTTCAGCCAACACAAGTTGCCTCAGAGACAGGTGTGTGTGTGTGTGTGTGTACACCCACACACTAGATACAGCCCTCCAGGGACCCCCTCCACCACATTCTTAGCTTCTCATGGCCTCGAGACAGCAAGCACACTCTTGTCTATTCCTTCTTCACATGAGAACTGTTTGCATGAAGAGAGCCGGGGGATGCGGGCATGGCAGGCTCTGGAGCCGGCCTGACGTGGAGCCAAGCATGCCACAGACCAGGCCCACGGGGAGCCAGGCTGCGCCCACTGCCCTGGGCCTCGGTTTCCTGGGATGTGGTGATGCCCGGAGGGGAAGACTCAGGGCGTGTGGGCCGTGCCTGTCCCGGTGCAGGGCAGCTGGCATGGGGCTGCACCCTCACCCAGCATGGCAGCCAGAGACAGATCACAGCTTGAACTCACTGCTGGAACTCACTGTCGAGGGAGGGTGGGCTCATCCCGCACACTGGGCACCAGCGTCAATGTCTCATAGCCCTTGGCAGGCTCAGGCTGGGCCTCCTGGACAGTGGGGCACCCTGGAGGATGAGCACATGCAGCTCCTCCTCCTGCTGAGGCCACTGAGGACTCACGGCCAGGGCATCAGATCCCTCTGACCACAGGACTGTCTCAAGGGGAGGGGCTCCCGCCCAGGAACAGCTCCTCAGGATTCCTTGCCGCCAGAGCCCCCTCCAGCCTGAGGCTCTCCGGGTGACAGGATAAGATCAAGTGTCCATGGGGAAGGGGCCTGGGCAGCTGCTGGGTCCCCTGCAGTCCAACATGGCTGCCTGCTGTGCAGGGATCAGGGAGGGGGCAGTGTGCTGGCTGCTTTCCGACAGGGCATGAGCCCTGTCAGTGCCCCGGACAGGGGCCGCCTGTGGGGCCTATGGAGCTGCACAGGTCACAGCTGTGTTGGAATCCAGTCTAGAACCTGCTGAAGCGTGGGGGAGCAGCCGAGCTGTTTCTTTACACCGCTGTAGTCATCAGCTCTTCCCCGGGAGACTCGTGAGGACACAGTCCAAGCCAGCAGAGTGCAGAGGACACACAGAAAGACAGGCAGATGCGGCAGGAGGCCTCGCGACTTCCCACAGCGGTGGCTCTGCTGGGCTTGAGGACTGTTTCTCAGGGGAGGAAAGAGACTGTCTCAGTGGGACTGGTGCCCGGTCCAGGGCTCCATGCCTTGTCTGGTCACCCTGACAGTTGCCTGTCTTGTGTTCTGGCAGAACATTCCACCAGGTCGGATGCCACCTGCTTCTACACCCCTGCTGCCATGCGGGTAAGGCTGAAGCCAATCCAATTCTCATCAGAAGCTGAACCCTGCCAGTGCACGGTGTGGAAGCACTGATGGCAGCGGGAGGAGCCGAGAGATGGGCCACAGCTAAGGCAGAGCTGCTGACAAACGCAGCAGGCCCCAGTCTTCACCTCTGCTCCACCCCATTCCTGGGGCTCAGTGGGATCCAGCACCCAGCCGCTGGTTAAGGATTCAGTGGGACTCAGCACCCAGCTGCTGGTTAAGGTTTAGGGACTGAGGCTGGAGGTTCCCAGGGCAGGTGGAATCAGAGGCAGTAGGGGCTTCTGAGAACAGCGGGTGCAGGCAGGTGTCTGGGATGGAATGGCTCCTGCTCTCAGGTGGTCCCAGTGCCCAGAAGCATGGGTGGGATCCAGGACTGAGGACACCGCGGGTCTGCAGGCTGTCATCTTGGAGTGTCAGTGTCTGTGTCTCGGAGAGGTGTTGCTATGGCAAGGGACCGCCTGAGGAGCACCAGCCCTGCTCCAGCCCTCTCAGGCTGCAACAGGGCTCAGGGTGGGCCCCAGGATGAAGGGGAAGTGGTGCCCCTAGGCCCACGGTGGGGCCCTCAGGAGAGGCTCCGGAGGCAGGAGTGCCAGCGGGAACGTGGCAGAGGCGCCGTGCCAGGGCCTGCCTTGTCTCACCCTTTCCAGGGCAGTCCAGCGCTTTGTCACTGAGGCTGCCTTGGGGGCTCACTCTGAGGCACTCGGCCTCTGCCTATGGCTGAAATGTCAGAAGGCCCACGTCCTGGCCACCCAGGCACAAGCACCACACCTGGCTGGGTCTGGGGGAGGCCTGGGCTCTGCCAACCTGCCAGCTCCAAGGCCCTGGTGCTGAGTGGGGTCGGCCCACCCTCTACTTCCTGGCTGGAGTCTTGGTGGCCAGGGAGCCTGGGTTTGCGTCCTGGCTCTGCAATGCCCGTAAGCTAGTGCCTCAGTTTCCCTGATGGTGAGTAAGGACAAGACGAGGTGACCATGCAGGGAGGCATGAGGCTTCCATGAGCAAACATGCAAAGTGCATACAGCAAGCAGCACCCGCCACCAAAGCTCTCTCCAGGGTGTCCCTCTTTTTTGAGCATCTGTGTGTGCCAGCCCTGGTAGGAGATTGACTGGCGCACACCTTGCTTTCAGAGGAGGCAGGGGAGACCCAGGGGCAGGCAGTGAAGAGGGACACCAGGAGGCACAAGAGGGTCCCTCACTCTGGACAGCCAGTGACCCGGGGCCAAGGCAGGGCAGGAGCCAGGAGTCCCGGCCACTCTGCCTGCCCAGCCAGGCTGAGCACATGTGTGAAGGAGGAGAGGCAAAGCCCAATCTGAGGAACTGGGTTGGAGCTCCCCTGCCTGCTCCAGGGGCAGCCCTAAGGGACAGTGCCCAGGTCTGGGCCCAGACCTCCCCTGTGGGTGGAGTAGGTGGGGCCATGAGACTGACCAGGCCCTGAGTCCAGAGCACCAGGTTGACAGAGGCAGGGGCAGGGCTGCTCTGGGCTTCCCCAGGAGGGGACAGTGGTATCTCTGCCATCCAAGATGTCGCTTTGTGGCTGCTCCTCTGAGCCAGGAGCTGGGGGTGGAGCCATGTGAGCAGAGGGCTCTGAGGGGGTGAGGAAGCTAAGAGGGTGGGGGCAGCAGAGTGAGGCCACAGCGCGGCCTTCTGGGGGCAGGTCCCCTGCTCTACTGTCCTCCCGTGCCAGCCGTTATCACTGCTCCCATTTTATGACCTGGAGAAGGAAGCTGTGGCTACAGGTGGAGGGCTGAGTGCCTCAGAAACCAAAAGCCAAGATGGGGGTGGGTCACAGCCCTGGTGGGGCAGGGCAGGGCTGGTCTTGTCAGCAGAGGTTTCGCTTTTGCTTACTGGGCTGTGGGGCTCCCATCAGAGCCATGTCCAGGCCCTTTGGCAGTCCACGGATTAGCATCCAGCCTTTTTAGTAAAAGCCATGGCCATCATTATGTCTGTGCAACTCACACATATGGACTCACATTCATATGCAAAACACATCCGAGGGCCCTGCCAGAAGCTCTTGGAGAAAGTATAGTGTGAGAAAACGATGAGTGGATTTCAAAATTGTTGAACCAAAATGAACTTCCTTTCTCCCCAGCGTTTCGGAGCCCTTTGTATCTATATCAACTGCCTCTGTGCCTCTGATGG
This sequence comes from Oryctolagus cuniculus, assembly GCF_964237555.1. NCBI lineage: Eukaryota > Metazoa > Chordata > Mammalia > Lagomorpha > Leporidae > Oryctolagus > Oryctolagus cuniculus. The sequence continues at coordinate 633,158 of NC_091437.1, read as the reverse complement.
AAAGGTGTCCATCTTTTGTCGTCTGATGTGTGGTTCTTGGTCTACTGTTCAGCATTCAGTTTGGGAGGCGGTTTTTCTAATTTAAATGAATTTAACTGTTACATAAACAAATCTTGTGGGTTCCCCTTCAGCACACTGGGGCATGGGATTTCTATCTGCTTGGTTCACACTGCAGGCTCAGAGCCCACCGGGCTGACCCCTGCTTGGCACTGGATGGTATTGGCTGGTGAATGACTGCTCCTGTTACATAGACCTAAGAATGCAATTTCCGTTGTGTAGGGTTCTCTGTTAACTCTTAGAACAGGTGACAGAAGGAGTAGCGTATGACGGCAGACTTCAGCATTATGGGATGCATTTCTTGACATTGGCCTTTTCTTCTTGTTGTGCACTTTGACATGACATGAAAGAAGATAAAACACAATCAGTATTTCCTGAAACAAAGATACTGCTGCTACCTTTTTGACATAAAGTTTGCCCTTGGACTTTGGAGAAGAAGTGGGCTCATGGAATTTCACAAGGTCAGGGCCTAAGATTCCTCCCTGGGTTGGCAGAATCCACGTAGCCATTGAGGCTTACTGAAGAGTGTGTATTCAGAAGGGGTGTGAGGCTGAGCGCTGCTCTCTGACCAGCAGTCTGATGGAGGGCTGGGTTCCACAGCAGGGGCTGCTGGGGTGCTGACACACAACTCTGGGGAAGATACCACACACCGTGCATCTGCGCATTTAACCCAGTGAATTATATAGTGTGCCTGTTTAAACATTATTGCCCCATATACCTAGAAATATGAGAAAAGAAGTCACCTCAGCAGGTTCCGAAGTTCAGCAGCATAAGGGAGGGGAAGGCCATTTCCCTGGGGTCTGTGTGCTTTAGATCCCAGCTTCTCAGAATGGAGCCATTTCCAGGAAAGGCAGAGAGAAACCAAGAATCCCACAGAATCACACTGTTCCTGCCCACCCATTGGCATCTGCATCTGCAAACAGCCTGACCACGGGACCTTGGTTCTCAGCGTGCACCTGTGGAGCCTTGTGAAAGCTTTGCAAGTGGAAAACCTGTCAAGCCAGGCACCTGCCCACAAAATGCCCAGCAGCGTGAGCAGCTCTGAGGGCTGACACTGTCTCATTCCCTCTTCCGATGGCAAAGCCCTTCACATGCGTGAAACTCCCCGCACCGGGTTCCTAAAGGTCATGTACTGGGTCTCGTGGCTCAGAAAATCCTTCGGAGCTCACACTGCTCCCGTGGACGCAGGCTGGGTGGCCAGGAGGAGGCAGCTCCCTGCACTGAGCTCCTCTAAAACACCAGGTCTTGAGGCTCCAGGCTGGGCGGTGAGCCTTTGACACTCCCCCACCCCAGGTTTCATGACCAGAGCGAGCAAAGTCATCCCTGTCCTTGGGATGAAATGTGATAATCCCTTCTGTTAGACCTTCAACCCCGAGTGTCTATGGCAGCTTCAGCACCACGGACACGTCTCTGAGGAAGATGTCTGTGACAGAGTCCTAGCTTCACACACACCTGTGAGTTAGTCATCTTCCACATTTTACCTCGTCTAGCTGCTTTCTTAATCTCAAGTTTTCTTGGAAAACTTGGTCTTCTGATCTTCCAACACATTAGATTGCTGGGGATGTCTGAGTGAAGGGCCATAAACAGCAGAAATTTGTTCTCCCACAATCCTGAGGCTGGAGGGTGTGATCCCAGCATCCGCAGGTTTGGTCTCCCTGCGGCCTCTCTTCCTGTGCTTCACATAGCCGTCCTCTGTGACCTAATCCCCTGTTCTCAGTGTGAGTAGAGCTGGAAAAACCTTGTTTCCAAGTATGGTCACATGGATGTAGTAGGGATTAGACCTTCCACACGTGAATGTTTTAGGAACACATGTTAACCAGGACACACGTGAGAACCATGAGCTGCTGACTGCGTCTGTCTCTGCACCACAAGCAGGATGCTCTAGAATACCGGGCACACACAGCAGCTGGAATGTCAGGCCCAGGGTCTGCATTCCAAGGAGATGGGTGTGTGGTATGGGGGTGGGGTGCACAGCAGCTGTCCACTGTGAATATAGTTGGGTGTAGGACAAGGAGGAATCCACACTCACCTGTCTGGACAAGTTTGGGAGCCAGGTGTTGCTCACGCTTTATGGAGAGGAGGGGTGTGGGCTGTTTTAATGGCTGCAGCTGAGATAAGGAATCTCCTTGAGGACCAGCCATTGCCTCACTAGTGTGTGGGGAATGGCAGCTGTGTGCCCAGTGGCTGACTTCTGTTAAGGTCTTGCTGATGACAAAAGAGAACGTGCCAGAGATACAGAGTCCAGAGAAATGCCATTTTAGCAATTATTTCTTTGTGCAAGTTCAAGTCTTACTTCAACCTGGCTTTTCTAAAACTTCTGTTGAAATATTCTGAGTGTGAAATTTGCTGATGGTGGAAGCTTGTGAGCCACAAGATCGGTGAACTTTGGTGGCTGTGGAGTACGGGCAGGTACAGGACTGTTTGGGTCTGCGTAGACAAGAAGTCCACAGACCAAGCTGGAAAAGTGCATGGGGTCCAACGGAGGCACCATCAGGCAGCTGCTGATGTATTCATTGGTGTGCCACAAGACCCCATTTCCCTACAGTCAGTACAGCGGGGCTAGGGCAGTGGAGCCACATCTCTGGGCCAGTCTGTGAGAACATCATGGCCATTATGGAGCTGCCATATGGAGCTGAAGCTGGGAGATTACAGGGAAGGCTAGGTGTTCCTGGGCTGCCTGAGTTTTGTCTAGAACATTCCATGAATCCCAGCACCACAGGGGGCGTGGGCTGCTGTGCCTGTGTGGCTCCTGCTGCACTCTGCTACAGGACTGACCAACTTAGAGGTACCTGTCACCGAGGCCGCAAGTGCACAGACAGCAGAAGCAGGTGGCAACAGGAGCCTGTGGATTCTGGGTTTCTCTTCACCTTTCCTGGAAACGGCTCCTCCCCGTGAAGCCCGGGTCTCAGGTGCACAGACAGCAGAAGCAGGTGGCACTGCTCAGTCAGCAGGAGTCCCTCCACCCTTGCCCTGCTCTGACAACCTTGAAACCTGACATGCTGACTTCTTATCTCCTGTTATTTTCTCATAGTTCTCGATGCATAGAGTAATACGAGCCATGATTTCACAGAAATATGCCATCTGCCATGTCACTCACCCATTGAGAACACACAATTTGGGGAAGGCACTTGGCATAATGGTTGACACTGCTTGGGACACCCATATCCATTTCTGGTGCCTGGGTTCCAGCCCTCCATCCAGCTTCCTGCTAATGCACACCCTGGGAGGCAGCAGGTGATGACTCAAGAGATGGGTGCCTGCCACCCACATGGGAGACCTGACTGGAGTTCCAGGTTCCTGGCTTCAGCTTGACCCAGCCTTAGTACATATTTTGGGAGTGAACCAGCACATTAGTCTCTCTCTCTCTCTCTCTCTCTCTCTCTCTCTCTCTCTCACACACACACACACACACACACACACAAAACAAGTAAAAAATTTAAAAACAAAACGCTCAGTTGAATGGTGTGCAGTATGTTCACAAATCAGTGTAAAAGGGACATTCACCTCTCCATCTGACCCCTCAGCCCATCCCCAGCCCTAGACAAATAGTCGTCTATGCCCAGGGTGCAGGAGCAGAGTTGTTTCTGTGTGATTACGAGGTGCTGCTCTGTGCTGCGCTGCGAGTGTTCTCTCGTGCACACGTGCAGGTGTCTGTGACAGATGCCTTCTAAACCCCCCAGTGGACCTGCTGTGTCAGAGGCGGCTCTACACTGGGCTGTTTCCCAGCGTGGCTGCCGCGTTGGTAATCCAGGCAGTGCAGGAGGGTTCGGCCTCTCCCCGCCCTCACAGCACCATGCCATCTGCCCTTCTCAGAGCTGTCCCTGCTGGGGTAAAGTGATTGTGGTTTTGGTTTGCATTTCCCTGTCAGCCGAGGATGTTGAGTACCGTTCCCAGGCTTATTGCCCATGTGTGCTTCTGCTTTGGAAATACCATAGTCTTCTGCCAACTAATTTTCTTTTTTTCTCTCTTGCCTCATAGGTCATGTCCCAGGTTAAAATTAAGCCTTATCGAAAACAAAGCAACGCTTTAGAAGACACAGGGACATCAAAATCAGACGGGGTCCCACTCATTCTCCGCCAAGCTCCTTCTGCTCTGATCTCAGGAGCGCCAGGCACCTGTGCACCTGACCCTCGGAGCAGCGCAACACAGAGATCACACCGTGCCCGAGCTTTGCTGAGAGTGACAGCGCAGTTGTTCATCTCTGGGGCAGTTTAAAGCCAGGATCTCCTGGGGCTGCGCTGAGCGCGTGTCATCTTTCCAGGGTCCTGCAGAACTTGCACAAGAGACTGCGAAACGGGAACCGCAGTTTCCACACCGGCAGCAGCCCCGGCTCCCCCAGCCCTTTCATGGGGAAAAGGCTTTCCGTCTGCTAACAGCTCCTTACAGCCGAGCTGGCTGCACCATCACATGTGTGTCTGACAGAGTGCCAGCCATAAAAATGTCTGGGACGGCAGAAGAACGGCTGGATGAAGAAAACCAGGCCATGGGACGCGAGGCTCTCAGCAGGGCTTTCAATGATGTTGTTGCGAGGAACTAGGTGCCGGGGGATCAGGAGGGCACACGCGGGTGAAATTAAGCAGAACGCAGCGAAATCGCTGTGTGGGTACAGATTTCCGGGCTGTGGCGCAGGGCGGGGCGTCTGCCCAGGGCTGCTGCGGCACAGCTGGTGCACATGGGTAGACTGGCTGGAGCCCGGCAGCTGCTGGGGGTCTTGTGGGCGTGACTCGGTAAACAGACGGCTGGAAGGCAGCTTTAAAGGTGGCCTCTAGAGGAAGACCTGACCAGCACCGGAAGGCCAGCGGGGGCCCAGCGGCCCTCCAGGAAACACCGGCTGCAGACACCAAGCCTGAGCGGGGGCCCAGCAGCTCCTGAGGCTGTGCCCGGGGAAGCAGGAAGCAGCAAGGCCGCCGGGTGCGCCGATTTCCTGTGGTTCTGCCCTTTGCCGCCAGCTGCGGCGTCCCAGCTCAGCAGTTAGCCCACACAGGCCGCCCGTTCGGACATCACTGTCATTCCTGGAGGAAAATGAAACTCAGAAAAGTAAAACTAACACAAGACAGGGAGTGAGCGAGCTGCTCTCCAGGCGTGCGTTTTGAGACTGCAAACCCCTTCCTTTAAGAACACTTGGGTGGTACGGACACTGCTGACAGGGCGGGAACTCAGCCCAGGTGTCCCTGGTGGGTGTCAGGCACCCACTCACCCAGGCCACCGCCAGCGCCTCCCAGGTCTGCACTGGAGTCTGAGCCAGGGCCGAAACTCACACCAGGCGCTCTGGATGAGCACCGAGATTCACCCTGGAATCCTGAGCCTGAGGGGGAGCCCAGGCCGTCTGCCTCCCTCCAAAGGTGAGGTGCATCTTAAGTGACAGCGCCCCTGTCTGGACCGGAGCCAGGCAGGGGAGGAAGCAGGCCAGGCTCTGCGTGGAGATGGAAGGGCAGCGGGGGCTGACCCATGTTACAGGAGCTGCCACCTCAACAATGGGAGTGTGTGTGTGTGTGTGTGTGTGTGCGGATTTATCTACAAGCCAAATACCGGGGAGCTCAGGCGTCGGCAGCCCAGGCGCACTGGGGGCGAGAGCTGCAAAGGAGCACACCTGTGGGGGAACGGCGCCCAGAAACGCGGCAAGCAGTGGGGACTGGGGGGCTGGGCGGTCCCACACCACGCTGCCACAGGCGGCAAGGCAGGCCAGGGACCCGGGGTGTCGGCGTCCAGCCCGGCCGAGGCTGGAGGCTCAGAAGGCGGGTGCCGTCCCCCGTGCACACCAGGCGCATTCTGAGGCCTGGGGACGTCCATCAACAAACGTCCCCTCCAGAGGCCGGGAGCAGGACACGCCAGCAGCGTGCAAGCACAAAGCCAGAGGCGTCCAGGAGACGTGGGAGAGGGCAGGGCGAGACCCAGGTGGCGGGGGGCGGCCCCGGGGCCCCCAGACCACCCCTTCCTCCGGGCCTCTGGGAAAGGGGCTGTGGAGCAGAGCTCAGAACCAGGGGGCCGAGGCCACAGAACGCGGGAAGAACGTTCTAGCAGAGGCCCGGAGCAGCGGGCAGCAAGGGCTGCTCCCTGGTAGCCGCGGCGAGGAGGCCGGGGGTGTGGTGTAGGAGGAGCCGGGTGTGGGCTGGTCCGGGTGTGGGAGGAGCCTGGGTGTGGGCGGGGCCAGGGTGCCCGAGGGGGACCTGGAGCGCAGAAGGTGATGGCAGTCTTGTTTTCTGATGTCCTTAGCAGAATGACCGTTCAGTTAATGTATTGAACATCTGCTCTAAATACTGTCCCGCATTAACCCCCCACCTCTCGTCTCGCAGCAACACCCGGGTGAGTTCTGCCGTGACTCCCACTTCACAGATTAGGAAACGGGGGCTGGGGGAGTTACGGAGCCACAGACTGACAGCTCCCGGCGGCAGGAGCAGCCCCTGGGGGCGCCAGTGAGGAGGGCGGCGGCCTGCAGTGCCCCGTGAGCACGGAGGAGCGCAGGTGGGCCCTGTGCACGCCCCTGCGTTCCTTATTGCTTCCCTGCCGCTGCGAGTCGTTCGCTCGCAAGCCTGAGGTTCTCAATCTTAAAATAGCCCCAGATTTTTCGCTGCTTAGAGACTGCTTTCTCTACACTCCCCACAACACCTGACCCAACAGCAGCGCCCCTGCTGCGGGGCCTTGTGTGCCCAAGACGCTGAACAAGCCGGCCCGCTGGGCACGGCCCTGAGCCGGCCAGCAGACTGACCGACCAGCAAAAGGGCGACAGTGGCTGCTTCAGAGCGGCCGGAGGGACCCAGCGGACACCTGTCCAGAAAGTCACCCTGGAGCCACCGTGCTGGCACAAAAGACCAGAAACCCTCGGCTGGATGAAGGTCAGCGACAGTATCCACGGGCAAGCTGCGCTCGGTCCCTGGGGGGCGAGCGAGTGACCCGCGCCCAGAGCAACGGGCACGCGCCTCCCGGAGCGGGCCTGAGGAAGACGCCAGACAGGAAACGCGCCCGGCATAGCCGAGTTTCTGTGAGGGCCTCAGAGGCCCGGCCACCGACCGCAGCCGTCCTAGACGGGACCCGGGGGCCTGCTGGACACCCTGCGGTTGTCTCAACCAGGGTCTGCCGGCTTCCGGGAGAAGAGCGCTGCCCAGGACAGCTGCCGCCCGCACTCAGCCGGGTGGGCCCGGGTCTGGTCCGCGGTGTCGACAGCAAGGTGGGTGATGGGCAGGAGAGCGCGGAGGAGTTTGTCCAGGGAGCGGGGAGGTCGTCGGCACCCCGACGGTGACCGCATTTATATCAGCAGGTGCACTTACCGCTTGGTGGTCCGCCAAGTGTAACTCCAGGTTAGGAGATTTCCGCTTAGCAGAAGGCAATGGTGCCACCTAGTGGCGGGTCTCCCAATACCACGAGTACTTCAGAAAGTGAGTCTGGGGGGAGCAAGAGAACCTTGGAAACGTAGGCATTCCAGGAGCTCTCAAAAAGTCCGTGGAAAATGAATGCTCTGGGAAAACTGGGCATGGATTTCTTTTTTAAAAAAAGATTTATTAATGGGACCAGCGCTGTGGCGTAGCGGGTAAAGCTGCTGCCTCCAGTGCCGGCATCCCATATGGGTCACTGTTCAAGTCCCGGCTGCTCCACTTCTGATCCAGCTCTCTGCTGTGGCCTGGGAAAGCAGTAGAAAATGGCCCAAGTCTTTGGGCCCCTGCACTCGCATTTTAAGACCCGGAGGAAGCTCCTGGCTCCTGATCGGCTCAGCTCCAGCCGTAGCAGCTATCAGGGGAGTGAACCAGCGGATGGAGGACCTCTCCCTCTCCTCTCTCTGTGTAACTCTGGCTTTCAAATAAATAAATAAATCTTTTAAAAATATATTTATTTATTTGAAATGCAGAATTACAGAGAGACAGAGGCTGAGACAGAGAGATATGTCTTCCATCCACTGGTTCACTCCCAGATGGCCGCAACAGCCGGAGCTGTGCTGATCTAAAGCCAGGAGCCAGGAGCTTCTTCAGGGTCTCCCATGCGAGTGCAGAGGCCCAAGGACTTGGGTCATCTTCTACTGCTTTTCCAGGCCACAGCAGAGAGCTGGATTGGAAGTGGAGAAGCTGGGTGGTCTCAAACAGGCGCCCATATGGGATGCCAGCACTGCTGGCGGCCACTTTTCTTCTACACCACAGCGCCAGTCCTTGTTCATGGATTTCAAAAATGTTTTGCACCAAAACAAACGTAATTTTTTTAAAAAAAAATTTATTTTTCTTTTCTTGAAAGGCAAAGTTACAGGGATGGGGTGGGAGAATCTCCCTAAATGGCCACAATGGCAGCACTGGGCCAGGCTGAAGCCAGGAGCCAGGAGCTTCTTCCGAGTCTCCCATGCGGGTGCAGGGGCCCAAGCACTTGGGCCATCATCTACTGCATTCCCAGGCAACAGAAGAGAACTGGATTGCAAGTGGAGTAGCTGGGTCTTGAACCAGCGCCCATATGGAATGCCAGCACTTCAGGCCAGGGTGTTAACCTACTGTTCCACAGCGCCGGCCCCTCAACTTATCTTTAATTCCATTTTTGACGAACTTTTCTATCTTCCCAAATCCTACGGAGTGAGGAAAAGTTAAATTACACAAAGTGAAGCCATCACCATAACCTGAAGGCAAGGAATGCCAGAACTTCAACCGCAAACCTACACGGAGCAGTCGCCAGGCCGCAGCACGCACCTGCCCACGTCTGTTCGTGATGACTGGCTTCTCAGCTGTGGCGCTTACAAATGTGCATTAGTTCTATTAACCCTCATGAAGCCCTGATAATATGAGTAATTCTTTAATTTCCTATCATAATTATGATATATAACCTAAGCAAGATAAAATATTATGACATTTTGATAAACTTAGAATCTCACCCCTGGTGAGAGTATTACAATATTGGCTTCCCCAATTAAATATAAATGCTTTCTGTTATATATTAATGTTAGCCATCACAAAACACACCCAGCGCCAGAATAAGGGAAAGGGTTTATTGGGGAACACCCAACAGACCGGAGTGAAGGAGTGGCGAAGGGAAAATGAGAGAGTATAAGAGAGAGAGAGAGGAGAGGAGCTAGCAAGGAGAGAAGAGAGAGGTGATGAGAGGAGAGAGCAGAGAGGAGCTGAGAGAGAGAGCCAAGAGACCAGAGGAGGAGGCTAGAGAGAGGAACCAAGAGAACGCAGGAGGGAAGGGCCAAGAGAGCACAGTGTTCAGGAACTGGCCCTTTTAAAACTTTGCCCAAGGGCGGGCAGGGAAGCAGGAACAGCAAATCTCATGAAGATAGGGGTGGAGCCTGACCACAGAGGTTGGGCCATGTGGCCACCTGGCTAAAACTGCGCCAGTTTCCTAATACTTTCTAAACAAGGGGTAAAGAACCAAACTCCCACAGAAAAAAGTAGGAAGGAGACACAGACATTATAGACAGCTTGATTGATTATATATGTATATATATAATTTCCTTTAAACATAAGACAAATGTTCAAACTACTTCTCACCAATCAGATTAGCAGACCTCAAACTTACAAGATAGTGCGGGGTGTGGCAGGGCATCAAAAACAGGCCAACCATTAAAATGCAGGTCCCACCACCCCCACAGGGCGGTCTGGGAGCCCCAGCAGAGCACGCCCAGGATTCACGAGTCTGGCCCGGGAATGGCTCAGAGAAGCAGCCACGTGGCCAGCAGCATGAAAGTGGGGTGCTCACAGCTAGCTACTATGGAAGCATTGTTTGTGACTGCAAAATACTGCAGCTAACCCAGTGCCCACAGGACAGAGGCCAAGAAAACACGCCCTGGGTCCCACGCAGCTGACAGCAGAGTGGGCAGGGCCCACATGGTGGAGAGATGGGAGGTGAGGAAAGCAACGTGGCAGGAAGGTGTCCACAGTGGGCAACTCTGGGAGGCGGCCCAGCTGGACAGCATCCAGAAACCCGCAGTGCCCAGACAGAGCACCCAGGACAACAGACTGCCCGTGTGGCCCAGCCCCCAGGGGCCCTCAGTGTGGGGAGCGAGCCTCGGACAGAGCACAGACGCCCAGCCTGGAGCTGACCGAGCGGTGGGAGCTCACGCAGGTGCGGCCTTCCTGGCTCCCTGCAGCACTCCGGCCTCAAGGGCGTGGGGCTGGGGAGAGAATCCTTTACCTGGTCCTGGACAGCAACTTAAATCAATACGCAGACAGGCAGAAGCTGGTGCGTCCAGGCAGAAAGCTACTCACTAGTTTACAGCAGAAATAAAAAGAAAGAAAGACTCAATGCCAACAACAGAAAAGACAAAATGCAGTTTTATTTGTAAACAGTTCAGAGGGAAGAAAACATGGAAGTGGGCAAGAGGGGGTCGGGGATGCAAATGAGGCCCCCAGAGTCCAAGTAAACAAAGAACCAGAGGAAGTCCTGAAGGCAGGAAGATGGGCAGCGGGGTCAACTCCCAGCAGCAGCAGAACCAAGGTCGGGGTGACGGGCACCCAAGGCCGGCCCTGGAGAAGGAAGCATGGCCAAGTTCAGGCTCCCAGGCCACCGTGCTCATGGAGAGGCCGAGTTCCTCCCAGCCCTGCGACATCCCTCATCCCACCCTGAAGCCCACAGACCACGCTGCCCAAGCTAAGAGGTTCTGAATGAGGAACTGGGACAGGGAGGAGGGTCCACCACCACACTGATCCTGACTGGGGAAGCAGAGGGCCCAGGCCCACTCTCCCTCCAGGCTTCCCTGGGGCTGGGGGATGTAGCACCTCTGCTCCCACCCTTGGCAGGCCCCCACCTGTGCAGGCCCCAGCTTGCTGAGCTGGGGTACAGGGAGAAGGAGCTGGGAGAGGAAAGCATGGACCAAAGCCAGCCTCCCACAGGACACTGCTCCACCCAAGTCACACGGGGGGGGGGGTGGGGGGGGCCTGACCTGATGCGCCTGCTTCAGCTCCCTGTCCCTCACATGGACCCACCCTTCCTGGTGAGCGTCACCACAACAGGGCGGTGCACAGTGATCCCTACCAGGACCAGTCTGTGGGAACAGGGGTTTTGTCCAGGGCCAGGAGAATGGGAGACTGTGCGAGTCTCTGCAGAGAGCATCCCTGCTCCGTGCTGCCCAAAGCCACCAGCCCCTTTCCCCTCGTGGGACTCCTGTCTCCAGGTGTGGGGCCAGCGTGGACAGCGAGGGTTGGGGGAGCCCCATGACACCCTTGCTCTCACTGCTGCCAGCAGAGGCTGGGGAGGGGAGAGGCGGGTGGCAGGGAGTGAGTGAGGGGAGGGACCTGGGTGTTTCCCCATGGGTGATGATGGTTTGAGGACATGGCCGTGCCAACCTCACGTGTGGCTCCATGAACACGCCCAGCATGGGAGTTTCTGGACTGCACATACAAGCCAGGACCCCCCCTTCCAGGTAGCAGTACCCGTTGGAGAGAAGGGCTATAAGAATGGGCCTTTCCAGGACCCCAGGAGAGGTCAGCCCACTGCTGCAGACGAGGGCCAGAAAAGGGAGGCGAACAGGGTGGGAGCTGCTGGCAGGAACAGGAACAAGGGGGGCAGGTGTGGGGGTGGGGCCCAGGGGCAGCTGAGTGTCTCCCAGGAAGACCGGCTGACACCCTCACAACCCTCTGGGGCCCGATCGTTACCACACCTGCCCCACAGGTGGGCCAAGGCTCTGGGGCTGGGATTCGACCTGACCCCTGGCCACACTGTCTCCACGGCAGGGCCTGTGGAGCCGCCCAGGTATGAGTTACCTCCTCCCAGGATACGGTGCTGAGCCCTGGCCAGCACCCTGTGAGCACGGGGGACAGCCCTTCCCCTGGCCTGGCCCCCAGACCCCACACACGACCCTCCCCTGGGGGCCCTGGGATGGGAGGGGCTGCTGGGGCAGAGGCCAACTCACAGGCATGGATTCCATCCTGCACCTTCTTCTAACCAAGATCTGTTTGTTAAATCAAAACCTCAGGGCCGGCGTTGTGCCATAGCAGGTAGACCCACCGCCTACAGCACCAGCACTCCATATGGACACTGTTCTAGTCCTGGCTGCTCCACTTCCAATCCAGCTCCCTGCTAATGCACCTGGGGAAGCAGCGGGGGATGGCCCAGGTGTTTCAGCCCCTGCACCCATGTGTAGACCTGGAGGAAGCTCCAGGCTCCTGGCTTACGCCTCACCCAGCCCTGGCTGTTGTGGGCATTTGGGGACTAAACCAGCAGACAAAAGCTCTTTCTCCTCCTCTCTATCCTCTCCTTCTGCAAGACCTATTATTTTTAAGAGAAGTGATATGGTAAGAAATGTGGCCCAGGCTCCTGACCCTTCAGGAACGGGTCCCTGGGCCTCCACCACCTGGGGATACTCCCATAGGGCTCCCCACTGAGGGCCATCAGAGGACAAGCTGCCCGTCGCCTGAGACCTAGAGCGGGTCCTGGAATTCCCGAAAAGCAGCACCCGGGACACCCAGACGTGGTGTGGCTCCAGGAGCCAGGATCCGGGCTGTGGGCGGCCCGGGGTGCACGTGCACAAAGGTGACTGCGAGCAGAGGAGCAGGACGACAGCCACACCGGGTCCCCCACCCCCCGGCTTTTGTTAACGGCGTACTATGTCCAGATAAGTGGATCCCCAAGAAGCTATCAGGACCCAATCATACGGAAATGCAAAAGCAAGGTTTATTTGGAAGTACAAGTGCGGCAGGGACTTCGTCTGACCAGCCATGCAGCGGAGGTCAGAGGAAGGCCCAGCCTTTGTTTGGGAGCGCTTTTAAAGGAAAAACCAAGGGTTACATCAGCGGGGGCTTACAGCACGGGGCATTGGTGACTGGACGGGGCTGCCCCGGGTTGCTCTCAGTTGAACGGGCAGGGGGTGGAGATGGGGGGGGTCTTCGTTTGGCCTGGGGTCAGGGAGTTACCTCGTTTGTAATCTCTATGAGCTGCCCTTGGTCTGCTGAGCTGTCCCCGGTCAGCTTTGATGTCTCGGGAATGCCTGGATGCCTGCTTTTACAAGGACTCAGGTCAGCTGCAGGAAACGGAGGCTGCTTTTTCTTTTATTTTCTTTAAATGGCGTCACTTTGGCTCTTCAGGCGAAGAACCCGTTCCCTCCAGGCCGCACCCGTGCGCCCGGCGCCCCTGGTCTTCACCCCCGTGGGCTCTTTCATTCACCACGGCCAGGCCTGCAGGACACAGGCAGATGCAGGCAAGACCCTGGTAGGTGTAGCTTCACCGCGGCTTTGGAGAGGTGGGGGCAGGGACAGGGCGGAGCTGGAGGCGGGGCCTGGGTGGTCACGGAGGGGCGGGGCCGGAGCAGGAGGGCGGAGCTGCGGTTGGGGCCGGAGTTGTCCCAGAGGGGCGGGGCCGGGGCGCCAGGGGAGGGGCCAGGGCGGCTCTGAGCAGCCACAACAGCGCAAAACCAGTGGCAATGGCTAAGGGGGTGGCTGCTGGGGCCGCGCCCGAGTTCAGGTTATCCGGGATCTGGGTGGCGTCGCTGCAGATGAGCTGCTGGAAGACGATGTTCCCTATCTTGATGTTTGGTGTCGACAGGAGCTGGCAGTGGTCGTCGGTGATGTCGGAGCAGCCTTTGACCCAGAGCGTGAACACTACGGTGGTCCCTAGAGGCGGGGGCACCTGAGCGCCTCGGCCCAGCAAGCAGCACCAGCACCCAGTCAGCTGCACGGCCAGGGCCGCGGGGCTCGGAACTTGCCTGCCTCTCCAGGTCAGCCATCAGGGGATGACAGACAGGTGCGGCCGACCCAGGGTAGACAGGCAGGCACCCCTGCCTCACCCAGGAGGACCAGGCCTGGGTCCTCCTCCTCCAGGCCGGGCCCAGACCCCACTCCTCTCTGGAGCGGAGTGCTGCCTGCCTCAGTTTCCGCTGAGCAGAGGCAAAAGCAGCCAGAAGGGACGCGGTAACCGCGTGCAGACAGAGCAAGAGCGAGGGCCGGAGCAGAAGGAGGAGAGCGCCAGCCCGGGGGGAGAGCACCAGAACCTGGCAGGGCGGCTCCTGCCCTCAGCCGCCAGGCAGGGCACTGAGGCTGGGCTAGTGTGTTAGGAAGACACCGGACCAAGGCTGTGGGATAGCGAGTAAAGCTGCCGCCTGCAGTGCCATATGGGTGCCAGCTCAAGAACCAGCTGCTCCACTTCTCATGCAGCTCTCTGCTATGGCTGGGAAAGCAGTACAAGATGGTCCAAGTCCCTGGGCCCCTGCATCCCCATGGGAAACAACAACAACAAAAAAAAGTGCCTGGCTCCTGGCTTCGGATCAGCTCAGCTCCAGCCAGGGCGGCCAATTGGGGAGCGAACCAGTGAGTGGAAGACATCTCTCTCTCTCTCTCTCTCTCTCTCTCTCTCTCTCTCTCTCTCTCTCTCTTTCTGCCTCTCCTTTCTCTGTGTAACTCTGCCTTTCAGATAAATAAATAAATGTTTTCTAAAGGAAGAAGTGGACCTGTGTACTTCTCTGCTGAGTTTTTTAAAAAGTGACCCTGGGCAAAAACAATTTAAAAAGTTCACATTTGATGGCATTGACCCAATTCCCCAATTTGAGCGCTATGAGGAAAAACCTCCCAGTTCCCTGCAGCAGAGGACACAGGACAGGATCCACCAAGCCCCCGCACAGCCCAGCTCCCAGCCCCGGAGGTAAAACCCACAGCAGTGTAGACATCCCAGGGAGTTTAAAGGACAAAGAGCCATGCCCGCTAGGATTCCCAGTGTTCCGGAAATACGTGAGGAGCTGGGGATGGGGGCTGCTCTGGGTGACACCTGGGGGCAGCTGTGGGTCCTTGTCTACTGTCCAGACCCCAGAGTCCAGCTGGACGGAGGCCCCGTGTACACTGAGGACCTGGTGACGCTGAAGACAGCCAGGCAGACCACTAAGAAATCCAGGACTGCAATTATTTTTAATAGATGTTTGTTTATTTATTTGTTTGTTTTTTAATGAACATAAATTTCCAAATTACAGCTTATGGATTACAATAGCTTCCCCCCGCCCCATAACTTCCCTCCCACCCACATATTTATTTATTTGAAAGGCATGGTGGGGGAGAGAAAGAGGGAGAGACTGACAGAGATCTTCCATCTGGTAGTTCACTCCCGGAATGGCAACAACAGTTAGATCTGGGCCAGGCCAAAGCCAGGAGCCAGAAACTCTATCTGGGTTTCCCATGTGGATGGCAGGGACCCAAGTGCTTGGGCTATCAATCACTCCTTTACCAGGAAACTGGATAGGGAGGGAGCAGCTGGGACTTAAACTGGCACTCCTAGAACAGGGTGCTGGCATTGCCCGCAGCAACTTAACTCACTACTCTATGATTGCTGGCCCCTATACTTTGCTTTTATAGGGCTCTTATTTTTTGTAATTTATGAAGTGTTATTTTGTAAGAATCTGTGTAACTATTCAGATAAATATCTCAAGTTATAAGCTGGGAAGAATTGAAATTATGTTATTGATATATGTATTATTATAATTTAATAACAGTTTATGAGTGGAAGCATACCTTTACTTCTTTTTTCTTTTTCTTAGGCTTGAAAAGGAATACACTACAATAAAAACTAAAGAAATGGAAGAACAAGTTGAAATTAAAGTAAGCACTTCAGGACTTTTTAAAGTTCCAGAGATAAATTAATTAAAGTCAGTAATTTGGCAATAAATGTTAGGTTATATGGATATATTGTTACCATCTGTAGTGAATTTAGCAATGAAGATTATATTTATTATATGCACTGATAAATTTATTTACCATTCTACTAGATTGTAGTTAAAAATAGATATTTCAAAAGACACAATGATGTAACTGAAGTGACTTTCATGTGAAAGAGAGCAACTCGTCTTTATTCTTGGATTTGTTGGTGAGTCAGCAGTAGAAAATACTCCATGGGGAAGATAATTATTCCATTTAGGCAGTTACATATGATAGTCTCTGCCAGGACTGCAATTAACATCCATGCCTGATGCCCACATGGCCCTGGGGAAGCCTGCTCCCCCTGCTGGTGAGGAGCAGACCTGCAAGGCTCTGAGCTCTGCAGGACCTGCCCCTGCCAGGGACCCACCCATGAGGGTCCTGGCCTGCAGCTGTGGGACCTGGTCTGCTGTGTAGCCCCAGGAGAACCCATTGCTTTCATCAGAAAGGACGATTGTTGGATTTGGAAGCCGAATGTGACACTTTCCACCAGGGGACCCCGCCCGCTAAGTTAGCACTGCGCCAAGTGTGACAGGTAGAGGAGTTCAGGTGTGCAGAGGCCACCCCACCCCCACCTGTGGAATGAAGCAGCCTGGTGACTGACAGCCAGCACAGGTGGAGGCCCTGGGCCAGCAGCAGGGGAAGCAGCCCTGCCCTGAGAAGGCAGCCCTGAGACAGCACTGGAGCCTCTCTCCCGCTCACAGGCATTCTGGCCCCGTCCCTGTGTCAGGGCGCCTCCCCCACCTCTCTGTGAACCTGCATCTCAGGACCCCTGGAGGAACTGGATCCCAAGACATACCTTGCACGACTTCTGCAAGCCCATCGACACAGCGTTCTCCTGGGTTACATGGCAGGTTTATCTCTACACATGGGGGCATCATTAACTCCTATGCAAGAAGGGCACTGTGCATCGCCGGTCCCTACAGTCAGATAGTCTGCGAGGGAAGAGGCCTTATCATGACCGTGCTGTCAGGACGGAGCCACTGCATCCTGGCCTCCACACCACGCTGGCCACCACTGATGACCCAGACCCCCCAGGTCTGCCCCGATAGCCCGCCCAGTCTCTGAGCGTGTGGGGTATAGGCTGAGAAGAGAAAGGAGGGCCCAGCCTGTCCTGACTGTTGGTGTACTGGTATGTGACTGCTGCTAAATCTGTTTTCAAGCAGGAGAAAGAAATAAACCTCGTTTTTAAAACACAGGGCTTTGGGGTACTGGCACTGTAGGGTAGCACATAGGGCTGCCGCCTGCAGTGCCAGCATCTCATATGAGTCCCAGCTGCTCCTCTTCTGATCCAGCTCTCTGCTATGGATGGGAAAGCAGAGGAGGATGACCCAGGAGCTTGGGCCCTGCACCCACCTGGGAGACCTGGAAGAAGCTCCTGGCTCCAGCCTTAAGATCAGAAAAGCTCCATGGCCGGTGCCGCGGCTCAATAGGCTAATCCTCCACCTAGCGGCGCCTGCACACGAGGTTCTAGTCCCGGTCGGGGCGCCGGATTCTTTCCCGGTTGCCCCTCTTCCAGGCCAGCTCTCTGCTGTGGCCCGGGAAGGCAGTGGAGGATGGCCCAAGTGCTTGGTCCCTGCACCCCATGGGAGACCAGGAGAAGCACCTGGCTCCTGCCTTCGGATCAGCACGGTGCGCTGGCCGCAGCACGCCAGCCGTGGCGGCCATTGGAGGGTGAACAACGGCAAAAAGGAAGACCTTTCTCTCTCTCTCTCTCTCTCTCTCTCTCTCTCTCACTATCCATTCTGCCTGTCAAAAAAAAAAGAAAAAGAAAAAGAAAAAGAAAAGAAAAGAAAAGAAAAAAAACAAAAGAAAAGAAAAGAAAAGAAAAGAAAAGAAAAGAAAAGAAAAGAAAAGAAAAGAGAAAAGAAAAGAAAAGAAAAAGCTCCAGCCATTGCAGCCATTTGAGGAGTGAACCAGCGGTTGGAAGATCTATCCCTCTCTGCCCACCTCGCCCCAACCATGCTCTCTGTAACTTTTTCAAATACATAAATAAAAATCTTTTCAAAAACAAAACAAAACAAAACAAAAACAGGGCTTTGTTCACAAGCAGCGGTTCTCACACGGGGGCTCAGGAATCCCAAGCCCTGGGCTCTTCTGGGGGTGCTGAGTTAACCACTTCTGGCCAGCACCACACTGCCTGTGCCTCGTTCTCTCTCCCTCACAAACACAGGGTGGGGTTTTCCACATGGGAATGCACACATGTGTGAGCCTCCAGCTGTCTGGTATGTGACAACGCCACACTCCTCACTACTGTGTTTACTCGCCAAGTACGTGCTGATGGGTAAGGTGCTGCTTGCTATTTTGGATGAACTAATGAAGGTTTATAAACTTCCTTAGCTGGAATTTCCAAGACAGTAAATATTGACAGGGGAAGTGCACGTAAACCAGAGTTCTCTGGACTCCTCAGTAATGTGGGAGACCTGAGTCCTACAGGGCCCTGGGATCCCGAAGTCTGAGAACTGCTGGGGAGCGCCAGGTGCTGCTCCCAGGGGAGGCGTGGGCACAGCCCTGGAGACCCCTCTGGGGGCGCCTGATCCCCTAATGTAGTGCCTGGACCCCCCTAAGTCCTGGCTGCACCCTGACTCCAGTTCCTGCTGAGGAGCAGCGTGGGGCAGCCAGTGAGGACTCAAGGACTAGAATTCCTCCTGCACCACCACGGGGAGACCTAGATGCTCCCCGTCCTGTCTGGCCTGGCCCCGCCTCTGCTGTTGGGGAATGTGGGCGTGAACAAGCAAATGGAAGACTTCTCGCTGGCTCTGTGTCACCTGAGATAAAATGAAAATATGTAAATACTAAATGCAGCGGCTTCTGGCCAGCGCACACACGCTCCCCTCAGCGCAGTGCAGGTTTGGACGCAGCGGCAAGGGTTCCTGGGAAGAGAAAGCTGCTGCTCCATCAGCCACACCTGTGCAGCAGGGGAGCAGCAGAAATGCAGGCCAGACCCAGGAGAGGGCGGGGCCTACAAGTGGGCAGTCCAAGTGACCGCCTGGAGACCACCCTCCAGTCCTAAAATGAGAATAATCAGGGCCAGAGCTGTGGGGTAGCGGGTAAAGCCACTGCATGCAATGCCGGCATCCCCTTGGGCGCCAGTTTGAGTCCCGGCTGCTCCACTTCATATCCAGCTCTCTGCTTTATGCATCTGGGAAAGCAAGGTAGATGCCCCAGGTCTGTGGGCCCCTGCACCCATGTGTGGGAGACCCGGAAAAAAACTCCTGGCTCCTGGCTTCAGATCAGTGCAATAGCCGCCGTTGCAGCCAACTGGGGAGTGAACCAGTGGATGAAAGACTCCTCTCTCTCTTCTCTCTCTCTCTCCACCTCTCCTTCTCTCTCTGTGTAACTCTGACTTTCAAATAAATCTTTTTTAAAAAATGAGAATAATCAATTAGATTTGCTGCACCTTGTCTGCAAACCCATGTGCAACAACAGGAGAACAACTGAATGACATCACAGGAAGCAACCAGTCAGAGCCAGAGCAGGGCGGCTGCGGACAGATGCACCCATTTCTCCCACACATCCTGGGACGGAACCAAGAATGGAACAGGAGCTGTTATAAAAAATCAATCCCAACAGCAAACGGCAATGCGGAGACCTAGCTTGCATATTAATCACAGCATCACAGTGTCTTTCAAACAACCCAGAGAGACTCAAGATGGCCCAAGTATTAGAAGAAATGACAGAGTTACAGTTAATGTCTTAGCTATGATAACAGAACGCTAGTTATATCTTTTTAAAAGCTCTTATCAGAGATGACAGTGAAGTTTCTCTAGGGAAAATGACCAGACACACACACACACACATACAAGAGGGCACGTCACAAAGCTCCTGGAGAAATAGAATTAAAATATTAGTTTACTTCAGTGAAGAAAAATTTTAAATCCATGCAACAATGGGGTCTTCTAAAGTTTATGAAAATTGTATATTCTGAAAAAATTATGCAGGGATTTCAGACACACGTACATGTTCACTTTAACACATTACAGTAAAGTAACAGTGTCGGTCATTGCTGACATGGACAAGGGGCACGCACGGTCCCCGCGCTCTTCTGCCCGCTGTTGTCTGGTGTGGAAATGTCCGAGGTGAGAAGTGTGGAGGAACTCACCAGGCAGGAGCTGCCCCGCGGTGAGGCGGCGGAACAGGGCGATGCAGGCCCAGGCAGAGCTGCCGCCTGAGCCGCCTTTGCTTCCACAGCCCCAAGAAGGCTCCAAAATGATCCCTGACTGACCCGTCTCCCCTTGGCCAGGAGCTGCTCTATGACCCCCAGCCCTGGCCTAGCCCGGCCACATCTCAGGCCTCCCTCCCAGCCTGGCAGCCCTCCCCAGGCCTGCCAGGGGACAGTCCCAGGGTGGGGGGGCACACAGCCCAGGCTGACCTGCAGGCCAGCTGGCACAGGAAGTGATGCAGCTGGTATAGGTGCCATCAGGACATGGAGAGACAACGCTGCCGACACAGGGGGCATCAAATGAAGAGCACTGCGGACAGTCCAGGGACCCTGCAGAGACAAAAGAGCCCACGTGGCTCCATCTGGTGACACAGAGCAGAACACCACACCCACTCAGAGTTAAGAGGATGAATCCCAACCTTCTGGGGACCCCCAAATTGACAAGACAATGAGCTGCCCCATCTGTTCAGCACCCCACAGTCGGGGCCGCTCCAAAGGAGAGAGCACGGGGAACCTCGCGAACCCCATGAGCCACTGCCTGAGAGGTGGCCCCTGGCATCCCAGCAAGTGCCTGGTGATGCCCACGACCTCCTCTCATCCACCCGACACCCACCCGCTCCTGTCACCCACCCGACGCCCACCACCTCCTGTCACCCACCCGACACCCAACTAACCCTCCTGTCATCCACCCAATGCCTACCCCCGCCTATCATCCCCCAAGTGGGTCCCACACAGCTTCTCTCCACAGCGAGTGCTGCGATGAGACTGAGGACCAGGATGCCCTTCATGGTGCTGGAGCTCACCCTCCTGGGTGGGGCCATGAGCCTGGAACCTGGAGGGACAGGGGAGGCAGCCGGGGCTGGAGGGGGCCTGTCACCCTCAGGGGGTACAGAGCCAGGGGCACAGAGCCCGAACCCACGCTACCTGCTCTCATGTGCACCAGGAGCTCCCAGCCTCCACAGCTGCAGAGGTATCGTGCCCATGTGAGACCCAGCCGGGGCACGGCCCGTGGAGCCACTCGGATGCGAAGTGGGCAGGCGACTGACTCCCTGGCCCTGTCCTCAGTGTCTGTCTTCAGCTGGGATCTCCCCACTGCACTCACTCGGCACTCAGCAGCTCTGTCCCCACCACCACAGGCACCCACCTCCTGAGCACTGACTGCTTCCAACACGAGACACCCACCCCCTCCTGACACCCACCTGTCCACCCCCTCCTGACACCCACCATGCCCACCCTCTCTTGTCATCCAACTGACGGCCACCACCTCCTGTTATCCACCTGGGAGAGCAGACGGCTGGCCCTGCGGTGCTCTGCCTCGTTACTCATTTACCCCATAAACTAGGGTCACAGCAACACAGAGATATTAAAGGTCCTGTTTGTCCCCCACAGGAAACCCTGCCTCGTGGGGATCCTGGAGAGGGCACAGCACACGTGGTCAGTCTGTGGCCAGGCCACACCCTGGCCCTCTGAGCTGGCCCCACTCCAGGCCTCTGCAGCCTCGTCTGGGTGCAGGAGACCTGAGCACGCTGAGTGGGCTCCCAGCCTACAGAGGGCACAGGGCGTGTCCCCCAGGTGAGCACCTGCTGATCAGCCTCATCCTCAGAGGCCCAGAGGCCACACCCAGCCCAGGGCACACAGCCCACACACAGAGGGAGAGGTGACCGTGTGGTGGGACCCAGGGCCCTGACAGCCACCCCATGGGTGAGCAGTGCGGGGATGCTACAGTTCACGTCAGAGCCCTGTGTAGTGAGCAGAGCACCTTCCCACCACCAACTGCATCACCGAGCTCTCCCACAACCCGGCAGGGCCCTACCATGACGCAGGCTGGTGTCTCCCATGCAGGGGAGTGCGGCTCAGGGGCTGTGAGGATGCAGCACTCGCAGAGCTGCCCACAGAGATGGCACACACACACACACACACACAGAGAGAGAGAGAGAGAGAGAGAGAGAGAGAGAGAGCTGGAAAACACACACAGGGGGCACACAGACAGCACACAGAACACACACAGGTGGCACACGGTGAACAGTTAAATGACAGACAAACAATGTCCCAGCCCACA
The DNA here is from genome assembly GCF_964237555.1 of Oryctolagus cuniculus. Lineage (NCBI taxonomy): Eukaryota > Metazoa > Chordata > Mammalia > Lagomorpha > Leporidae > Oryctolagus > Oryctolagus cuniculus. Next base: position 611,302 of record NC_091437.1, on the reverse strand, counting down.
CCCTCCCGCCCCTCCAGCTCCCACTGCCCTGAGCTGGGAACAGCAGAGCACAGGCCAGAGCACAAGCCATGAGAATGACCAGTCTGGGCCCAGCTGGACAGGACCTGAGCCAGCCCTGGGTGCCCATCCTGGGTCTCAGCTTCCCCCAGGCTCAGCCCCAGCCCTGCAGCCCCCACCTGCTGATCTGGCCAGAGACACTCCCAGGCCAGGTGGGTCCTCTGGGGGTACAGGTGTGTGGGACCTTATATAGCCAGTTCCCACAGTCAGGAAGGGCGCTGCCTTCTGGGGAGGGGCCTCTCGCATCCAGACTGTACCCTGCCCGACAGCAGGGACATGGGCAGCTTAACCTTTTGCCAGCTGTGTCCTGTGCCCTCGGAGACCTGAGAGCAGAGGAATTCCAACAACGCTCGTCAAGGCCAGCTGCGGCCAACGGGCCAGGGAGCAGGTGTGAGGCTGGCAGCACCCACTGTGCGCTGTGGCCCAGGAAGCGGTCCCACAGCCAGTTCAGGCCTCCCAGAGCAGCCCCAGGTACAGGAGAGAAACGTGGGAGGGTCCTGGTGGCACCCACAGGGGCAGGCTGGAACTCAGAACCCAGCTCCAGAACGGGTCAGGTCCCCTGGGGCAGGAGTCCTCGCCTCTCTGTTCAGGGTCCCCACCCTCCCCAGGGTCCCACAAACCCACTGTGGAGCTGACAGTCCCAGGAGGCGGGACTGAAGAACAGGCTGAGGGGGTCAGCGCTGGGCTCAACACAAACATGCCCCAGACCAGCAGGGAGTCCGGCTCTGCGCCCGTCAGTGCCTGGTCCACCCCGTCCCGTGCTCTCTGGGCCCGAGCTCCTGCTCCGTGAACGCAACACCAGGCACTACAGAGACCTGCTGAGAGTTTCTCTCTCCTGGACTCCCGTCCTGTTCCACCATGGCTTCCCAAGGCGACCTTTCAATAGCGGCACATGGAGCTGCTCCCAGGTGGAGCCCCACACTGAGGACTCTGGCAGCCTGGACCCCCCAAGGAGGACCTGGAAATGGTGCAGATGAAGATGGCGGGCCCTCCACCCAAGCACAGGCCAGGGAGGCCCCGTGGTCACCCTTAGAGCAGCGGCTTGGCCACAGCAAGCGAGCACTCAATGGGTCACAGAGTCAGCCTGGGTGAGCCAGGAGCCACTGTGGGGAGTGGGCTTGTCCAGCAGAGTCCAGACGTGGTGGTCAGGGGAGTCTACCCCATTTCAGAGCAACACAGAGAAGGTGCAACATGCAGCCTGCCAAATGCTGCTGAGTTTCCTCTGGAAACTTCCATTCAGTGGCTCATTCCTCCAGCTTAGCAACATAAGATCTGGATACAGTGCAATTACAGTGCCTGAGACTCCCGACCCAGCCACACCAAAGAGTAAATGTGCGAGCCTGACAGACAAGCCTGCAACAGTGCACGGCTGTACAAGATGCCTGCCTGTCCTGGCTCAGTGCAAAGCTGTACAAGGTGCCTGTTTGTACCCGGCTCAGTGCCCGGCTATACAAAGTGAGCCCCTTCCCTGGCTCAGTGCCAAGCTGTAAAGGTGTACGCCTGTCGCTTGCTCAGTGTACGCCTGTCCCAGCTCAGTGTTTGGCTATACAAGGTCCGCGCTGTCCCAGCTCAGTGCCCGGCTGTACAAGCTGTGTTCCTGTCCTGCACGCCCCATTCTTCACACAGGACGAGCACCACCACCCACCTCTGAAGCGCGGTTCTGACTGGGAAGGCACATGGCCTGCAGCCATCCAGTCACTCAGGGCTCCACGAACACTGCTTACCCCTGCCACAGCCCCCGCTCCTGAGCCCTGGGCTCCTGCACAGCTGCACAGGGCCTGGTAGAGGGAGAGGACCGAGGGGATTAAAGCCAGGGACACGCAATGATGGCTGCACCGGGAACCTGTGGGTCTCTCCCCTCACCTTCCAGAGAGAGAAATGAGGCCAGCACCCAGCCCTCCCGCCGGCCCTGGCCTGGCTCTGGGACACAGCCTCACCTTGGGCGGGTGGACGTGTCTGCACTCAGTGTACTGACCCAAGAACAAGTGACGGCTTCCACAGCCAATCCACTGCACAGATTCAGAGTGTTGGGGCTGCTTGGACACTTGAAGAAGTTGAATCAAAACATCCACTCAAGGTCTTGCAACTGCTCCATTTTAGTACCAAAAACTGCAAGACATTTTAGTACCAAAAAAAAAAAAAAAAAAAAAGATTAGGAAGAAAGCATATGATGTTCTTTTCACAGCACCAAGGAAATTCTGCTGTTAGGTTTGTTGGCAAGGTCACGGTCATGGTCCCATCAGTAGGGCTTCTTTGGTGGCAGCCACAGGTGTGGGGACCAAGCAAGTTCATCTCAGAATATGTTTGACACAGCAATTTCCCCAAATTCTCCTGGCATCAAACACACAGCAGGTTTGGAGAACTGCTGCATCCCACACTGTCTGTGCAACCTGCTGCCTCGGAGCTGCACCCAGGCTGCGGAGGTCAGCAGGGTGGCAGATGTGCCAGCCTCACTCCCAACTCTGCCAGAACAAATGGACAACAGTGCTCAGGAAATGAGGTCATGGCGGAGGCGATGCCATCCACACTGTGAGACACAGTCACAGCTGGAGGAGGGGACTCCGCACAGCGGGAAGCCCCTGACTGAACTGAGCCTTCTCTCTGCTGTTTTTATTAGGGTTAACAATGATCTAGACATTGGGTTTGGTGTGGGAATCATGGACATCCATGTACATGAAATTGTTGTTCCTTGTAAAAAACATTAGTTACAGGAGGTAACTGGAGAAATAAGAGGGAATCTCCTAAAATTTGTCCAGAGCACAATGCCATGAGGACCATGAGTGATGAGGAGTGACTCCCACAGCCCCCCGCCTCACCCAGGAGTGTGTGATGAGAACGGTAGGTACTCATATGATATTAACGGTAGTTAATATCATAGCAAGTGGATGGGTGGACAAGCACTGCCGTTCTGACAAAGGTTAGGACATCACACCCCTGCTTGGACACGTAGAACACAGGAACAGGAACTCTTACATCAGGTATGGAATAGGTCCTGTAAACATGGCTGTGGGAGTGTGATTTATCTTGAGAAAAATAGGATATAATCATCGGTACTTTCTCTATACAGTTAAAACCTTGTAAAATAAATCGATTAACCTTTAGACCTTGGACTGTTCATCTAGCACCTTTACATAAGTTAAGCAAGTTTCATAGAGCTGACACATCCATTATGAACAGAGAAAAGATTAATGGAAGGTTACAATGAGGCCATGGAAGGAAAATGAAGCAAAACAAGATAACAGAGAAAGGTTATGCACAGACGGTCCCTTGTGATGTGTTCTTTCTCAGAGAGAATAGAGTCTTAGGAGGAAGAAAGCTTAATGAGAACTATGTGTAAAGAGAATGTAAAATAAAGCTATGAGATGAACAGCAGAACGAGGCCTCCCCTTGCTCCCTAAACTGCATCTCCTCATCTCCTTTCTTCACCAATGCCTCCCCTCCTGGGGACCCCCTGGACCTGCCAAGCCTGCACCGTGGCGGTGTCAGGGAAGGCAGGTCAAACTACAATTCAGGACGGCCATTCTCGGTCTGGTGTGATAGCGCGGCAGGCTAAGCCTCTGCTTGCAACGTGGGCACCCACGTTGGAGCGCGGCTGAGCCCCAGCTGTTCAGTTAGGATCCAGCTCCCTGCTGATGGCCTAGGAAAGCAGTGAGGATGACCCAAGTGCTTGGTCCCTGCCACCCACGTGGGAGACCCTGATGGCCCTGGCTACTGTGACATTAGTAGAGTGAACCAGTGGATAGAAGATATCTGTGGGTGTATGTATGTGTGCCTTATAATAAATAATCTTTAAAAAGGATGGCTAGGGGCCAGTACTATAGCACAACAGGCTAAGACTCCGCCAACCTGTGGCACCAGCATCCCATATGTGCACCAGTTTGTGTCCCTGGCCACTCCTCTTCCAATCCAGCTCTCTGCTGTGACCTGGGAAAGCAGCAGAAGATGGCCCAAATGCTTGGGCCCCTGCACCCACGTGGGAGATCTGGAAAGAGCTCTTGGCTCCTGGCTTTGGATCAGCTGACCTCTGGCCATTGTGGTCATTGGGGAGTGAACCAGCAGATGGAAGATCTCTGTATCTCTGTCTCTCCATATGGCTGTCACACTATCTCTCAAATAAATAAATATTTTTTTTTAAAAAAAAGGATGCCTATTATAAAAAAAATCTAATTGCTGGGAAGGGTGTGCAGATCAGACTGTACCCTGTGAACAGGGTCCTTGTGAAAAACAAGGTGGAGATTCCACAAGAAGGCTAAGAGAGCACCTCCGTGTGAGATAGAGCCCAAGGCCTGCACCAGCTCTCCTGTCCCCTCTCCCCCAGGGGAATCTGAAATGCACTAATTTATCCAAAAAAAGAGTGTCCTTACCTTTTCAGCAGGCACAGGCATGGAGCTGACCAGGACTCCATGCTGTTAAGTAAAAACAACTATAGAAAACAAGAGATGTTAGTTAAAAATAACAAGGAAGCTCATGGAAGTGTTCTGGGAGCCGAGGCAGGAAACCTGGGGTTGAGGTGGAGGTGGTGCAACATGGGTCGGGGAAGCCCTGCCTGACAGTGAGCAGGGACGGGACAGGTGAGAGGCAGGCCAGGCAGCTCCAGGAAGAGAACCAGGCTGTGAGAGCCATCAGCTCCGGAGTGCAGGACAGTGTGTTGTTGTGGTGGTGGTTTTTTTTGTTTGTTTGTTTGTTTTTTTGCCAGGCAGAGTTAGTAAGAGAAAGAGACGGATGGAGAGTTAGAGACAGTGAGAGAGAGAGAGACAGAGAGAAAGGTCTCCCTTCTGTTGGTTCATACTCTAAATGGCTGCTACATCCAGCACACTGTGCCGATCCGAAGCCAGGAGTCAGGTGCTTCCTCCTGGTCTCCAATGCGGGTGCAGGGTCCAAGCACTTTGAGCCATCCTCCACTGCCTTCCCAGGTGACAGCAGAGAGCTGGACTGGAAGAATAGCAACCGGGACTAGAACCCAGGGTGCTGGCACCCCAGGCAGAGGATTAGCCTAGTGAGCCATGGCACCGGCCAAGGACAGTGTTTCTTGCTCTAGGAAGGGGCCACAGTTTTATCGGAGACTTCAAAGTTTATGGAAGAATTCCCAGTTTATTGAAGAATTAAAAGGTCATGTTCATATCCTTCCTCCTGTACTGATTCCAGGTCCTACACTGGTTCTTCCCCCAGCAGCTGCACAGTGGGCAAAGAGCTCAGGGCCTGCTGGCAAACCTGGTGCTGTAGTGCACCGCCGTGTGTGTACGTTTCTCCTGGGTCACACTGTCCCTGTCTGCGGAATTGGTCCCCCCACCACCACCCTGGGGAGAGGGAAAGCTGCCACCTCCCTCTAGAGGATGAAGTGGAGCTGGAAATGGCCCATGACCCCCACTCCTTCCAAGGGTGGTGGCCAAGTCAGGCTCAGGGTCTCAGCCAGTTTCCTCTGGTGGCTCTGCCAGAGTCACCGCCTCCAGGTGGAGTGGGTGCAGGTTAACGGGAGAAGGTGCTTGTGTAACAGGGGACTGCACGGCCTGGCTCCAGGAGACCAGCACTGCACCCTCTGCTCTCCAGTGTCCATGGGGATCTGCCACCCTGCACCTCGACCTTCCTCCCTTCCTCGGGGCAGCCTCTGAGGCAGGGGCACTGGGGGCCCAGCAGGGCGTGAGGGACTGGTCTCCGTGCCCCTTGGGACATGGTGGCATTTCCCTGGGGGTGGGAAGGGGACCACAGAGACAGGACAGCAGGGAGTCAGAGGGAGGAGAACCGGGAAGAGCAAGGGGAGGTGGAGAAGCAGAAGAAAGGTGTGGCCTCGCCTGTCCTCCCGCTCCCCTGCGACACCCAGGCCACGTTCTCCACCTGTGGGCTGCAGAGGCCGGCACTGTTAGTGAATCTGATGCCTTGGCTTGAAATCTGGTACATCTGAGACTCATGGCATCACCGGCACTCGTGTTCGCGCTGTAATGATTCCTCTATAAGACTGTTGAGGAGGGGCCTGACGCTGTGGCGAATAAGGTGGAACAGCCGCCTGTGGTGCCCACATCCCATATGGGTGATAGTTCGAGACCCAGCTGCTCTACTTCCGATCAGTCTATCTGCTGCAGTCTGGGAGGGCAGTAGAAGATGGCCGGAGTCCTTAGGGTTCCTGCACTCATGTGGGAGACCCAGAGGATGCTCCTGGCTCTTGGCTTCGGGTCGACTCAGTTCTGGCCATTGCTGCCAGTTGGGGAGTGAACCAGTGGATGGAGGACCTCTCTCTCTCTCTCTCTCTCTCTCTCTCTCTCTCTGCTTTTCCTTCTCTCTCTGTGTAGCTCTGACTTTCAAACAAATACATCTAAACAAACTAATAAAGAAAATAAAACTGTTGAGGAGAAAGCATTTTTACTCCACAAAAACAGGTGATAGGGAATACACGAGGAAGCACCATCAAGAGCCAGCAGAATGTGGAGCAAGTCAAGAGTGGCAACACCTTGCTCCTGCAGCACTGCCTGCCCATCTGGTTGAGCTCACTTAGAGGGTGTCTTGAGCCTCATCTGCAGCCTCACGGAGCCAGGCTGGACTAAATGCACAACAGAAGTGGGAAAGTGACATCACCCTGTTTGTGCCCGTTGCAGGAGTGGATGAAGGTTTTCTGTTAATAAGCAACCTCTGGGGCTTTGGAGAGCAGTGCAATTAGAAGAGCCAGCGGTGCTCACAGATCCCTGTCTTTCTTCACTTTCTCAGAGTCTTAACTGATTGTAGCAGTAATCTCTACTCTCACCATCACCAACAAGGTCTGACTCATGAAATCTGCGAGTTCCTTAACACATGGCCTTCACCTGCTGTACTTTACAGAAATACTCCCCGTGTGCATGTGTGTATGTGCATGTGTGTGTATGCATGTGTGCATGTGAATAGCCTCATTTCATCTTCAAGAAGATTTTACAAGATCCTGTTATTTTTCTTCTTATCTTTACAAGTACCAAATCTGAATCTCAGCGTTCAGCTGATGTGTCAAAGACACCTCGTCCGTATCGTGGTCAAGTAGAAACCTGAGGACCTCTCCTCCATGCCATCATTTTTTTGCTCTTAACATTGCTGATTGTACTCTGCTTCTCTCTGTCACTTGTTTGCCATCTATGTTGCTTTAGTTTTGAATTTAAAGTATTTGTTTTTATTTTAAATACTGACATGACTTAACAATCTTGAAAGTGCAAACTTATCCAATGAAAATTTTAAAACCATAATGCAGGGCTGGTGCCGCGGCTCACTAGGCTTATCCTCCACCTTGTGGTGCCGGCACACCGGGTTCTAGTCCCGGTCTGGGTACCGGATTCTGTCCCGGCTGCCCCTCTTCCAGGCCAGCTCTCTGCTGTGGCCAGGGAGTGCAGTGGAGGATGGCCCAAGTACTTGGGCCCTGCACCCCATGGGAGACCAGGAGAAGCACCTGGCTCCTGCCTTCGGATCAGCACAGTGCGCCGGCCGCAGCGTGCTGGCCGCGGCGGCCATTGGAGGGTGAACCAACAGCAAAGGAAGACCTTTCTCTCTGTCTCTCTCTCACTGTCCACTCTGCCTGTCAAAAAAAAATTAAAAAAAAAAAACATAATGCAGGGTCTGGTGCTGTGGTGTAGCAGGTAAAGCTGCCACCTGCAGTGCAGGCATCCCATATGAGTGCTGGTTCAAGGCCTAGCTGTTCCACTTTCTATCCTTCTCTCTGCCTTGGCCTGGGAAAGCAGTGGAAGATGGTCCAAGTCCTTGGGGTCCTGCACCCACATGGGAGACCTGGAAGAAGCTCCAGGATCCTGGCTTTGGATAAGCTCAGCTCTGGCTGTTGTGGCCATTTGGGAGTAAGCCAGTGGATGGAAGACCTTTCTCTCTCTCTCTTTTTTTAAACTTTTATTTAGTAAATATAAATTTCCAAAATACAGTTTATGGATTACAATGGCTTCCCCCCCCATAACTTCCCTCCCACCTGCACCCCTCCCATCTCCCACTCCCACTCCCATTCCATTCACATCAAGATTCATTTTCAATTCTCTTTATATACAGAAGATCAATTTAGCATATATTAAGTAAAGATTCCATCAGTTTGCACCCACACAGAACATAAAGTGTAAAATACTGTTTCAGTACTAGTTATAGCATTAATTCACATTGGATAACACATTAAAGACAGAGATCCTACATGAGAAAATTAAGCACACAGTAACTCCTGTTGTTGACTTAACAATTTGACACTCTTGTTTATGGTGTCAGTAATCTCCCTAGGCTCTAGTCATTATTTGCCAAGGCTATGGAAGCCTTTTGAGTTCACTGACTTTGATCTTAAGACAAGATCATAGTCAAAGTGGAAGTTCTCTCCTCCCTTCAGAGAAACGTACATCCTTCTTTAATGGCCCGTTCTTTCTACTGGGATCTCACTCGCAGAGATCTTTCATTTAGGTGTTTGGTGTGTTTTTTTGTTGTTGTTGTTGTTTTTGGTGTTGTTGTTGTTGTTGTTTTTTGCCAGAGTGTCTTGGCTTTGCATGCCTAAAATACTCTCATGGGCTCTTCAGCCATATCCGACTGCCTTAAGGGCTGATTCTGAGGCCAGAGTGCTGTTTAGGACATCTGCCATTCTATGAGTCTGCTGTGTATCCCGCTTCCCATGTTGGATTGTTCTCTCCCTTTTTGATTCTATCAGTTAGTATTAGCAGACACTAGTCTTGTTTGTGTGATCCCTTTGACTCTTAGACCTATCAGTATGATCAATTGTGACCTGAAATTGATCACTTGGACTAGTGAGATGGCATTGATACATGCCACCTTGATGGGATTGTATTGGAATCCCCTGGCATGTTTCTAACTCCACCATTTGGGGCAAGTCTGATTGAGCATGTCCCAAATTGTACATCTCCTCCCTCTCTTATTCCCCTCATAGTTAACAGGGATCACTTTTCAGTTAAATTTAAACACCTAAGAATAATTGTGTGTTAATTACACAGTTCAACCAATAGTATTAACTAGAACAAAAAAATACTAAAATGGATAAAGTATTAAATTGTACATCAACAGTCAGGACAAGGGCTGATCAAGTCACTGTTTCTCAAAGTGTCCATTTTACTTCAACAGGTTTCCCCTTTGGTGCTCAGTTAGTTGTCACCAATCAGGGAGAACATATGATATTTGTCCCTTTAGGACTGGCTTAATTCACTCAGCATGATGTTTTCCAGATTCCTCCATTTTGTTGAAAATGACCGGATTTCATTTTTTTGACTACTGTATCGTATTCTATAGAGTACATGTCTCATAATTTCTTTATCTAATCTACTGTTGATGGGCATTGGGTTGATTCCAGGTCTTAGCTATTGTGAATTGAGCTGCAATAAACATTAAAAAACAGGAGTTAGAAAAAAAGAAAAAACCATAATACAATCACCTAGTTGAAAAAAAGTTCTAGAAACTGTATCGTGCCTTCAACATACGAATATTTATTGACCATACAGAGTGTACCAGGCAATTAGGACCAGACAGGAAGGCAGACGGAAGCAACCGCTCTCTTGTCCTCACTGCTTTGCCACGTGGTCTTCCACAGAGTTCTGAGGGACACTGGACAATGGGAAGAAGAAAGGAATTGTGTCTTTTTTTTCACTTGTGGTGATGGTGTCTGGCAGCTGTGGCAGTGGTAGGCAATGCTCAAGACTGCAGCCACCACAGCCTGAAGGCAGCTTCTGCAGCACGTTTGGTTCTAGGTGTCAGGGTCACTGAGTCACCACCCGTGACCAGAGCAGGTGGAGTGGCAGCAGCCAGGAGAGCAGAGTGTTAGGGCCTCACGTAGCTCCAGGTAACCATCCTGCTCCTTGGGTGACAGCACTGCTCCATCCCAGGTCCCAGCCTTGCCTCCAGCCCTTGGCTGCCTTTGTAACCACCCACCCTCATCAACCCTCTCCCGTTGAAGCACATAGTGTTTGCATGGGAGTGGACACTCAGAAGGCTAACACTAAACCATCGATTCCACCACAATTGCAACCCTTCCCTTGGAGAGAACAGTTATGTGTGTTCAAATCTATAATTATGCATTATGAAAAATTATGCATGGATTTCAAAATGTTTTCACCAAAACCTCCATTTTAATTTCTTTTTTCCGTGAACTTTTTGGAGTATCCTTATATTTCCTAATAGCAAGGCTAGCCCGTGAGGATAACAATGTAACAGCTAACAAATTTTCAGAATTAAAAAATTGTGATGTTACTTTTACTAATCTGCAATTTCTATTCCAGTTTTGTTAAATTCTCAACATTGCCCTTTATATAAGTTTTATTCCCGTTAAGTGATTTCAGCCCAGGATCTTATACCGCATTTAGCTTCATAGATCAGTATCCTTTAATTTAATGGCTGGAAGTGTTTGCTTTTCATGACATTGGTATTTTTGAGGAACAGGGGTCAACAGCTTTCTAGAATCCTCAGTTTTCATGGATTCTCCTATTGGTTAAATTACCTCTCTGTGGTTGGACTGGAAGGCACCATCAGTGGCATCATAGATGGAGGAAGCTGACTCTTATTTCCCTCCCTGTGGGTGGTAAGTCTGATTCCCTGGCTAAGGTTATACACATTTCCCTACTTTATCATTACTATTTTTCCTCTCCAATTAATAGCAAGTACATGGAGAAACAATATTTTTAAAGTTTCTTGGAAGATTTTATTTATTATTTATTTGAGAGGCAGAGCTACAGTCGGTGAGAGGGAGAGACAGAGTAAGATCTCCCATCTTCTGGTTCACTCCCCAAATGGCCACAACAGCTGGAGCTGGGTGGATCTGAAGCCAGGAGCCAGGAGCTTCTTCCAGGTCTCCCACACAGGTGCAGGGGCCCAAGCACCTGGGCCATCTTCTACTGCTTTTCCCAGGCCACAGCAGAGTGCTGGATCAGAAGTGGAGCAGCCGGGACTAAAACCAGCGCCCATATGGGATGCAGGTGTCTCAGGCAGAGGATTAACCTGCTGTGCCACAGCACTGACCCCGGAGAAACAGTATTGATTACATTTGCATGATAAGCCACCCTATTCCACCACATGAAAAACATTTGATCTTTTAGGTCTATTCTACATACAGTCATGAGGGAGATTATTAAAAAATCTCCCCTTCCTGCTGTGCCCTTGTTAGGCTTTGTTGTGATGGATGTGTAACCAGGAGCTCAGTGTGTCTCCTCAAAGCTGAACACTGCACTAGTGTGTGGCTTTGCAAGTTTCTTGCCAGAAGTGGCCTATGGTTTCCAGTTGCCTGGAAACTGGTGAGAGGTGTGCTCACCTTGAGGGCCATTCTGACTCAAGCCACTCTTCCATGGGAGGAAGAAGGTCCCTGAGCTCCATTTCAGGACAGCATGGTCTCTGATTGTGCATCTCTGGAAAAGGATGTGTCCTTCTGAAGTCTTGCCTCTCTTGAGCTCCACCAGCAGATGGCACCTGGCTGCCTAGGGGACGGGACACCTAGGGGACGGGACCCTCAGAACCCTGTGGGAGACCACGTGCAAAGCAGTGAGGACAAGAGAGCGGTTGCTTCCTTCTGCCTTCCTGTCTGGTCCTAATTGCCTGGTACACTCTGTATGGTCAATAAATATTCGTATGTTGACCTCATGTTGGTGCAGAGGGACACGGTGTTTCTGATGTAAGCAGGGACCTTGGACCTCAGTGAGACCCTGCAGAGCCAAGTCCATTGTTTGGTGATGAATCTGCTGGGTGGAGTTCACTGGTGTCCTCTGATGCTCGGGAAATCTGTGAGCACTCACCTGCTGCCACAGATCCCAGCCATCTGTCCCAGGGATGCCCACCTGCCACCTGGAAGCAGTCCTAGGCAACACCCTGGTGAACACAGCATGGTCCAGAGTGGACACCAAGCTTCTTGGTCCCTTACTTTAAGCCTGCTATGTCCTGCATCCTTAAATCAACACAGACTCTATTCTAAGCCCCTTAATCTATAACTGTTGTATCCTGATCATTCACTAGACATGTCTATATCCTGGGTCCCTCACTCTACCCCTGTTGTATCCTGGTCCCTCACTCTACACCTGCTGTGTCCTGGGCCCCTCCCTCTACACCTGCTGTGTCCTGGATTCCTCACTTTACACCTGCTGCACCCTGGGCCTCTCACTCTACACCTGCTGTATCCTTGTCATTCACTTACATTGTCTATATTCTGGGTCCCTCATCCTAGACCTGTTGTATCCTGGATCCTTCACCCTATACCTGCTGTGTACTGATCACTAACTCTACACCTGCTGTATCCTGGTCCCTAACTCTACATCTACTATGTCCTGGGCCCCTCAAACTACACCTTCTGTGTCCTGGTTCCCTCATTTTTCACCTGCTGTATCCTGGGCCCCTCACTCTACACCTGCTGTATCCTGGGTCCCTCACACTACACCTGCCATGTCCTGGGCCCCTCACTCTACACCTGCTGTGCCCTGGACCCCTCACTCTACACCTGCTGTGTCCTGGGCCCCTCTCTCTACACCTGCTCTGTTCTGGGCCCCTCACTCTACACCTGCTGTGTCCTGGGCCCCTCACTCAGTCCATCAAGCTACACCCAGATGTATCATGGCTCCTTCAGTCTATGCACTATTCTGGGTCCTTCACTCTACACATACTGTATCCTCAGTCCCTTATTCTATACCTGCAGTATCATGGGTCTTTGATTCTACACCAGTTGCTTCCTGGGTCTCTCCGTGTACACCTGCTGTACTCTGGATCACTCACTCTATACCTACTGTTCTGGAGCCTGCACTTACACCTGGTGTATCCTATTTGCTTCACTTTACAACCAGCTGTTTCCTGGGTCTCTTACTCTGCAGAACTGGATGTGTCATGGCTCCTTCAGTCTGTACCTGATATATCCTGGGTCCTGCACTCTACACCTACTCTATCCTGGGTCCTTCATTCTACACCAGTTTTATCCTCTGTCAGTCACTCTACACACAGAGTTATCATGGCTCCTTGAGTCTGCATATGATCTCTCCTGGGTCCTGTACTCTATACCCAGCTGGACCATTTCTGCTTCATACTGTACCTGCTCAGTCTTGGGTCCTGTTCTCTATACCTGCAGTATCCTAGATCCCTTACTTTCCTCCTGCAGTGCCCTTGATCCTTCACCATATACCTACTGTATCCTGGTTTCCTCACTCTACACTCAACTGTGTCTAGGCGTGGGTTGCTAGCTGCAAAATTCTCTGGGTCTGTTTTTACTTCATGAAGTTTCTACCACTCTTTCCTCTAACTGGGTTTCTTTCTGTAGGAAAAAGAGAGACAGGAGACACTGTATCTGTCCTATGTTACCACTTTCTTCATCTCCCCACTCCTTTGGACAGAGAAAAGGGAGGGTTCCACCTGCTCATGAATGGTGGATACTATGGGTTAAATACTGGCCCACTGAAAGTGCCAAAAGTGACCAGGACAGGGCCAGGCTGAACCAGGAGCAGGAAATTCCATCTGGATCTCCTCCCTGGGTGTCAGGAAGCCAATTGATTGACCCATCACCTGCTGCACCCCAAGGCATGCGTTAGTAGGAAGCTACAACTGGGGACAGAACACTTCCGTATGGGATACAAGCACTGCAAATGGTGTCTTTTACTCCAAGGAAAACACACTCACCACAAGTCAGTTCTTGACAATGTGATCCAATAACTGATGTTGGAATAAGAGATAGAGACCATTAATTTCTGCACAGGTGTTACCTGCAACGTCAACACACATTCCCCAAAAGCTAATAAGTAACCACAGTCACCACTACGACTCTCAGAGCAACAGCGCACCAACAAGCAAATGCCATTGTGTGTGAACGCTGATATGCCTCTGCTCCTGCACCATGTTGTGTTTCCATGTGACAAGAACAGCACCTTAGGATTTGAATTGACCACGGATATGCCTAAGACTGAGGATGGGGCATTTCTGAGAGCGACGGTGGGGAGCGAGGATATTTTTCAGTCACAACACCTTCCCATGCACTTCTTTAGGGCTTCCAACACTTCCTTGTTCCTCAGACTGTAGATGAGGGGGTTCAGCAGGGGGGTCACAATGGTGCCAAGCACAGCTCCTATCTGGTCTTGCTTAGGTGTGTGGGAAGAATCTGGTGTCAGGTGGACGAACATGGCCTGACCAAAGCAGAGACTCACCACTGTCAGGTGGGAGCAGCAGGTAGTCAGAGCTTTGTGCCTCCCCTTGGGAGAGTTCATCTTGAGAACAGTGAGGAAGATGAGGATGTAGGAGGCCAGAATGAGGCTAAAGGGGATCAGGAGAAATGTGACCGTTGACACAAATTTCACCATCTCGTAGACTGATGTGTCTATACAAGACATTCTCAGTATAGCCAGGATCTCACACAGGTAGTGACTAATCACCCTGGGGCCACAGATAGGAAAACTCATTGGGTACCAAGTGTTGACAAGGGCTCCAAGGGCACCTCCAACCCAGGCTAAGGCAGTCACCTGCAGACAGACCCTGGGCCACATGAGGACTGCATATCTCAGGGGGCTGCAGACAGCCACGTAACGGTCGTAGGCCATGAAGGTCAGGAGCATGCACTCAGTAAGGCCAAGGGAGAGGAAGAAAAACATCTGAGCAGCACATGCAAAGAAGGAAATGCTCTTACTCCCTGTGCAGTAGTTGGCGACTGTCTTGGGGACTGTGCTGGAGATGAAAATCAAATCAATGACAGACATCTGGCTGAGCAGGAAGTACATGGGGGTGTGGAGGCGGGCGTCCAGGCCAATGAGCAGGATGAGGACAGAGTTTCCTGCCAAGGCAAGGATGTAGAAGACGAGGAGTAGGATGATGAGGAGGTCAGGGTACCTGAACTCAGGAAAGAATCCCAGAAGGATAAAATCAGTTGAGGTTTGATTGTCCTGGTCCATGGTTTCTCGGATATTTTCTTATTTGACTGAAAATCTACAAAGAGAATAATATCACAGGGAATGTGGTGCTTCACTGAAGTAGCTTTTGTCTCCTGGCCAGCGTCCTCTTCTCCATCACCCATGGCCCATGGCAAGGCTGTGCAACTCAATATTCCCGTAAAGGAGACATTAAGAACAACTCCATCAAATCAAAGTACCCTTATGAGAAATAACCAAAGGCACATCCTACAGTTGTTATGATCTTGGAGAATTGGTGTTGAGTTCCTTTGACTAACAATAACTTCTAAGTCAACAGTTCTTTCCCTTGCATTCTGGAATTTTCTATGTTCTAGACCCTGGTTCCCTCAAGTCTTGGGTGTTCCTGTTGTGAGGATCCTATTCTGCCTCTACTCCAGAGAGCATCTGCTGAGAGTCCTTTAGGCCCTTTCACAGAATGAATTGAAAAATTTTCATTATCAGCCAAATTATGTCAGCTGCTTATTCCATTTCACGTACTAAGTTCAAGCTAGTTATTTAAAATAATGTAAACAACCTCAAGAAAGTACAGAGGGATTATTCAGAGTTGGAGCAGATTAATTTAACAGAGATTGAAATAATAAAAATATGAAGTAGAAATACCAGGCTGAGAAATACAATAAATAAAATGAAAATTACACGGACAAGCAGCAGCAGCAGAGGTGAAATTTGTAGCTATCTTTGGACTTGCTCTAATCCGTAATCTTGAGGTAACGTCCTAATTGTGTTCTCTTCAGTTTCTCTCATCAACATTTTACAGTTCTCACTGCAGAGATTTTTCATCTTATTGCTCAAGTTTGTTTCCAGGCATTTTACTTTATATTTTTTTAGTCATTGTCTATGTAATAGTTTTCACCATTGATGTATAAAAATGTTACTGATTTTTATGTGCTGATTTTATGTCCTGTTACAGTTAATTCTTCCTTAAATTTTTGGTAGAATCCTCATGTGAATCCATCTACTCGTGAGTTTTTCCTTACTGAGGAGTTTTTGATTAATGAGTCAATGTACTAACTGGTTTTAATACATTCAGAATTTTTTTTCTCCTGGCTTGGTCTTGCTGGAATGTATGTGTCTAGGAATTTCTCTGTTTTCTTCTAGGTTATTTAACTTATTGGCTTATAATTATCCATGATAACCTCTTATCATTTTTTGATTTTTGTACTATCAGCTCTAATATTTCTGATTTTGTTACTTTTTTCTTAGTCTAAATTAAGGGTTTTTTTTTTTCATTTTCTTAAAGATTTATTTATTTATTTGAAAGTCAGAATTACACAGCGAGAGGAGAGGCAGAGAGACAGAGGTCTTCCATCTGCTGGTTCACTCCCTCGTTGGCCGCAATGTCCGGAGCTGGGCCTATCTGAAGCCTAGAGCCAGGAGCTTCTTCCAGGTCTCCCATGCCGGTGAAGGGGCCCAAGGACTTGGGCCATCTTCTACTGTTTTCCCAGGCCATAGCGGAGAGTTGGATTGGAAGTGGAGCAGCCAGGTCTCAAACCAGCGCCCATATGGGATGCCAGCACTTCAGGCCAGGGCGTTAACTAGTTGTGCCACAGTGCCCACCCCTAAATAAAAGTTTTTCCATTTTGTTGGCTTTTGAAATTTTTTTATTTGTTAATTTGAGAGGTAGAGAGGTTGAGAAACAGACAGGTGGAGCTCCTGTCCACTGGTTCCTCCTCAAATGCTGGGGCTGGAGCCAGGGGCTGGAGCTGCATGCAGGTGTCCATTGAATTCCAAGTTACTGAAGCCATCACCACTGTTTCCCAGCATCTGAATTAGCAGGAAGGTAGAGTCTGAAGCCAGAGCTGGGGATGAAATCCAGGCATTCCACTGTGGGATGCAGGCATCTGGATCATTTAGGTTAAATGCTTGCTCCCTGTTGACACTTTTTACATTAACACCTGGGTCTTTTCAGATATATGTGTATTTTCTATTCTCTGTTTCATTTCTTTCTGCTCTATTCTTTATTATTTCCTTCATTCTATCTGTTTTTAGTTATTTTTCTCTATTCTAGTGCCTTGAGACATAAAATTAGCTTATTGATTTAAAATATTTAATGTAGGCATTTATCACCATAAACATCGTTAGTACTGATCTCGTTCCATTCCAAAAGTTTGGGTGTGTTGTGTTTTCATTTTCACTTGTCTCTCTACTTATTTCCTAGTTTACCCCACGAATTATCCCTTTGCAAAATATTCTTGCAACAGTCTGTCGTTCAAGTCCCACATATTTCTGACATTTCCAGCTCTGTTATCACTGATTATTAGGGCCATTCCGTTATGCTCAGAAGATATCCTGGTACGATTTCAGTCTTCCCAACTTGTGAAGGCTTGTTCTGTAGGCTCACATGTGATCTGTTCTGGAGAATGTTCCATGTGTGCTCTGAGAAAAAGCCCATCCTGCTGTTGGCTGGCATGTTCTGTCATATATCTGTCAGGTGCGATCAGTCTGTGGTATTGTTCAAATACTGTTTCCTTATTGATCTTCTGTCTGTTCTCTCCGTTACTGACTGTGAGGAACTGAAATCTTCTTTTTTTTTTTTTTTTTAATTTTTGACAGGCAGAGTGGACAGTGAGAGAGAGAGAGACAGAGAGAGAAAGGTCTTCCTTTGCCGTTGGTTCACCCTCCAATGGCCGCCACTGCAGCCGGCGCACCGTGCTGATCCGATGGCAGGAGCCAGGATCCAGGTGCTTTTCCTGGTCTCCCATGGGGTGCAGGGCCCAAGCACCTGGGCCATCCTCCACTGCACTCCCTGGCCATAGCAGAGAGCTGGCCTGGAAGAGGGGCAACCGGGACAGAATCCGGCGCCCCAACCGGGACTAGAACCCGGTGTGCCGGCGCCGCTAGGCGGAGGATTAGCCTATTGAGCCACGGCGCCGGCCGAAATCTTCTAATATTATTATGCCAGTGTCTATTTCTCCCTTGAGTTCTGTCAGCGTGTGCTTCATATATGTGGGTTCTCTGATGAGATGAATATATAATTATCATATCTTCCTAATGGGATGATCCTTACTCCTTATTAACGTTCTTTTTTCTCATATGATAACTGTTTACACATTCTATTTTGTGTCCTGGAGACCTTGTGGTGACTTGTAGTCTCTTGTGGTTAGCTTTTGCATTGGGCACATTTTACCATCCTTCACTTGCAGCTTCAATGTGTTCCCAGGCATAAAGTGAGACACTTGCATACCATGCACACTTGGTACTTGCTTTTTTAATGTCCACTTAGCCACTCTCTGCTATTTTGTTCATGAGTTTAATCCACTTGTATTTAAATAGTTTTTAACAGGGAAGTGCTGTCTTCTGTCATTTTATCGATTGCCTCCTATCTGCCTTACAGCATTTTACCTGTCCTTGCCATTCTAGCTGCCATCCTCTGCAGTTTGCCAGTATTTCTGCAGTGACAACACTTTGATTCCTTACTCATTTTCTTTTGTGTATCTTCTACAGGTGTCTTCTGTCTGGTCACGATGGGGTTATGTAAAATGTCGCACACCTTTAAAACATATTTTAGGGGCCAGCGCTGTGGTGCAGTAGGTTAAACCCCACCCCACAGCACAGGCATCCTATATGAGTGCCCGTTCGAGTCTCAGCTGCTCCACTTCCAATCCAGCTCTCTGCTATGGCCTGGGAAAGCAGTGGAAGATGGCCCAAGTTCTCGGACCCCTGTACCCACATGGAAGACCAGGAAGAAGATCCTGGCTCCTGGCTTCGGATCAACTCAGCTCCACCTTTGAGGCCATTTAAGGAGTGAACCAGCAGATGAAAGACTCTCTGTCTCTCTCTCTCTCTCTCTCTGTAACTCTTTCAAATAAATAAATCTTTAAAAAATATTTTAGACAATAAACTTAATTTCAACAATATTCTGAAATTTTAGTCTTCTACATATCCCCCCACTTTATATGATCAGTGTCACAAATTGCATCTTTTTATAGTTTGTACTAATGAGTATACTTTTATAGTTCTAATCACTTTATGAGTCTATCTTAAAATTCCATGCAAGATTTAAAGGTGATTTATGTATCACTGCAGTATGAGAGGTGCTGTATTGTCTCTACACTTTACTAGACAGCTTTCTATTTTTTTTTTTTTCATGTTTTTGTGTTGTGTAATGTCCTTTTGTTTCCATGAGAGGGCACTCTAACAATTCTTGTAAGGCCAATCTACAGACAAACACCCTCAGCTTTTCTGTATATGAGAAAAGTCGTCGTCTCTGCTGCAGGGACACTTTTGCCAGACACACGTTGGTTTGGAAGTTTATTTCTCTCAGCCATGTAAACATCTCCTTCCATATTCTTCTTGTCTGTAAAGTTGCAGCTGAGAAATCTGAAAATGTTACAGAAGTTCATTCGAATGTGATGAGACACTTTTCTCTGCTTTAAGGTCCTCCCTTTGTCTTTTTTTTTTTTTTTTTTTTTTTTTTGACTGTTCAATCACAATGTTTCTCTATGGAATTCTCTTTAAATTTATCCTCAAGTTAGTCCATTGAGCATCTTGAATGCAGATGTCCACATCCAGGAAGTTTCCAGCCGTTGTCTCTTCAGATGAGGTCTTTGCACTGTTCTCCCTTCTATGTTATAGTCTCCCACACTTCTCTGTTGTTCCAATAGTGCTGCCCCGTAAGTTCCTTCAGCTTCTTCCACTACCCTTTATTCTTTCTCCTTGTCTGACTCAGTAATTTCAATGACCGCTCATTGAGTTGGCTGATTATTTTTCTTCTATTTGTTCGATTCTACTATTGAACCTCTTCTGTGAATTTTTCAACTTACTGTATTTTTCAGATCCACAATTTTGCTTATTGATTTTTCATGGTTTCTTTCTGTGCTCATGCTTCAACATTATTCATTTTTTAATTTTACTTTAGTTTTCTCTTTGTGTTCTCTTATAGCTCTTTAGAGTTAGATTCTAGATTTACTTTCTTTGGTCGATCTATATTTCTTTTTTTCATATGCTTTTTAGTTTTTGTTGGGAGTTAGGCATTTAAATATTCCTTCTTTATAGACTGGACACTGACAGGGCAGCACTGTCAGCCCAAGAAGAAATTAAGGACTCCGGTGTTTTTAGACATTTTCTCTGGGTTTGTACAAGAAATTTCCCAATTACACAGATTTTCCCATCTCTCTTAGGAGCGTCTATAGTTGCTACAGCAATCCAGCTTGTCTTTATTCCTAGTAGCCCTTGGGCATCCAAAATATTCCGTCAGCAACTTGAGTGCAGAAGCACAGGAGCCAATTCCTTGGGTAGCCCACAGAAATGCCAGAATGTTGGATGACTGTTCCAGTCACCTATTTTCCCCAGGGGAGAGGCCCCATGCTGGGCATTTTCTCACAATTGCACTGGTTTAGGGGAGAGCCACTGTGGGAAAAAATAAATGACTTGGGGCTGTTGTTGGCTTCACGTTTGTTTGAGCTATGCAGCTTCTTAAATGGTTTCCAAAGCTCTCATACTTTCTGGATGTTCTGTTGTTGTGAGATAGGTGTTTCTGAAGGGAATAGTATTGCTGATAGCAATCATCTTTATGGATTTGTCTCCAATATAAGCAGTTACATACGCTGAAGTTCCTAAGTTTGGTCCTTCACTGGGATGACACTGTCTGCTAAATGGCCCGGAATCTCCATTCTCACTGAATGACAATCAAGAAATAGAGGTATGGAAGCATAAAAATGTACCTGGCTTTGATCTAGGGACCCCATTACCTGGATTTTTATATCATGTCTATAATTAACTAAAATGAAAACCATACAGGAGCAAACATCTTTATTTATGTGAGACTTAATAATGCAATATTCTAATGAAATATTTGGCAATTGATAGATGTGTAAATATAACACAGGTAAATGCACTCAGTAATGTTGCATTGTTGCAACTTGATACGTGAATGAAATATGAGGCTATGTACCTTGTAGTATGAAATGAAAATTGACCATTTCTATGAACTTTTAGAACAATATAGTAAAGCCCCCATTGTGAATTCATAGATATCTAAGATCCTTTCACTTCTCTGAACTTGTGAAACTGTTTTACCAATGTGGTGTGGTCCACAGTTCCTTCCTGAGATGCCTGACTGGTCTGTCAGATGTGCTGTCTTCATTACAGTTGGCTAGCACACCCAGCAGCTGAGCTCCAGTAGCATTGTCATTGCACAAAGCTGAAGCTCTGGATCCATACACAGCTCCCCTTTCCATGCCACTCCAGCCCTTGGCAACCACCATCCTCCTCTGTTTGCCTGATTGTGGCTCCTACAGGTATCACAGAGGTGGCCCACACTATACTTATCCTCTGGTTACTGACTTGACTCAGCATTGAAGTCCTCAGGATTCCTGCATGCTGTTTCATGGGATAGCATTGCCTTCTTTAAAGGCTGTGTAACATTCCTTCCTATGTGTACCCCCCACGTTTTCTCTATTCACTTGTCTATCTATGGTGTTTGCATTAGCCCCACCTTTTGGCCACTGTGAACAATGCTGCAACAAACCCAGGTATACAAAAAAAATTGCTGTTACCATAATTAGATTGAACATTCAATTCATTTTCCAATAAAGATGCTGCTTATTTTGCATATAAAAATAGTTTTCCTTTATCTTACTCAAAGAAATCTAAAAGTGTATAAATGCAGATCCTAGGAGATAATCTGCTTTTCCAAAGTCACACAGTTAACGTTAGCTAAAGGCAGCAATGAGGCACTGTGATCACGGAGAAATCTCATAGATGGCTTCAATATACATCATGGAAAATCCTATTTATCAGAAGCAAACAGATCATAAATGGGACATATAAACAGGAATTTGGTGGTGCTCCAAACTTCGACCCATCTTTAAGAAATATCTTTCCATTTCATGATGTATGTTTTAAAATGGTTTACCTACATGTACACCTGTATACATACTTGCACAATCTTAACATTTAGATCCAGTCATTTTTTGTCTGAAATCTATGGTTTTGAAATTCCACAGACTGGGCCGGCACCGCGGCTCAATAGGCTAATCCTCCACCTTGCGGCACCGGCACACCAGGTTCTAGTCCCGGTCAGGGCACCGGATTCTGTCCCGGTTGCCCCTCTTCCAGGCCAGCTCTCTGCTATGGCCCGGGAGTGCAGTGGAGGATGGACCAAGTCTTTGGGCCCTGCACCCACATGGGAGACCAGGGGAAGCACCTGGCTCCTGGCTTCGGATCAGCGCGATGTGCCGGTCACAGCACACCGGCCGTAGCGGCCATTGGAGGGTGAACCAACAGCAAAAAGGAAGACCTGTCTCTCTGTCTCTCTCTCTCTCACTATCCACTCTGCCTGTCAAAAAAAAAAAAAAGCAAAGAAATTCCACAGACTGAACCCCAGAACATTTTACAGGGACCTTTGCAGTCAGGACCTTTGCATGAATAATGGTTCCATGGTTTCCCGCTGCTCCGTGGTGGACATGGGTCCCTTACTCGAGAACTGGAGCTGCAGGCCATCCAAACAGGCAGATGTCCTGTACTTCGGCCA
The DNA here is from genome assembly GCF_964237555.1 of Oryctolagus cuniculus. Taxonomy (NCBI): domain Eukaryota; kingdom Metazoa; phylum Chordata; class Mammalia; order Lagomorpha; family Leporidae; genus Oryctolagus; species Oryctolagus cuniculus. The sequence continues at coordinate 588,922 of NC_091437.1, read as the reverse complement.
GGCCTGTCGGGACCGCTTTGAGGGCTGTCTTCTGCTGTGTTTGATTACATAGGTCCAGGCTACCCAGTTTTGAACCCCTCAACATAAGTAATCTGGCAGCATGATTCTGAATAAACCTAAAGTACCAGACAGCTGAGACAGTTAAACCCCAACAGTGTGGGTCCTCCATGGTGCATGGAACATGATTTCTACTCTATTCTGACGCTAGACCAACCTGCCAAAGAGGGGTCTGTCTGCTCCCTGTCTGGAACACCTCCCCAGCCTTCCTCCATAATCTGTGGCAGCAAAGATGCATCCACATTAAGTGAGTTCCTCCTAAAGACATGATCTGAGAGGGGCGTTGGGGTTGTACTGCAGTGTGCCTACTGCAGGAGAAAGTGTCATGAAATGTCCATCTCCCGTGTCTGCTAACCACTTCGATCTGAGGATTCACCCAAAACGTAGCATCCAATCCTCAGAGATTGGCATGATGCAACTGAAAACTCTAGTTGTGTGGAAAGACACTGGAATTAACAAAACCAAACTTTAAAAGCCCACAATATTAATAGTTGAAATAATTCTGCTTTTCTCTTTCTATATTTTATTTTCAAGAGATATACAACTTAAGAGTATAACATATAATTAATTAACTATAAAAACAATGCAGATTATTTTCAAATACTGGAGCATAAAAATATAAAAGCAGTAACACTTAGGATATTGTCACCTCAGGATAACACATCCTGTATCCCTGATCTACCTCAATCATGAACATACACATGTGTACACATACACACACACACACATGTGCACGTGCACACAAGCCTTAGAAGCCAAGGAGGAGCCACACATGTCTGCTCTTATCTAACTATGGAGACCTTTATTCCTTCTCTTCTCTGAAAAAGGCTCAAATCCCCGGTAAAACACAGAAGGTAGATACTTCTCATTAAAAATATCAGCAACAGGTATAATTTATACACATCACACACATTTATATGTAATCATTTTTAGGTCACTCTTTATTTCACCAAGAAAAATTGACTATTTTTTATTTTAACTTTTATTTAATGAATATAAATTTCCAAAGGAAAAATTGACTATTATGATATCACTTCCTACTAAAACTCAAGGAGGCTATCGTCTGGCAATGGATATCTGGGCTGCGTGCTTGGAAAATTCTCTGGATATTTGGTGACAAAGCACTGAGTGGAAACAGTGCAAAGAAAAGACCACATCTGATCCACAGAGGGCTCCACAAGTAACATCCTAAACACAGGAAAGAAAGTGCAAGAGGAGTGAGGCAGTGTTTTTACACCAGGCACCAAATGATCTGCCAGCTCCTCTTAGACGAACCTCAGGGAACCTCAACCAGCGAGGTGCAGCTCCTGGAGCTGCAACTAGGAGGGGCCCATGTCCGCGGCACATTTGCACGGGTGGAACACCGCTCACAACCTCAGATATGGGGAAGCAATGACGAGGAAACATAAAACTCATGGCGCAACATATTTATATTAACTTTAATAAAATTCTAATAGGGAGTTACTAACAGTGACTATAGTTAAATAGGAAAAAGAGAAAACATAAGTGGGGCAATTAAACTGATACAATGCAGGCCTCAGCTTCACAGCAGGGAGGCCACTGTCCCAGGCACCAGGCTCACAATGAGCTCAGATCTGCTCCTGAGGTTCCAACACCAGGGCATCACGATGGCGTTCATGGCCTTGAGGCCACTGCAGGCCTCTTCGCTGAGGGCTCCAGCTGGCAGGAGAGGGCGTAGCTAACGGAGAGAGCACAGCCTTGAGTCCACCAAGAGCCTCAGCTCAGGCCTCCCTCCCAGGGCCTGTCCAGGAGCTGCAGTCCTGAGGCCAGCAGTGCCCATGGGACAGGACCTGCTGCCCACCAGGGGGCCTGGGCGATGCTCCCTGTAGCTGCACAGCAGGGAGAGCCCTCCCACCCCCACCCTAGGCTTCACCTAATTCCTGCCCATCACTCACCTCTCGTTTTCCGTGAGAAACTCCACAGACCGGAACCACACGACAAACTCCTCATCACGCTTAAAATAATACTTGCTCGCTGCCACCTGTAGCAGTTGGATTTCTTGCAGGACTGTAATTTCCTGGGAATGGAGGGACACACAGGACACTGTCAGGGCCTGGGCTGGGAACGCTGTGGGGACCTGGTAGGGGAGGGGCTGCGGGGTTCTGGGTGTTTCCTCTTAAGAGACCACCTCCACTCTACCCCATGCAGGCCCCACCCTGGCCTCCGAAGGGGGTGCAAACAGCCCCTCCCCAGGGGCTTCTCCTTGATTCCAGTCCTCTACCTGCACCCACCCTAGGGATGGGTCTCCCCCTCATGTGCACCCAGCCCTCCTAATAGAGCAAAGCTGCAGGGACCAGGACCACCTGTGACCCCCATTCCCCTCCTGCCCTGAGTGAGGACACAGCTGCTCACCTTATTCAGTTTCTGGAAGCTGATGTCAGCCTGCTGGAAGGCAGACAGAGTCCATCAGAACCGCCCCCAGCTGGGCCCAGCCCTGACCCTCCCCTTCATGAGGTCCTCGAGCCAGGCTCTCCCATCCCCGAGCCTCAGGGACCCGGCCCTCCCCACCTGCCCCAGGATCACTCACATGCACAGAGTCCCCCATCGCAGTGTGCAGCATCACCAGGTCTGTCAGGTAGGTGCCAAGAAAGGGGACGACTCCCTGTGCCACAGGGGGTGGTGATGAGCACCTGCTCTCAGCTGCCACATGAGCCCTGGCCCTAGAGACCCCTCCACCCCAGCTCCTGAATCACGGCTCATGTCTTTCACTGGGAGCCATCAGGACCTTGGCAGCCTCCCCCATTCTCCATCCTCCCAGCTACTCCCAGGACAGCAGGCACCCCTAGGACTCCTGCTGGGATGTCCAAGGGCACACAGGCTGTGTGGCCCCCAGTGCCACCTCAGCCCCAAGTGCACTGAGAGCCCAGCTGCCCCAGGCCCTGGCTCTGGTCTCTCTGGTGGAGGCCACTGAGGCAGTGTGGGGACTGCAGGGAGGGCTGGAGGTGGAAGCCCTGCTCCTGTGGCTCGGGCCCTGGTGTGATGGAGGAGTCCCCTCGCCCGGGCACACACACCTTCTGTTGTTTCCGCAGCCTCATCTGTGCTCTCTGCGGATTCTTCTCCCGGGAAGCAAGCTTGAAGGCCCCCTTCTGCCAGGATCAAGGTCAGGGTCACAGGGCCTGCCCACACCTGGGCCCTCTGCTGGGGCCCTGCATGTCTGACCCCCTCCCCCAAGTGCACTCTGTGCTCCCACCCTCACTGGGGGCACCTTGAGCAAGGGGCCTCCCTGGGTCTGCTCCTTGGCTGGCGAGGGTGTTGGGCACCCCCCCATAGCTGTCCTGACTCAGCATCCTATGCCTGCCCTCCTCCTCCTCACTGTCCCCTGGGAGGAAGGCCAGGCCCTACACCATGCATCACCCTTCCTTGTGCCTCACCAACCCCCATGAGCCCTGCACAACAGGCTCATCAGCCCCATCCTCTACTTGAGAAATCAGAGGCCATGGGCAGTGACCAGCCCAGGGCCACACAGGAGAGCCTGCCCTGCCCCCAGCTGACCGGCATCCCACTGCTTCACCCCAACTCCAGCTGCACCCCTGGCCAGAAGTCCATCAGGGCTCTCTGTGTCCTGATCCCTGGCCAGGCACAGCCATAGAGGGAAAGGGCCAGGTGGTCTCAGGAGGCCTGGCTGACAGGTGCTGGCCACCCAGCCCCACTGGGTGCTCCCCACACCCCCAGCAGGGTTGAGGATGAACCACAGCATCTGCTGCACATCTCCCCTGCCACTCAGCGAGTGGACCCCAGGAATCATCTCTAGTGACAGGCAGGGCCTGCACAGGCTCTGGGTGGCCACACTTTGCTGCCTCGATCAGGTGGATGGCGTTAAGATGTGGTCAGGACAGAGCCAGCAGGCATGTGTTAGGAGGCCCCAGGAACTTCTCCTCATCCACCTGGAGATGATGTCATTGCCCTGCGCAGGGTGAGAATCCCAGGACCTCAGGTGATGGGCAGTGGGTCAGGGCAGGACGGACATCACAGCCACAGGTGTCTGTCTCTCATGTGCCCACTGCACCTGATGCTCGGCAGCCGTCTACCATGGGCCCTGGGACACCCATGTTGTTCGGTTCCCCCCTCCCCAGTGCAGGTCCTGGGCAGGCAGATCCCAGGCAAGGCCTGGCTCCCTGAGGAACCGAGGTCACCTGGTGGAAGGAAGGAAGCCCTTCCTGCCACTCTGCCACACAGCCCAGGTGGGGTCAGGGGCACAGAGCCTGTCCTGCCGGCCAACACCACCCCTGCACAAGGCCCTCACCCCACACCTCACCCTACCCCCCAAACACTTGCCCCACATCCCAGCCCCCCTACCTTGGTGAGCCGATCCCTGCTCAAGCCATTGTCCTTCTCACACAGGTGCTCAAATTTTTTGCAGCATTTCCTGTGGAGATGGGAAACCAGGAGGAGCTACTCAGTGTGATGGGAGGGTGGTGAGTGCAGCTCCCTTTACTGGAGAGCAAGGAGGATGCACACGGCCCAGGTGAGTTTCCCACTGAGTTCCCTAAGCCCTGGTGCCCAGGGGACAGGCAGGGAGCTCAAGTGGTTCTCCTGGGCCCCTCCCCTCCACTGAGCAACACTGTTCTGCCTCAAGTTCACCTGCACAGGGAGCTCTGGTGCTGCCCAGGAGCAGGTGCAGGTGGGCAAGTTAAGAACCTGGGTTTGGGCTGGTGCTGTGGTGCAGAGGGTTAGGCTGATGGCTGTGATGCCAGCATCCCATGTGATCACAGGGTGCCCAGATGGAGAAGGCCACCGGCTTGGGCCTGGCCCAGCCACTGTGGCCACTGGGGGAGTGAGCCAGCACTAGAAGGTTTCTCTGTCAATCCCTTTTTCTCCGTAACTCTGACTTTTACACAATACATAAATCTTAAAAAGGAACCAGCGCCTGACACTAAGTAAATGTCTGTGAGACAGATATCCTGGCCTTGGACCGAGGGAGGCAGTTGCCCTCCCCAACTGGTCCATGTCTGGTCCCCAAGTCCCTGGCCACTGGCCCTTCTCAGCTTCATGGGGGTTAGTGCTGAGTCCTGGGGTCCCAGGCAACCCTGGAGCTCCTGGACAAGACAGGCACCCACCTGGAGACTTCTCCCCACGTCTCTTTCAGACGGTAAAGAGAGGTGGACCGCAGAGCAGACAGGATGGCGTGGACCGAGGAAAAGTTCCTGAGGGTCTGGCACTCCTGGAGAGCAGAGCGAATGAGGGAGAAGTCACCTGATCCCCCTGGGCTGACGTCCCCCTCCTGCATCAGATGCCCACGGAGCCACAGGAAGGCACCAGGGCACTGTGGCCACCCTCACAGGGAGAGGATTGGGTTCAACCCACACGGAGGTTCAGGTGGGAGGTGAGCATGCACCCCTGGGGGAAGTGAGTCAGGTCAGGCCCCTCCCTGCCAGGAAGGGCCCAGGGTCTGTGCAGGGTCTTCAGCCACAGGGTGTACTCCCGAGGGCTGATAAAGCAAAGTGGCCATTCCCAGAGTGCAGTGAGCGAGGGCCCTGGCCACCCGCAGCTGACCTTGGCCACCTTGATCCAGTGCTCCACCACACGGGCTCTGTCCGTGGCCTTCATTTTGGGGTCCTTCAAGCATGTGGTTACTACACAATTTGTCACACAGTTGAACTGCTGGACGGTGGCACGGACAGTGGAGGCCAGGTGTTCCTTGCCTCTCTTGTTGCGCTCGGTCCAGACGGAGCCCAGGCAGTGGAAGGGCACGACCTTCTGGAACAGCTCCTGGGGAGGAGAGTGTCCCATAGGCACAGCCACCCCCACTCAGAGTGCAGGGGTGCTGTGCATGGGGCTCACAGCGGTGGGAGCAGCAGCCCACTGAGGGTGCCCAGAGCCCCACGGCCCAGAGCCCATTCTTGGAGAGAAGACACAGAGGTGTTTTCTCCCAGGCATCCTGGCCAACTCCCCATCCCTCAGCCCATCGCCATAAGCCCTGTGCTCCTTGTCCCCATCCCAGCGAACCTCCCTGTGGCAGCTACACCAAGGGGCTCTGTTTGCGTGTCTGCTCTGGGACCCCGTCCAACTCTGAAGCCTAATACTGCTGAGACAGGTAGGCATTCTGGGCAGACTGGCAGGGACGGGGTCCTGGCTGCACCTCAGTGAGTGCCCTCTACCACCACTGGGCCACACCGTACCCAGCTTTCTGTCTGTCGCTCTGTGCACCTGGCATGAGTGTATCCCATCTCTGCTGTGCACAGGGGACAGGTGGGTTAGGACATGAGAAACGAGCCCGGGTCACACTGGGGCTGAGACATGAAGCCTGGGCTGACTCTGGCCAGGGCTTGTGTGGGACGGCAGGTGCCACAGGGACGCCGTGGTCCTGGCCCTGCCCAGCAGAGCCGGCTGCTCACCGCATCCAGAAGCGTGAGCTGTTCTGCCATCGTCCTGGGGGAGAAGGCGGTGATGTCAACCATCTCCGCCCCAGGCAGCTCCTCTGCAGTCCCAGCCCAGCCAGAGGAGGCCTGTGGAGCTGGCCCTGGTGCTGATTGAGCGCATGGGGGCAGGCCCCGTGGGGAAGCTGGCCCTGGCTCTGGAGCAGGTCCTGGCTGAGCCAGTGGTGCTGCAGCTGGCTCCAGAGTCAGTGTGCGGAAGGGTGCTGGCCCTGCACACAGAGCAGGAGCTGGAAGAAGAGAAAGGGTCGCCAACGTGAATCACCTTCCAGTGACCTCTGCAAACCCCGAGAGGTCACACTGCCTGAAGGGGATTCCAGCCCCAAACACCACCCCTGAGAGACCTGCAGACTGTGCTGCCCCTCACCGTCTGCTTTGGCCTCAGGGTGCTGGGCGTGTCCGGGCAGGGCATACAGAAAGTACACCTGGGTCCCCAGATCTCCTCCAGGCAGGCTGACAGGCTTGCAGCCCACCTTCATCTTCAGCAGTGGAAGGCTGGTGCGGCCATGGAGCTCTGCCTTGTACAGGTCTCTGCAGCTTCCCAGGAAGGAAGCCATGTTGCTGGGGATGCAAGCGAGGGCAGCAGGGTCAGAGGCTGGCCTTGGCCATCACACTGCACTGCCTGGGACCCCTCTGTGACTCTGGGACCCTGGGCATGCCTCAGCCTGTCCAGAGCATGATCCCACCCCCAAGCCCTCCTGGGCTGCCCCGGCCGTGGGAGACCTGGTCAACAGGGCTGGTGCACACCCCGTGGTGACATCCTCCCAGTGACCTTCTTTCCTGAGGGGAGGGCCTCCGGTTCTCAGCACGGAGGCTCCAGGCAGACTTGGGAGCAGGTTTCTCAGGATCTCTGCAGGTCTGGGTCTCCTGGGGCAGGGGCGAGTAGTGTGGGTGGAGCTGGGAAGCACCTGTGCTGGGCATGGACCCCTGGCTGCTCTATGCCCCAGCCTCCCCTCTCCTTTGCAGGTCTGGGACCCCATTCCCAGCTCTGTTCTCCTTTCCTTTGTGGGGAGTCCCCAGGCCTCGGTACTCTCAGAGGAGTCACAGGAAGTGGGAGATCCACACCCTGTCTGTCCCTCCCCAGCCACAGACCACATTTCACTCCCACAGTTTGCAGGGACAGAAGGCCTCTGACTGGACCCACAGTCCGTGACGTCCTAGTGGGGCCTGGGCTCTGACATCCTGGCAAGACCATGGGGGGACGCATCCTCTTCCCTCTGACCCTGTGCACAGGACCCAGGCAGGCCTTCAGCTGGGAGAGTCTGGGTCCTCCCAGGTCAAGAGGCCCCGGGAATGCTGTCTGCTTTGCTCGCTGAGCTGTGACGCATGTCTGCAAAGTGACTGCCCAGTGTTTAACATTCACGTGCTGTGGGATGAACCACACACGGACCCTTGCCAGAGAGCTGAGGGGCCTGGGCCCCACACCCAGTGCCCAGGCCCTGCTCTGTCTGAATCAGGGACTGGGGCTGAGGGGCCTCCTTTACAGATGGGAAGGCAGGGCTGCTCTCTGTGGGGTTTTCCAAACCTCGAGGGCTGTGGGCTATTGAGTCCCGAGGGTGCAGAGACCAGAAGAAGAGGGATGAGTGCAGCACCAGCAGCCCTGGCCACAGAGCAGGCACCAGGCCCCTGCCGTGTCTGCAGTCACATGGTCCCTGTCAACCCCTGAGGCTCACGCCCACACCACCCCACTTCTCAGAGGAGCACACAGGCACAGAGAGCCACGGCTAGGGGGCGGCAGAGGCCCCGTGTGCCTGGAGGGCACAGACACTCACCTATGGAATATCTGGTCCAGGAAATACGGAACAGTACTGAAGTCGTCATATGAGCACAGCAGATTGGACAGGTAAGCAATGGTTCTTCCTGGGGAGGCCGGGACCAGGGACTCCTCCAGCTTTGCCCCGGTGCATGGCTGCAGGCTCCGCAGGGGGCAGACCTCCGCCAGGTGCAGTGTGGACACACCTCCAAACTAGGGGGGACCAGCAGGGACAGGAGTCAGGGACCCCCAACCACAGGACTCTGGGCTGGGAGAAGACCCCCTCATAGAGGGCATCCAGTTGCACCAGGTGACCCCTCACATCCCTGGGGGGTGGGGAATAAAAGGCCCAGAGTGACTTTGTTGGCCACATAGAGAGCAGTGTGGGAGAGTGGGGAGGGCAGAGTATCCCCCCAGGGAGGCCAGCAGATGGGAGCAGCAGTGCAGAGATGGCAGCTGGCGGTGTCCTGGCCACAGCCCTTCTGCACGGTGATATGACCGTGGCTGCTCCAGGGGGACACCTCAGCCCCTCTCCCCAGCAAGTGCGGTCTGGGCCTCTGTCTCAGCAGGGCATTAGCTCCTGTGAGAGCGACGGTGACGCTCTGACTCTGCATCCCTGAGTGTGGTTGCATGTGCCATGTGCTCCTGAGGAGGTGATGGACGTTAGGCCAGGCCATGGTGTGGGCCCCAGCTCTGCCATGCTGATAAGGAGAGGGGACAAGGACACAGAGAAGCACGGGAGAACACAAGAACATGGGAACAGAGATGGACATGTACAAGCAGGAGACACAGGGACATCCAGCCCCCAGCACTGTGTGCAAACTCCTGTGTGAGAGCCGCCCTCGTGTGGGCCCTGGGCTTGACTGCCCAGCAGACCAGGCTTCCAGGGGCACTCTCTGAGGCCGTGACCTGCAGCAGGGCAGCCGGGGACGAGCACTGGAATCCCAGCTGAGCCGCAGGACAAATGTCCTTTCTCATGGAACAGGATGGAGACGGGTGGGGGCTCCAGGGCTGAGACCAAGAGACACACTGCCAACACATGATTGCAGTAGTCTCTCTCTCTCTCTCTCTCTATCTCTCTATCTCTCTCTCTCTCTCTTGAGTGTAAGCCTCACCCCTGTGTGTGGGGTTTGGGTTCTCCGTCGTGGGTTGTGGGGAGGTCTGGAAGCACAGCAGAGCTGACCTCTGCCCGGGATCCCGGGCTGGGTGGGAAAACAGTGCTGTCCCACACGTGGACGCTCTTGACTTCGTATCCAGGGAACCACTAGTAACCTGTCCCCTGAAAATCCCACCAGGGCCCGACATGGGGTTGCCATAACCCAGCTGTCAGTGGGCAGCATAGGGGCGAGATCTCTTAGGAACGAGACTGGGGTCAGTCACTCAGGAGTGAAACACCAGAACGGGGCCCAGAGGTGCCTATATCCAGGCTCTGGTCCTCGGCCCAGCCTGCTCATCTTGAGTCCCTGCCTGTGTATCTCCCTAGACTCCTCCTTCAGCCCAGCCCAGCACTGTCCACAGCTGTTGGCCTGACGCACCTGTCCGTTGCCTGAGAAGATGAGTTCCTCACGGGAATCATTGCTGATCTCCAGCGTGGAGCCCTGCAAACAGAGTGCCCAGAGCCAGGCCAGAAGGCGTCAGTGTCCCACAGGAGACACTCCGTGAGTATTTCCACTCCCCAGGTCACATACGTAGGGACATCTGTGTATACCCCCAGCCAGGTGGACTCCAGGGGACACAGGAGAACTCAGATGTAACCCCTGAGTACACAAAAGGGCCCCCAACACCCACTTTCCCATCTGCCATCCCTGGAATGGGTACGGACGACACCACAGCTGTCCTCCAATGCCTGAATCCTGGTGCTGTGCAGGTAGGGCCCCTCCTCTGTTCCCTTCTTGGGAACGGGAGGACAGCCCACGCGGGGTCACCAGAGACTCCGGCCCTGGAGGGACTTTCCGGGGCTGCTAAACCCTGTTACCTGTGGCTGCCTCCTCCCCCGTGGCCACAGGCGTCCATAGTGAGAGCTCAGCCAGCTTGTTACACGCTGGAAGAGACCTTCATTCTGGGCTTTGGCTCTGCGAGAGCCTCGCCTTGAAGGGCAGCAGCAAGGGAACATAGTTCTCCCTGCAACGTTTCCTATCAAGTGAGCTGGCAATGGCTACCACTAGAATGTGGGTGCCTGGTTACCAGAGTTCCATGTTCTGTTGTGGCCCGTCACCAAGGAAGTGAGGTCACTTCCTCCAGGTCCAGTACATGGACCCTTCCAGCAGGAAGAGCTCCCAAGGCCCTCTGGGCTGCTGATTGTTCCTCTCCTGCCTGATGCCATCCCCTTGACTGTGCACAATTCTGCAAACACAGCCCCATCCCTCAGTGCCTGGGAGACCTGGATGGGGTCAGGATCCCAGGTTGAAGGGCACTCAGTTGGAGTCTAAACCTCCTTTTCCTATCATTTCCCAAAGACAGTAGCCTGCTTCTTAGGAAGGCCCCTAAAATCCAAGCTAAAGTCAGTGAGGAAAGCCAAGGGCAGTGTCTACAACAGACTCGAAGCTCCATCCCTGAGTGGGGGGGGGGGCCCATCGGCCAAGGAGATTTAGAGGATGGCCTGAAGCATGTTTCCTGGTCTGCAGTTTGAGTGTCTCTGGTTTGGACATCAGGCATTTCAGAGAACTCCACGAGGAGACCTGAGACAGCGCACGTGAAAGACATCCTCCAAAACTGATGGCAAATCAGCCGTCATCTGCATGTGAGGCCTCCGAACCAGGCCACCTCACAGACAGATAATACAAGCTCAGCATCAGCAACCAGGGCCAGAGTCGAGGAACAAGTCTACTGTTGTTTTCCACTGAAACACAAAGGCCCCCCACAGGTGCCTCCATTTTCACCACGATGCCAACAGGAAGACACTTCCACTTGAAAGCAGGTCTAGTCTCATTCAGCATGGCCTGATTATTTACGTGAGTGCAGAGAGAATAGAGATTGATCATATACACTCCTTAAAAGTCTCATTTCTTGACCTTTTAGTAAAGAATCACAAAATAAGTGAGTTAAATCTACTCCATGCTAGTGAGTCATAGCAAGGACTTGGCTCAGAGTTTGCAATTCCCACAGTTTCAGGTGAAATACTTCCTTCTCCAGGTCCCTAAAACATTTGGAAATTTTGTAGTCCTTCCTCGTTCACCCTGAAGTCTGGAGAATCATAGAAGTCATGGACCAGGCCAGGGGTTACTTTTGTCCAAGGGGTTTTCTCTGCTTCATAGGCTAAACTCTTTTCCCTAGACCAACTTCATCGTGCTGGGTTCCATGCCCCGTCTCTAATACGATATTCTAGTCAAAGTCTTGGTAACAAAACTAATGTTTTCATTCTCACCCACAGCAGCCCTGCTATTGTACTCAGGACTAGGTACCCTCATTACAGGAGGAAGGCTCCCTCCACTGTGTATCACTGCTGTGCAAGTAACTGCTTGTCTGAGAACCACTGGGGACGTCTCCACCCAGGGCCAGAAGGGAAAACAGCATCGCCATGTTGGGACCGCTGTAACTGCCACCACAGGCACACTTTTGTCTGACAAGTCAGTGCTTCCAAAGTGACAATACCTGAACCACCCATGACACTGAATGAGTCCCACCTCAAGGGACACTGAGAAACTTCTACCCAGGAGGAAGTGAGAAGTTTGGGCATTTGGCTTCGCTTATCACTGGTGTCAAGGAGAAACAGTTGAATTCCACTATGTTGAAACAACTATTTAGAAACTGATTAAAATTTCTTCAGCTTTTCTTGTGGATAAATTAATATGATAGGCTGGAAGAAAGATTGTGGCTGACTAAGGTGCCCCAGCAAACACCTCCACGAGGACTACAGTTTGAACAGCTATCCACAGAGCAAGTTGCCGTCACACAACTATGGAAGCTAGGATAGAGACCACACAGTGCCTGGTTTAGTAGAATAGTTGGGAAAGTTGCATTGAAGAAAGTAGGAAGAAAGAGGTGCCATGTTACCCCTGCCCTGGCCCCAAGTAGCACAGTATGGACAGTCAGCTCTTGGTTGGGGGAGGGAGAGAGGAGACAGAATCCCTGTGTCAGGCCCACCGTCACCATCACCAACTTCAGACTCGGGTGGAGTCCAGCAGCCCACACCTGCAGACTGAGTGTTTGGACCTCCACAGCCAGGCCAACTCCACCACCCTTTCCCCAACCGCCAGCTGGAACTGCAGCAAGACCCTGGTTGTTGCAGAGTAGGGCAGGATCACTTCTCAGCCTTTTGGCTAAGATCAGGTGCACAGTAGGGCAGCAGAGGGAGTGCAGGACCCTGCAGTAGAGCTCAGAGCTAGAGCCCACACCCCCGAGACCAGTACCAGGTATAGGTAAAGGCATCTACACACAGGCCAGTCCTCATTGACTAAGCCTCTGACTTGCCAGGCCTTGTGTGGAGGCCTACACTCCAGGGGGAGGGACTCCTTACAGCACGTGTCATCACCAGTCTTTGGAGGCCTGGCAAGTACCCCAAGGTCCCATCCACTGTGGGACCCAGGTGTAGCCCAGCTGGGTGCCAGTCTGGATAGTGAAGCAGAAGCCTTTATCAACCTCTTACAGTCTTTCATAAATAGCACAACTTGCATCGGCTGGCAAAGCCCAACACGGAAGGTTCTAATGGCTCCCATCTCTGCGCAAGTGCTTGTGTATGGAGTCTCGGGACTTGCCCCAGTATGAGGCGGGTAGGGTAAGGTAGGGTAGACCTGTATCAGCATGTGTCACTGTTGGCCTCACCTGGGCCCGCTGGGTATCTTCAAGACTGCACAGAGCCCCACATGTGCCCTCCTACCTCCCCTCCTACAGCCTGTGGCCATCAGCAAGGAACCACAGGACTGTGTTGTTATTCAGGCCAGGAAAACCCAGTGTGAGCAGATCCTAATGGCCCCTGTGCCCAGGCCAGTGCCAGAAGACAGAGTCTCTAGAGCAGTTTCAGTGCCAAGTGGAGCACCGAGGCTCCTGCTGACCACTCTGATACCTCATGCAGCATCACTAGTGGGGTAGGAGCAGCATCAGGCCATGAGTCCACCTCAGCAGCACAAAGACCACAGCAGAGAGGGTGGCTTTAGGTCCTAGCCTGGCTTCCCTAGTTTCAGTGGGCTCTGGGCTCAGGACAGAGATCCTACATGGGGAGTAAGTGCGCAGTGACTCCTGTTTTTGACTTAACAATTGACACTCTTGTGTATGGTGTCAGTGATCACCCTAGGCTCTTGTCATGGGTTACCAAGGCTATGGAAGCCTTTTGAGTTTGCCAACTCTGATCAAAAATTTTTAAATACAAATGTCCATTAAAAACTTTTTAACATTGCTGATGGAATTAAACCATGTGATTTTTCTCACAGGGAATGGAGCAGAGCTCCTCACGCCAGAAAATAGGATTGTGGATGCTCCTGGAGTTTTGCCTATTGGTCCTCCATGTAGTTGTTTATCTTCTTGGCACTTATGTCTTCTGTTCAGAGATCAAATGTTTCCCCACAACTCTCTGAAAAGCCCCTACCACATCCTTGTTCCTCAGGCTGTAGATAAGGGGGTTTAGCATGGGTGTGAGGACAGTGCAGAATACAGATACAGCCTGCTCCTGCTCAGGGGTGTGGGATGAACCCGGTGTCATAGACATGAAAACACACGGTCCTAAGTAAAGACTCACCACTAGAAGATTGGAGGAGCACGTAGCCAAGGCCTTGTTCCTACCTTGGGGGGATTTCATACGAAGGACACTGAGGAAGATGAGGGTGTAAGAAGACATAATGAGTCTAAAGGGGATAACTAGAAATGCAATGCCCATCACAAAGACCACCAGTTCATAGGTGGAAGTGTCTGCGCATGAGATCTTCATGATCCCTGGCATCTCACAGTAGAAATGGTGGATCTCTCTGGAGCCACACGTTGGCAGACTCATGGTGTAAGAAGTATGAGCTGTGAAAGCTAGAATTCCCCCTATCCAGGACACCACAGCCATTTGTAAACAGACTGCATGGTTCATAAATACTGCATATCTCAGGGGGTTACAGACAGCTACGTAACGGTCATAGGCCATGAAAGTCAACAAGATGCACTCAGCACCCCCAAGAGCAAAGAAGAAAAATAACTGGGTTCCACAAGCAAGACGTGTGATGTTCTTCCTTCCAGAGAAAAAGTTTATTGCCATCTTTGGAACAGTGGTGCTAATGAGGGCCTGGTCTACAACAGAAAGCTGGCTGAGGAGAAAGTACATTGGGGTATGGAGCTTCAGGTCCATCCATATCAGGAGGAGCAGCATGAGGTTCCCAGTAAATGAAACCAGGTAAACCAAGATGATAATGTGGATGAGGACACTGACATATTTCATTTGGGGGAAGAGTCCCAAGAGAATAAAATCTGCCATTAATGTCTCATTTCTGTTCTCCATTGCCTTGACTTGTCTGATTGAGCTAACAAAAAGAAGATGAGAGAAAAGTCAAGTGGAATTGTATAAAAATTTTCCAAACATTTCTATCAGTCAGCTGTCACTAAATTAATCTGATGTAACAACAACCCCTTGAATCTGAGTGACTTTTGAAAATAGACACTAATTTTATTGCTCCCACATCTGCAGGTCAAATGGAACATTTTATTTTAGGCTGCAAGACAAGTACATGTGTAATTCAGACATCTTTCACTCTGGGATCAGTAGGTACCTGGGGCTTGTTCTTTACTTTTTTTAAAGATTTATTTATTTATTTGAAAGAGTTACACAGAGATAGGAGAGGCAGAGATAGAGGTTCTCCATCCACTGGTTCACTCCCCAACTGGCTGCAATGGCTGGAGCTGTGTAGATCCAAAGCCAGGGTCTCCCACATGGGTGCAGGGGCACAAGGATTTGGGCCATCTTCCACTGCTTTCCCAGGCCACAGCAGAGAGCTGGATTGGAAGAGAAGCAGCTGGGATTAGAACCAGCACCCATGTGGGATGCTGACGCTTCAGGCCAAGGCGTTAACCTGCTGCACCACAGAGCTGGTCCCTGTTCTTTACTTTTAAAGAAATTATTAATATGTATTTGAGAGGGAGGGAGGAAGGGAGAGAGATGGAGACTGAGAGACAGAGACAGAGAGAGAAAGTCATTTGCTGATTCACTTCCCAAATGCCTGCAATGGCCAGGGCTGGTACCAGGCTGGAGTCAGGAGCTATGAACTCAATCCATGTCTCCCACATGCATGGCAGGGACCAACTACATGGGCCATCAGCACTGCCTCCCATGGTCTGCACTCGCCCGAAGGTAGAATCAAAGGAGCTGGAACTAGGAATTGAATCCAGTTACTCAATATGAGACTCGAGAGCTTTAACAAGCATCTTAATCACTAGGCCAAAAGCCCACCTCTGGGACTTGCTATCCTTAGGGAGGCCAGAAGAAACACAAAAAGGAGCAAGTAGAGTCATGTGATTCCTGTGATTATCTGAGCTCAGCGTGACCTGTCACTGTCATCCACATTCCAACACGGTAGGGAAGTAAACTCTATTCACAGTGAAGCATGAGACTGGGCAAATAAGGAGGGATTGAAGACAGCCAACAGGATCCTATTCACCAATCTTCTCAACGCTTATATATTTCATTCTGAATTTTCAGATATTTCATGGTTTAAATCATCAGTCCTCTACTTAATATGGTCTGTTAAGCCCCAACAATGGAGATTCATGGGTTTCTTGTGACTACAAATAAAACTACAGCCAATTGTTTGAGATCACAAGTAGCCGTTGGATATGCCCCTGGCTAGAACTGCACTAGGTAAATTCATGAATTCTTTTCACATATGGACTTTTCCCTATGGGCTGATTTAAGTCTACGCATGCAGGAACCATAGATGAATGTGCAATAAAGTACAATAAAATAAATCCATGATCCCTGTCCTATGATGGAAACTCGAGAGCATGACACATCAGCCCATGATTTTACTGAGTAGCCAATGTTGTGCATTTCTTTGGAAATAGTCATAAAAAATGATAAATCATATGAGAAAAAATCATGAACAACCACTGAATCAGTTTCTATGAACTGCAAATGAGAAATTAGACTGTGCCTGTATTCCAGTTGGAGAATATCTATTGCCGCCAGCCTCCAAAATCACAGAAATAGAAATAAAAGTCTCCTGTGCCAAGCAATTTTGAGCAACAGGGACAGAAATAAGCCTGGCTTATCATTCTCATGATGACCACATCACTAATTATTTAGATGAGAGGAGGCCTTAAGAAAACACATAAACCCATAACAAACCTGGAGGGTCATGAAACACACCTGAGGGACAGAGAAGCCTTGCTCATGTCTTCCATCTGGGAGAATGGCACTTGTAAGTTCCATTATCACTTAGACTGTGAGTGGTTTCTCTCTGAGAAACCTGGGGCATTGGAAGCTTCAGCTCATTTGCACCAGTGTCATTTCAGGGATATTTTCTTCCAGATAAGGGTGAATAATGCTCCACAGTAATCACTTCAGCTACAGTGCCTTTCCAGATATTGTTAATTTCAGTGAGAAAATGGATAATCTCCAACAGCAGGCACTCAACTAAGCTGCTAAGGGCCAGATACGACAGTGCTCCTATGCTCATACGTTACATCTATCCAGCTCATCTTAATGTGTACCCTGACTCCGTGTGAAGATGCCCTGCATGCTTCCTTTCCCTCACTCTCCCACTGCTCCTCCAGCCTCACAACTTTTGGTTTTCTTTATTCTGCCAATCCATAAAAACACATGAGTTTGGAACTCATGAGCCACATTATAGTGGAATATCCAGAAGAAAAAATAAAACATCTAGTGGATGCATCTGGGTACTATGAACCCTTGGGTCATCAGAACCACATGAATGAGCACCAAGATTTTCCCACAGTCCTGTGTGTGATCATGGGGCTCCCTAGAGCTGATGCTCACATGAGGGGAGATGCAGCACTTCACTGCATCAGCCACAGAGCCATGGAATAGGGGGTGCAGGGGGCTGGTCTCGGTGTCCTCCCTGGTGTCTACTCAGTGCCTGCAGGATGCCTCCCCAGCACAGCCTCAAGCTCTCTGCTCCTTGGCTTCAGGACCCACAGGAGGCCATCATCACCCTAGAGAGGGAATGGAGGGGTAACTCCCTCAAGGATTGCATCTGTTTTCAGATGTTAATGTGGGAAGGCCATAGACATCCTTTATGGAGGATGCTTTCAAAATTGCAAAGGAAACTAATTTTGGTCTTAAAAACTCACCGGTTTTAGAATCACAGATTTTTTGGTGGATGAGCATTTGCAGTGACTAAATGAGGTACTGGACTCAGTATCAACACAGTCTGCGCCTGGACTCTCACACAGCCTCACTGCCCCTGTAATAGGTACCCATGACCATCTATCTCTTTTCCCATCCCTTGCTTGGGAGAAATTTCATTGTCTTATTCTTGTGTTTAATCTCAGCACTAAGACTGAGTGTCCAGCACCCAAGACTATGCAGCACAGAAAGGGAAACAGAAAGGGGTGGGCAAGAGGGAGTGAAGGAGCAACAAGGAGCCCCCCACCCCTGGGACCCAGGTCCTGCAGGGAATCCCAAGGGTGCCATCTCATTTGCTCACTAGGGTACGTGATAAGTGAGGTGCTACATTTGCCTTTATACTCATCAAACCTAGAGGGTAAACTGTGGGGTAAGAATATCCCTGGTTCTCTCAGAGCATCCCCATTGGGGGCCTCCCAGCTTGGTGGGTGACCTGGTGAGCCTGCCCAGGGTGGACACCTGACCAGGTCTGCTTCATCTTCCCAGGAGACTGATCTCCATCAGACTTGGATAGTATAGCTTCAGTTCTTCCAGTTCTCTTTAACCAGGTGATTTCAGCATTACACCATTTTTCACTAAAACCTAAACATCAGAGAATAACTAATTTGTACATTTAAGGTATATTTTGGGGGACTGGTATAGTAGCACAGAAGGTTAAGACGTCACTTACAATGCCAGCATCCCATATCAAAGAGCTGATTCAAGTCCTGGCTGTTCCACTTCGAATTCGGTTCCCTGCTAATGTGCCTGGGAAGGCAGCTGAAGACGGCCTAAGTACTTGGGCTCCTGCTACCCATGTGGGACACCCAGATAGAGTTCCAGGTTTTTGGCTTCAGTCTGGCAGAGCCTCAACTGTTGTGGCCATTTAGGGAATGAACTAGCAGATGGAAGATCTCTCCACCTCTATGTCACTCTGCCTTTGAAATAAATAAATCTTTTCTAAAAGATATATTTCTGGCCAGCGCCGCGGCTCACTAGGCTGATCCTCCACCTTGCGGCGCCGGCACACCGGGTTCTAGTCCCAGTCAGGGTGCCGGATTCTGTCCCGGTTGCCCCCTTCCAGGCCAGCTCTCTGCTGTGGCCAGGGAGTGCAGTGGAGGATGGCCCAAGTCCTTGGGCCCTGCACCCCATGGGAGACCAGGATAAGTACCTGGCTCCTGCCATCGAATCAGCGCAATGCGCCGGCCGCAGCGGCCATTGGAGGGTGAACCAACAGCAAAGGAAGACCTTTCTCTCTGTCTCTCTCTCTCACTGTCCACTCTGCCTGTCAAAAAAAAAAAAAAGATATATTTCTGAACAAAAAATCTGTAAGATAGGTCATACTTGAAACAGCAATGGGTAACACATACATGCTAAGTAGAGGTCACAGTTTTAAGTACCTTGCACTTAGTAATTACCCTCATGGGCAGTTTGCTATGTCATATTTTACAGATAAGGGACCCCAGCAGAGAGGTTTGCTCACTTATCCAAGATGAAATGGGTAAAAAGTACAGAACCTGGATTTGAACCTAGACAGGCTGATTCAGAGTCCGTGTGCCATCTCTTACCTGTGGGTGATGACTGAGCATCTTATCCCCTCCCATCCAGACTTCTCCTCTGCCCTCCAGCTCCCACACCCCTTCACACACACAAACCTACTGACACCCACACTCAGAATCCTGCTCCCATCTCTCACCTTGATGAGAACCAAGTCAGGAACCAAGCATCTCAGATGGTGGGCAGGTGGAGAACAGTGTCACCCGGTGGCCTGTCCTCTGTCAACACCAGTGCCTGTCTCCCAGTCCAAGCCTTACCCAGGTAACTCTTCTCTGCCCTGCTTCCATGCAGACCCAGCAATCCCTTCTGGCTCTCAGTGTCTGGGATCCCCCACGTGTAGGTTTCAGGTCCTGTGGAAATGAAAGTCTCATAAATTGCTGAAGGATTCTAATTTACACACTTTGAAAGAACTGACCTGGAAGTGAGCTTCCCTTCACTCCTGGCAAGAACCAGATGACTGATCCCAACTAAACCTCAAGTTTATGAAGCTGTTCCAGCCGGTCACTATCAACCTTGGAAACTGACCTCCCCAAAGGGAATCAGGCACATTCTTCACAGAAAATCACCCCCAGACGATTCAGTTAATATTTACAAAGAAAACACTGTGGGACTGATGCATCCCTTGCAGGGGGGCTATGGCAATGCAGGAAATGAGAAACAAATGTGAGCTTGTGCATCAGTAAAGGAACTGCCTGATGAAATGAAACACTGCTGTTATGTAATCACTTCTGGGGGCTCCAATCACCTTTGTCCATTAGGAATTCTACCCCCAGGCATTAATTAACTTTTCTCTGAGAGTTGCTTGAATTTCTTCCAGATTCAGGAGGAACTGCCTAACCAAGTGGGAGGGACTTGGAGGGTACAGATCAGATATGTGGGTGCTGCATCCAAGGCCACAGAGGTCAGGAATGCTCAGGCAGGGCACAGGGTGCTCCCGAGCTGTGAGATCCTGGCACAGCCTCTGATGTCTCCCTTTAAGGAGAGACACAAGGCCCCTATCCACGCACTCCACTGATGTCTTCCCAGAGAAAACATACGGACCTAGAGTGTGCAGTAGGGGGTGAGAGAGCCAGTGTAGGTGCCCACAGCAGGTGAGACTTGCAGCGTTGTGAGGTCTCCTTGCCCGGCCTCTCTCACCACTAGGGTGGTGGACTCAAGGACAGCAGCTGAGTCCTCAGAGGCAGAGGGAACCTCACTCCCAGGAACTGTGTTTGTGTTCTTTGATCTGTCTGGAGACTCCCTGAGGACCCAGTCCTGGAACCCCCTCAGCAATGGCAGCTTTGGTGGAGGGCATTTGTCAACAACATTCAAAGGCAAATGCACCACCTGCTGTCATCAGAAACAAGGACCTGTCAGCTGGGGCAAACAACAGACAGGGCAGGCTGAGGGAGGGAGAGGCTTTCAGGAATAAGGATGTGAAACTCTCCATGGCACCCTGAGAAATCAGGCAGAAGTGTTCATATATTTTTAAAATTTATTTATTTATTTGAAAGGCAGAGTTACAGAGAGACAGAGGCAGAGAAAGAGGGAAGGGGTCTCCCATCTGCCGATTCACTCCCCAGATGGCTGCAACGGCCAGAGCTGCCCCAATCCAAAGCCAGGAGCCAGGAGCTTCTTCCAGGTCTCCCACATGGGTGCAGGGGCCCAGGACTTGGGTCATCTTCCACTGCTTTCCCAGGCCACAGCAGAGAGCTGGATTGGAAGTGGAGCAGGTGGGACTCGAACTGGCGCCCATTTGGGATGTCTGCACTGTAGGAGGCAGCTTTACTCATTACTCCACAGTGCCGCCCCCTGTGTTCATATTATTAAAATGTCTAAACTACCTAAAATGATTTACAAATTCAGTGAAATTTCTTCAAAATAAAACTCCAATACCATTTTTCATAGAAATAGGAAAAACAACCCTAAAAAATCATGTGGAATCACAAAATATCCCACCCAAACAGTCTAGGCAATCATGGGCAAAACTGGAGGCATCACATTAGCTGATTTCAACCCATATTAAAAAGCCATTGTAGGTCGGCGCTGCGGCTCATTAGGCTAATCCTCCACCTTGCAGCGCCGGCACACCGGGTTCTAGTCCTGGTCGGGGCGCTGGATTCTGTCCAGGTTGTCCCTCTTCCAGGCCAGCTCTCTGCTGTGGCCAGGGAGTGCAGTGGAGGATGGCCCAAGTCCTTGGGCCCTGCACCCCATGGGAGACCAGGATAAGTACCTGGCTCCTGCCATCGGATCAGCGCGGTGCGCCGGCAGCAGTGCACTGGCCATGTCAGCCATTGGAGGGTGAACCAACAGCAAAGGAAGACCTTTCTCTCTGTCTCTCTCTCTCACTGTCCACTCTGCCTGTCAAAAAAAAATAAAAAATAAAAAAATTTAAAAAAGCCATTGTAATTAAAACAGACTCATCAACCAATGGAAGAGAATAAGGACCCAGAAATAAATCTACACACGTATGAATCATTGTCCACAAAGATGGCAAGAACACATACTGTGGAAATGACAATCTCTTCAGTGAATTGTTTGGAGAAAACTGAATATGCAAATGTAGAAAAATTGCTAACTATATATAACACTTATCATATACATTTATATATATGCATATATATATATATATATGAAAATCAGCCCCAGTGGATTAAAGACTTAAATGTAAGACCAAAAACTACACAACTACCAAAGGAAAACACAGGGAAAATATACTCCATTGTTTGGATGATGATTTTTTTTAGGTTTGACCCCTAAGGGGCAGGTACTAAAAATAAAAAAAAAGACCAATGAGATCACATCTAACAAGCTTCAACATGATAAAGGAAACATAACAGTGAAGAATGACTTGTGGATTGGGAAAAAACATTTGTAAGCCATAACCTGATAAGGTATTAATATTCAAAATATATAAGGAACTCAAGTCAATAGCAAGAAAATAAACAACCTGATTCAAAAAAAAATGGCTACAAAACATGATAGACATTTTGAAAAGCATACAAATGGCCACAAAAATGCTCATCAGGGAAATGCAAATTAAGACCATAATGAGATATCACTTCACACAAGTTAAAATGGCTATTATCCAAAAAATGAAAGCTAACACGTGTTGGTAATGGTGAGGAGCGAAAGGAACCGTTTCACCCTGTTGGGAGAAATGTGAGTTACTAGAGCCATAATGCAAAATGGTACCATTTCCTCAAAAACACTAAAAATAGGAATTACCATATGACCAGGAAATCCTACTACCAAGTATGTATCCAAAAAATCTGAAATCAGTATGTCAGACAAGTCTGCACTTCTGTGTTAACCAAAGCACTGTTCATAATAACCAAGTTATAGAATATATCAATATTATATTATACAATAAGTGAATGATAAAAATGTATAATATACTGAATAAAATACTATTCAGCCTTTTTAAAGATTTATTTTGAAAGTCAGATTTATAGAGAGAGAGGAAGATACAGAGAAAGGAATCTTCTATTCACTGGTTCATTCCCCAGATGGCTGCCAGGCCAAAACCAGGAGCCTGGAGCTTCTTCCAGGTTTCCCATGTGGGTGGCAGGAGCCCAAACACTTGGTTCATCTCCCATTGATTTACCAGGCCACCAGCAGGGCACTGGATCAGAAGCTGAGCAGCCAGGACATGAACCAGCACCCATATAGGACACCAGCACCGCAGCTGGCAGTTTTACTGGCTCTGCCACAACACTGGCCCCTATTCAGCTTTTAAAAAGAAAGAAATTTTATTATTTGAAACTATGTTGTTAGAATCAGAGAACAGTATGCCAAATGAAATAAGCCAGACACAGATAATATGACAAATACTGCAAGTTCTCACTTAAATGTGGAATCTAAATGGTTGCTATCAGAGGCAAGAAGAATAATAGGGTTTTTCCTTTAGATATGTTGACAGTGTGATGAACAGCGTAAATAATAATGTATTGTACAAAATCACTGGAAATAAATTTCAAATGTTCTCATCACAACATGTGATCAGTATTTCAGGTGATGTATAAGCTTATTTGCTTGATTTAATTATTCTGGTTTTTGTGGGGTTTTTTGTTTGTTTGTTTGTTTTTTGACAGGCAGAGTTAGACAGTGTGAGAGAGAGACAGAGAGAAAAGTCTTCCTTCTGTTGGTTCACCCCCCAAATGCTGCTACGGCCCGTGCACTGCGCTGATCCAAAGCCAGGAGCCAGGTGCTTCTTCCTGGTCTTCCAGGTGGGTGCAGGGCCCAAGCACTTGGGCCATCCTCCACTGATTTCCCAGGCCACAGCAGAGAGCTGGACTAGAAGAGGAGCAACCAGGACAGAACCAGCACCCCACTGGGACTAGAACCCAGAGTGCCGGTGCCGCAAGCAGAGGATTAGCCTAGTGAGCCACGGCACCAGCCTGATTTAATTATTCTACATTGTACTCATAAATTACATTATTGGGGCCTGGTACTATGGCATAGCGGGTAAAGCCACTGCCTGCAGTGCTGGCATCCCAAATGGGCGCCAGTTCGAGTCCCACCTGCTCCACTTCCAATCCAGCTCTCTGCTGTGGCCTGGGAAAGCAGTGGAAGATGACCCAAGTCCTGGGCCCCTGCACCCATGTGGGAGACCTGGAAGAAGCTCCTGGCTCCTGGCTTTGGATTGGGGCAGCTCTGGCCGTTGCAGCCATCTGGGGAGTGAATCAGCAGATGGGAGACCCCTTCCCTCTTTCTCTGCCTCTGTCTCTCTGTAACTCTGCCTTTCAAATAAATAAATAAATTTTAAAAATATATGAACACTTCTGCCTGATTTCTCAGGGTGCCATGGAGAGTTTCACATCCTTATTCCTGAAAGCCTCTCCCTCCCTCAGCCTGCCCTGTCTGTTGTTTGCCCCAGCTGACAGGTCCTTGTTTCTGATGACAGCAGGTGGTGCATTTGCCTTTGAATGTTGTTGACAAATGCCCTCCACCAAAGCTGCCTCTCCTTCTCTCTCTGTGTAACTCTGACTTTCAAATAAATAAATAAATCTTTCATTTAAAAAATAAATTACAGCATCATTATGTACCCTATAAATAGACATGACTGTAATTTGCCAATTTATAATTTTAATTTTTTCTATAAAGTTACAAAACAAGAAATTTATATGTGACCAATGCAAAAAACATTTTTGAAGGGTTGTTAAAAGACTCAATAGAGAGAAAAGTGACACAAAGATGCACATGTTCTCTAGGCAGCCATGAGACACACCCCTCTACTGGAGGAGGAATGAGACTCTCCCAAAGCAAAATGGTGCAACTGTGGGGGTCAAAGTATAGCATAATTGTGTGTTTTTCTTTAAAAAGATTCCCTACATGGAAGTGTGAGCATGTAGTAAGTTCTCTAATTGTACAAATACCCAGGAGAGCCTTGGAATTCCGCACCGTGGTCCCCAGGTCCCTGATGATGGTGGGTCCCAGAGGCCATCCAACAGTGTGGTTATCAGCTGTAGCTGATTACCTGAATTTCACCATCTGCACAGGGACCCTTCCTGTTGCTCAAGCCTCCCACAAGTTGTGGCTCTGGCAAGGTGACCAGGAAAGAAGTGCCAAGGTCAGGCAATACTAAGGTCACCCCGTGACTTCTCCAAAGAGCACAGACTGAGAACAGCTTCACAATCTACAGGACATGGCTGGGCGATTGGTCCATCTCCTTCCTCCATCCATCAGAGACAACACAGAGAGACAGCATCCTGAGCTCTCAGTAGACACCACCTGCACCACCCAGAGGAAGGTGCTTCACCTTCTGGGGTTCAGTGCTCCCCACCATAACTCAAAGTCTGGAGAATGATGTCAGACAGATAAAAGTGATTATCTCTGCTGTATCCAGTGCAGGGGAGTATGGAAACCAGCTTCAAGATCCCAACAATTCCTTAGGGATGAGCTGTAGCATATTTTTAAGAAGTACTACAGTGATAATAGAAATAAGAAGTAAAAGGAATACCATCCCAAAATTCAAATTTTCTTCCATTTCTTTTCTACATGAATAAAAGCATCATTTTTACTGGTTTAATCATTATGTAGCTTTTTTCTTTTTTAAGATTCATTCATTCATTGAAAAGCAGTTACAGAGAGGCAGAGAGAGAGAAAAGGCCTTGATCTGCCGATTCACTCCCTAAAGGGCCACAACAATTGGAGCTGGGCCGATCCAAAGCCAGGAGCCAGGAGCTTCCCTTGGGTCTCCCACATGGGTTCAGGGGCCCAAGCACGTCAGCCATCCTCCTCTGCCCTCCCAGGCACCAGCAGGGAGCTGGATCAGAAGTACAGTGTCTGAGACTCAAACCAGCTCCCATATGGGATACGGGCACCAGTGGCAGCCCTACCAGAAGCTACACCACAGAACCAACCCCAGTCATTATGTAGCTTTATATTCTGCTTTGGCGTTTTATCACTGACAGAAGATATCCTCCATGAAGATACATATTTTACATATGCCTACATAATTCTCAGGGGATTAATAATGCTCCATGGAGTAGACTTAACAAAATGCATTTATATGTTTCTCTGTAACTGGACTTTTTTTTCTAATTTCTTACTGATAAAATGTCAGCTACATGAAAATATATGGGAGTATACACCTTACTCTCTTTATTAATAATTACTTTAACTTTTTCCTTTTTTAAATTTTATTTAAGGTAAACAAATTTCATGAATTTCATATATGCACATTTAGGAACATAGCGATACTCCCACCCTACCCTCCTGCCCGCCCATGCTCCCATCCTTCTTCCTCCTCCCTCTCCTATTCCCGCTCCTAATTTTCACAAAGAGCTATTTCATTTCACTTCATACGCATAAGGTTAACCCTACACTAAGTAAAAAGTTCAACAAATATTCTGAAGAAAAAAACACTGTTCCTCAACAGTAGAGACAAGGGCTGTAAACAACCATCAGATCTCAAAATGTCAATTTCACTCCAATACATTACATTTTAGCTACTCTATTAGTTACCACAGATCAGGGAAAACATATGGTATCTGTCTTTTTTGGGACTGGCTTATTTCACTAAGTATAATGGTTTCCAGGTGCATCCATTTTGTTGCAAAAGACAGGATTTCATTTTCTATTTTACAGCTGAGTAGTATTCCATAGTGCATGTGTGTGTGTGTGTGTATGTGTGTGTGTACACACACCATAATTTCTACATCCAGTCATCAGTTGATGGACATCTGGGTTGATTCTGTATCTTACAATTGCTTTCACTTAAATACCCAGAAATAATTAATTTAATTTACACAGTTACAAAGATTGATGTGCACACAAAATTTTGGTATACACAACCTGTACTTTGATCTTCTAAAAAAAAACACATTTGGGAGGGTTTCTTCTGTAGGCTTCTTTGAAAGACCCTGACTTTTGACCCATTCAGCTCTCCAACTATCTACCCAACTGATAGGCTGATGGGTCTGACCCCTCCAGCACTTACACTAACCAGCCAACATGGGAAGGCAGTAACTGCTGTTGGAAACACCCAACTCTTCCCCAGTGGTTTGAGTAAATGGTTTCACTGATGGAGGCAGTGGTAGACAAGTTGTTTTCTGATTTGTTTTGGGAAATATTTCTCCACAAATATTTAGGACATTCTAGAGTTGCATATTTGAAATCACATCCTTAAAATCTGAGGCTTTGGGGAATGGCATTCTTTGGTTTAACTCTTGACTCTGCCCTCATTAATCATGTAGCTCAGAAAACAGATTAAACTTCCTGGCCTCTCTATGGCCCACACAGGTAATAATCTAGATTTCATGAGGCTAGTGTGAGACTGTAAGACTCCTGCCTCAATGACTGACACAAGTGAGTGTACAACAAATAGCATCTATCATTAGTATTATTATTTACTGGAGAGACAGGAGGATAGACTTCCCTAAAGGACTGTAATTAGAGAAAATAATACAAAGCAATAACACTGATAACAAACACAGAACATCAAGCACAAAGCAGCAACAAGGTTCTCCCTGACTTTAGCAGGAAACCACCTTACACATACATTCAGGTGCCCTGTTCAGTGGGACTGAATGTGATCCCCGCACCAATCTCCTGGGCACAGGGCATATATGAAGCCCAGTCACATGCATCTCCCCAAGAGTCAGTTCTTTGAATTTGGGATTAGGCAGTGATGGTAGAGGTGGCTGACAGCTGCAGACAGAAGAACCAGTGAGGGTGGCAAGGAAGGAATTTGAGGGAATAGAAAAAAAGTGGACCAAGGAGAACACAGATGTCACAGCCTTGCCTTTAAACATAAAGTGAGGTCCAGGCATTTGGCACAGTGGTTAAGACACCACTTGGGACACAGCATCCCATATCAGAGTACCTGGTCTCAAGTCCCAGTTCTGCTTCCAATTCCAGTTTCCTGCTAATGTGCACCCTAGGAGGCAACAGATGATGTCTCAAATACTTGGAAATTTGCTACCCATGAGAGAAACCCAGATGGAGTTTCCCACTCCTAGCTTTGCCAGGCCCAGCCCCATCTATTGTGGGCATTTGGGGCATGATCAGTGGATGAAGATCAATCGATCGCTTTCTCCCCCCCCTTCAAATAAAATGAAAAATAATACAACTAAAAAAATGAATATAAAGTACTTCAGCCATGAACCTAAATTTGACACCTGGGTAAGATGAGAGCTTTTTAAAAAGAAACTCATATTATTCCTTTTCCCTCTCTAAATCCCTGGTGGCTCCTTGGAAACAGATGTAGCAGATGTTGACTAGGTTTCTGATAGGACAATACATTAGGGTCAGGAGATCACAGAAGGCAGCCCTGGCTAGGTCCACGTTTGGACAGGAAGAAAGACACTTTCTCCCTGGGCTTTGCTTGCACACTTCCTGGGACTATTTAGGCACCTGGAACCCAAGGTTCAACGAGAATCTCTCAACAATGATGTTTAAAGAGAAACATGGTGGTTGTTACTGGATCCCGTATGTTCCAAAGGAGGATAGTCCATACGCAGCTTCAGGCTCTAGGAATCAGACGTTCAACACTGCCATCAGAACACAATGATCAATAAACACAGGTTGAGTGAGTAAAAGTATCAACAAATAAAAATTCTGCAGCAACAGAACAAGCTTAAATGTGGTTTTAAAAAATGAATACACTTGGCAGATGTGGGAAAGAATCGTCACCCAGATCATCTTGGTATACGTGGCTTGGGAGTAGGGAGGGTTTGCCCATCTGATGCACGGCTGCTTTGAGAATGACAGAGCAATTGAGAATGAGGCACTGGGTATGGGCCACATTTTATCATCTCTTTTGTACTCTTCAAACACAGGGTACCATTTATTGTTCATAAAATAACCATGCATCTGATTTTGAGAAAGAGGCCAAGGTCATATTTTTTCACTGAATTAATGTGTTGACTTGATCTAAAATGTCAATTTACTAGATCTGTGTATACATGCAACCAAAGTCACGTTGTGGGCATCCATGCATGCTGACATAGCTGGCATTCCCAAGTGTAAGTCTGGCACAGGTGTAACACACACTGGCCACTCAGCAGACCATGAGGCCATGGAGTTTGTGGTGACCCAGATCTGGGCTCATGTCTCAGAGCCACCGTTTGCTGAAATCATGATCTTGACCATTAAGCTCATTAACTGTCCAAATTTTTGTGTCTTCATGTACAAAGCAATGAACAATTACTTCTTGCATAATATTACTTACACATCTAACACAAAATGAAAAATAAATACTAGCTTGCTTCCCATTCTGACTCACTTCCAATTAAGAAATAAAACAACAGGACCAAAACAAAACTAGAACTGAAACCAGTTTTAGTAGATGCCATGAAAGAAGGGAGAGGGCAGGAGACAGGCCCTTCCTATCTAATTGGCAGGTGGCATGTAGTTTCCCCCAGACACCAAGATGCCATGTGTACTGATGTAGCTGTTAACATGCACCAAGCCCATCCCAAAGAACCTGGCATATATAATGGCTTGGAACAATAGCCTGGGGGCCCTGGCACCCCAAAGGCATGGCACACAGCTGGGGCACTGTTTTGAGGGGAGCCCCAGCTTCTCCAGAAACCATAGACGTTACCTCAGATCTTGACACTGGTTCCTATCTAGAAGTCACTGAAATCTATGCTGTGCCTCCTTTCTGAAGTCATGTAACTACCTGCACAGAAAACCCTAGGAAACATTCAGGAACCTGGGAGAGAGAATGAGTGGCTTTCAGTTTTGAAAAACTCATCCAGAAGAACAGCAGGGCCCCAGGTGTCTGCCCAGGTGAGGACCCCCCACCCACATTTGTAAAGATTCCCAAAGGACAAAGGATGAACAGCCATTGCCTTCCTCCATGTCCTACATTAGAGACAGTACTCTGTGCCAGAGCCCCTTCTCCCTGTAAGCCCATCCCCCTCATGCTCATTAACCACGGGGCCTCTGCTCCAGAACTAAGCTGGGGGTCTGGAGACAAGGACTGGGCTGTGGTCCACTTCTTCTTGGTGCTGTGTGTGCAGTTCCTTTAGATGTTTCCTTTTAGGTTTTACCTGAGCAGCATCTGGAATTGCATAGCATGAAGCTAAATGAAGCTGACTGACATTATAAAATAATTATTTGAACTAGACTGCCACTTAGTGGCCAGTCCCTCACCAATTTTGCAGATGTGAGATTTCAGAGCAGTTGGAATGGGATCAAACAAGTACTGGCATGGGGTCAGAAGGAGCTTGAACTCACGCCTCCGCCACCTCTGAATGCTGGCTTTCTGTTCATCTGTAAAAGTCACACCTGGCACAGTCCCAGCACACAGTAGGCTGGCTAGTGGATGTATTAGAGCTGTCTGTGTGTCCAGAGACTGCAGAGCTGAGAAATCCCAATGCCAAGTTAGACTATGGAACAAAAAGATGCCTACCTCCCCTCTCCCAGCCCTGTTTCACAGATGACATGACTTACAGGTCAGTCATCCTTGTTGTCAACCTGGCACTGAGTTCTGATTTTGGCCGTGGTTGTAGACACTAAGCAAGTCAGCAGAACTGTGGAAATTCCACCCACAAACCAGGTGTTTGCCTGCCAATAGCAAGTGACAACAGGGCAGCTACTGCTATCCTAGAGAGACTGAGATTCCATGCATAGGAGCCCAGTGCCATGTGCGCAACCAAGTAGAAAGGACAGCCAATCTTCTCACAGTCCCAGATATTCTTCAGAGAGCTGGCTACTTGTGCCAAGTTGCTCAGTTGCTTTGGGGAACACCTCACCATGTCTGAATGCATCCTCAAACTCCAAGCTCAGGTTGTTTTGTTGATATGAATGATGTGAGTTTTTGTGCCTTCCAAAGAATCTCCTTTGACACAACTAAAGGAGCTCCAGTCTTTCCTTTTCATCTAGAGTTAGTGAAGGTTTCCTTCATTGAACCCCATGCAGCCTACTCAGCTGCCACAACATGCATTTCTCGCCTGACTGTTGCACAGGACACAACAGAAATACCCTTGGCGAACACCAGCTTGGGGGAGACAAAATGCACTCAAGGAAACAAGAGCAGGTCAAGAGCTGGCTTTCTCAGCTATGGTACTGTGCATCTTTGGGCTGATTAATTTTGCCATGTTCCTATTCCGTGCATTGCAGGGTGTTAACAAATTCCTGGCCTCTTCCCATGCAGTGCCATTATCACCCACATGACCTCACTGTGACAATCAAAATTGTCTCCTCACTCTGGCAAGTGTTCTCTGGGACAAACCCTTCCTAAGAACCTCTGGGCTACAGTCCTGGTCCCCACAACTGTTCTCAATCATTTCACCTGGAGGGCTTGTGCTCTCCACCTCCTGAGCCCCACCCAGAGTTCCAGAATTGCTGGCCCAAGGTAGAGCCTAAGGAGGCACTTGATCCAGGGACCATCCTTTGCCTAGGAGCCTAGGGGGTGCATCTGGTTGGCACGGCTGTTGTTCCTGTGTTCCCATGTCATTGAGACCCCTAAGTCAGTCATTCCCAGATTAGCTGTAGGTTAGAATCACCTGGAAATCTTTCAACTCTTCCAAATAGTGAGGAGTAGGCTTTGCTATTATTATTATTTTGAGCTCCCCAGATCATTGGAATGGACAGGTCTGGAGACCTCTGCTCTAGACACCTTTACCTCATCTGTGATGTGAAGATTTGGGACTAAGGGACATGAGCTCCCAGCACATGCATCCTCTAGGGCTCAACAGCAGGGCTAATCATGAGCACTCCTCAGGACCAGGTACTCCTACTATCCTCACGTAGGGAAAGGGGGCAAACACAATTACAAATAGGAACACTAAACAGGCTGCAGCTCCCCTAAAAGCGGTACCATGAGAAGAGGCAGCCCTAGGAGGAAAGTGGGAAGATTCTGGAGGTGCTCTGTGTAGGAGACAAATGTCATAGTTTCCATGTGAACTTCCCCAGGGACCTCACCAGGCTTCTGAGCCTCAGCCTGGAGAACAAGAAGGACACAGAAGAAAGAAAAACACCAACAAGAGACACAGATTCCTGATAGAGGCTGTGGATCAGGTCAATGTGAGGTGAGTACACAGTGGGAGGTACAAGAGATGGGCAGTCACTCAACTCCTGCCCTGTGCCCTGTGCTTGCAGCCCCAAAACTGACCACCATGGGAAGTCACGGAAAGGCAATTCCATTGCTTCTCTTCTGTCGAACTCCCAGCAGTTAGAGTCTCTGGCCATCTAGAAGGTGACTTTTTTTTTAGGTTATCACTGCCTTTCCCATAGAGATATATCCTCAGTTGAAAAAATTAAGTTTGTGCTTTACGAAAATCAGCCAAACTGTAGGGACATAAAATATAATTGACTCATAACAGGAAAGCCAGAGGGTAAAAAGGAAAGTCTGGTGCTGGATATAACTCCCCACCCAGAATCGATCATTTGTGTCCAGGACTCCTTCCTTTTCCTTCATTCTAGAGCACTTCAGTGCCGACTATTGCCATTTCTGATGTGGGCATGCTGAAAGACTCTGGGGTAGAAACACATATTTTCTTCCTCTGAAAGACAGTGAGAAAGAAAGCGAATCCACCTAAATAGGATTCAGAGACACCCCATGCACACATATGTACACACAAAATGTACATGTAAACTCACACATACATACCTGCACAGGCACACATCCTACATTCATTGCAATCCTGAGAAACTGCCATGAGAAGAAAACTCAACAGTGCCAAGACAACTGAGGAAACATTTCTGAGAGCAGGCACCACGGCACCACCCTGCGGAGGGGTGTTGGGTGCAGATGGCCAAGGCAGAGGGCAGCGACAGAGGTGGCGATGTTCCTTCTGGTAAGCGTGTTTCTTTTGCCTGCTCACCACACACACTTATAGTCAGTCCTCCAGCATTGGCTGAGGCCACTGTGCACCACATTGTATGCAGAAGGTCACAGAAAGCAGGAAACAGTCCCTTGCTGCAAGAAATCTGCAGTCTACATGGAGAGATTCCATGTGCAACAGAGGAACCCACCCAATCACAACAAACACTCCCCTCTCCTGAAAGATCTCTAGGATGGAGAGTGTTAGGGAACCATTCATGGAGAAAGTAACTGTAGCACCATTTGAAACAAAGTAACTGTAATGCCATTTGAAAGAAAGTAACTGCACAGTAGCACAGCTTGAAAGAAAAGTAGAAAGGTAACCAGCTAGCTGGTAAGATTTGAAAAGGGACGGCCTAACTAGAGGGCCTAACCGCAGTCATTGCCATGACTATGGGACCCTGGAAGGTCAGAATGTGGGCGGGGCTAGCCTCTAGAAACTGTATATAAGAGGACCCTCAGCCTCTCTAAACCAGAGGTCACTCAGCCTCTCTCCCTGGTCCGTAGTGCCTAGTGCCCGCAGGAGTAGGCTTGAGCGATTTCTCCTCCTAGTCGCCTAGAATATCAATAAAGTGTGTTTAGCTTGACCTTCCTCAGTCTCCTCGACTCTTCCTCCACGGCAACCTGGCCAGTTCCCGGAGTGGGAGATCCTGACAGAGAGGCTAGGGGATCTTTGCATGGAGGTATACGTGTGGATTGTGTGATTATTGTGCAACATACATTTGCTTAAATGAGGAAAGGAAGAGTTCTGATGTTTATTGTACACCTGTTACAGGAAAGGCACAGCATCACCATTCTCAACCAATACTTATAATAACCCTGAAAAATGGACACGAGGATCTCTTTTATAGGGCCAAGCAGAAGCTGGGGTTATCATAGTGGTAACAGTACTGATATTACTAGCAGTTCTTCCCAAATGGCACATGGCTCCCCCCAAGCACTCCACATGTATTAACCACTTTGTGCATCCAACACCCCTAACAATTTTCAAGATAAAGAACCTGAGGCTGAGGGGCCTGTCCAACCAAATAGTTTGGAAATGGTGGAGCTGGGGCTTCTACCCCAGCAGCCAGGCTCCAGAGAGTAGGTGCTGAATCTTAGTGCTTTAAGTTGGGTAAAGCCAGCAAAGAACATTCAGTGAAATAAAGGTCAAAATATTACAGACATCAAACAGGTGGCTCAGAGGAGAGGGGGAGAAGGAAATGAAATGATGGGGAAGGTGACAAACAGGATGCAGAGGTTCCCGACCAAGGGTGACTTCGGCCTGATGGGTACATTGGGTGATGTCTGAAAACCATTTTGGTTGTCATAGCCAGAGGGTTTCTATTAGCATCTAGAAAGTAAGGCCATCGGATGCTGCTGAATACCTTGCAAGGTGCAGGACTGTGCATGAAACCACCCACTGCAAAATGCCAATTGTGCCAGAACAGTCAGAGGACTTTGGATCTTGCCTAGAAAGTCAGTGTTTGTTGATCCAAAAATAATTAAATGGAAGAGTTTTCTGCACAAGGCCCACACTCCTCAACAATAAAATTGTGGTGGGGGAAGGTGTTGGACACAAAATCCACTGGTTCTGAGTCATCTGAGACACCAAGCAAGACATGCGCCTACAAGGAGCCCAAACCAGAATGATGCAAGGACATTCTTTTTGGGAAAATATTTTAAAATGAACCTGGGATTTTGCCTTCATTCAGATATGGTGAGGGCAGCAACTCAGAAGACAACGCCACAGAGAGACAGTTTGTCAGTCAGGGCCCCTAAGAGGAAGCAGCATGGCATGCCACACAGGCTGCATGGGAAAGCAGGAGGGGCAGTCAGGAGGCAGAAGAGTGGAGACGTGGCAGGCAAAAGCCTGTTCTGTGGTTTTCACAGTAAGGAAGGGAGGAGTGAGGACAGTGTGACGATGTTGGCAGGTTCTGGGCTATATGGGGTGACTGAGGGCAGGGGTAGTGTCTCAGATGGCAGGAACCTAATAAAACAAGGCCTAGAAATGATAAACGTTCGAGTAGAGGAAAATACTAGCTATCTTTATTCGAACGTTGCACACTGATACATGTATAGATTTATACTATGCTCCTTTAACATGTAAAAATATCATGGTCATTTCAAGAAAGTTTAAGTTAAAACACGGGAAAGGAGGCAGGAAGGTGCGGTTGGTATGGGATCCATCAGATTGCACATGCAAGGCACACTTGCAGAGGGCAAGTTTCTGCACCTGAGCACAGAAGTGCAAGGCTGAGACTCCAGAGAACCAAGGCAACAAGAGGAAAGTGCACAGCACAAGTCTTCCAGCTGGTAAAATTCACCTGCTGGCCAGACACAATGGTTCCACCTATTTTTCTAAGATGTATTGTATCCATTATAAAGGCAAAGTGACAGGGAGAAGAAAAGACAGAGAACAAGATGTTCTATGTGCTGGTTCACTCCCTAAATGGTCACAATAACTGGGACTGGGTTAAGCAGAAGCTAGGAGCCTAGGATTCTATCCTGTCCTCTGTGTAGGAGTAAGGGACGGGTCACCTTCCATTGCTTTCCCAGGCACATCAGCATAGAACTGAGTGTTGGGGGGCATCATCCTGAGCCAGGCAGGGAGAGGCCCTAAGGATGGGGGGGTGTCATCCTGGGCCAGGCAGGGAGAGGCCCTGAGGGTGTGGGGGGGAGGGTGTTGTCCTGGGCCAGGTAGGGAGAGGCACTGAATATGTGTGGGGAGGCATTGTCCTGGGCCAGGCAGGGAGAGGCCCTGAGTGTGTGGGGGTGTCATCCTGGGCCAGGCAGGGAGAGGCCCTGGGTGAGAGTGGGTAGGGTATCGTCCTGACCCATGCAGAGAGAGGCTGTGTATGGGGGAGTGTATCATCTTAAGACCCTCCCTGCAGATGAGCTGTCTGCTGGTGCCATCCCCTGGTCTCCTTTGCCGGACAGCCCTGGAGTGGGACGGGGACTGGCTCACTGGGACACCCTCGTCTGGTCTCTTTCAGTTCTGCAGGACATGCCCGTTTTTCAGGAAGAGAGTATGTGGGGTGCCCCCCAGGTGACCGCCCTTAGCTGCCTCCGGTGAGTGATCTCTGCAAGTCTTGAAACCTTGCTTCTTGTACCTCACAAGGTATTCAGCCCAGCCCAGAAGAGGTGAGACAGGTGGGTCTCAAGCCCTCCTCCCACTCTGCAGGCAGTGATGGCTGATCCAGGCGACTTCAGTCCTGTAACGGCCATGAGTGCGTCCTTAGGGCATGGTCTCGGTGTGCCCAATACCATGTCCTGTGGGGCTTGCTTGGGCTCTGCAGAGATGAGGTGGTGCTGGCCAGGCAGGTACACTGGGTCCTTCTTGCCCCGTCACTGTCTCAGCTGTGACGTCCCATCACAGTGTCTCTCCTCCAAGTGCTTGGTTGGCTGGCATGGCATCATCTGCTTCCATGGAGCATGGGCTCCGTGGACGTGGGCACTTGCTTCATTGCATGCTCCCTGGCCAGTAGGAAACTGAATGAAGAATAGTGGATGTGCTACAGGCTGAGGATCCCTTGTCTGAGGTGCTTGGAACCAACAGGGTTTCAGGTTTTGTGATATTTGCACCCACAATGGTACTTCAAAAAGCTCATGAAAATGGAATTAAAATACAAGTTTTGGGTAGACTTTAGCACAGTGGTTAAGGTGCTGCTTGGGGCACCTGCATCCCATATTTGGGTGCCTGGTTCCTGTCCTGCTGCTCTCCATCCAGTATCCTGTGAATGTGTGCCCTCAGAGGCAGCGTCCATGCCATCCTCGTGGGAGGCCCAGATTGCATTCCAAGCTCCTGGCTTCAGCCTGGCCCAGCCTTGGCTGTTGAAGCATGAGCCAACAGGTAGATCTCTTTCTTCTCTCTCTCTTACTGTCTCTCTGCCTTTCAAATAAAAATGAAAATAAATAAATAGAAACTTGAAAAGGGAATAAAAGATAAGTTTATTTTGATGCCAAAGCATTTTGAAGTCCATGCATACGCAGAGTCTTCCCAAAGGTCATGGAAGATATGTGCCATGAGAGACCCACGTGGAGTTCAGAATGATTTTGCCCCCAGACGAGCTTCTGTGTCAAGTCTGTCCTCCCAGGGCCATTTCTGGGTGGGCTGCTCCTCCTAGGCATGCCCAGAGCCCTGCACACTCTTCCCACCGAGCTGCTCTGAGTGCCAGGTTCCCGTGTTCCTCCTAGTGACAGTTGCTGTTGTTCCTCACAGAGGAGCAGCACCAAGTGTCTCCAGCAAGCCCTCAGGGGAGCTCTGTGTCTTCCCGGGGCTCCACCTCCTGTGCAACAGCATGGGAAGGTGGGGTTGGCCATGCCCACCCTTAGCAGCAGGCCCCTTGAGCCCCTCCTCAGGCCTCTGGGTCAGAATGGGATAGATGTAGGATTTACTAGGTTTTCTGTTTCTATTTTCAGCTCTTTGGAATTTATTTCAAGCAGGGGGCAGGATCGGGAATGGCAAATCCCTTCAGTTCCCCACCCTCCCCCTTCTTGCCCTCTCTGCCCTGCTTTCCCCCGGCGCACCCCACGCTTCCTGAGTCTACACAGCTGCATGCAGGCTGCCCTTGGTGGCTTGCTCACATGACGACTGGCTTCCCAGACAAGCACTGCAGTCACCACGGGGGATTTCACCCGGAAGCAGAAGCCCCCGGCATCCTCGCCTGGCACATGTCCTGCTCAGGATTTCCGGAATGTCCTGGGGGCAGTGGTTCTTGAAGTGGTAGGAGGCAGTGGTGATACAGATCTGTGGGGGTCGGCAGTGGGCACGCCAGCCAAGTGGGTCCTGAGCCCCGCGTGGATCGTGTGGCTGGTCACTGGGATGGGGGTCTGAGTTATTTTATACCTGTTCCCTGGGGAAGAGAAAGAAACAGAGATCTTTCATCCCCTGGCTCACTCCCCAGATGCCTGCAACAACTGAGGCTGGGCCAGGCCAAAGCCAGGAGCCTGGAACTCAGTTCAGGTCTCCCACATAAGTGGCAGGGACCCAAGTGCCTGAGCTGCCACCTGCTGCTTCCCAGAGTGTGCAGAGCAGGAAGAAGTATCAGAAGAAGAGCTGGGACTGTAATCCAGGCCCTCCATACGGCATGTGGGCATCCCGAGAGCATCTTAGCTGCTGCCCTGGTTACCCACCACATAGGTATCTGCTTTTCTGTTACATCTTTTAATCTTCATCGACTTAAGGTTGTTTTGTTTTAAAGATTTATTTATTTATTTGAAAGTCAGAGTTACACAGAGGAGAGGCAGAGAGAGAGAGAGAGAGGTCCCCCATCTGATGGTTCACTCCCCAGATGGCTGCAACGGCCGGAGCTGCATGATCTGAGCCAGGAGCCAGGAGCTTCTTCTGGGTCTCCCCTGACAGGCACCCACATTTGATGCCGGCACTCAGGCCAGGGCGTTCACCCGCTGTGCCACAGCACTGGCCCCCGACTTAAGGTTTTAAGATAAGTCTATTCTCTTTAAAATCTGTTGAGCCATGACTTGCATACATGGTAGGTGCAGTTTGGAGTTGCTCACAAATGGGTGCAGCTGTGTGGCTGCCACAGTCACCAAGTCCCCAAGACACCTGGCAGTGCAGCTGCGCCCCACCCAGCGCCCCATCTGAGAACTTCGTATGAGTGGCATTGGACCTTCGTGGTCATCTGTGTCCCACCCTGCCCCGGCCTGATGCATAGCTGCTGTCCCCCAGTGGGTGCTCTTTTATCACCAGGTGTGTCCATCACATGTCTGAAGTTGTCTGTCCATTTCCCCGTTGGTGAGGAGCTGGTCACTTGCACCCCAGCTGTTGTGTACGTCTGTGGCCCTGGACAAAGTTGCTGGAGGTTGTGTCCAGAGAGCTGCGTGAGGAGCCACCACTGCCCATAGGATTGTCCTGTGGTCTCCCAGCGGAGGGCAGAAGGCCAGCTGGTCATAGCCTCAGCAACTCTTGCTCTTGTCGGAAAATGTAGGCCTTTAAAGGGGATCTTTGGTGTGGCTTTAGTGTGCATTTTCCCACTGACTGAATGATTCATTAGTTACATTTATATGAGGGGTCTTCATAAACTTCATGGAAAATGTAATATGGGAAGACTTTCCTGATACCAAAGCAAACAGCTTTTGTGTGTGTGTGTGTGTGTGTGTTTAAAGATTTATTGACTTGAAAGGCCGAGTTAGGGAGAGCGCTCGAT
Source organism: Oryctolagus cuniculus (assembly GCF_964237555.1). Taxonomy (NCBI): domain Eukaryota; kingdom Metazoa; phylum Chordata; class Mammalia; order Lagomorpha; family Leporidae; genus Oryctolagus; species Oryctolagus cuniculus. The sequence continues at coordinate 550,503 of NC_091437.1, read as the reverse complement.
CTGCCATCCACTGTTTCACTCCCCAAATGGCTTCAGTGGCCATGTCTGAGCCAGGCTGAAGCCAGCAGCCTGAAGCTCCATCCAGGTCTCCCACATCTGCTGCTGCTTTTCCAGGTGCATTAGCAGGGAGTTGGATTGGAAGTCGAGCAGCCAGGACTTGAACCAGGGACATCAGTGTTGCAGGTGGTTGCTTAACCCACTGCACCACAACACTGGCCCCCGAACTTAACCTTTAATTCCATTGTCCACAAACTTTGAAGTACCTGTGTGTGTGTGTGTGTGTGTGTGTGTGTGTGTGTGAAGGCGCTTGAAAAAGTTCATGGAAAATGAAATTTAAAAGTAATTTTAGGGTCCGACCCTGTGGCATAGTGGACTAAGCCTCTGCCTGTGGCGCCAGCATCCCATATGGGTGCTGGTTCTAGTTCCAGCTGCTCCTCTTCCCATCCAGCTCTCTGATATGGCCTGGGAAAGCAGTAGGAGATGGCCCAAGGGCTTGGGCCCATGTACCCGCATAGGAGACTGGAAGAAGCTTTTGGCTCCTGGCTTCCAGTCAACCGAGCTCATTTGGAGAGTGAACCAGCAGATGGAGGACCTTTCTCTTTGTCTGTTACCTCAAGTCAATAAATCTTTTAAAAAAATCTTTTTTGTAAAAAAGTAAGTTTAAGGCAGATGTGGAAGATACGGATGGAGCTCCAAGGTTTGATCTGACCCAGGACATTTGGGATGTGAGCCAGCAGATGGAAGATCTGTCTCTCTGCCTTTCAAATTTAATTAATTAATTAAAATTAAAGGAGATAAATTCCAGAAAATTTATTTTAAAAATGTTTATTTTGATGCAAAAATTTTTGAAATCCATGCAGTTTTCTGACTTGTGGCACTCTTCGGTATTAGGGTCAGGCACATATATTTTGGAAAAATTTTTATTTTTGATTTTTTTGATGCTTATAAATGATATATTTGGATTTTTTTCATTTATCCTCCAGGTGCTTGTGACAGTATATAAAAATATGCTGAGTGTTGTGAACTGACCTTCTCAGATGTGTCTGAGGGTTCTGTGGGGTTCTCTGTGACTGGGTGTGGGCATTTCAGCCTCCAGGCTAGGAAGGTGTAATCTGATGATTTTCTGCGTGAGGCCCAGAAGGCTGTTGATGAAATATCATCACCCTTCTTTCTGAATCTTCATCATCAAAGTGGGAGTGATGACATGGTGTATGCATTCTTTGCTATGTTGACCTCTTTCTCACTTTTTAAATCTATATATAAAGATCTATTATGGGGCCAGCAGGTGGCTTAATAGGTTAACTTTCCGCCAGTGGCAATGGCACCCCATTTGGGCACTGGTTCAAGTCTCGGCTGGATTGGAAGTGGAGCAGCTGGGATTTCAACGTGCACTCATGGAATGCAGGCCTTGCAGGTGACTGTTTAACCCACTGCACCACAACATCAGCCCCATCACATGTGTTTGTAAATGTCTACTGCCTTGGCCTGTGTTTTTCTTCAGGATGGAGGCTTTTCCAGATGTGCCTTGTGGGCTGTGTGTGTGATCTAGGCCATCTGTCAAGCACATTTGCTTCTAGTTGTCATGGGTCTTAATCTCACTCATTCTGTTTCATTACTGTAGGCATTTGTAATATTTTTGTGAAACATCTGCCAATCATTTCTCTTTATTTTTATTCCTGGAAAGATTTTTTTATTTAGTGTTTTGGCTTTTTATTTTGATTTGATTGTGATTGAGGACTAGAACCTACTTTCTGGGTCTAAATAGTCGACCGCCACATCAGGCACATGGGCTGAGAGTCATCTGACTGCCTTGCCTCATTCTCTTTCCTGCAGGTTAAGTTTTCCTGAGGACCAGTGTTTGCGTCTACACTTTTACATCAGTCCAGTTTTGTTCCTCAATCCAATTTCTTTTCTTTCCTAAGGTATATTTATTTGAAAGTCAGAGGTACAGAGAGAGAGATAGAAACAGAGAGAGATCTTCCATACACTGGTTCCCTCCCCAGATGGCCATCACAGCCAGCACCGGGCCAGGCCAGAGCCAGGAGCCAGGAGCTTCTTCCAGGTCTCCCACAGAGGTGCGGGGCCACAGGCACTTGGGCCAACTTCTGGTGTTTCCCAGGCCATCAGCAGGGAGCAGGATTGGAAGTGGAGCAGCAACCCCCTGTGGGATGCCAGCACTGCGGACAGAGGCTTTGCCCGCTATACCACAGTGCCAGCCCTCTAAATCCCATTTCTGCTTTCAGAGCCTTTTTATCAGAGTTGCTGTGGCACTGACTTGAGAACTTCCTTGCTGCCCGTCCTGCACTGATGTCAGTGACTGCCTTCCACCACCAGGAGAGGGACACACATTGGGGTTGTTATTAGGTTGGAAGTCTTAAAAAATATTTCCTTATTGGATAGGCAGAGAGACAGAGACAGAGAGAGCAAGCTCCCATCTGTTCTTCACTCCTGAAATATCCTGACGCTGGGAGCCAGGGACCCAATTCCAATCTCCCATGTGCGGGTCCCATTTCTGGGGTCATCACTGCAGCCTGCCAGGGTCTGTGTTAGCAGGAGGCTGGAACCAGGAGCCAGAGTGAGGGATCCAACACACGCTCTCTGAGGTGGGCCACAGGTTTCCTGAACAGTGTCTTATCTTCCAAGCCAAACCCCTGCCCCTAAGGTTTTTTTTTTTTATTTTAAAGTTGGAATAGTGTTGGCCTTTCTGTTACAGTACTGAAAACATAGGCGCAATTAAAATGACAAGCCCAGGGTACAAGCTTGGCTCAGCGGTTACAACATCACTTGGATGCCTGCATCCCAGATCATGGTGCTGGGTTCAAGTCCCTGGGATCTCCCATGGGAGACGCCAGCTTCCTGCTGATTGAACCCTGGGAGACAGCAGGTGATGGCTCAAGTACTTGGGCCTGTGCCACTCACCTGGAGACCCACGGAGTTTCTGATTCCAGCCTGACCCAGCGCTGGCTACTGGGGCATCTGGGGAGTGAACCAGTGGATGGGAGATGAAGCTCTCCACCTCACTCCCTGCTCCTCCGGCCTCCCCCTCCTTCCCTCCTTCCTCCTCCTCCCCCTCCAGCTTCCATATAAAATGAATACAACTAAGTAAATAAGCAAACCTCAAGACACTTTAAAAGAAAAAAAAGGAGCCCCTTGGAAAGTGGTAAAAATAGAAGTGAGCTAACAAGATGGACCCAGATTGGCTGAAGCAGCTGTGAAGATTATTGAACTACTGTTAACTTTCTCTGGTGTTACAGAGCAGTTTCTCAGCCATGGCATTAATATTTTGTCCAGATCATTCTCTCTGTCTTGTGGGGCTGTGTGTGCATTTTATGGTATGGGGCTGTGTGCATTTACTTTTAATTTTTTATTTAATTATTGTCTAATTTATTTGGAAAGCAGAGTTAGAGGGACGAGAGAGAGAGAGAGATCCTCATCAGCTGGTTTACTCCCCAAATGGCCACAATAGCCAGGGCTGTGCCAGGCCAAAGACAAGAGGCTGGAGCTTCTTCTAGGTCTCCTACATGAGTGCAGGGGTCCAAGCAAGCACTTGGGTCATCTCCCGCTGCTTTCCCAGGTGCATTAAAAGGAGCTGGATCGGAAGTGGATCAGCTGGGTCTTGCAGCATGCCCAAGCAGGATGCCGGCATCGCTGTGCCACCATGCCTGCCCCTGTCTGCCTTGCTCTGGACCCTCCCCTCCCTCTGGGCGCCCTGTACATGGTGACCAGCCAGGCTGCCCTCTGCACCGTGCGCCTCCTGACTTGTTCTTACTGGTGCACATGCGTCTGTCCCTGGAGGCTGCCTGTGGGTTACCTCACCCCTTCGCTGGGTGCGTCAGTGCTGCCCTTGATGTATCCCTTCTCAGGGGGGTGCGGGAGCCGATGCCCACCTCACACTGCGCCTTCAGAGTAGACGGGGGTGAGCACCGTGGTGGTCTGCAGGTGTCACTGGGAGCACTGGGAGAAGGCCTGTTCTCACATCCGGCCCTGAGCTGTGTGCTGCTAGGGCTCCTCCCCACCCATCTCCAGCTCACCCTCTCCTCTGGTGCAAGGGTCTGAATGTGTGCATCCCTCAGAATCAGGGTCTGGAATCCTAGTCTCCAAGCAGATGGTGGTAAGAGCCGGTAAGAGACCGCAAGCTGCCTAGCCCCTCTGCCAAGCGGGGATAGTGACAGGAAGGCTGCTGTGACCAGGGCAGGGCCTTGGCCCAGCTCCACCCTGCAGGGCCCTCTGCACACCTGCCAAGGACACCTGGGGGAGGCCGGCCCAGAGGGCAGCAGGTGCCAGCTGACAGACCACGTGTGGGAGTGGCTTTTGAGCCGGGTGCTGTGGAGAGGCTGGAAGGGTCTGGGCTGTGTCCTAGAAAAAGCTGTGTTGCTGTGAATACCCAGGCAAGGGCTCAGGGCCAGGGGAGCGCCGTCCTCGGGGGCCAACCTCTGGTCCTGTGCGGTGAGAACAGGTTGTTGGTGGACACGTGCGTGGGTGAGGCCTGGTCACACAGGGGAGGGGTTGAGTGGGGGTGCCCCGATCCGTGCCCTGTGGAAGGCAGACCTTGTGGGTGATGAACGTGAGACAAGGGGAACGATTTGTGATGGAGTTGGTACTCAGAAGGGAAGCAGAGCCTGAAGATCCGGAACATTCTCAGGCTGTCTGGGTTAAGGAGAATGAGAGTGGCAGCTCAGGAGACAGCTGGAAAGGTGTGGCCCTGTGAGTGTGCATTAGAAAGGCAGAGAGAGGCTGACTCCATCAGCTGGCTGACTCCACACATGGCCCCAAGTCCCCGCGCTGTGCCTCCCGGGCGGGACAGCGTCAGTGCAAGAGTCCCTGACTGGTGGAGTCGCTGTCCTGGACCCAGCCTGGGACACTCAGGGACATCCCAGCTGGGACACTGAGGGGCATGGGGGCAGGGCCGCCCAAAGCCACAGAGCCTTGGAGGCCCAGATGCAGGCCCAGAGAGGGCTGCTGTCCCGCCCGCAGGTTGGGACTTGTCTGGACCTGTCCCTCTTGTCCCGCATCTCTCCCTTTTGGAATGTGCCTGATCCCACTCCCAGCAGGAGCAGTCGTCTCCACAGTCACACCTGCAGCACACCTGCACCAGATGGGGCTGTCGGGATGCAAGGACCGTGCTAGCCTGCAAGGAGGACGTGGGCCGGGGCTGCCTGGGCTGGAGTGGCAGGGTGGGGACGTCTGTGCCCAGGTTTCATGAATGAAACCCTGACCCCCGTGTGAGGTCCCAGAAGGCGGGACCTGAACCTTCCGCCCCAGGAGGTCCCTGAGCCGAGAAGCCGGCCCTCACCAGACGATGCAGACCAGGGTCAGTACTGATCCTTTCAAAGGCTTTATTTTTGCACAGTTATATTTATTTATTCATTCTTTTGAAAGAGAGAGTTTTGGGGCTGTCCTTGAGGTAAAACAGGTAAAGCCACTGCCTGCAACACGTTCCAGCTGCTCCACTTCTGATGCAGCTCGCTGCTAATGGCCTGGGAAAGCAGTGGAAGATGATGTGGGTGCTTGGGCCCCTGCACCCACGTGGGAGACCCTGAAGAAGCTCCTGGCTTCTGCCTGGCACTATCTGAGCCTCTTGGACAATTGGGGAGTGACCAGCAGATGGAAGAGCTCCCTGACTCTCCCCCTTTGTAACTCTGCCTTTCAAATAAAAAATAAAGCTTTTAAAAAAGGAAGAAAGAAAGAAAGGCAGTGGTTGACAGGAAGAGACGAGGATGTTCCATCAGCTGGTTCACTCCCCAAAGGACTGCACCAACCAGGGCTGGACCAGGCTGAAACCAGGAGCCTGGAACTCCACCCAGGTCTGCCACGTGGATGCCAGGGGCCCAAGCACCTGGGCCCTACTCCGCTGCTTTCAGTGGCTATGTTATAGGGAGCTGGATGGGAAGTGGAGCAGCCAGCACTGGAGCCAGTGCTCATAAGGATGCCAGCGCCACGGCCGTCCCTAAACCTTCTGTGCCACAGTGCCGGCCCCTCTTGCTGACTCTAGACCCGTCCTCGTGGTGCTGGCCCTTTCTGCCTTCAAGCTCACTCATTCAGTGACACTGAGTGGCTCCTGGGGCTGCCCTCAGCTCACAGCCTGGCCCCTGGGGCACCCCCAGTGCCAGACACACGATTTTCCCTTTCCCCTGCAAAGACCTCCCAGCCCTCCAGCTGTTCGAGGTGGAAGAAAGAAGGAAACGGGATGAGCTGCAGGTGCTGGAGTCCCAGGCCTTCCAGCAAATGGCGCTTCCTCCAAGCACCCACCCAGGTACAGCAGGGCTTGGAGCACGGAGTTGCACCCATGCATGGTGCACGCACACACACACATGTGTGGCATGACCATACAACCACATGGCTGCTGGGCTGTGACCAGGTGGGATGGGAGAATGATGGGCTGTGATGGGGCAAGTGGGCTGTGACTGGGCTGCAATGGGAGGCTGGGCTTTGCTCAGAGTCAGGCACCTTCCTGGACCCCTGGGACCTCCCACTGGGGAAGGAAGGTGATGTGTATGGTGTGCCCATGGTTACCACCCTACACAGAGAAGTGCAGGCCCTGAGCTTGGAGGGGCCTCCGTGGCCAGAGGGGAGGGAGGAGAGAAGGGCACAGCATCTGGGCTGTAACGGCTGCTTCGTGGCTCTACCTGTGGTCCCTGCAGGGCCAGCCAGGACCAAGATCACCCAGGAGCACTGCAGGAACAGATGTCTCTGGGCTTTGAGCCAGGCCTTCTGGGTAGGGTTCTCAGGGGCTGGCGGCACCCCTGACCAGCTTGGTTTCCTGTAGCTGGAGGCGGCCCACAGATCCTGGAGAACAGCCTGGAGGAGGAGGAAGAGGAGGTGACCATCGAGATCATGTTGTCCAGCTCTGGGGACGAGGACTCCCAGCACAGCCCCTGTGGGCCTCAGCCCTGCCAGGGCAGTGAGGAGACAGCGGACGAGGTGCCCGCCTCCAGGAAAGCCTACGTGTGCCCCGCGTGTGGGAAGGCCTTCCGCTGGAGGGTCAACTTTGTACGGCACCTGCGTAGCCGCCAGGACCGGAAGAAGCCATGCGTGTGCCCTGTGTGTAGGGAGCTGTTCAGCGAAGACGAGGACCTGGACGGCCACCTGGAGGCCCACGAGGCCCAGAAGCCCTACAGGTGCGGCTCCTGCGGGAGGAGCTTCCGCCTCAACTCCCACCTGCTCTCCCACCGGCGGATCCACCGGCAGCCCAGCAGACTGGAGCCGGAGAAGCAGAGCGAGGAGGGACTGGGCTTCCAGCGCCGGGAGCCCCTGGCCCGGCACCGCGGCCACACACACCAAAAGGATGCCATGTGGCCCTTCCAGTGCCGCTACTGCGTCAAAAGCTTTGGGCAGAACTCGGACCTCCTCCACCACGAGCGCGTGCACATGAAGAGGCGCTCCAAGCAGGCCCTAAACTCCTACTGAGGGCTACCACCCAGCCCCATGCTCCTGCTGCCCCCTGCGCCCAGGCCGTGTCCAGCCCCACCTGCTGCCACGGTAGCCCCACCAGTGCTTGCTCCATCTCAGAGGCCCCTGCACACGGTCGCCCAAGCTGGCAGAGGGCTGGTCTCCATCCTGGGACCACTGGGTCACCAACCAGTCCTCAGCACTAACATTCCCATCTTGCCCTGAGCACGGACCCCAGCGTCCAGGCTTGCTGCTGTCCCTGCCCAACAGGTTGGGTGGGGAGTGGACCCGGTGCACAGCACATCCTGTCTCCAAGGCAGCTGAAAGGCGGATGGTGGGGGTGGGGTGGGGAGCCCTATGGTGGGAGCTCCAGGGTGCTCAGGGCTGGGAAACCGCCATGGTCCCTTTGGATGTGTGCGGGGGAGTGGGGCTCCCCAGGAAGGCAAAGCTCTCCTTTTTAACTGTTGTGCACCTGCCCCAGAATGCCCCTTTCTCTGCCCAGATGCCCTTGGTAAACATTTGAGTTGGAAGCTGAGCTGTGGTTGTTTGAAAGGACTTAAAGCCCTCCTTGCCCTCCATGTCCAGGAGCTGAGCCCCCAGTGAGGGCATTGACCTGGGGGTGCCTGGCCCCCAGCTGAGGCTTGTCTGAAATCCTGCTCTGCCTGCTTCAGCATCATAACTCAGTGGGCTCTGCACCTTGGGTGGGTTGGTGCAGCAGAAATGTCGGTTACAATTCCCAAGGCTGCAGGTCTGGGGGCAACCTGTCAGCCAGGCTGGACCCTCCTGGAAGGGCTGTAGGGGAGATTCCGCCCCAGCTTCCAGGGTCTTCCTGGCAGGTGTGGCTGTTCCTGGCTGTGGTGCTCTGTGAGTCTGTCTCCTGGTTTCCCTTCTCAGAGAGACGTAAGTCACTGTTCCCATATGAACTTGTCTACACCGCAGTCACAGGGCACAGGTGCAGTGCACACATCCGCCCACACCTGCACTGCTGCCCTCCCTCCTGAGCCTGTTGGAGCGGGATTCAGACTGCAGGGCCTGCCTCCTGGCCTGGTGTCCCCTGCAGGGGGTTTTGGGTCAGGCATGGCCAGCCACGGGCAGTGAGGCTGAGCACCAGGAGCTGGTGCTGCTGCTCCCGGGAGGCAGCTGTGTCAGCTCCGCTCCAGTGAGAAGGCCTGGGGGCTGTGCAGCTGAGCCGGGGTGCCTGGATCAGGTGGGTGTTCCTGTGTCGGGCCCACCGCTGGGCAGGCTGGGTGGAGGTGCCCAGTGCTCCATGTCACCCCGTCACTTCACACCAAGAGGCCTCTGCTCCACACCCAATCAGTTACAAGGTTTTGTAGCCACAGGGACTGCTGAGTAGATGGACCCACTGGCCTAGGAATAGGAAGCATGGTCCAACCCTGCGGTCAGACCTCAGAGAACTGGCGAGGCCCTTGGTTTCTAGTCAGCTGGGATGGGGACATCCCCATGCAGAAAATGGGCCCTCTGTGACGTCCACTCTGTGACATCCCGGCCAGACCCGTGTGTGCCCAGCACGTCCTTGGCCTCAGGAAGGTCATTTCCCCTGGGGCTGTGGACACTTGGCTGGGAGAGGAGCCCTCTGCTCTCCGGTGAGTGTCTTGCCTGCAAGTCGGGCTTTGTGATGGACTGGAGCCCAGAGGAGGCAGTCCCACCCCCCAGGTACTGTCAGGGCGCCCAGCTGTGATTCAGAGCCAGGTACCTGGTGGCAGGAAGACTGTGGCCTGTGTCTAGAGAGCCTGCAGGGCTGGGGCACAGCCAGGGGCTTCTCTGAGAGAAGCTGCAGCCCCACAGCCCACCAGGCCCAAGGGTGCTGGAGCAGAAGTATCTGCCTTCCCTTGGCCACTGGCATTTCTGGCCTCAGCTGAGGTGGGTAAAATATACAAGGTATTTGTGAGGCAGCTGAAGAAGTGCCTGTAGACAGATTATTTAGGGGCGGGGGAGGTCGTTGTGGCATAACAAGTAAAGTCACAGCTGGCAACACCAGCATCCACGTGGGAAACCTGGGTGCAGTTCCATCCTCCTGGCTTTGGCCGGGCCCAGCCCTGGCTGCTGTGGCTATTTGGGGAGTAAACCAATGGATGGAAGATCTCTTTCCCTCTCTCTGTAACTTTTAAGCAAATAAAATAAACCTAAAAATAAAAAGCAGCAATGTGTTTATTTTTTAAAGATTGATTTATTTACTTGAAAGTCAGAGTTACAGAGAGAGAGAGAGAGGTCTTACATCCGCTGGTTCACTCCCTAGTTGTCCTCAATGGCTGGAGCTGCACCGATCCAAAGCCAGGAGCTTCCTCCAGGTCTCTACGCGGGTGCAGGGCCCCAGGACTTGGGCCATCTTCTACTGCTTTCTCAGGCCATAGCAGAGACCTGGACCGGAAGTGGAGCAGCCGGGAATCGAAACCAGCACGCATATGGGATGCCGGCACTGCAGGTGTGGCAGCTTTCCTCACTGAAATGAAGTGCCGGCCCCAGCAACAATGTTTTAAAATAAATTAAAAATAACTATTTGTTTGAAAGGCAAGGTGAGTGGGAGATCTATCTGCTGATGGCCCCATATGCTTGCAGCAACTAGGGCTGAGCCAGGCAGGAGCCAGGAGCGCAGAACTACATCCAGATCTCCGGTGTGGGCGGCAGGGACCCAAGCACTTGAGCGAGCATCCGTTACCTCTCAGGTTGCACTAGCAGGGAGCCAGATGGGAAGCAGCGTAGCACACCAATATGGCATGCAGCTGTCCCAAGCAACGGCCTACCCCACAGCACCCCATCACGCACCCCTAAATGTCTCTATAAAAGAGGTTCTTCAGTGACCAACACCTGCAACAATGCTCAAGTTCTTTAGGAATCAGGTACACTCAGATGGAGCCTGAAAGCACAGAGCAGTCAGGCAATCACAATGGGAATGACAGCACCATTTGGCAGGGACGCGGCCATGCAAGGGAGCTCGTGCTGTGGGTGTGCAATGCTGCAAGCATTCCAGGAACCCGGCAGTGTCCCCCAGGGTGCAGAGATGCAGCTTCTACGCTGTAGCTCCTCCACTATGTACATACCTGACAGATCTGTGCCGTGTCACCAAAACCTGTGCCAGAGTTTAAATACCAGCACTCAGAGCCCCAACCGGAAAACACTGCCATGTGCCTGATGGTGACTACTCACGCAATGATTCAACGGTGGCAAAGGTGAGACACAGCAAAATGCAAGAAGACAAGTTCAAGTCAGCCTTTGGAATCAGAAAGGCCAGGTAGAGTCCCTGCCCTCCGACATCATTTACAGCAAGCGTCAGGTGTCGGTTGGCCCCACTGTGTGTCAGCGCTGGTGCCTGAGGCCCTGGGACTCCCCTCAGGTGTGCCTAGCTTCTGCAAAGCTGGTGGCTCCCAGGTGTGTCAGGAACGTTTCCTAAGACAGCTCTGCCTGAGGGGACTTGAAGACAAATGTGCCATCCACAGGCACAGGTGCTGGCCCTGCAGCACTGCTGTCGCCTCGCAGGTTGAAGATGCAAGTTCCAGTGAAAATGTGGGGACATAGAAAAGTTAATACAGAGAAGATGGAGAATGAGAGACCAAAGCAAGTGTCAGGAAGGAGCACCTGCTGCCATGAAGCCCAGCCCTTAGTGTGTCCATTATTTCCAGAAACAGACGGCTTGTTCCTATGAAAATAAGCAACACATTCTTTTGGATACTAGCCATTAATGTGTCCCGTAGTGATACAGATATCAAAACAAACTTTTATGATAAAGCATTTTGACATTGTGGTAGTATTTTTACATTCTATCTAAAATACTTTTTATTTTTTTCTTTATTTTTTAAAGATTTGTTTGTTTGTTTGAAAGCTAGAGTTAGAAGCAGAAAGAGAGAGAGAGGTCTTCCATTTGTTGGTTCACTCCCCAAATGGCCACAATGGCTGGAGCTGGGAAGATCAGATGCCAGGAGCCAGAGTTTCTTCCAGGTCTCCCACGTGGGTGCAGGGGCCCAAGGACTGGGGCCATTGTCCACTGCCTTCCCAGGCCAAGCAGAGACTGGGTCAGAAGGAGAGCAGCCGGGACTCGAACACACCCGTGATGCCAGCACTGCAGGTGACAGCTTTACCCACTATGCCACAGCACCAGCCCCTCTTATTTATTTGGAAGGCAAACTGAGAGAGAGAGAGAGAGAGAGAGAGAGAGAGAGACCATCCATCTGCTGGTTCACCTCCCATATACTCACCACAGCCAGGCCAGGCCAGGCTCAACCCAACATCCTAAACCCAGGGCAGAAAGTACAAGAGGAGTGAGGCAGTGTTTTTACACCAGGCACCAAATGATCTGCCAGTGCCTCTTAGGAGAAATAACTCAGGGAACCTCAACCAGCGAGGCACAGCTCTAGGAGCCGCAACTAGGAGGGGCCCATGTCCGCGGCGCATTTGCACAGGTGGAACACCGCTCACAACCTCAGATATGGGGAAGCAATGATGAGGAAGCATGAAACTCATGGTGCAACATATTTATATTAACTTTAATAAAACTCTAATAGGGAGTTACTAACAGTGACTATAGTTAAATAGGAAAAAGAGAAAACATAAGAGGGGCAATTAAACTGATACAATGCAGGCCTCAGCTTCACAGCAGGGAGGCCACTGTCCCAGGCACCAGGCTCACAATGAGCTCAGATCTGCTCCTGAGGTCCCAGCACTCGGTCACCAGGGCATCATGATGGTGTTCATGGCCTTGAGGCTGCTGCAGGCCTCTTCGCTGAGGGCTCCAGCTGGCAGGAGAGGGCGTAGCTAACGGAGAGAGCACAGCCATGAGTCCACCAAGAGCCTCAGCTCACACCTCCCTCCCAGGGCCTGTCCAGGAGCTGCAGTCCTGGGGCCAGCAGTGCCCATGGGACAGGGCCTGCTGCCCACCAGGGGGCCTGGGCGATGCTCCCTGTAGCTGCACAGCAGGGAGAGCCCTCCCACCCCCACCCTAGGCTTCACCTAATTCCTGCCCATCACTCACCTCTCGTTCTCCGTGAGAAACTCCACAGACCGGAACCACACGACAAACTCCTCATCACACTTAAAATAATACTTGCTCGCTGCCACCTGCAGTAGTTGGATTTCTTGCAGGACTGCAATTTCCTGGGGACGGAGGGACACACAGGACACTGTCAGGGCCTGGGCTGGGAACGCTGTGGGGACCTGGTAGGGGAGGGCCCGCGGGGTTCTGGGTGTTTACTCTTAAGAGACCACCTCCACTCTAACCCATGCAGGCCCCACCCTGCCCTCCGATGGGGTTTCAAACAGCCCCTCCCCAGGGGCTTCTCCTTGATTCCAGTCCTCTACCTGCACCCACCCTAGGGATGGGTCTCCCCCTCATGTGTACCCAGCCCTCCTAATAGAGCAAAGCTGCAGGGGTGATGCATGGGGGTCCCAACTGGGACCACCTGTGACCCCCATTCCCCTCCTGCCCTGAGTGAGGACACAGCTGCTCACCTTATTCAGTTTCTGGAAGCTGATGTCAGCCTGCTGGAAGGCAGACAGAGTCCATCAGAACCGCTCCCAGCTGGGCCCAGCCCTGACCCTCCCCTTCATGAGGTCCTCGAGCCAGGCTCTCCCATCCCCGAGCCTCAGGGACCCGGCCCTCCCCACCTGCCCCAGGATCACTCACATGCACAGAGTCCCCCATCGCAGTGTGCAGCATCACCAGGTCTGTCAGGTAGGTGCCAAGAAAGGGGACGACTCCCTGTGCCACAGGGGGTGGTGATGAGCACCTGCTCTCAGCTGCCACCTGAGCCCTGGCGCCAGAGACCCCTCCACCCCAGCTCCTGAATCATGGCTCATGTCTCCCACTGGGAGCCATCAGGACCTTGGCAGCCTCCCCCATTCTCCATCCTCCCAGCTACTCCCAGGACAGCAGGCACCCCTAGGACTCCTGCTGGGATGTCCAAGGGCACACAGGCTGTGTGGCCCCCAGTGCCACCTCAGCCCCAAGTGCACTGAGAGCCCAGCTGCCCCAGGCCCTGGCTCTGGTCTCTCTGGTGGAGGCCACTGAGGCAGTGTGGGGACTGCAGGGAGGGCTGGTGGTGGAGGCCCTGCTCCTGTGGCTCGGGCCCTGGTGTGACGGAGGAGTCCCCTCGCCCGGGCACACACACCTTCTGTTGTTTCCGCAGCCTCATCTGTGCTCTCTGCGGATTCTTCTCCCGGGAAGCAAGCTTGAAGGCTCCCTTCTGCCAGGATCAAGGTCAGGGTCACAGGGCCTGCCCACACCTGGGCCCTCTGCTGGGGCCCTGCATGTCTGACCCCCTCCCCCAAGTGCACTCTGTGCTCCCACCCTCACTGGGGGCACCTTGAGCAAGGGGCCTCCCTGGGTCTGCTCCTTGGCTGGCGAGGGTGCTGGGCACCCCCCCATAGCTGTCCTGACTCAGCATCCTATGCCTGCCCTCCTCCTCCTCACTGTCCCCTGGGAGGAAGGCCAGGCCCTGCACCACGCATCACCCTTCCTTGTGCCTCACCAACCCCCATGAGCCCTGCACAACAGGCTCATCAGCCCCATCCTCTACTTGAGAAATCAGAGGCCATGGGCAGTGACCAGCCCAGAGCCACACAGGAGAGCCTGCCCTGCCCCCAGTGGACCAGTACCCCACTGTTTCACCCCAACTCCAGCTGCACCCCTGGCCAGGAGTCCATCAGGGCTCTCTGTGTCCTGATCCCTGGCCAGGCACAGCCATAGAGGGAGAGGGCCAGGTGGTCTCAAAGGCCTGGCTGACAGGTGCTGGCCACCCAGCCCCACTGGGTGCTCCCCACACCCCCAGCAGGGTTGACGATGAACCACAGCTTCTGCTGCACATCTCCCCTGCACTCAGGGAGTGGTCCCCAGGGATCATCTCTAGTGACAGGGCCTGCACAGGCTCTGGGTGGCCACACTTTGCTTCCTCCCTTAGATGGAAGGCGTTAAGATGTGGTCAGGCAGAGCCACCGGGCATGTGTGAGGAGGCCCCAGGAGCTTCCCTCATCCACCTGGAGGTGATGTCATTGCCCTGGGCAGGGTGAGAATCCCAGGACCTCAGGTGATGGGCAGTGGGTCAGGGCAGGACGGACATCACAGCCACTGGTGTGTCTGTTTCTTGTGTGCCCACTGCACCTGATGCTCAGCAGGCGTTGACCATGGGCCCTGGGACACCCATGTTGTTCGGTTCCCCCCTCCCCAGTGCAGGCAGGCAGCCTTCCCCATGCAGGTCCTGGGCAGGCAGATCCCAGGCAAGGCCTGGCTCCCTGAGGAACCGAGGTCACCTGGTGGAAGGAGGGAAGCCCTTCCTGCCACTCTGCCACACAGCCCAGGTGGGGTCAGGGGCACAGAGCCTGTCCTGCCAGCCAATACCACCCCTGCACAAGGCCCTCACCCCACAAATCACCCTACCCCCCAAACACTTGCCCCACCTCCCAGCCCCCCTACCTTGGTGAGCCGATCCCTGCTCAAGCCATTGTCCTTCTCACACAGGTGCTCAAATTTTTTGCAGCATTTCCTGTGGAGATGGGAAACCAGGAGGAGCTACTCAGTGTGATGGGAGGGTGGTGAGTGCAGCTCCCTTTACTGGAGAGCAAGGAGGATGCACACGGCCCAGGTGAGTTTCCCACTGAGTTCCCTAAGCCCTGGTGCCCAGGGGACAGGCAGGGAGCTCAAGTGGTTCTCCTGGGCCCCTCCCCTCCACTGAGCAACACTGTTCTGCCTCAAGTTCACCTGCACAGGGAGCTCTGGTGCTGCCCAGGAGCAGGTGCAGGTGGGCAAGTTAAGAACCTGGGTTTGGGCCGGTGCTGTGGTGCAGAGGGTTAGGCTGATGGCTGTGATGCCAGCATCCCATGTGATCACAGGGGTGCCCAGATGGAGAAGGCCACTGGCTTGGGCCTGGCCCAGCCACTGTGGCCACTGGGGGAGTGAGCCAGCACTAGAAGGTTTCTCTGTCAATCCCTTTTTCTCCATAACTCTGACTTTTACACAATACATAAATCTTAAAAAGGAACCAGCGCCTGACACTAAGTAAATGTCTGTGAGACAGATATCCTGGCCTTGGACCGAGGGAGACAGTTGCCCTCCCCAACTGGTCCATGTCTGGTCCCCAAATCCCTGGCCACTGGCCCTTCTCAGCTTCATGGGGGTTAGTGCTGAGTCCTGGGGTCCCAGGCAACCCTGGAGCTCCTGGACAAGACAGGCACCCACCTGGAGACTTCTCCCCACGTCTCTTTCAGACGGTAAAGAGAGGTGGACCGCAGAGCAGACAGGATGGCGTGGACCGAGGAAAAGTTCCTGAGGGTCTGGCACTCCTGGAGAGCAGAGCGGATGAGGGAGAAGTCACCTGATCCCCCTGGGCTGACGTCCCCCTCCTGCATCAGATGCCCACGGAGCCACAGGAAGGCACCAGGGCACTGTGGCCACCCTCACAGGGAGAGGATTGGGTTCAAACCACACGGAGGTTCAGGTGGGAGGTGAGCATGCACCCCTGGGGGAAGTGAGTCAGGTCAGGCCCCTCCCTGCCAGGAAGGGCCCAGGGTCTGTGCAGGGTCTTCAGCCACAGGGTGTACTCTCGAGGGCTGATAAAGCAAAGTGGCCATTCCCAGAGTGCAGTGAGCGAGGGCCCTGGCCACCCGCAGCTGACCTTGGCCACCTTGATCCAGTGCTCCACCACACGGGCCCTGTCCGTGGCCTTCATTTTGGGGTCCTTCAAGCATGTGGTTACTACACAATTTGTCACGCAGTTGAACTGCTGGACGGTGGCACGGACAGTGGAGGCCAGGTGTTCCTTGCCTCTCTTATTGCGCTCGGTCCAGACGGAGCCCAGGCAGTGGAAGGGCACGACCTTCTGGAACAGCTCCTGGGGAGGAGAGTGTCCCATGGGCACAGCCACCCCCACTCAGAGTGCACGGGTGCTGTGCATGGGGCTCACAGCGGTGGGAGCAGCAGCCCCCTGAGGGTGCCCAGAGCCCCACGGCCCAGAGCCCATTCTTGGAGAGAAGACACAGAGGTGTTTTCTCCCAGGCATCCTGGCCAACTCCCCATCCCTCAGCCCATCGCCATCAGCCCTGTGCTCTTTGTCCCCATCCCAGCGAACCTCCCTGTGGCAGCTACACCAAGGGGCTCTGTTTGCGTGTCTGCTCTGGGACCCCGTCCAACTCTGAAGCCTAATACTGCTGAGACAGGTAGGCATTCTGGGCAGACTGGCAGGGATGGGGGGCCAGGCTGCACCTCAGTGAGTGCCCTCCACCACCACTGGGCCACACCGTGCCCAGCTTTCTGTCTGTTGCTCTGTGTACCTGGCATGAGTGTGTCCCATCTCTGCTGTCCACAGAGGACAGGTGGGTTAGGACATGAGAAACGAGCCCGGGTCACACTGGGGCTGAGACATGAAGCCTGGGCTGACTCTGGCCAGGGCTTGTGTGGGATGGCAGGTGCCACAGGGACGCCGTGGTCCTGGCCCTACCCAGCAGAGCCGGCTGCTCACCGCATCCAGAAGCGTGAGCTGTTCTGCCATCGTCCTGGGGGAGAAGGCGGTGATGTCAACCATCTCCGCCCCAGGCAGCCTCTCTGCAGTCCCAGCCCAGCCAGAGGAGGCCTGTGGAGCTGGCCCTGGTGCTGATTGTGCGCTTGGGGGCAGGCCCCATGGGGAAGCTGGCCTTGGTTCTGGAGCAGGTCCTGGCTGAGCCAGTGGTGCTGCAGCTGGCTCCAGAACCAGTACGCGGAAGGGTGCTGGCCCTGCACGCAGAGCAGGAGCTGGAAGAAGAGAAAGGGTCGCCAACGTGAATCACCTTCCAGTGGCCTCCGCAAACCCCGAGAGGTCGCACTGCCTGGAAGGGGATTCCAGCCCAAACACCACCCCTGAGAGACCTGCAGACTGCGCTGCCCCTCACCGTCTGCTTTGGCCTCAGGGTGCTGGGCGTGTCCGGGCAGGGCATACAGAAAGTACACCTGGGTCCCCAGGTCTCCTCCAGGAAGGCTGACAGGCTTGCAGCCCACCTTCATCTTCAGCAGTGGAAGGCTGGTGCGGCCATGGAGCTCTGCCTCGTACAGGTCTCTGCAGCGTCCCAGGAAGGAAGCCATGTTGCTGGGGACGTAAGCAAGGGCAGCGGGGTCAGAGGCTGGCCTTGGCCATCACACTGCACTGCCTGGGGCCCCTTTGTGGCTCTGGGGCCCTGGGCATGCCTCAGCCTGTCCAGAGCATGACCCCACCCCCCAAGCCCTCCTGGGCTGCCCTGGCCATGGGAGACCTGGTCAACAGGGCTGGTGCACACCCCGTGGTGACAGCCTCCCGGTGACCTTCTTTCCTGAGGGAAGGGCCCCCGGCGCTCATCAGAGGCTCCAGGCTGACTTAGGAGCAAGTTTCTCAGGATCTCTGCAGGTCTGGACCTCCTGGGGTACGGGCAGGGAGCGTGGGTGGAGCTGGGAAGCACCTGTGCTGGGCATGGACCCCTGGCTGCTCTGCGCCCCAGCCTCCCCTCTCCTTTGCAGGTCTGGGATCCCATTCCCAGCTCTGTTCTCCTTTCCTTTGTGGGGAGTCCCCAGGCCTCGGTACTCTCAGAGGAGTCACAGGAAGTGGGAGATCCACACCCTGTCTGTCCCTCCCCAGCCACAGCCCACATTTCACTCCCACAGTTTGCAGGGACAGAAGGCCTCTGACTGGACCCACAGTCCGTGACGTCCTAGTGGGGCCTGGGCTCTGACATCCTGGCAAGACCATGGGGGGATGCATCCTCTCCCCTCTGACCCTGTGCACAGGACCCAGGCAGGCCTTCAGCTGGGAGAGTCTGGGTCCTCCCAGGTCAAGAGGCCCCGGGAATGCTGTCTGCTTTGCTCGCTGAGCTGTGACGCGTGTCTGCAAAGTGACTGCCCAGTGTTTAACATTCACGTGCTGTGGGATGAACCACACACGGACCCTTGCCAGAGAGCTGAGGGGCCTGGACCCCACACCCAGTGCCCGGGCCCTGCTCTGTCTGAATCAGGGCCTGGTGCTGGGAGGCCTCCTTTACAGATGGGAAGGCAGGGCTGCTCTCTGTGGGGTTTTCCAAACCTCGAGGGCCGTGGGCTATTGAGTCCCGAGGGTGCAGAGACCAGAAGAAGAGGGATGAGCACAGCGCCAGCAGCCCTGGCCACAGAGCAGGCACCAGGCCCCTGCCGTGTCTGCAGTCACATGGTCCCTGTCAACCCCTGAGGCTCATGCCCACACCACTCGACTTTTCAGAGGAGCACACAGGCACAGAGGGCCATGACTAGGGGGTGCAGAGGCCCCTTGTGCCTGGAGAGCAGACGCTCACCTATGGAATATCTGGTCCAGGAAATACGGAACAGTGCTGAAGTCACCATATGAGCACAGCAGAGTGGACAGGTGAGCGATTGTTCTTCCTGGTGATGCCGGGACCAGGGACTCCTCCAGCTTCACCCTGGTGCCTGGCTGCAGGCTCCGCAGAGGGCAGACCTCCGCCAGGTGCAGTGTGGACACACCTCCAAACTAGGGGGGACCAGCAGAGCCAGGAGTCAGAGGTGGGCTCCAGGGACCCCCGACCACGGGAGTCTGGGCTGGGAGAAGACCCCCTCATAGAGGGCATCCAGCTGCACCAGGTGACCCCTCACATCCCTGGGGGGTGGGGAATGAAAGGCCCAGAGTGACTTTGTTGGCCACATAGAGAGCAGTGAGGGAGAGTGGGGAGGGCAGAGTATCCCCCCAGGGAGGCCAGCAGCTGGGAGCAGCAGTGCAGAGATGGCAGCTGGCGGTGTCCCGGCCACAGCCCTTCTGCACGGTGATGTGACCGTGGCTGCTCCAGGGGACACCTCAGCCCCTCTCCCCAGCAAGTGCGGTCTGGGCCTCTGTCTCAGCAGGGCATTAGCTCCTGTGAGAGCGACGGTGACGCTCTGACTCTGCGTCCCTGAGTGTGGTTGCATGTGCCATGTGCTCCTGAGGAGGTGATGGACGTTAGGCCAGGCCATGGTGTGGGCCCCAGCTCTGCCATGCTGATAAGGAGAGGGGACAAGGACACAGAGAAGCACGGGAGAACACAAGAACATGGGAACAGAGATGGACATGTACAAGCAGGAGACACAGGCACATCCAGCCCCCAGCACTGTGTGCAAACTCCTGTGTGAGAGCCGCCCTCGTGTGGGCCCTGGGCTGTGACTGCCCAGCAGACCAGGCTTCCAGGGGCGCTCTCTGAGGCTGTGACCTGCAGCAGGGCAGCCGGGGACAAGCACTGGAATCCCAGCTGAGCCGCAGGACAAATGTCCTTTCTCATGGAACAGGATGGAGACGGGTGGGGGCTCCAGGGCTGAGACCGAGAGACACACTACCGACATTTGCATTGAGTGTAAGCCTCACCCCTGTGTGTGGGGTTTGGGTTCTCCGTCGTGGGTTGTGGGGAGGTCTGGAAGCACAGCGGAGCTGAGCCCTGCCCGGGATTCCCGGGCTGGGTGGGAAAACAGTGCTGTCCCACATGCGGATGCTCTTGACTTCATATCCAGGGAACTAGTAGTAACCTGTCCCCTGAAAATCCCACCAGGACCCGATGGGGTTGCCATAACCCAGCTGTCAGTGGGCAGCAGAGGGGCAAGATCTCTTAGGAACGAGACTGGGGTCAGTCACTCGGGTGGGAAACACCAGGATGGGGCCCAGAGGTGCCTATATCCAGCCTCGGCCCAGCCTGCTCATCTGAGTCCCTGCCTGTGTATCTCCCTAGGCCCCTCCCTCAGCCCAGCCCAGCACTGTCCACGGCTGTTGGCCTGACGCACCTGTCCGTTGCCTGAGAAGATGAGTTCCTCATGGGAATCATTGCTGATCTCCAGCGTGGAGCCCTGCAAACAGAGTGCCCGGAGCCAGGCCAGAAGGTGTCAGTGTCCCACAGGAGACATTCTGTGAGTATTTCCACTCCCCAGGTCACATATGTAGGGACATCTGGGTATACCCCCAGCCAGGGGACACAGGAGAACTCAGGTGTAACCCCTGAGTACACAAAAGGGCCCCCAACACCCACTTTCCCATCTGCCATCCCTAGAATGGGTGCAGATGACACCACAGCTGTCCTCCAATGCCTGAATCCTGGTGCTGTGCAGGAAGGGCCCCCCTCTTGTCCTTTTCTTGGGAACGGGAGGACAGCCCACGCGGGATCACCAGAGACTCCGGCCCTGGAGGGACTTTCCGGGGCTGCTAAACCCTGTTACCTGTGGCTGCCTCCTCCCCCGTGGCCACAGGCGTCCATAGTGAGAGCTCAGCCAGCGTGTTACACGCTGGAAGAGACCTTCATTCTGGGCTTTGGCTCTGCGAGAGCCTCGCCTTGAAGGGCAGCAGCAAGGGAACATAGTTCTCCCTGCAACGTTTCCTATCAAGTGAGCTGGCAATGGCTACCACTAGAATGTGGGTGCCTGGTTACCAGAGTTCCATGTTCTGTTGTGGCCCGTCACCAAGGAAGTGAGGTCACTTCCTCCAGGTCCAGTACATGGACCCTTCCAGCAGGAAGAGCTCCCAAGGCCCTCTGGGCTGCTGACTGTTCCTCACCTGCCCCGATGCCATCCCCTTGACTGTGCACAATTCTGCAAACACAGCCCCATCCCTCAGTGCCTGGGAGACCTGGATGGGGTCAGGATCCCAGGTTGAAGGGCACTCAGTTGGAGTCTAAACCTCCTTTTCCTATCATTTCCCAAAGACAGTCCTGCTTCTTAGGAAGGCCCCTAAAATCCAAGCTAAAGTCAGTGAGGAAAGCCAAGGGCAGTGTCTTAGACGAGCCCTAAGTTCTTAGGCCATCTTCTGCTGCTTTCCCAGGCTCATTAGCAGGGAGCTGAATCAGAAGTGGCACAGCTGAGCCACACACCAGCCCCCCTATGGGATGCTGGCACAGCAGGTGGTGGCTTCACCTGCTAAAGCACAGCACCAGCTCCTGTGTGAGCTTTTATTTAGAATGCTGAGATTGAATGGTGGAACTCGTGGCAAGGTCATGGCATCAGCTGGAGTTTGTGTGACTCGTGAAAGCCCCAGCGTGGGCCAGGGTCTTCTCCACTCCACAAGGGTGGCCCTCCATCCTGAGTCGGGTCTGGTCCTGGTTGTTCCCATGCTCAGATGCTGCCCCCCAGTCAAAATCTCTGAGCTGGAACCAGTGTTTGCACTCTGCCCTGCTGTAAGGACAGAGCTGCCTTCCCATGTCTCAGACACCCCCAAGCCTTCAAACACGAGTGTCAGCTTCAGCAGGTTCCTGAGCACCACATGGTTTCTCTCCCAGCCCCATGCTGCAAAGTCTAGCCTGCTTGCCACAGAGCCCCGCTGCTCTCCAGACCCTGACCCCGCCAACGGCAGTGTGTCAGAGCCATCAGAAACCTGTAGCCATCAGGGGTCTTTCCACAATTCTTTCCACCAATCTTTTTTTTAAAGATTTATGTATTTATTTGAAGGCAGAGTTACAGAGAGGCAGAGGTAGAGACAGAGAGGTCTTCTATCTGCTGGTTCACTCCAAATGGCCGCAACAGCTGGAGCTGCTCCAATCTGACCAGGAGCCAAGAGCTTCTTCCGGGTCTTCCACATGGGTGCAGGGGCCCAAGGACTTGGGCCATCTTCTATTGCCTTCCCAGGCCATAGCATAGAGCTGGAGGGGAAGTAGAGCAGCCGGGACTTGAACCAGTGTCCAAATGGGATCCTGGCACTGCAGGCGTCAGCTTTACCTGCTATACTACAGCACTGGCCCCTTTCCTCATATTTTTTGGGTGAATCTTTGGCAGTTCTTGTTTTGCGGCTCTGTTGAACTACACTGGCTATCATGTGTGTTCTCACTAGAAGTTCTGTGGGCTCATGTTTGGGACCCTAGGCTGCTATTATAGACATATAGGTGACAGATAGATGATGTAGATGATGGACTGATGGATGATAAGATATCTAGATGACAGATGATTAGATAGATAGATTAGATAGATGATTAGATAGATTATAATATAGGCACATTCTAGATAGATAAATGGGTAGATAGATGATAGATGATAGAGACAGGCAGATGTAGGTGGAGGTTGATTGATAGATGATAGAAGGGCCGGCGCTGTGGCGTAGTGGGTAGAGCAGCTGCCTGCAGTGCCAGCATCTCATATGGGCGCCAGTTAGAGGTCCAGCTGCTCTACTTCCAATCCAGCTCTCTACTATGGCCTCGGAAAGCAGTGGAAGATGGTCCAATTCCTTGGGCCCCTGCACCCACCTGGGAGACCTGGAAGAAGCCCATGGCTCCTGGCTTCGGATCGGTGCAACTCTGGCGGTTGTGGCCAATTGGAGAGAACCAGAGGATGAAAGACTCTCTCTCTCTCTCTCTCTTCCTCTCTCTCTCTCTCTCTCTCTCTCTCTCTCCCTCTCTCTCTCTCCCTCTCTCTCTCTCTCTCTGCCTCTCCTTCTCTCTCTGTAACTCTGACTTTCAAATAAATAAATCTTTTAAAAAAGATAGATGACAGAGATAGGTAGATATAAATAGATGACTGAGAGAGACAGGCAGATGCAGGGAGAGACTGATAGATGACAGATGGAGATAGGCAGACACAGACATAGATAGATGATAGAAATAGGCAGATGCAGGGAGAGATTGATTGATAGATGATAGAGATAGGTAGACAGAGAGATGATAGAGAGATGATAGAGCTAGGTGATAAATGATAATATAGCTAGATTGTGCACAGAGAGATGGATAGATGATAGAGATAGGTGGGTAGATAGATGATTGATAGATAGGCTATGCAGGTAGAAATTGATTGATGGATGGACAGATGACAGATGGAGATAGGCGGATACAGGTGTAGACAGGTGGCTGTAGATTGATTCTTGATGTCTGATTCCTGCTTTTGGGTGAGGACTGATTCTGAGCCTTTACCTCTGACTGGGGAAGAATAGGGACTTTGATTTCTCATGGAAGACTTTCATTTACCACCCACAACCTCAGCTCAGCAGCCAGCATCCACGCGACTCCATGGGGCACAGGAGGAGTGTGTCTGTCACCCTCTCAAGATGTCATCTGCCCTGCACAGCCTAGGATTTTGCAACTTTCTGCCTCCTCTTGGCCAGGGCCACACCTCTCCTGCTCAGCGGCCTCACAGGAGCGTCCTGGGCCTGCTCTTAGTGGGAGCTTCCTCCTCTTTCCCCTCCATGGGGCAGTGGTAGGGGCAGGGTGGGGAGCTTGAGCTCCTTCACAGTGCTATAGCCAGAACTACTTTTGTCCACTGTTTCTAGTGCATTCCAAGGCAGCTGTACACCTGACATGAAGATTCTCTGAATTACTAGTATTGGTTACAGAACTACCCAACCCATTTATTTCATTCATGCACTTGAAGTCCTCCTCTACCCAGAGCAGGGGCCCCAAGCCACTCAGCTGCCCCTCCTCACCCTGCAGGACCGGGGTCCCCTGCCCAGTCCCAACTTCGGTCCCACCCTCTGCGGCACCCCTGCTCACGGGACAGGCCCCTGAGCACAGGGATTCACAGAGCGCTGAGGAGCCAGGAGGGGCGCACACCTGCAAACTGCCATGAGCAGGTCTCACACAACCTCAGGAGGAGCACTTGGGGTCCCAGGGAGTGACCTGCGTACCTCTGAATACAGCCAACGCCACTGTTGACGCTGAAGGCATGGAAACACAGTGCACATGGTGACAGGGGCCGTGCAAAAGGGAGGTGGAAGGAGGGCGAGAAAAGGGGGACAGTGACCCAACCCTCGGTCAGCCCCATGGGCTGCTCGGGTTTGTAGGACAGAGGGGCTACGGGAGAAAGCCTGGTCCAGCTCTCTTCACAGGCTGTTGGAGAGAACAAAGGCATAAAGCACCTGCTCAGGGCGGGGGTGAGCTGGGCCCTGGGCCGGAGCAGGGGCTGGAGAGAGCAGGAGACACAGGCAAAGGCCGTGCTGGCTCAGGGGGAGGCCGGTGCACTGACACACACACTCCTGCAGAGGGTGCCGAGGAGCCAGTGGCCTGTGCAGCTGCTGCTTGGGGGGTTTGCTTGGCTTGGCAACCTCACCCCACCCACAGACGGCAGGTGTCGGCTTCTTTCACTTCCTTCTCTCTTCCCTCCCTTTTCTTTTGCTTTTTTCTTTTCTTTTTGTTCTTCCTTTTCTTTCTTCTTCAACTGAAGTGAAATTCTGTAACATAAAAGCACACCGTTGGTATAAGGGTACTTCAAAAGATAAGTGTAAAATATGACAAAATAAATTTATTGTTGGTGCAAAAATTTTGTAATAACGCATATGATGGGTCTTCAGAAAGTTCACAAAAGGGGCTAGCGTAGGGTGCAGGGGGTTAAACTGCTGCTTGAGACACAAGCATCCCACACTGGGACACTGGTTCAAGTCCTGGCTGCTCCAGTTTGGATCCAGCTCTCTGCTAATGGCCTGGGAGAGCAGCAGATGATGACTCAAGTGCTTGGGCTCCTGCCGCCCATGTGGGAGACCAGGATGGAGTTCCAGGCTCCTGGTTCCAGCCATGGCTGTTGCTGCCCTTTAGGGAGTGAACCAGCAGATGGAAGATTCTCTCTCTCCTCTCTCTCTCTCTCTCTCTCTCTCATCTTTTATTGAAAGGTTCATGAAAATGTGTATTATGAAAAACCATGCATAACTTTTTGCAGCACGTTCACAATTCCAAAGTGTTTTTATTTTCCTAAAGTAAAATCCCCAGCCTGTTAAAATCAGGTAGACATTAGCCTATGTGTGTACGAGGGGCCACAGAAAAATGGTGATTTCTGGAAGGAAAGAGGAATTTTTGTGTGGTCGAATGAGGGAGAAACGTGACAGCAAGCAAAGCCTTGCTTTTGTGCCCAGACCTCGCAAGGAGGGTCCCAGCCCCAGCTTGGGTAGGCGGGGGGGGCAGCGTACAGGGCTCTGCCCCACCTTGCTCGGGGGGCTCTTGGGCAACCGTGGAGCTGGGGAGGAATTTCAGGAACTCTCAGCCAGAGAGCCCTCCATGGGGAGCACAAACGGAGGGTCCCCCACATCCACGAGAACACCAGCGTGAATGCAGACCGGGCCGGCTTGTGCCGTGCGCCCTCGGCGTCACACTGGGCATTGTGCCTCCTGCTGCTGCATCTCAGCCTGCAGACCCTCAGAGCAGCTGAGCAGGCGCAGGTCACAGGCCCTTCTCCCCCACCCCATCTCCTCAGCCCCGTCCGGTCATCTCCTGGCCAGAATCACACGGCGTGGTCCTGTCCTGGGGGTCAGTCTGCAAACACAGGGAGGCGGCCGTGGGCCATGTCCAGGCGGCAGGCCCCGCTCTTCCCTCACCCCCTCCCCGAGTGCACGGGGCTCTTGGTCTCTTGGACAAGCGTCGCCCTCTGCTCCTGTCTGAGGAGCCATGGTGAAGCCCCCATCCTCCTTCCCATCTCACAAGGACGGCGAGGCCTGGGGGATGATGGTTGGGCACAGGCGCCCCCTGCACAGGCTCACAGGGACACCACCTGGGGAGGGCCGGGGGCTGGGCCCGGAGCCCTCAGCACTGACTGCTGACGCGGGCCCTGGCCTCATGCTGGCCAGCGGCCCTTCCATGTGTGCTGTGTGTCTGTTCCCACAGAGCCTTGCCGGGAATGCCCCAGTATCTCCATCAATGAGGAGAGAAGAGGAAGCTTGACACTTGGCTGTGGGAGATCCGACCCCAGAAGCAGCCCCGGGGAGGCTTCCCTCAAGGATCCCACAGCCACAGGGACAGGGAGGGGACAGGAAGGAGGTGGCCTGAATTTCACCATCCCTGGAGTCTCCGGAGGCAGTGCCAGAATTGGGCGGATTTCAACACTATGGTAAACAACTTTCCCCAAGGAACTGGACAGGTCTGCAGGTCCTAGATAAGCAAGGGACTTTATCTGAGTTCCCCAGCTTCTGCCCTTGGCTGGGACCCATGTGGAAAGTCCCCTGTCCTTCTTAGGCTCCTGGTGGAGGCCAAAGCTGGCCCTGGTGGCCATCCTCGTGTCACCTCATCTGGCCAGGGCCTCTGCCCTTATCTCCTGGTGCCAGCATCATCCACTTCTGCTGACCACACCCCCAGGAAGCACTTGTGTGTGTGTGTGTGTTGCAACTGCCAAAACAGCACAGCTGGTTATTTTTGCAAAACAGAAAAATAAACGTAGCAGGAGGATTCAGTGGAAGCCTGGAGCTTGGCTGCTCCCAGGGACTGCCCCCCCCGCCTCTGGCAAATGCAAGACTCTCCTGGAATCACCAGATTTCCTGGAAACTGGCCGCGGATCACCACTAGGTGAGGATTTCTGTTACCCCGGCTCCGTGGGGCCTCTGCTCTGCTCTCTCCTCAGCCTCGAGGGACAGGGAGCCCCCAGGGGAACCCCCAAAGACTTTCCTGCAGCCACAGAGTGTGTGGCTCCACCGAGCACCCTGATGACCAGAGGCCTGGAGTACGGCAACTTGCCGGCCAGGGCTCAGGAACCTCCTGCCCCCATCCCCAGGGAGACAACAGGGAAGGGGGGATCCTGTCCCCCAGGGAGATGACAGGGAAGGGGGGGCTCCTGGCCCCCAGGGAGACAACAGGGAAGGGGGGTTCCTGTCCCCTAGGGAGGTACAGGGAAGGGGGCTCCTGTTCCTGTCCCCCAGGGAGACCACAGGGAAGGGGGGCTCCTGTACCTGTCCTCCAGGGAGGAGACAGGTAAGTAGGGTGTGGGGGCTCTGGACGCAGTTCCGATCTCGGTGAGGAGGTGAGAGGGGCCCCCGCGGTGGAAGGATGCAAGGCTGAGCCCTGTCAGGGCCGTGAGCGGTGACTCTTCCTTCCTCCCATCAGCTCCTGACAGTGCTCCTCTCCCCCCCGGGCCAGGCGGGCACCTCAGAGCCCTCTGTGCCCAGGGCCATGGCAAAGGCAGGCAGTGGGGGCGTCTTCCTGCACAGCTGCGCCGTCTCCCTCCTCACCCTGCAGCTCCTGCCGGCTGGGGAAGGTGAGAGTCTGCCCCCCAGAGGGGCCCGGGGAGCCCAGCCAGGTGGCCTGGGAGACAGGTGGGTGGGCACCAACTCCCTGACCCATGTCTCACCTCGCCCTTTGCTCCTGCCTCCCAAGGGAGAGCCGATTTCAAGGTCCTTGGGCCAGACGGCCCCATCCTGGCCACCGTCGGGGAAGACGCATTGCTGCCCTGCAGACTGTCCCTCAACCTCAGCGCGGAGGACATGGAGCTGAGGTGGTACAGGAGCCGGCCCTCGCCCGCTGTGTACCTGCACAGGCGCGGAGCACAGGTGTCCAGAGAGCAGATGGCAGAGTACCGGGGGAGGACGACTTTCCTGGGCGACCACCTGGCCAGGGGCAAAGCTGTGCTGAGGATTCACAACATCACTGTGTATGACAACGGGACCTACCACTGCCTCTTCAGGGACGGGGAGCCTCACAGCGAGACCACCCTGGTGCTGCAGGTGGCAGGTGAGGGCTGCCTCGGCCTCCGCCTCCCTGGGAGCGCCTCTCCCAAGTTCCCGGTCCCAGCTCCAGGCTTGGGCTACCATCCACAGTGCGCAGCGTGGGAGCGTCCCCACGTCCTCACATCCCCACCTGCCCACGCTGTGTCCCAGGAGGTGCAGCCTGCCTTCCCGCCATTACTGGGAAAGGCAGAAGGCAGGGAGCCAGGGAAGGAGAGGACCAGCTGGGGAGAGGGAGGGGAGACAGAGTGCAGAGGGGAAGGGGAGACAGGAAGGGAGACAGGGACAGGCCAGGGCAGGCAGAGGAGCTGGGGACGTGGAGGGGGCATTCTGCTCTGCAGTCAGCCCTGCCTGGGCTCCTTCCTGTTCCCCACCCTTCCCGACTTGCAACACTGGAAACTCCCGCTGACTCTCCAAGACTCTTTTCTGCTCTGTGGTATGTAGGTGATTGGTGAGACTATGCAAGCACCTCTGGAACCCTCATAACACGTCTGGCATTGGCAGCAGCCCTGGACTGAGCCTCTGTGTCTCCCCCAGGGCTGGGCTTGGAGCCCAGAATCCATGTGACCGAGGACCTGGACAAGGGCATCCGAGCCGAGTGCACCTCAGCAGGCTGGTACCCAGAGCCTCACGTGGAGTGGAGAGACTTCAGGGGGCATGCGGTGCCAGCTGTGACCCGTTTCTCAGCCTCAGCCACCACCGGCCTCTTGGCTGTGCTGTCCAGGGTGGCCGTCCCAGACAGGAGCATGGGGGGTCTCACCTGCTCCATCTCCAGCCCCCTGCTCCATGAGAGGAAGGTAGCTGAGAGCCACCTGCCCGGTGAGTGTTCTGTGCGGCTCCAAGCACGGGTGTGTGTGGCCCTGCGTGACGGGACACTGGAGCTGCTGTCTGTGGCCCTGCAGTGGGAGAGGGGAGGGTCCTGGGTGTTGACTGCGAGGGCGGAGTACAGGTCGGGGTGCAGACAGCCACTGGGCAGAGAGACCGAGAAAGTTGTGCCCTGACATCAGCTTCCTGTTGGGTTCTTTCCATGTCTCTGGTTTCATAGCAAATTGGAGCAGGAAGCGTGTAGATGTCCCAGCACACAGTTGCTCCCCACAGCAGGAGAGGTGTGAGTGTCACAGCCGCCAGCACCAGCGTCCCCCAGAGTCCACAGCTCAGCTGAGGGTTGGACCCCATGGGTCTGGACAGATCTGTCTGCCTGAGTCCACCAGCACAGCTGCTGCCCTGAGAGCCCCCCGTGTCCCCCCCAGCCCCTCCCCTCTTATTGCTCGTGGTCTCTACAGTTCCCAGAGCGAGAGCCCAGTGGACGGTGTCCTCCGCAGCCCCCTCCCCAGACTGCACCTGCATTTCCTGCACGTCTGCCCACGGCTCCCTGCTCTTCCCTTTGCCCTAAGTCCACCCCTGGTGTCACTCACACACTGCACCTGCCCATGCGTTCTCGGCTGTGTCCAGGTTTAACTTTCCCAGACCATCCTATCTGGCTTCTCGGGCACCACGTCCACTGCGTGGTCCTACATTTCTATCACGGCTCGCACTCAGGGGTCTGTCCCCGGATGACCTGGTCCCCTCAGCTCTGCCACAGGGCAGCTTCTGACCCCTGGAGCTCACTCCTCCCAGCTCTGCTGCTGGGGAAATCCGAGAAGAGAGTGGGGAGGCTGGGGGGCAGAGGATGGGGCAGCTGCTTCCCACTCATAGGCAGGGTCCTCTCCTGGGTCCCATTTATTATGGGAGCTCCACTTCATGATGTATCACGTCACAAAAGCCCCAGCTCACTGTGGGGTGAGGGTCCCAGCTCCTGACTCCCACTGTGGGGTGATGGTCCCAGCTCATGACTCCCACTTTGGGGTGACGGTCCCAGCTCCTGACACCAGCACTCTGGGGTGAGGGTCCCAGCTCCTGACTCCTACTGTGGGGTGAGGGTCCCAGCTCCTGACTCCTACTGTGGGGTGAGGGTCCCAGCTCCTGACTCTCACTGTGGGGTGAGGATCCCAGCTCCTGACTCTCACTGTGAGGTGAGGGTCCCAGCTCCTGACTCCCACTGTGGGGTGAGGGTCCCAGCTCCTGACTCTCACTGTGGGGTGAAGTCCCAGCTCCTGACTCTCACTGTGGGGTGAAGTCCCAGCTCCTGACACCAGCACTCTGGGACGAGGGTCCCAGCACCTGACACCAGCACTCTGGGGTGAGGGCCCCGCCATGTTTGGGAAGACCCTCCCTCAGACCCGGCCCCATCATGCGTGTGAATGGGCATCCATTTCTGAACTGTTTCAGAGCAGGCTGGAGACCTCGTGCCCCTGACTCAGATCCTGCAGCAGGGCCTGGGACAGGGACTCTCATCCCGATGTGCTTGGATCCCCAGGGTCCCCGTGGGCCTCCCTCTCAGCACAGCCCCCGCCCTCCGCGTGGAGGATGCCCCTGTTTCTGATCCTCATCGTGCTGGGGCTCATCACAGCCGGGGGTCTCTGCCTCTGCCCGAAGCTGAACCAGAAAGAGAGCGAGGAGCAGCCGGAGAAAGGGAGGCAGCAGGAAGAACAGGAGCTGGGGCCTGGAGCCGGCCGCGACAGGATTGAGCCATTCCAGGGTGAGCGGGAGTGGGGAGCTGGGCAGGACCCCCGCTGTCACTCACCTGGGCCTTCTGAACCAGCTTTGTGCTGTCCTGGGGTGGGGCAGGGGCTTGTGGAGGGGCCGGCTGCCTGGCAAGAACCTGCAGTCTCAGGCTTCACACTGTTCTTCCCGCCTGGTCCCCCTGGTTGTCCTCCCTGATGGACACAGGGGCATCTGAGCTTGAGGCTATAGTGACTGCCCGGGCTGGGGAACAGGCTCCTCTAGCTGTCCCAGGTGGCTCCCTGGATCGGCCTCTACTGTGTTGTGGGGATGGCGCCATGGTGGGAGGAGAGGCAGACAGGAAGGAGAGGGCACAGCAGCCCCTAAAGGAGCCAGCCGGGTGCCACGAGAACACCCCTCCTTCCTGAGGGCAGCACCACAGCAGCTGTGCATTGGCCCCTCACAGGCCCACCACCTCCACACCAGGACCGTGGCCGGCACAGGAGGCCCCGGGGGCACCGTCAGAGCCTGTCCAGCCTGGCAGTGCGGGCTGCAGCCTCGGCGTGAGCTCCTTGGAGTCCAGGGACGGGGCGTGTTCTGTGACAGGTGTCGCCAGGGGAGCTCAGTGAGCTCTCGTGCGATTTCGCTGCTTCCAGAACACAAGGCTGGGCTGGGTTTCCATCAGCCAGACCCCAAGACACCACAGCCTCCTGCATCACTGCAGAAACAAGTCCCTCTGTCGGAAATGGCCGGTGGGGGTGGAGTCCTTGGAGCCAGGTGCCCCAGGGGACAAGGAGAGGACAGGAGCCCCTTCTTCTGGGGTGGTGGGCATGGTTTCCCTCCCACACTCGTTTCTGACAGAGTGAGAAGCCCAGAGTTACTCAAGAGGATGCTGGACAGGGGTGGGTGAGAGCACAGGTGTCCTGAGGCTTGTCCTCAGGCGTGAGTGCATGTGTGCAGGCGTGTGGGTGTGTGTGAGCAGTGTCCAGGCCTTGCATGAGCATGTGCATGAGGTCATGTGTGTGCACGTGGAGGTGGTGTGCACGCATACATGTGTGCATTGTAATGTGTGTGCATTGTAAAGTGTGTGCATGGGTGTGTGTTCCCATCTAAAAGAGCACAGGTTTCGTGTCAGACGCTGGGAAGTGGGCACAGAAGCCTGGGAAGGAAGACCCTGGCTCCTTTTGCTCTTGCAAAGTCCAAGGAGAGGCAAGTACACAGGTGCACACACATGCTGGCATGCACTCTTGCACACAGACACATGCACAGACGCTGGAGTGCTCTCTCACACACACATATACACACAAGTTAGCACTGGCATACTCTCACACAGACACACACATTGGTTTACTCTCACAATGCACACACATGCTGGCATGCTCTCTCACACACAGACACGTTTGTGTGCTCCCTCACACATAGACACACATGCCACACACACTGGCACTGTCACACACACAGGTACACACTGGCATGCTCTCTCACACACACACATACACACACACTGTCACAGTCTCACAGACACACACGCACACACTCTGTGCACTCAGCCAGGTCTCTGCCGCCCAGGAACAGATCCCCATCACCTGCTTGGGGCTGATGGCTGGCAGGGAGCACAGGAAGAGTACAGGGGTCCCAAGGTGGGGCAGACCCTGACATTCCTGTGCATGAGGGACGGCGGACCCACCCCTGATGCCTGGCGCTGGCCTCTTTCCATAGTGAGTCCCTCGCTGGACCCTGCCACAGCCAGCCCCAAGCTCTCCCTGTCTGAGGATCAGAAGAGCGTGAGGCGGCTGCTCTTCGACCAGGACCTGCCCCCCAGTGCCAGCAGGTTTGACCAGGACCCCTGCGTGCTGGCCCAGGAGCAGTTCTTCACCGGGCAGTACTACTGGGAGGTCGAGGTGGGGGACAGGAAGGCCTGGACGCTGGGCGTGTGTCTGGGCAGTGTGGGCCGGGAGGGCAGGGTCCCCAAGGCCCCCCAGCATGGCCTCTGGGCAGTGGAGTTTTACAAGGAGCGACTCCAGGCCCTGTCCTATCCCAGGACGCAGCTCCGGCCTCCCCAGCACCTCTGTCGGGTGGGTGTTTTCCTGGATTGTGACAGGGGAAAGATTTCTTTCCACAATGCAGCTGATGGGTCCCTGGTCTATGCATTCTCTGGCCTCTCTTTCTCTGGCCCACTGCAGCCATTCCTCTGTCTCTGGACTCATGACCCCAGCCCCCTGACCTTCTGCCCTGTGGTCAGAGAGACCCAGGAAGACGCTGGTGCCCCAGAGGTCTCGGCCCCTCCCTAGGGCCCTCAAGGCCCCCGTCTGCAGGGGAGAGCAGGGACCCCTGGACAAGATGCCCCATCTCCTGCCCATGCCCAGCTATGCTGTGTGCGAGGGGCAGTGTGGGAGGCAGGGCTGCTCCTCGTCTTTCCATGCTGAGTCATGGACTAGATCGTGCCCTTTGCTCCACATTTGTCTGTTGAAGCCCCAAGCCCACATCCCCAGGGTTGACTGCATTTAGAGACTAGACCTCTGAAGAGGTAATGGAAGTATAATGAAGCTACTGGGCAGGGGATTAGGGCACAGACACAGAGGGACGGCCACTGGGGACGAGGGGAAAAGGCGCCAGCGGGGAGCCAAGGAGAGGCACAGGGGACCCAGCCCTGCAGGGAAAGAGAGGAATCCTTGGGGCCGGCGGTGATTTGGGCACTGCTGAGTTGCTTTGTGACATGGGCTTGGGGCAGATGTACAGTGTCAGCCCAGCGTTGGGCGTGGTGCCTCCCAGAGGCTGGGGTTTGTGTGAACAGAAGGTGTGGGGGTGGGCAGAGACCGCATGGCCTCTCCCCTGCCTCCACGCTGCCCCACTCCCTGCAGGGGGCTCCAGGGTGAGGGTCTCTGAGAATTCCCTCCCAATCTGTTGTGTACTGAGATTTTTACCTTTAATAAAGTTTGCCTGTGTAGACACGTGTGGTCGTCCCATACCATCACACACCAGCAGGAGAGCCTGAGCCCAAGGTCCAGCCACCCCTCTCCCGCCCCGGGACCCCGGCAGCCCTGCTCTGTTTGCACCCACCTGGTCTGGGATTGGGTGCGCCACCGCCAAGGTGCCCTTGCTGCAGGCACGCACAAGACATCAAGTGCTGGGAGGAGCGGTGCCCCTGTGAGCGCTCACACCGGTGTTCTGGTGCAGATTTGTTCCTCTCCTCCCCCCCCCCCACCCCCGCATCGCTTGGTAAGAATCTGCAGATTCTCTCCTGAGCCACAGCCCCAGCTGACTTAGACCCCGCCTCCACGGGGCCAACAGGCGCCTTCTGTTCTCACTGCAGTCCCAGGGTCTAACCCACACCCCTCCCGCTCCCTCAGTACTGCCGCCCTTGCGTTAGTTCCCACTGCTCCTTGCTCAGACGCCCCCACTCTGGGCAGAGAGGTGAGCACTGTGGCGGTGACAGGGACCTGGCCAGGAAGGACAGAGCCAGCCTGGAAGGCTGGAAGGGGAAGCCTGGCGCTGGGGAGGCTCCCTGGAGGTCAAGTTCACGAAAGTCAGTACAGGGAGATGAGTACTGGGTGTCCTGGGCAGAGCAGGCAGGTCCCCACACAGACCACCAGGAGGCTTGGCTGAAGGGGTGGGGACAGGACTTGAACAAAAGGCCATGGCTGCAGCAGGGAAGGGATGGGCCCTGCGTCCCAGGGATGTCAGGTGGGCTCCAGGTGCCCCCTTCCTTAGTGAGCAGGTGAGTGGGCTGGTGTGTGACCTGCACCCAACACAGCTGCCCGCTTCTGCCCGGAGCTGCACCACAGCCACCTTCCTCCGCAGAGGTCAGCGTATTAGAGATCCCTACAGAGAGGGTCGGGGGAGGGGCGCCTTGGGGGGCATCCATGCACCCACAGAGGTTGGGTCCCAAGGAGACGTTGCTCTTTTCCCTCAGGGAGGAAGGCTTCAAAATGCCCTGGCATCCTTACTGTGTAGACCAGAAGGAAAACAGGACCCCAGTGACCCACAAATAGGCTGAATGGTTTCCCCTTGGAGTTAGTGCGGGTGCAGGAGGGGGGCCCCCTTTCTGTCCATCATATAGGGTCATGGCAGACACCCCCAACCCAAAAGAAAGGTTAGGAGGAGAAAAGCAAAGTGAATCGACTTGGCCATAGTTCTGTGAGACTTGGAGACTGCAGTAGGAAGAGCGGGGCCCCAGGCTATGCTTTGCCCTCACACTTGGGTTCAGCGAGGAGGCAGATGCAGGGTCCCGGGGTGTGCAGAAGGCCCAGGGCCTGGCCCCGGATGCACCCTTGGGGTGGACCCCACCCTTCAACCGCCTTTCCTGGATATGGAGCCGCTAGGAGACAGCAGCGACACAGCATCTGGGTGAGTGTCCAGGAGACCGGCCTACAGCCACCGTTGAACAGCAGGGGCAACACCACAGGGCCCACAGCAGCCAGGTTTCACAAAAGCCACAGAAAGAAGGAAATCCTGTCACTGGTGGGGACAGGGACGGAACCTGAGGGCCCAGGCAGGCAACCACACATGTGCCATTTATACCACCTGGGCAGCATAAGCTGGGACGGTGGCTGCCAGGGGCCAGGTGGGGCACAGGAGGGGCAGGGAGTGGCCGCTGGGGAGGAAGGGTGACCACGGTGACAATGGTGTGATGCAGGGAGAGTTGTGAATGCTCTTATCACCCAGGAGTGATGTCCCCATGACCTGATCACTACACAGCACACAGGCATCCGAAAAGCCGCGGACTCCACAAATACCGACGACTGTGCCATTAAAAATACAGGCGTGGGGGACACCCAGGGGGAAACAGAAGCAGCAGCTGTTAGAGAAAACCTGGCTGGACCTGGCGCCTGCAGCCCGCAGCCCGCAGCCTGCAGCCTGCAGCCGAAGCCAGGCGGCTGTGACCCCTTAGGTGCAGACGGGACCTGCCAGGGGGCCTGGACCAGCTGCGGCAGCAGGAAGCGAAGCCTCATTTCTTAAAGGTTTATTTCATTTGTTAGAAAAGCAGAGTGATGCAGATCACCCATTACTGGGGAGGCAGAGTGGCAGAGCGCCCGCCCGTCCTGTGGTCCACTCCCCGGGCGGCGGCGGCAGCCTCCTGCGCCCATGGCCTTGCGATGGTTCTCCAGCCAGCTCCAGGATCGCGGCCGTGGGGTCACCGGCGCCCACGGGACCGGCAGCCCAGCCCGCACCGCTGCCGGACCCCGCGAGCCCGCAGGCCTGGGCCCGGAGCTCGGAGCTTTGGATGCTGCAGCCACCAATGCGCTGAGAGCTTTCTGCAGCCCCGCAGTTTTACTGACTGCTGCGTGGAGTGGCCCGCCCAATCAGAGGAGACCTGCGGAGTCACCTCGTTTGCATACGGCTTTAGGCGGCGGCCGCGTGCCCGGTCCGAGCCCCTGAGGGCCGCGGAATTTGACCGCCGCCTCACGGCTGCTGGGCAGTGGCCCTTGCGCCACTGCTGGTGGGCGGACCGAGGGACGGGCCTCCGCTCCGCCCGCCGTCTGGGCCCGCTGGAGGCCGGAAGCTGTGGCAGACCAGGCGCCCAGGAGAGGGCCTCGGTGAGGAGGACGGACAACGAGACCCAGAGAGGCCGGGCGGCAGCGCCATCCGCAGGGCGGGGAGGACGAGGGCGCTCCAGGGGCGGCACATGGGCCAAGCCTCGGCTTGTCTCCAACGGTGGTGCCCAGGGGTCCCTCCGGGCGGCCAGCCGCCATTGGGTGGCTCCCGTGGGCCGGAGCGGCAGCCTCGGGCGGTTTGTTGAGTTCGCTGGGGGTCTTGGTGAGGGCTGGGGCGGTGCTGCAGGGGAGCCCCACGGTCAACGGTTAAAATGCCCTCCTGAGGTCCTGGGGTGATGGGACCTGAGGAGGGAGGTGCGCCCGCCCTCAGCCACAGGGGCTGACCCGAGGTGTAGGGGTCGAACTTGCTCAGCGTGAGTCAGAACAATGAGGGGTCCGGCTTGTTTGGCTCATTTTTTTAAGATTTACTTACTTGAAAGGCAAAAAGGGGGACAGAAAGATAATCTTCCACCTGCTGGTTCACTCCCCAAATGCCCACAACAGCCAGATCTGGGCCAGGCCAAAGCCAGAAGGCAGGAGCTCCACTCCATCCCGGTCCCCCAGGTGCTTGGGCCATCTTCCTCTGCCTCCCAGGCGCAGTAGCAGGAAGTGGAGCAGCTGGGCCTTGAACCAGCACTGGGTTAGGGGAGGCCTAACCTGCGGTGCTGCAACACCAGCCCCAGCGTTCTGATTTTTAAAGAAATCTGTCGACTTGTTTTTACAAAAGGAGTCTTGTAAAAATAAACCCAGACTTCAGAGACTGTCAGTGCCCTGTGGGAGTTAGTTCTGACTGGCCATTCCTCTTCCCGCAGTGGTTTTGCACTTGGGGCTTCAGCTCCAGATTTCTACCCCACACAGCCGACTTCAGAGCTGCAACTTCAATCCCACCTCACAGCTCACGTTCTGTCAGGAGGAAGGGGTCACCGTCTACCCACGCCCCACCCTGCTCCTGGCTGAAAGGCACCTGCCCAGCTGTGTCTGGAGTGCAGGTGACTGTCCAGGCAGCAGTGGTCCCTGTCCCTCTCACAACAGCCCCATGGTAACCCAGCCTCACCGTCCCTAACAAGGGTTGTGGCAAGGGAGGCCCTGGACACACCCACACTGCCCACAGACTCAGGCAAACAGGCCAGGGCAAACCCACTTTATTTAGCAGCGAGAGCCCACGCAGCAGCAGGAGCAGGTCAGACTGTCAGGGTGGGACTCCTAAGGGCCCGTGAAAACGTCAGGGGCGGTGAATCTAAACACTCGCCCACATCTACGCTCCCTGACCTCGACTTTCTGAGGACTCTGCTGGGCGACTGCCAGTTGTGCTGATGACATGTGAGCGCCACAGCCACACCATGGCCACGCCACGAGTGTTGCAAACACAAGTGAGAAACGCTAGAGACAGACGAGGCAGGGAGGGGCTGCAGAAGCATGGGGGAGCCCCGGCACCCTGGGGAAGGTGGAGGGAAGGGGCACTGGGAGGCCTTGGCATCGGGGCAGATGGAGGAGAAATCAGAGTCGGGAGCTGGGAGGGGGATGCAGGCAGGGGGACCCGCAGGAAGGGCGGAGAACCTTCCCTTCCCCGTGCCCAAAGTCTCAAGTCCCGGCTTCCCCCCAGGGACCTCCCAGGGATCCCAGGCCAGGATGAGGGTCCCATGGGACAGCTCCATCCTAGGCACCCTTTGGAAGGTACAGGGTTTGAGACCCTTGGGGCAAAGCCAAGAACCTCAGCCATCCGGGGACGAGGTGAGGAGCAGGGGCTCTGACGGGAGAACAGGTTGTGGGGGCAGTGTGAACAGGATGCCTGGGGTAGGGGCGACAACTAGTCTCACGTCCATGCCCCAAGACCAGACTCTGCTGAGACAGGTAACTGTGCAGGGAAACCCAGGGCGGCGGGGGGAGGGGGCACCTGCGGAGCATCGTCCTCGGCCATCACTGACGGTGCCCACGGAGATGGAGGGGGTGGCGTCTCAGGGGAGGGCCAGCTGTGGGAGGCGGTGCTTTCTGCGTGAGCTACGCAGGGAACCGCCTGCTGCATCAGCGACGTCACTGCATGGGGCGGGGAGCAGAAAACAGAGTTGGAGAGAAGCAGAGGGCGGAGAGAGAGAGGCAGCAAGAAAGAAGATAGTCAGGAGAGAGAGCAAGAGAGAGAAGAC
Organism: Oryctolagus cuniculus; assembly: GCF_964237555.1. Classification (NCBI taxonomy): domain Eukaryota; kingdom Metazoa; phylum Chordata; class Mammalia; order Lagomorpha; family Leporidae; genus Oryctolagus; species Oryctolagus cuniculus. The sequence goes on along the minus strand of NC_091437.1, from coordinate 512,568 downwards.
AGAGCCGGGAGTTCCTCCCTGGTGAGGCACAGAGACACCTCCACCTCCACTGAGCCCCCCAGGCCCAGATCTCTGTCCCCCCACGGCCAAAACCTGGCTACCCACAGTCGTCACAACTGACCTGGAGGGGCAAGAGCACCTCACACAGGAGGCTGCTGGTCCCGCTCCCCTCCCACAGCCCTGGCCCAGGTGCGCAAAGCCCAAGCAACCAGGTGAGGTCAGGCCTCAGGGCAGAGGGTGAGGCAGCACCAACAGTGAGCACCCAGAGCTCAGGGTGCAAAGGCCCTCTCCCGTGAGAAGCCAGAGACACCCAGGACCCTCGATGCTGAGTGGACGACAGGGTGCGGCTTTAAGGCCCGCTCTCTGGCCGGTCAGCCTGCCGGCAGCCCCCTCAGCACCAGCCTCAGGTCTGCTCTGGAGCCAGCAGGCTCTTCCCCGCCCCGCCCGCACCTGCAACAGCATGCTGAGGCCCAGGTTCCGGTGCTTCTTCTCCAGCTCCGACACGGCCTGCAGCAGGGAGCGGAACCGCTCGGCGGGGTCGGCCTGCTCGTCCTCCGGGGAGCCCTCCTCCTTGGCGGCCTCCTGCAGGAAGTGCGCCTCCTCCTCAGCGAAAAAGGCCCGCAGCTTCTTGTAGTCGGTCAGGGCCTTCTTCCTGCGGTCCATCACGTGTCCCTGCAGGGGCAGGGCAGGCAGCGGTCCTCAGCTCCTGGAGCACCGAAGCCCCTCCCGCCCACAGTCAGCTGCCCCAGCCTGGGGAAACCACTGTTGGCTCTTGGGGGGCTGACAGCCCTGCAGCATTTAAGAAAAATGGCAGAGACAAGAATTTCACTCTGGCCTGCCTTCTGCTTCTTACAACAGATGAAATTCTCATGGGGAAGACGCTCCCTGCTCTGGCTTGAGGGTGTCCCTGAGGGTTCCAGCTGCAAGCTGAGGCTGGGGGCACAGCGCATCGTCAGGAGGCAATGAGGGCACTGCCCTCAGAGAGGATGACACTGTCCAAGAGACCTGGCTACAAAGCGCCAGGCTGGCCCTTGAGTGTGCTGCTTCCTTCCTTCTGGCAAGGGCGTCTCACCAGGGCCCACAAGGGGGCCGCGCTATCCTGGACTTTTGGTTTCCAAAACTACAAACTTCAGAAATCTCTCCTTGGGCCGGCTCATGCAGGTAAAGCCAGAATCCCCTGTGGGTGCCGGTTCATGTCCCGGCTGCTCCACTTCCAATCCAGCTCCCTGCTAATGTACCTGGGTAAACGGGAAGATGGCTCAAACACTTGGGCCCCTGCACACATGTAGGAGACCTGGATGAAGCTTCTGGCTCCTGGCTTCACCTGGCCCAGTGCTGGCCATTGACACCATGTGGGGAGTGAATCAGCGAATGGAAGATCTAACTTTACCTTTCAAATAAATAATCTAAAAAAGAAAGAAATCTCTTCTTGGGCTGGCACTGTGATGCAGTCTGCTAAGCCTCCACCTGTGGTGCCAGCATCTCATATAGGCGCCAGTTCAAGTCCCGGCTGCTCCTCTACCAATCCAGCTCTCTGCTGTGGCCTGGGAAAGCAATGGAAGATGGCCCAAGTGCTTGGGCCCCTGCATCCACTTGGGAGACCCAGAAGAAGCTCCTGGCTCCTAGTTTCAGATCGGCCCAGCTCCAGCTGTTGTGGTCATTTGGGGAGCAAACCTGCAGAGGAAGACCTTTCTCTCTGTCTCTCCCTGTCTGTAACTCTACCTCTCAAATAAAAATTAAGAATCTTAAAAAAAAAAAAAAAAAAAAAAAGAGAGAGAGAGAGAGAAAAGAAAAGAAAAAAAGAAATCTCTTCTTTATACAGCACCCAGCCTGGGTATACCATGTTATAGCAGTACCCTCCTGAAACCAAGGGACAACCCACCACCCAGGACAGGGTCCACAGGGCCCCTACAGGACTGGCTGACGCTCTCCTTACCCCTCAAGCCTCCTCAGGTAGCTTAGCTGCTTTTCCAGAACCTTCCACTATTTGTCCGATTTAGCCTCACTGGGGATTTACTTCCTGTGGGGACTCCCAGGCCATGCAGACCCTGAGTTACAGCAACACGAGGAATCCTAGCAGGAAGGGGTCAAGCTGCCTCTCCTACATGGTCACCAGGTCACCACTACATCTCCCTGGGGGAACCCCAGGAATGGTCAGGTACAGACCCTCAATCACCTCTGGATGTCAACGCCCTGAAGCAGTTGATGTGCAGCATGTTGAGGGTGAACACAAAATCGGCTGCTTAGCAGAGACGCCTGGGGCAGGGCCCAGGACACCTTCCACCCGAGGACATGGAGCACCCCCCACACCCAGCTGTAAAAAAAAGTACTGGCCAAGTGTGAAGACCCTGTCTCTCCCCATCCCCTTCTCCCATAGCCAAGGGGAAGATAAGTCTTGGAGCACGGTCTGGGACATGACTGTAGTCAAAATACACTCGGGTCTTCTCAGCAACCTTCCCAGAGAGCTTGCTCCCATCTCTGAACCGGACACAGCAAGATGGCACCAATGTGACCCTGGGAGCATACCACGTGTAGGCCCCAGACTGCCAAGCACCAAGCCCCTCCTTTCTAAGACACTGGTGGATGGCATGTCGCCACGGAGCCTAAGCACACAAAGACGTTTAGCAAGGCCTTCCACACGTCCAGGTTCTGCTCTCGAATCAGAACCAAGAGAACAGCACAGGGTCATGTGTGCAACGGAAGTCAGGTGCTACAGAGGAGAAAAACAGGATCCCAGCCCTTCCCTGATAGATTCTACAGGGACGCTGGCTCACGCAGCCCAGGAAGACGTCGTAAAGTCCACTGAGGCCCCTCCTCCAGCCAACCAGGCCCACCCAGGTGTCCCCTCGCTCATGGAGACCCCACTTGCCTTCCATACAGCCGCTGCTGACTCTGCCTGGCCATGCAGGTCCCGCGCGTCATTCAGATCTTTCCTCATGATTTCCACCGACCCTTTGTTCTCCTGGAGAGAGATTGGATCCTGGGAGGTGGCAGAAGGCCCAGCCCCTCAGCTCAGCCCCGACCAGGACTTCACAGCTGTGACTCCACTAGTCCGCCTGAGACAAGACCTCCAAACACAAGGCCTCTGCCTGCCAAGCACTGAAGGGCAGGGGGCAGAGACCAGGATCCGGGCAACTTTCCACAAGGCTCGGGGGTGGAGCCGGCTGCCATCTGGGCAGATTTTGGCAGCCTCCCCTCCAGGATCCAGTGACCCCAGGCCTTAGGCCTGGCCTGCAGTGGGCACACCCTGCCATCCCCAGAGCACACAGGTAACAGTGCCTGGCTGGTTTTAGCTCAAGGAGCAGGTGCACTGTCTCTGTACCCTAGGGACCTGGCATTCCACAAGCTGTTCGTCCCCGCCCACTGCCCCAGGGCTTGGCTCCCAACTGTGGCCAGGCTCCCCAGCCTGGTTTCTGTTCGTGCCAGGTATAATGGCCAGCCTAGAGCACAGCAGAGAAGGTTCTAGCGCAAGATGGAAGGCGAACCCTGGGGACCTGGCAGGCACCAGGCTAGCCAGGGAGGACGGAAATCCAGGGCTCCGCCAGCACCGAGGGGGCGGGTCCTGCCGAGAGCCGCTCCGCGGGGGTCCCCCGGGGGCGAGGCCCACGAGGAGGGGTCAGGGAGGAAAGTACCGCCCAGGAAGGGTGCAGAGGCCCGGGGCTGGGCGGGGGCGCCGCGGCCGCACCTTGCCGCGCAGCGCCTTCCTCCAGCGCGGCTCCCACTCGGGCGGCTCGGGGCCTGCGGCCATGCGGCAGGCGGCGCACAGCGGGGCCCCGTCAGCGCGGCACAGCAGCTGCAGCGCCGCCTCGCTGGCCGCGCCGTCGCGCGAGGGCGCCGCGGCCGCCTCCTCGAGCGCCAGCAGGCGGCGGCTGAGCGGCGGGCGGCCGGGCTCCACGGCGCGCTGCCAACAGTCGTCGGCGCACTCGGGGCACGGGAAGGGCCCGTCCTCCTCGGCCCAGAAGCGCACGACGCACGCCCGGCAGAAGCGGTGGCCGCAGTCGGCGCGCACCGGCTCTCGAGGCGCGCGCTGGCACAGGGCGCAGGCGGCCTCGGCGGGGCCGGCGGGGAGCGCCAGGGCTGCGAGCGGCGGCGCCGGCGAGGGCGCGGCGGAGCGGGAGCTGGAGGGCCAGAGGCGCCGGGCTCGCGGACCCGGACCTGCGCGGCGGCGGAGGCGGCGGCGGCGGCGACTGCGACGCGCGGGGCGGGCCCTGGCCGCGGGATACGTCACCAGCCAGGTCCTGGCAGCGGAGTTGTCCACGAACGACGACCTGGCCGCGGTGTACGTCACCCGCTAAGGTCCTGGCAGCGGTGTACCTCAGGAGCGGGGTCCCAGCTGCGAGGTACGTCACCAGTGGGGGTTCCGGGCGCGGTGAACCTCAGGAGCCGGGGTCTCTGCTGCCGGGTACGTCAGGAGCAGGGGTCCTGGCCGCGGCGAACGTCACAAGTAGGGGTCCTGGCCGCGGGGTACGTCAAGAGCGGGGGTTCCGGGCGCGGGGTTTGTCAGGAGCGGGGCTCCCGGCTGCGGGGTACGTCAGGAGCGGGGCTCCCGGCCGCGGGGTTTGTCAGGAGCGGGGCTCCCGGCTGCGGGGTCCGGCAAGAGCAGGGGTCCAGGCTGCGGGGTACGTCAGGAGCGGGGGTCCCGGCCGCGGGATTCGTCAGGAGTGGGGTCCCGGCCGCGGGGTACGTCAGGAGTGGGGTCCCGGCCGCGGGGTTTGTCAGGAGCGGGGCTCCCGGCTGCGGGGTACGGCAGGAGCAGGGGTCCAGGCTGCGGGGTACGTCAGGAGCGGGGTCCCGGCCGCGGTGCCTCAGCTTCGCGGGACTGGGCTTTAAGATACTTGCATCGCATTTGCGGCCCGAGACTGAGTCTTTTCCCTGGAGCGGGAGGGCGCCGATCCGGGGTATTTGCTGAGCTGAAACCCGGTCAGTGCCGTACACACCTCCGCTGGTGATGAAGTGCGTGTCAGGTAGAAACCGGGTACACGCCGCCCCGCACCGGCTGAGGTCCGCACAGATGGCCCGGAGCGGCGCCCTCTGCAAGACTCCTGCCCCCCGCGACCTGGTGGAGTGCGGGCGGTCCAGCTGGAAGCCCTGGGCAACCCGGCCTCTGGACCACTCCTGGAAACCAGGCCTGGGGACAGATGGGTGTGGCAGCACTGCCAGGCCTCCTTCGAGGCCATGAGTGATGGGCAAGGGACAGCAGTTCCCAGAACCCGCCCAGGGCTGGACACCTGGTGTCACAGACAGAGTTCAGAGAGGTTGCCCCAGAATCGCTTCAGCTTCCCTGTAGGTGGGAATATTTTTGTGACAAAAAACAATGGGGGAAGAGTGATTTGCGGGCCTGGCTCTGTGGCCTAACTGGTTAAGACACTAATGCGGGTTCCAGTCTGGGCTGCTCCACTTCCAACCAGCTTTCCCCGCTAATAGGCCCGGGAAAGCAGTGGAAGATGGCCCAAGTGCTTGGGCCCCTGTACCCACATGGGAGACCCCAAAGAAGCTCCTGGCTCCTGGCTTCTGCCTGGCCCAGCCCCGGCCCTTCTGACCATTTGGGGAGTGAACCAGTGATGAAAGATCAGTCTCCCTCTCTCTGTGCAACTCTTTCAAATAAATAAATAAATCTTTTTTGAAAGTGATTTGGGGCCACCGCCGCGGCTCACTAGGCTAATCCTCTGCCTTGCGGCGCCGGCACACCAGGTTCTAGTCCCGGTCGGGGCACCGGATTCTGTCCTGGTTGCCCCTCTTCCAGGCCAGCTCTCTGCTGTGGCCCAGGAGTGCAGTGGAGGATGGCCCAAGTGCTTGGGCCCTGCACCCCGTGGGAGACCAGGATAAGCACCTGGCTCCTGCCATTGGATCAGCGCAGTGCGCCGGCCACAGCGGCCATTGGAGGGTGAACCAACGGCAAAGGAAGACCTTTCTCTCTGTCTCTCTCTCTCACTGTCCACTCTGCCTGTCAAAAATAAAAATAAAAAATAAAGTGATTTGGAAATTCTAGTGCAGCGTTAAATGCTAAAAAGGAAGCGACAAACTGGGGGAGTCATATGCTGTGCATCTGTTGTGTTCCAGGAATGTTAAGAACTCCCTCTCCCTCCATCTGCAAATCCCCCTGGTGGTCAGATTGGAAGAAGGTGACCTTAGCAGTGCAGTGGGTGGTGGCCAAAAGTTCCTGAATGGCTTCTAGCTGGGAGCTGCCTGATGCACCAGTGCTCAAATAGACTTGAAAATTTTATTGTGCCTCAGTTTGCCTTCTAACAGTACTGAGTGTGCCTTCTAACAGTACTGAGTGTGCCTTGTAATGGTACTGAGCATGCCTTGTAACAGTACTGAGTGTGCCTTCTAACAGTACTGAGCGTGCCTTCTAACAGTACTGAATGTGCCTTCTAACGGTAACTGAGCATGCCTTGTAACAGTACTGAGTGTGCCTTCTAACAGTACTGAGTGTGCCTTGTAACAGTACTGAGCGTACCTTCTAACAGTACTGAGTGTGCCTTCTAACAGTACTGAGCGTGCCTTCTAACAGTACTGAGTGTGCCTTGTAACAGTACTGAGTGTACCTTCTAACAGTACTGAGCATGCCTTCTAACAGTACTGAGTGTGCCTTGTAACGGTACTAAGTGTGCCTTCTAACGGTACTGAGCGTGCCTTCTAACAGTACTGAGCGTGCCCTCTAACAGTACTGAGCATGCCTTCTAACAGTACTGAGTGTGCCTTCTAACAGTACTGAGCGTGCCCTCTAACAGTACTGAGCGTGCCTTCTAACAGTACTGAGTGTGCCTTCTAACAGTACTGAGCGTGCCTTCTAACAGTACTGAGCATGCCTTGTAACAGTACTGAGTGTGCCTTCTAACAGTACTGAGCGTGCCCTCTAACAGTACTGAGCATGCCTTCTAACAGTACTGAGTGTGCCTTCTAACAGTACTGAGCGTGCCCTCTAACAGTACTGAGCGTGCCTTCTAACAGTACTGAGCGTGCCCTCTAACAGTACTGAGCGTGCCTTCTAACAGTACTGAGCATGCCTTGTAACAGTACTGAGCGTGCCCTCTAACAGTACTGAGCATGCCTTCTAACAGTACTGAGTGTGCCCTCTAGCAGTACTGAGCATGCCTTCTAACAGTACTGAGTGTGCCCTCTAGCAGTACTGAGTGTGCCTTCTAACAGTACTGAGCGTACCTTCTAACAGTACTGAGCGTGCCCTCTAACAGTACTGAGCGTGCCTTCTAACAGTACTGAGTGTGCCTTCTAACAGTACTGAGCGTGCCTTCTAACAGTACTGAGCATGCCTTCTAACAGTACTGAGCGTGCCCTCTAACAGTACTGAGCATGCCTTCTAACAGTACTGAGTGTGCCCTCTAACAGTACTGAGCATGCCTTCTAACAGTACTGAGCGTGCCCTCTAACAGTACTGAGCGTGCCCTCTAACAGTACTGAGCATGCCTTCTAACAGTACTGAGCGTGCCTTCTAACAGTACTGAACGTACCTTCTAACAGTACTGAGTGTGCCTTCAAACAGTACTGAGCGTGCCTTCTAACAGTACTGAGCATGCCTTCTAACAGTACTGAGCGTGCCCTCTAACAGTACTGAACGTGCCTTCTAACAGTACTGAGCGTGCCTTCTAACAGTACTGAGCGTGCCCTCTAACAGTACTGAGCGTGCCTTCTAACAGTACTGAGCGTGCCCTCTAACAGTACTGAGCATGCCTTCTAACAGTACTGTGTCTTCTAACTACTGACTGTGCCTTCTAACAGTACAAAGTGTGCCTTCTAACAGTACTGAGTATGTTTTCTATCAATATTGAGTGTGCCTTCTAACAATATTGAGCGTGCTTTCTAACAGTACTGTGTCTTTAACAGTATTGAGTGTGTCTTCTAACAGTGTTAATCTTTTCTGTCGCTGATTTGACTTGACCTAACATTCATTGTTTTTAGTGTTTGTTATTTTTCATCTTCCTGAAAGGCAGAGCAACTGAGGGGTGTGTGTGTATGTGTGTGTGTGTGTGTGTGTGTGAGAGAGAGAGAGAGAGAGAGAGAGAGAGAGAACACAAGAACATTAGCGAGAGCACTTCTACCTACTGGTTTGCTTTCCAGATACCCACAATAGCTGGGCCAGGCCAGGCTGAATCCAGGAGCTCAGAACTCCATCCAGCTCTCCCTCCTAGGTGGCATGGACCCAACTACCTGAGCCATCATCTACTGCCTCCCAGGGTGTGTTAGCAAGAAGCTGGCTCAGAAGTGAGGTAGCCAGGGGCTGGCGCTGTGGTGCAGCTACAGTGCTGGCATCTATATGGACACTGATTCCGGTCCCAGCTGTTCTACTTCCAATCCAGCTCTCTGCTATGACCTAGGAAAGCAGTGGAAGATGGCCCAAGTCTTTGGACCCCTGCACCCATGTGGAAGACCAAGAAGTTGTTCCTGGCTCAGTTCTGGCCATTGTGGCATAGCAGAAAAAGCCTCTGCCTGCAGTGCTGGCATCCCATGTGGGCAATGGTTCGAGTCCTGGCTGCTCCACTTCTGATCCAGCTCTCTGCTATGGCCTGGGAAAGCAGTGGAGATGGCCCAAGTCCTTGGGCCCCTGCACCCATGTCGGAGACCTGGAAGAAGCTCCTGGCTCCTGACTTCAAATCGGCTCAGCTCCAGCTACTGTAGCCATTTGCGGAGTGAACCAGCAGATAGAAGACCTTTCTCTCTGTCTCTGCTTCTCTGCAACTCTATCTTTCAAATAAATAAAAGAAATTGCACATGTCAAAATGTGTAGAATCCAGAAAACCCATATCTGAAAGTGTTTACTAAACTCATGTATCAAGAAAAATCAAAACAAAAAAGAAACTGGCCGTTTATTACAGACTGGCATGTGTCCAGCCAAAAGATTTGTCAAAGTGCTGAAATCCTGAGCCCTAGGACCTGTGAATGTGGCTGCTTTCGAAACTGTCTTGCAGATGTGGTTGCTAAAATATGAGGTCATCCTGGCCTTGGGTGCGGGTGGGGTGGGGCACTAACCCATAGCTGGTGTCCTTGTAGGAAAAGGAAAGCTGAGACAGACACACAGGCCTCGTGGTAGTGGAGGCACGGGGCTGGTGCATGTCTACAGGCTGAGTAGCACAGGCCACTGCCAGACCTCAGGATGAGCTGAGGAGAGTTCGTCCCAAGAGCCCAGAGGGATCGGGCCCTGTCCATGCCTTGATTTTGTGAGGGGCCACATTTCTGTCATTTAAGCCACTCAGGCTGTGGTGGTGTATTATGGCAGCCACAGGAAAGTGAACGCACCATCTAGTTCAACATGTTCCGAGAAAGAGCAGAATAAATACAAGTATCATGAAAAAAGTGTGTGGGGGGGATCTAGGTCTAAGAGCTAAAGCCAATTAAATAGGGAAAAAGAACAGCGGAGATGAACCAACTGGAAGGTGGTTCTTGGGAAAGACCCATCATCCAGCCAGTCCATTTTTGGCTGCCAACAACACAAAACCACAGACTGGGCAACTTCTGGAGAGCACACACCAATTCTGGCTCTTGGTTCTGGTCCAGGGTTGAGAGGCCACATGTTGTGGTGGCTTCTCGCAGGCAGAGTCCTGGAGACACACAGGGCCCCATGTGACGAGACAGACAGCTTTGCTGAATCCACTCACAACGGCAGAGCCGCCTCCTAAGATCTCACAGTGGAGCTCAAACTTCAGCATGAGTTTCCGAGGAGACCAACCGCCTTCCAGCCATGCAGGGGATGAGGGCAGAGAGGAGAAGAAGGGGACATAGCAGGCCTGGCCTCCAGAGTCTCCTGTGGGCCAGGACACTGTCCACGCCTGCGTCTGCTCCCTCAAGCCCCACCTTTCCAGGGACAGAATTAACTTCGTCAGAATGAACAACTGGACTTAGAGACGCAAATATCAAGCTGCCTTTAGTGCCCCTGTGTTCATTTTTTTAACCTTTTTGGACTTAAAAAAATCACATTAAGACCAATTTCTCAATTTTTCACTTTAATTGCAATAGTAATACCTAACTTTTAGATACTTCAGATGTCAAAATCTTAAATGATTTGTGATCCTAAAAATCTGAATATTCCCATGGTATTTACCAATAGAAAACAGTAAGATAATTTGAGTCCAAATAGATAGTTCTAAAAATTTCCTCACCCCAACACACATAAATCTGGCTCCCTTTCCCAGGTTACCAAACCAAATGACTAACAGGACACAAAGTGAATGGACAGTAGTACCCTGGAATGAGTGACTGATGGGGTCCTGAGTGAATGAATGATCCCAGCACCTGGTTCTCCGCGTTAACCTGCACAATGAAATTCCTGCTACAGATGCACCCCAGGAGGCAGCAGTTGATGGCTCAAGTACTGGCTCCTGGACGGTCTATATATTATTAATATATAATATTAGAATTTATATATAATATATAAATTTATATAATATGTATTATATAGATTTTCTATATAATTATTAATATATAATACTATTCTAATAAATATAAAAGTGTTCTAATCCTTCAGTTTTTTTTTAATATTTATTTTTTATTTGAAAGTTAGAGTTACACAGAGAGAGGAGAGGCAGAGAGAGGGAGAGAGAGAGAGAGAGAGAGGTCTTCCATTGCTGGTTCACTCCCCAATTGGCCACCAACAGCCAGAGTTGTGCCGATCAGGAGCCAGGAGCTTCTTCCAGGTCTCCCACGTGGGTACAAAAGACAGTGGCTTTTACCTGCTACACCAGCCCATAATACTTCAGTTTAAGACTTATAACATTCCAGGGGCACCATTAGATAGGACAGCTTGAGCCCAGGGAATGTGCGTCTCACAGTTCTGGAGGCTGAAGTCCAAGGCCAAAGTGTGGGCAGCGCTGGTCCTCCTGGGCCCACACAGGGTAGAGACAGCGAGGAGTCCGCCTCGGATGTCAGGGGGACCCGTTCTGCCCCAGCAGCCGCCCCTCTGCCTGCCCCCCAATGCAGCAAACACCAGCAAACCTTCCTCTGGCTCCACCTGGATTCCTGCTCATAGCCAGGGCCCCTGCTGTTCTGAGAACACCAGACTGAACCATTGTGGGGGACAGGCTTGTCCCAGACATGAACACAGAGAGCAGGCTGGGAAGCCGCAGGGCCAGGAGTCAGGGGGCAGGAGCAGTGTGTGGTCAGCACTGCCCCGTTTCTTACAGCCCCAAGGTGGACAAGAAGCTGTGTGCTTGGCAGAGAGAGAGAGAGAGAGGCAAATATGTTCACCGGCTTTCTGATGTCTGTCATTTTGGATGCTTTGACATCTGGGGACTTGCTGGCCCTGGAGGGATGTCCAGCCCCTCCCAGGGCCAGCTGATTGCTGGAGACAGCAAGCAGTTCATCAGGGTTAAGAGTTTCCTTACAGACCCAGCAAGCAGAGCCCACATCCCACCACCTCCTCCATGGGGCTCCGGTGCCCTGGGCCTCCACCCCTGCCCTCATCTCAGGGACCTGGCTCCTGACCACTGGGGACAGCTCTCTGGGGTCATTGCAGCACCTCACGGCTCCTCCTTCCCTCTCCTCCTGAGCAATCCCAGTGCATCCCCATCTGGCCCTGGCCTGCCCCTGGTCCAGGGAACTGAGTGACAAACTCTCTGTGATGGTGTCAGCCTAGACAGCAGTCAGAGGAATACAGACCTTTCTCTGGGAACAGCAGTGCACTGCGGTGGAAATGCTCCTGCCACAGCACACCAGCGGCCCAGGCAAGGCACCTGCGTGCCAAAGGTCGCGCAGTGCTTCACGGAAGAGTGAGTGGCTTGGGCAGCAGAGGACGGCCCCAGTGCTGGGAGACCCGGAGGAAGATCCTGGCTGCTGGCTTGGTCCTGGCCCAGCCCTGGCATTTCGGCCATCTGGGGGGTGAACCAGTGGATGGAAGATCTCCCTCTGTCTCTCCTGCTCTTTTGTAACTATTTCAAATAAGTGAATAAATTCTAAAAAATAATAATAATAAAACCCTCTGGCGGGGGTGGGGGAGAGTGTGGCATCTTCTGTGATGGCTCCTCTTGTTGGCATAGGCGCGGAAGGTCCAGGCTGTGCCTGCTGTCGGCCATGGTCTGACCAGCGCCTGCATTCTCGTTCCCACACCTCTAGGGGCTCTCTGCCACGCTGCTGACCCCTCCCCATATCTAGCTTAAAGAACGGTACTGCAGGGGACGAGGCCCAGATACAGGACAGCTGGTCATCAGGGTCGCAGGGGGTGGGGCTGGCGTGGGGCGGCCCGGGGCGGGGCCCCAGCCCGGTGTCTGCTGCGGTAACGCACACTGCAGGCGGCACAGTTCAGCTCCTGTCCTGGGCCTCTGAGTCGGAGGACGGCCTGACTGCGCGGTAAGAGCTGCGCCCAGAGCCCCGAGCCCGGAGCAGCTCCACAGGTCCCCTGCGGATACCGCGGATCCGCGCCGAACTCGGTGCGCAAGTTCAACCACAGCGGGGGCCCCGCGGCGATCTCCGTCCCCACGAGAGCCGCTCGCGACCCGACCGGGCCCGGGGAGCTCCAGCCGGGGCGCAGGACGCGGGCAGCGCGGCGGGGCTGCAGGCGCAGTACCGAGGGCCGCGGCGCGGGCGGAGGTTCGGGAAGCCCCGCGCAGGATAACCGCGCTTGCTCCTGCGTGGCGCTGGCGCGCTGCGCTCGCAGTCTAGGTCTCGTTTGTGGGTTTGGGATCCGTTACGGTGTAAACGCACGTGTGCTTCCGTGTGTTCTGGGGTCTGCGGGACACGGCGACTGCCCCTCTCCGTCTCGCCTGCCTGCATCCCCACTGCTCCTGCCCTGGTTTAACGCCGCCTCTCCTGAAAATACACGGAGTCCCATAAAATCTTAAGCCTTGCGTGCGAGCCTTCTGGTTCTGTGGACACCGCCTGCGGCCGCTCAGAAGATGCGCGAATCCCCGCGTTTAAGAAGAGAAACGCGGGATATGGAATAGGACCGGGGTCGACCCTGGCAGACTGCGCCACTGGGCCCCCTGCAGGCGCCAGGCGCTGCGGGGGGAGCGAGGCGGAGGGGGGGACAGGGGGGACACGCGTGGGACTGGCTCCTGCTGGACTCTGGAGCCCGCGTTTCGCGCAGCTCGCCTCACGGTCCGTCCGTGCCGCGAATCTGGACGTCCGCAGCCTCTCTGCGTTGCTGAGGAGCACGCTTGGCGGCAGCAGCCTCTTCTGCGCTCGACGCAGCGGGAGGACCGGGTGCCCGCCAGGCCGCGCCGCGCCGCCTGGCTCGGTCCTCCTCGCCCCCGCCGCCCTGCCTGCGGGCCCGGTCCTCCGCGGCTCCGCCGCCCTCTCCCCCAACCCCGTCCTCTCCTCTCCCCCACTCCGTCCTCCCGGTCTCCCCCGTCCCCCCCACTTCGTCCTCCCCAGCCGCCTCCTCCCGGGCTTCGCGCTCCTGGCACGCAAAGCTCCACGGCCGGCCCGGGCCGCCGCCGCTGCCCTCCAGTTCCAAGCCCCGAGATGCTAGCCTTCTTCGGGGTCACTTATTTGCTACTGCTGGCGTCATTTGTTGAAAGGCGTGCTGGCCGAGCTGGGAGGGCGCCAGGCCCCAGGGCCGGGGCCGCGGCTATCCCGGGACCGCCAAGGAAGCGCGCACTCGAACCCCTCAGTGGCTTCCCGGGGGCGGCCGCCATCTGCTCTCGCTCTCCAAGCGCCTCTCCTCTTTCCTTCCATTTCGTTTCCCGCTCCTTTCCTCCAGTTCACCTGCAGTGTCCCGCCTGCCGTGGTCCTGACCCCAAGCTCAGGGCTGGCTCTGCACACCCCGGGTGCCCCCCTGCCCATTTCTCAACCCTCCGGGTCAGTGCCACCCCAGATGCCAGAGTCCCATAGAAAATGGTGTCGTATTTAGTATGTGTGTTACCCACACCCGCCAAATACATTTCCTAAGGGCTTTTCTGCTTTAATTTAGAAAAGTATCATTGAGGCCGGCGCTGTGGCTCACTTGACTAATCCTCCACCGGCGGCGCCAGCACCCTGGGTTCTAGCCCCGTCGGGGCGCCGGATTCTGTCCCGGTTGCTCCTCTTCCAGGCCAGCTCTCTGCTGTGGCCCGGGAGTGCAGTGGAGGATGGCCCAAGTGCTTGGGCCCTGCACCCCTCATGGGAGACTGGGTTGGGGCAGCGGGGTGGAGGCACCTGGCTCCTGGCTTCGGATCAGCGCAGTACCAGCTGTGGTGACCATTAAGGGAGTGAACCAATGGAAGGAAGATCTTTCTCTCTGTCTCTCTCTCACTGTCTATAACTCTGCCTGTCAAATAAAAAAAAGAAAGAAAGGATCATTAAAAGGATGCTTTGGGTTTTTTTTCCTGATACATTCATTTATGGGATGCCATTTGCTGTCTTCATACAAGCATGCATTGTGTAATGTAACACCTCTGTCTCAAGCATTTATCATCTATGGCAAAAACATTCAAAATGCTTTCTTCTAGCTTTTCTTTTTTAAGATTTTTATTTATTTATTTAAGAGGCAGCGTTACAGACAGTGAGAGGGAAAGACAGAGAGAAAGGTCTTCCGTCTGCTGATTCACTCCCCAAATGGCCACAAAGGCCAGAGTGCGCCAATCTGAAGCCAGGAGCCAGGAGCTTCTTCTGGGTCTTCCATGTGCCCCCACAGGGGCACAAGGGCTTGAGCCATCTTCTACTGCCCTCCCAGGCCACAGCAGAGAGCTGGATTGGAAGAGGAGCAGCCGGAACTAGAACCGGCACCCATATGGGATGCCCACACCACAGGCGAATTAACCTACTGCGCCACAGCATCGGCCCCGTTTTTTTGGTTGTTTTTTGTTTTTTTTTTTTTTGTTTTTTGTTTTTTTGTTTGTTTGTTTGTTTGTTTGTTTTGACAGACAGAGTGGATAGTGAGAGAGAGAGAGAGAGAAAGGTCTTCCTTTTTGCCGTTGGTTCACCCTCCAATGGCTGCCACGGCTGGCGTGCTGCGGCCGGCGCACCGCGCTGATCCGAAGCCAGGAGCCAGGTGCTTCTCCTGGTCTCCCATGCAGGTGCAGGGCCCAAGGACTTGGGCCATCCTCCACTGCACTCCCAGGCCACAGCAGAGAGCTGGCCTGGAAGAGGGGCACCCGGGACAGAATCCGGCGCCCTGACTGGGACTAGAACCCGGTGTGCTGGCGCTGCTAGGTGGAGGATTAGCCTATTGAGCCGCGGTGCCAGCCTTTTTTTTTTTTTTTTTTTTTTTTTTTAATGTGGAGGTCCATGTCGTGGTACAGCGGGTTAAGCTACTGCTTGGGATACCTGCATCCCACATCAAAATGCTTCTTGAAGTCCTGGCTACATTTTTTTAAATATCAATATCTTTTAAGATTTATTATTGGGCCGGCTCTGTGATGCAGTAGGTTAATCCCCTGCTTGCAATGCCGGCATCCTCTGCTGCCTTCACAGACCCATTAGCAGAGAGCTGAATTGGAAGTGGAACAGCCGAGTCTTGAACCGGCATCCATATGGAATGCTGGCATCCCAGGCCACAGTACTTAACCCGACAGGCCACAGAGCTGGCCCCACCAGCCACTTTGCTTCAGATCCAGCTTCTTGTGCACCCTGGGAGCATCAGATAACTGTCCAAATACTTAGACTGCTGCTACCCACTGGGACAGTAGGATGAAGCTCCTGGCTCCTGGCTCCTGGCTCTGGCCTGGCCCAGACCAGCTGCTGCAGCCATTTGGGGAGTGAATCTGTATGTGTCTCTCTTCCTCTTCTCTCTGACACTGTGCCTTTCAAATACTCTTTTCTTTAATTGTTTTAAATGCAGTGTATTAAGGTCAACCTACTGTGCAATCAAATTCCAGAACTTGCTCCCTTGACTGCAGTTTAGTGCCTGCTCATCAGCCTTCCTCCCGTGTACTGTATGCCATGTCTCCATTATAGTACCTTATAAACTGTTAGGCAGGTAGTGTCACACTGTTGTTTGAGCAATAATGACAAGAAAACATGGAGCCTGTGACATTCAGTGCAGACTGTTTTTACTGTCTTTGTCCTGTGGCTGGTTGAGTCTGGGTGTAGAACGCGTGTATGTGGAGGACCAGCTGTACTGCAGGCTGGGTGTCTCAGATGTCGCCAGCACCTCACGCAGTCTGGAGGCTGGAGTCTGACAAGACAGTGTTGGCACTGTTGGTTTCCCAGTTTGCAAACACTGTGCTTCTCACTGTGCTCTTACGTGACAGAAAAGCAAGCTCTCTGGGTCTCAGAGGGGCTAGGGCCCCACCTTAAGGACAGAACTACCCCCAAAATCCCCACCTCCTGACAGCATCACATGGGGGATTAGGGTGTTCAATGCTAGCTAAGGGGGTACATACGTTCAGCTGGTAGCAACAGCCATGGGGATTTACATCCAAACAACACTGAGCAGCCACTCTGGTGGGCAGAACAGTTCCTAAATCCTTTTTTTTATTATTAAGATGTATTTTAATTATTTTAAAATCAGAGTTACAAATAGCCGCAACAGCAAGGGCCAGGCCAGGCAAAGCCAGGCGCAAGAGCTTCATCTGGGTCTCCCACATTGGTGCAGGGGCCCAAACACACTATCAGGGAACTGGATCAGAAGTGGAGCAGCCAGGACTCTAACTAGCACCCATATGGGATGCCCATGTCACAGGAGGCGGCTCCACTCACCACGCCACAATGCCAGCCCCCAGCTCCTGAATCTTAGCTCCTGCACTAGAAAACAACTCCTTGCCCAAAGTTCTTCGTAGAAATTACCACTGCAAAATTTATTCAAACCTTCCGTCACCACAAGGAGGTGGGGAAGCCTCTGCAGGCCCCTGGCAGGAAGCGAGACCAAGACAGGTGGGCCTTGACCCTTGTTCACACACTGTAGGGAAGACATCCATCAGGGATCTGGGGCGGGGGGTGAGGGAGAGGGTAGAGCAAGACTGAGCTCTCCAGACACAGTACAGCCAAGTGGGCATTTACAGCCAAGGAGCAGGGTGGGGGTCTTCACGTCTGTCTCTATTCAAAGAACAGAAAATCAAGCTGAAACTTAACCCCACTGTTTGATACCAAGGGGTGGGACCCTCGAGAGGGACAGCACTCTGCCCTCAATAACGAATGTCAATTCCTGGATCAATGGAGTATGGGCTAATGAGCTATCCTGGGAGTGTGTTAGCTCTAAACACCGGTTTGCGGGGTCTGTCTTGTGCTCTCCTTCTTGCCATGTGGTGCCCTGAGCTGCCTCGGGACTCTACCAGCAAGAAGCCATCGCTGCATGTGGCCCCTCAGCGTCGGGCCAGAACCATGAGTCAGAATAAACCTCCCCATAACTTCTCCAATGGAATCTGTGGGTGAACCCTAAGAGGAAGGAGCCTCGGGGAGGATGGGGGAGCTGATCAAATGCTGAGGGTGACCGAGTACTGAGGGTGATTGGATGGGGGATCTGCTCAGCTGACTTTGCAGGGTGAACCCTGAAGCAGGATCCTCCAAGGACCTGCACAAATTGCCTTACGTTTGGAGGCCGACTAAACCCAGTGCACGTACCCACAGTGCCTGGTGGGAACCAGGTTGGAATATTGTTTTTAATAAGGCTTCATTTGCACAATGTTGGAGTGACATTTAACCATGGTTTAACAAGTTTTTAAAATATTATTTTATGGGGCCGGCGCTGTGGCATAGTGGGTAAAGTCGCTGCCTGCAGTGCCAGCATCCCATATGGATGCCAGTTTGAGTCCCAGCTGCTCCACTTTCGATCCAGCTCTCTGCTATGGCCTGGGAAAGCAGTAGAAGATGGCCCAAGACCTTGGGCCCCTGCACCTGCATGGGAGACCCGGAGGAAGCTCCTCACTCCTGGTTTCAGATGGGCACGGCTCCGGCCATTGCAGTCAATTGGGGAGTGAACCAGTGGATGGAAGACCTCTCTCTCTCTCTCTGCCTCTCCTTCTCTGTGTGTAACTCTGACTTTCAAGTAAATAAATAAATCTTTAAAAAATTATTTTATTCAAAAGGCAGAGTTACTAAGAGACCTTGCATCCACTGGTTCACTCTTCAAATGGCCTCAGCAGTGAAGCTATCCAAAGCCAGGGGCCAGGAGTTTCATCCTGGTCTCCCACGTGGGTGCAGGGACCCAAGCACTTGGGCCATCTCCACTGCTTTCCCAGGCCATAGCAGAGAGCTGGATCGGAAGTGGAGCAGCCGGAATTCGAACCGGACCTATATGGAATGCCAGCGCTGCAGGCCAAGGCTTAACCTACCGTGCCACAGTGCCAGCCCCCTGGATTAAGTATTCAGCGGTCGCCACTCTGGAAATGTTTGTGAACGCAACCATATCTTTTTAAAGGAAACAGATAAAGCATTCGTGCTGACTCCATCTGGGGAGCCCCGGGGACCAGCGTTCACGCCGCATGGCCGCCTGAGGACAGACCTTGTGCATGAGCTGCCCGCCCCGAGTCCTGCTCCGGACACTCAGAGGTGCGGGGCGCACAGCTCGGTCAGGGTTTCAAAGAGCCAGAGAAAGGCTGTGATGGCGGGGAGCGCTCAGTCCAGGCAGCCCCTGCTGCTGCTGGCGGGGCTGGCCGGGAAAAGGGAAGACAGACAGGGCGCAAGCCATAACAGCCTGTGCGCGCCGGGCGCCCGCTCAGCCACTCGGCTCGCAGCAGCCGTCCCCGGGGTCCCCGTCTTCACTCTGCGGGTGAGGGTGGGGACACGGGCGTTGCCCGCCCGGATCAGGGCTCCAGCTGCCGGGTTCCCAAAAAGCTCCGCAGGTGATGCAGAGGCGAGACTCGGGGTTGCTGTGATGACGCAACAGTGACGACGCTGGGGTCTCGGAGCCTCCTCAGCGCGGACGCCCACTGGAAGCCCGCCCCGTCTCCCCCTGCAGCACCACTGCCCGCGCTTCCTCACAGGCAGTGTGGACGCACTCGGGACGCTGCAGGAACGTGGGGCGGCTGCAGAGGGAGAACCCGTGCGGAAAAAACGGCTCCGCCCTGCTGCCGGCGTCGGGGAGGCCGGCCGCAGCACGACCCGCGCTTCCTCGGCGGCCGCGTCCATCCGCGCCGGGCAGCGAGTCTTCGGCGGCCGGGAACAAAGGGTCGAAACAAAGGCGAACCCGCCCTGGCCGCTCCCCCGAGCGGCACCGACGCGCCTCTGGATTGGCCGGGCTGTGGCCCAATGGCAAAGAAGAGCTGGCATCTCCTATTTACATAGGAGACGAGCCTCCCAATCAGACGCTGGCGATCCGGAGCCTTCATTTGACTAGATAGACGGCAAATAGGCCCGCCCGCGCCGCAGTGCCCTGCGTGTCCGTGCCGCCGCTGCGCCGCCATGCCCGAGCCCTCCCGCTCGGCCCCCGCGCCCAAGAAGGGCTCCAAGAAGGCGGTGACCAAGGCGCAGAAGAAAGACGGCCGCAAGCGCAGGCGCGGCCGCAAGGAGAGCTACTCCATCTACGTGTACAAGGTGCTCAAGCAGGTGCACCCCGACACCGGCATCTCGTCCAAGGCCATGGGCATCATGAACTCGTTCGTCAACGACATCTTCGAGCGCATCGCCAGCGAGGCGTCGCGCCTGGCGCACTACAACAAGCGCTCGACCATCACGTCGCGCGAGGTGCAGACGGCCGTGCGTCTGCTGCTGCCCGGCGAGCTGGCCAAGCACGCCGTGTCCGAGGGCACCAAGGCCGTCACCAAGTACACCAGCTCCAAGTGACGCGCGCAGCGCGCACCCAAAGGCTCTTTTCAGAGCCACCCACACGGTCGAGAAAGGGTTTCGAACACGGCTTGGGCGTGGTTGTCTGGCCTCGTGTAGCTCCCCGCGCTCCATTAGCTGCCCGGTTCCTTGGTTTGGGTCTTGAGTGCGTGCGTGCGGTGTGGTGCGGGAGCGTGCACCTGCTCCACAGCAGGCGGAGACGGCCGGCTCGGTCACGTCCTCGGCCCCGCCCAGGGCTGTCGGCCCCGAATGCCCATGGGGAGCCGTAGGTGAGGGCGCGGGTGTGTCCTGGGTGCTGTGGTAGAGCCGGAGCCTGCGAACGCGGGGGCAGCAGGACTGAAGCCGGCGGGGGTCGGAGCCGGGCGGCCTGCACCGCCGAGGCGGGGTTCCGGGTCGCCGTGAGAGGCCCCTCTGCCACGGGAGCGACCGCGTTGGCTTTGGAAGCGCCCCCGCCTTCCCCGGATGCGCAGTGCGTACGTGCAGAGTGCCGTTTTGGTGCGGGTGCCCTAGCTCTGGATATCGCTGTGAGCTCTGGGTCCCGGGTCACTGCCCAGAGCCGGTGAGGATCGGGAGAGGCCTGGCGGCACGGAGCGCCACCGCCTCCCGCAAAGAATTAAACTCAGCGCAACAGTCTCAGCCCTGAATCCTCCGCTCGCCGGGAGGCGGGCGGGGGCACGGGGGCCGCGATTCGAGGCGAGCGCCAGTTGTCCCCGCGCGCGCCCCGCACGGACGTGGCGAGCGCTCGGGTCTGGCGCCGGCGTCTGCGGCGCTGCAGTCACCGGGTCAGAAGGCGCGGAGCGGGAGGCTCCGGGCGTGGACGCCGCTCCCCTCCCGCGTCCGGGGCTTGAGCGGAGTCTCTGCCACCCACGCCCCGGCTGCTGTGGGCGTTTGCCGAGGGAACCGTGGATGGAGGGTCCTCCTGCCTGTCAGAAACATTTGTATAATATGAAAAATCGTCGCACCTGTCATCTGAAGGTAATTCCTGGAATTTTGAGTTTGATCCCATAAGCAGTTACTAACCCGCATGAGCAAATTCTTAACTGAGCTATTGCAGGAGACGAGTCTGCTCTCTGAGCGCGTTTCCATCCAGTCTGCCTGTGTTTCACAACACATACATGTACTACATAATTCATTACATACGTACGTATGCACACACATGGTTTATTAGTGTAGCTTCATAATACACACGCACATGATTGTTAGTGTTCTATTACAAACATCATTCATCACATATGTACATAGGCACACACATGGTTTACTAGTGTTGCTTCATAATACACATGATTATTAGTGTTCTGTTACATACATGCATTACATGCATGTTAATGTTCTGTTTCACACATACAGGCATTGCTCATTAGTAAATATGCATCACATATATACATGCATGACTTATTAGTGTTCTGTTTCACATACATGACATGCATACATTACATTTATATACACATACATACATAGTTTATTAGTGTTCTGTTTCACAGACACATTACATACATGCATTTGTTTATTAGTGTTCTGGTACATACATGTATACATGGTTTATTAGTGTTCTGTTAAAACATGGCTTATTAGTGTTCTGTCTCACACATATGTACCATACATACATATCTATATGCATTACATATGTACACACATGGTTTGTTCTTTTACACACACATACATACCGTACAAACATACCTACCTACCCTACACACATAAGTACATACCTTCATGGTTAGTGTTCTGTTTCACACATTCTTACAGCATGCATGGTTTATTAGAGTACTCTGTTACATACGACATGGTTTATTACTGCTCTGTTGTAGTTGAACTGTTCTATTACCCTTCCCTAAAAAACAACAACAAAAAATGCCCGTTGCAATTTCAACAAACTCCCAGGTGAGCAGTCTCATGTCTCAGAGACCATGCGGAGGGCACATGCTCACATACTTGTGTCAAAGATGGCCTCGGATCCTTGGGTGAGGCTGACTCAGTGACAGGGACCACCATGCCTGTGACTGCTCCATCCCTCCCTCTCCCCCTTTTTCTCTCTTTTCTTCTCTCCACCTCCCTTATTTGAAAGAGCTACAGAGAGAGGGAGAAAGAGAGATCTTCCATCTGCTGGTTCACTCCCCCAAATGGCCACAACGACCTGGGGCTAGGCCGGGCTGAAATCAGGAGCCAGGAGCTTCTTCCAAGTCTCCCACATGGATGCCGGAGCCCAAGGACTTGGGTCACCTTCTACTGCTTTCCCAGGCCATTAGCAGAGAGCTGGATGGGAAGAGGAGCAGCGGGACTAGAACCCATGCGCATGCAGGATGCGGGCATCTGCCTCCAGCCGGATTCCTGTCCTTACGCACGCACAGGCATGCGTGGTCTGTGTGTCCACAGAGCTTACCGCATGCAGCATCACTTCCGTTCCGGAGGTTTGCTCTAAAAAAACATGGAAATAAACTCGCGGGGTGGACACGTTGCCATCTCACCCAGTTCTCTGTCTTCTTAGCTCTAACCATGACCCGCCCTCAGAAGCAGGCACCGCCAGAATGCGGGGCTTGTCCCCACGCTGACGGAATCCGGGCCTCTCCCAGGCCCGCAGAGGGGGCTGGGCGCCCTGCCTCCCACCACAGCTCCACGTCCTCCCTTGGGCCGGCTCTCAGGTCCGCGCTGGAGATCTGCGTGCGGAGTGCGGTGCGGGTCAGCGATGACCGGGCGCGTCGCGTGTCCAGGCTGACTCCACGAGAACGCGTTTTGTGGGTGACGCGAGCATCGAACCTCGTGTGTTCTCCCCTACGCAGGTTTGGGGAGACAGCGGGGGTTGCGGCTGCTCCACCCCCGGGAACAGAGCAGGGATCCTGGTCCTGAGCTGCGGTCAGGCAGGTGGAGACCACGCGCACGCGCAGAACGCCGTTGTCCAGTCGCCCTGTGGCCGCGGTGACCGGCAGTTCGGCGGGGGCGTCCGCGGAGGCCCGGGGCGCGGGCTCTGGCCTGGGAGCCCCAGCTGAGGCTTTGCGGGCAGGGGTCCGCCAGGCATCCAGCAGCAGGCCTCCCCCACCCGAGACCGCAAACCGAGGCGGCCCTGACCCTGCGCCGCAGCCCGCGGAAGGGGCGTGGGCGCGGCGCCGCGGTCCAGCAGAGAACAACCGGGCAGACCCTGACCCCACGTCCCGGGGGCGGCGGGGGGCTAGGGAGCGGAGTGATTCCCCTGGGAGAGGTCGTGCAGCCTAGGGCACTGTGCGGTTCTTAGCGCGTGCGCGCCTTTGCCCTTCAGGCGTCGTTAGCTTGCCCGGGACCTAACTGGATATAGACATGCAGAGACGTCTCAGCAGTCACCAGACTCGCTACGCGCACACGCACACACGCACGCATCCGTGCGTACACAGGGACACGAACAAGCAGACACACACACTGTGGCATCCTGGAACCGGGAGACTACTGCCTGGCAGGGAGCGTGGACGTCAGGCTGGGCGCCCGCTGGCTGGACAGGAGCGCGTGGCACGGAGCGCTGGCGAGGAGCTTCCGGCTGAAGCGCTTGCATTCGGTCACGACACCGCCGCCAGGCGGCGCGCCCTGGGTGCGCGCCGGCGCCTCACCCCGGGGACACCCTGGGCTGCGCCCTTCGCCAGCTCGGCACCCGGACCCGTGGCCTGTACCCCAAACCCGCCCAAGCCAGCCTCGCGGTGCTGAGCCCCTTCCCCCATGACCTCGACCAGGTGACACGCTCCTTTATCGAGCTCGGAGGTGGCTCTGAAAAGAGCCTTTGGGTGCGCGCTGCGCGCGTCACTTGGAGCTGGTGTACTTGGTGACGGCCTTGGTGCCCTCGGACACGGCGTGCTTGGCCAGCTCGCCGGGCAGCAGCAGACGCACGGCCGTCTGCACCTCGCGCGACGTGATGGTCGAGCGCTTGTTGTAGTGCGCCAGGCGCGACGCCTCGCTGGCGATGCGCTCGAAGATGTCGTTGACGAACGAGTTCATGATGCCCATGGCCTTGGACGAGATGCCGGTGTCGGGGTGCACCTGCTTGAGCACCTTGTACACGTAGATGGAGTAGCTCTCCTTGCGGCCGCGCCTGCGCTTGCGGCCGTCTTTCTTCTGCGCCTTGGTCACCGCCTTCTTGGAGCCCTTCTTGGGCGCAGGCGCGGACTTGGACGGGTCAGGCATGGTCGCGAGCCGCGCGGTCGTGGGAAAAAAACGAGCCCCCAGCGATTGTATTTGTACACCTTATATTCAAATGAAGGTTCGGGGCGTGCTCGCTTCTGATTGGACGACGTGGTCCGTGACGCCATCGCTGGGCAGGCGTATGCAAATTAGGAGATTCTGGGTTCCCTTTCTGATTGGCTGTCACTGCTATCCAATCGAACGCCGCCGCCTAGCCGACCGCGGGATCATATATAAGGGCTCGCTGGGGGCCGCGCGCGCGTTCTTTTCGGCCTGCGGTTGTGGTTGCTGGGTCTTGCTGGTTGTGCAGGCGGGGATGTCCGGCCGCGGTAAGCAGGGCGGCAAGGCGCGCGCCAAGGCCAAGTCGCGCTCGTCGCGCGCTGGGCTGCAGTTCCCCGTGGGCCGCGTGCACCGGCTGCTGCGCAAGGGCAACTACTCGGAGCGCGTGGGCGCCGGCGCGCCCGTGTACCTGGCGGCCGTGCTCGAATACCTGACGGCCGAGATCCTGGAGCTGGCGGGCAACGCGGCGCGCGACAACAAGAAGACGCGCATCATCCCGCGCCACCTGCAGCTGGCCATCCGCAACGACGAGGAGCTCAACAAGCTGCTGGGCCGCGTCACCATCGCGCAGGGCGGCGTGCTGCCCAACATCCAGGCCGTGCTGCTGCCCAAGAAGACCGAGAGCCACCACAAGGCCAAGGGCAAGTGAGGCCGCCGTCCCCGGGCCCTGCGACGGACACCAAAGGCTCTTTTCAGAGCCACCCACTGTTTCGGGAAAAGAGCGGCGCTGAGCGCGGGGCGTGCGCTCCCCGCAGGCCACCGCGCCCTGCCGTTAAGGTCCACGCCTGCTAGGGGCCAGCCTCCGGGGACTGCTTCGACGTTCAGACCTGAAATCCGGCCTGACTGCTGCGGGGGGGGGGGGGGGGGGGGGGCTTGGACTTGATTGACGGGAGGTGGAGGAATCTGCAATGCTGTACGCGTTTGAGATGCTTACATGTCGGTCTTCGGGTCTGTATTAAAAATGCTGCAGGCCTCACTGAGTTGCCGAATGTTAGGTCCGCTGACTACTCAGGAAGCGTTTGTTTGCTAGAGGCATTTTCCGAGCTTTCCACAAATCACTTTGTCTTAAAAGGGACGAGGCAGGCAATTGTAGATAGGTTAGTTGAGTTTGGGTTGGCGAGACGCGAAGAGGGATGCCATTAATTTTTCAGAAACAACAAAACGACTGGTGCGCTGGTTTTGATAGGGGGTTTGTGTTAATATAAATACAAAATTTTAAGTAGCTTGGGCCAGACAACATGGATGTTCTAGGAAGATGACCATTCATGAAGTGGGCGCTACAGTTGCAGAGCTGCAGGCAAAGCCCACAGGAAGGCTCTGTGTATGGCACCGACTGGGGTAGGGGGGGTGGCAAGACTTAGTCCAGGATAATTCCTTCCTAAACGTGCCTGCTGCAAAGGCGGAGCTCTGTGCGTGTGACTCGTGTTCTGTTACCTGTCCAGTTCTTAATGTTTTGCAGCAGTACGTGCAGGCCGGTAAGAATCCAGGGACATTATATAATACGAATCTATTCTAGTAAAATGGGTCTACCCAAAGCAGGGCTGCACAAGTTACTCACAAGTCTGCTGTGAGAATGCCCTGGTGCTGTGCAGCTGGGCCGGAAGTGATGAGAACCGTGCATGAGGCACACATTTCCCACCGTGTGCCTAGGTGGGCACTGTGAGGACAGGCCAAGAGTGCACTGCTTTAGAGTGTGGCCCTTAAGCTTCTAGTGGGAGGCTTGAATTATGGGTTACATTTGTTTTTAGTATGTGTCTACACTGCTCTTCAAGTATGATAGTGGAATGTTAGACTTTTTTTTTTTTTTAAGAATTATTTATTTGAAAGTCAGAGTTACACAGAGTGAGAGAGAGGTCTTCCATTCACTGGTTCACTCCCAGTTGGCCGCAATAGCCAGAGCTGTGCCAATCCGAAGCCAGGAGCCAGGAGCTTCTTTGGGGTCTCCCATGCGGGTGCAGGGGCCCAAGCACTTGGGGCATCTATCTGCTGCTGCTTCCCCAGGCCATAGCTGAGAGCTGGATTGGATGTGGAGCAGCCACAGTGCTGGCCCCTGTTAGAAGTATTTTTAGGGGGGCTGGTATCTCAAGAATTGTCATGAATTTTCAGATTGAAAAGAAAATTACTCAGGGCTGCCCTGTGTTGTAGTAGGTAAAGCTGCTGCCTGCAGCACCGGGATCTCATGGGGGCGCCGCTTGGAGTCCTGGCTGCTGTACATCTGATCCAGCTCTCTGCTGTGGCCTGGGAAAGCAGTAGAAGATGGCCCAAGCCCTTGCACCGTGCACGCGTGTGGGAGATGTGGATTCTCTGTTTCTATCTGTGTGTAACTCTGCCTCTCAAATAAAATCTTTTTTAAAAATACTCAGATTTGTGGCAGGAGGTCCACTCATGGTATTTCTTTTTTCTTTTTTAAAAAATTTATTTACTTGAAAGAGTTACATAAAGAGCAAGAGAGGAAGAGACAGAGGTCTCCCGCCCACTGGTTCACTCCCCAAATGGCTGCAATGGCCAGGGCTGGGCTAGGTCGAAGCCAGGAGGCAGGAACTTCATCCAGGTCTCCCATGCAGGTGCAGGGGCCGCACACTTGTGTCATTCCACAGTGCTTTCCCAGGCCATAGTAGGGAGCCGGATCGGAAACGGAGCAGTGGGACTCAGACATCCCATTGTCATGGGTGGGGCTGGCGGCTTAAGGCCAGCCCCAGGGTATAACCTGCCCATCACACAGCATCAAGCCACAGGAGCTGTTTAATTTTCAGTTAATAAAAAATAGGTACGAGGATGCAGATGCCCAGGCTCCCTAGGGACAGGTGGGCAGTAGCTTAGTGGACACCAGGTTAGCTCAGATGCAGGAAGTTCAGGTAGACAGCTGTGGTTTGATGTGTGGAGATCCCAGCTTACCAGGCTCGGACATTGCCTGGAACTGCTCCGAGAAAGCTCAGACGCCTTGGGAAGAGACTGCTGTGTGGTCCAGCTATTCCACCTGCAGGGACAGGCCCCAGGGGACAGCCCGGTGTCCAGATGATGGCCGCATGCACCCATTGGTGTCTGCCCATGCAGCCAGGACAATGCTGCCACACAGACGATGCTGGCGGGCGCCACGCTCACAGCGACCACCACACGGCGGTGCCCGTCTCTGAGGAAAGCTCAGAATAGGCAGATCCCTGGAAGCCAGATTGGCTGTTGCCGGGAACTGCAGCAGGAGACAGGAGTGGGGGACACTTCGTGCGTACAGGGTTTCCTTCGGGGTCACTGTTCAGGAACTAGACATGAGCGGCGTTGCACAACAGGCAGTACGGGAAATGCCCCTTCCTTCTGCACTCCAGAGCAGCTGGTGTCATGTGAATTCCACCCCTGTTTTAAAAAATAGGAACCTAACGAATCAACCTGCACCCAATGAGAGAAATCAAGAAAGCAAACGGGGAGAGCAGGGCCCTGTAAGGGGGACTAGGAGCAGAGCAGGCGTTCTGGTGTTCACGGACAGTGGCGGCCAGGGCCTAAGGATGTTGAGTCCCACGGCGGGGCCCAGCAGCTCGCTCTGGGGTGACCCGGAATTAAAATGCTGTGGAAGCAGCAGAGCCAAGGAGAAAACTGGAAGCCTACTTGCGCTGACCGTCTGCCTGGCGGCCCTGGCGGGGCTCTCAAGGAGGCCTTCCGCCTGCACTGAAGACTCTGGCCCTGCGCACCAATAGCCCCTCGGCCGCGACTGACCAGCCCAGACCCCACCGCTGCTGTGACTGGCTGACCCAGCCCTGACCCCACCTGACTGACTGACCCAGCTGTGACCTCTCCTGACCGACTGACTGACCTGGCCCTGACCCCTCCTGACTGGCTGACCCCCCCATGACCTCTCCTGACTGACTGACCCCCCATGGCCTCTCCTGACTGACTGACCCCCCATGGCCTCTCCTGACTGGCTGACCTGGCCCTGACCCCTCCTGACTGGCTGACCCCCCCATGGCCTCTCCTGACTGACTGACCCCCTCCATGGCCTCTCCTGACTGACTGATCCCCCATGGCCTCTCCTGACTGACTGACCCCCCATGGCCTCTCCTGACTGGCTGACCTGGCCCTGACCCCTCCTGACTGACTGACCCCCCCCCAGCCTCTCCTGACTGACTGACCTGGCCCTGACCCCTCCTGACTGACTGACCCCCCCCCATGGCCTCTCCTGACTGACTGACCTGGCCCTGACCCCTCCTGACTGGCTGACCCCCTCCCCCCAGCCTCTCCTGACTGACTGACCTGGCCCTGACCCCTCCTGACTGGCTGACCCCCCCCCAGCCTCTCCTGACTGACTGACCTGGCCCTGACCCCTCCTGACTGGCTGACCCCCCCCCCCCAGCCTCTCCTGACTGACTGACCTGGCCCTGACCCCTCCTGACTGGCTGACCCCCTCCCCCCAGCCTCTCCTGACTGACTGACCTGGCCCTGACCCCTCCTGACTGGCTGACCCCCTCCCCCCAGCCTCTCCTGACTGACTGACCTGGCCCTGACCCCTCCTGACTGGCTGACCCCCTCCCCCCAGCCTCTCCTGACTGACTGACCTGGCCCTGACCCCTCCTGACTGGCTGACCCCCTCCCCAGCCTCTCCTGACTGACTGACCTGGCCCTGACCCCTCCTGACTGGCTGACCCCCTCCCCCCAGCCTCTCCTGACTGACTGACCTGGCCCTGACCCCTCCTGACTGGCTGACCCCCTCCCCCCAGCCTCTCCTGACTGACTGACCTGGCCCTGACCCCTCCTGACTGGCTGACCCCCCCCCCAGCCTCTCCTGACTGACTGACCTGGCCCTGACCCCTCCTGACTGGCTGACCCCCCCCCCCAGCCTCTCCTGACTGACTGACCTGGCCTTGACCCTCCTGACTGACTGACCCACCTCTCCTCCAGGCTGATCCATTCAACCCTCCAGCTGAGCCACATATTTCTTAGAAATCATTTAGTCTGAAAGATATCTGCCACCCCGCTCGTTCACTCACCAGTTGGCGGCGGTGGCCGAAGCCAGGAGCGCAGAGCCTCATCCAGGGCTCCCACGTGCGTGCAGGGGCCTGGGCAGGAAGTGGGGCAGCGGGGACTCGAACCCGCATCTCAGATGGCGGCTTTACCCGCCGCGCCCTCGCCACAACTCCACGCCTCCACGCCTCTCGGCCGAGCCATAGGAACAGGGGAAGGGGCCCCTCAAACTGGCTGTGTTCTGGTATCCCAGAGGCCTGGGAAATTCAACATTGTCACCGTGTAGTGGTGGAATTCGGGGCGCTCACTTCTAGAAGGTTCTGCCTTCCAACCCCTGACAGAAAAGAGGGGAGCCTAGGAGCGGAGACACCCCCCCACCCCCGGCCTGGCCTTCCTGGGCCCGCAATGACCTACGACAGCCAACCTGAGGCAGAGGCCCAGTGCACGTGACCCACGGACCAATCAGAGTGCTGCCCGCCACCCAGCGGCTGGCCAATGAAAACGCGTCAGCCTCTATAAAAGCAGGCGTGCCCCGCGGCTGGGCGCAGGCAGTGGGAGGAACCTAGCGGGCGGCGGGAGCTGAGCACTGGGAGAAAGGCGCGCAGAGAGAGCTATGGCACGCACGAAGCAGACGGCGCGCAAGTCCACCGGCGGGAAGGCGCCGCGCAAGCAGCTGGCCACCAAGGTCGCCCGCAAGAGCGCGCCGGCCACGGGCGGCGTGAAGAAGCCGCACCGCTACCGGCCAGGCACCGTGGCGCTGCGCGAGATCCGGCGCTACCAGAAGTCCACCGAGCTGCTGATCCGCAAGCTGCCATTCCAGCGCCTGGTGCGCGAGATCGCGCAGGACTTCAAGACGGACCTGCGCTTCCAGAGCTCGGCCGTCATGGCGCTGCAGGAGGCGTGCGAGGCCTACCTCGTGGGGCTCTTCGAGGACACCAACCTGTGTGCCATCCACGCCAAGCGCGTCACCATCATGCCCAAGGACATCCAGCTGGCGCGCCGCATCCGTGGGGAGCGTGCCTAAGGCCCACGGGTGCCTGACGTCTCACTGCTGTAACCCAAAGGCTCTTTTCAGAGCCACCTCCCTGGTCGGAAAAAGGGCTATGACAAAAGGCTCATCCTGGGGCTGGAGGCATTCTGGGTGGCTGTGACCTGAAGGCTCTTTCCAGAGCCACCATCCTGGTTGGTAAGAAGGGCTGTGATGAACCAGGTTGCAGTCTCTGGGCAGCCAAGGGTCAGCACAGCCTGGTTTACAGTATGCTTATGTCTGGAAGGCACAGTTGAGACAGGTTCTCCTTGGATCACACCCCAGATGACTACAAAAGCCAGGCAGGATTGGGCCAGGCCCAAATCCAGGAGCCTGCAGCTCCATCTGGGTCTCATTTGGGTAGCAGGGCTGTTAGCGTTAGCCAGGAGGGGCTGGATTGGAAGCAGAGCAGCAGGGAGTGCTGTGTGCCTATGGTGTGGTGTTGCAGCTGTGGGTTTGCGTGGCATCTTGGCCCCTGGCTGTGTTTCACCTGTCTAGGTTAGAAGGCTATTTCAAGGGTCTGTTCTGGCACAGTGGGTTAAGCCACAATTGCAATTCTGGCAGCCTGCAATGGGTGTGCCACTTTACATGCAGGCTGCTCGGCTTCAGACCCTGCTTCCTGCTAATGTGGCTGCCAGGGTGTCACAGGATGGCAGGCGCACGAGCCCCCACCACCTATGTGGGACACTAGACCTGGCTACTGAGGCCATCTGGGAGGTGAGCCAGCTGATGGAAGGTCTCTTGCTCTGTCTTTCAGGATAAATTTTAAAGGCTGGTTACTTCAGAAATCCAGCAAATCTGTGTCTACTCTGCCAACATGAAGTCAACAGCAGGGAGCCCCAACCCTACCAGGTAGGCTGCCAGCTCTGAGTGAGGTCTAGAGGCCAACTTGCTGGGAAACCCTGCAATGCAGTGGTTAATCCTGAACCCAAAATACAGGAGCTGTGGGGGTGACCGGGGTGGGGGGAGGGGTGTAAAGATGTGTTCCCTGGTACAGATTGCTACCATTTGCTCACTAAAAGCCTTATTACATTAGGAGGAACCAGGTAGTGCCTGGAGGGGAACACAGGGATTAGAAGTCATCCGTGCTGTTGCTGCAGGCTCTGCCCAGTGTCTGGCAGCGCAGGAGCCTGTGTCGCACAGAGAAGCAGGTTCATGCATTTCAAAACGGTGAAGGGTGCGCATAAAGTGCTACCAAGAATGCAAGTGATTCAAGTCAGCACGCTTTATGCCCTGTTGACTCAGTTCCACTGCTTTGTTGCACAACTGTTTTAAGCACTGGAAGTCATGCACATCTTTAATTTTAGGGTATTTGCAATTTTATGGGTGACGTATCCATGGAGGGCTACTTAAAAAGCCAGAGACAGCTGTGTTCTGACTTTTAAAGTCACTTCTGACCTTCAATATAAATTTTATTTTCTTTTAACATTCATTTATTTATTTGTTTGTTTGTTTTTAAAGATGTATTTTATTTATTTGAAAGACAGAGTTGCAGAGAGAGGTAGAGACAGTGAGAGAGGTCTTCATCCGATGGTTCACTCCCCAGATGGCCGCAACGGCCAGAGCTACGCCAATCCGAAGCCAGCAGCCAGGAGCTTCTTGCAGGCCTCCCACGCGGGTACAGGGGCCCAAGGACCTGGGCCATCCTCCACTGCCCTCCCAGGCCATAGCAGAGAGCCGGATCGGAAGTGGAGCAGCCAGGACTAGAACCGGCGCCCACATGGGATGCTGCCACTTCAGGCCAAGGCGTTAACCTGCTGTGCCACAGCACCGGGCCCCATTGATTTATTTATTTGAGAGGCAGAATTGGAGACAGATCTTCCAGCTGGTTTACTTCACAAGTGAGCTGAGCCAGACTGAGTCCAGGAATTACCTCTAGGTCTCAACTCGGGTGCAGGGGCCCAAGGACTTGGGCCATCTTCTGCTGCTCTCTCAGACCATAGCAGAGAGCTGGGTCAGAAGTGGAGCAGCTGGGACACAAACCAGAGGGGATGCTGGCATTGCAGGTGGCGGCTTTATCCACTACATCACAGTGCCAGCCCCTGAAGTCCTTTTTAAATTTAGGGCAACACTGTCCCTCTCCTGTGCTTCAGTTGTTCTGGCAAGGTTTTGCCTAGGGTTGGAGAGCTAAACCACAGCCTTGCAGATGGCTTTGAGGAGGGAGAGGGTAGTTCACTGCATCCAGAGGAACTGGATGTGGTTACTGTATTCTTGGCAGGATGTGATAATCATGGTGCAGCTTGAGCTTTGTGCAAGAACCAAGCCACCTGAGGGGTGGGCCCCTGTCCGTCCTCTGCATCAAGTACATGGTCTGGCCTTAGAACTCATGTTCCACCTAATGTGTGCGAGTGTTCACTGTTGAATGGAAGGCCCTGTTGCAAATGGATGAGGGGAGATGCAGATGGGGAACCAGGCAACCTGGGGCAGTTTGTATGTGAGGACTGCTTTGGTGACAAGCTGAGGTTGGGAGTTTCGGGTTGAAGGAGACAGAACAAAAAGAACTAGAGACACAGGAAGAAAGTGACAGACACCTGTGGATGGTGGGAAATGGGTCATCAGGGGAGCTTTCCCAACATGCTTGTGTTACTTAGACACCCTGGGCTCTTTGTGCAAGGCTGTGCTCACTGGAGCAGAGAGAACTGGGCCAGCATTGGCCTTGGGAAGTCAAGCACAGCTTCTGGTGCATTTGCAGACAACACGGCTGGTCCACCAGGGAACCACAACATGGGCCCAACCCTGCAGAGTGGCATGCTGAGAGCTGGACAGGGCTCCTACCAGCAGGGCCATGTTCTCCAGGCACCTGTGGCACATGCCACGAGGTCACTCCCACAGTGCCTTGCTCCTATGGCCCAACGCCACCGCCCGCACCTGTGAGAAATCACCTTGGAAAAGCTGGCAGAGAGAGAACTGGAGTTCTTTCCCTGTGGTACAACCAAGGCGGCTCAGCAAGCATTTCCCAAATCCAGAACCAGCACACACTCTGTCTGTGCAGTGCAATTAGGTGGAGGGTTTTTTAATTAACTCTTGTCAGCGGTCTATCATGGGAACTCATTTGGTCTCCTCTGGAAGAGTCAAATAGTTTTATGAAATGATAACACAGTTACAGTGAGGACTGGAGCCATCTCCTCCATACCCTGCCAGCCCTCATCACGTGGGAAGCATCAACATTTGTGCACCTTGTGCCCAACTCTGTGAGCCCTGAGTGCACTGTGGAGACAGCCTCAGGGCCAAGTATTTCTAAGTGGAAGGAGTGATTCCACACAGAATCAAGAGCTGAGATCCTGGGGCCACTGCTGTGGCGTAGCAGGTGAAGCCGGCATCCCATATGAACAACAGTTCAAGTCCCAGCAGCTCCACTCCCAATCCAGTTCTCTGCTATGGCCTGGGAAAGCAGTAGAAGATGGCCCAGGTCCTTTGGCCCCTGCATCCACATGGGAGACCCGGAAGAGGCTCCCAGCTTTGGATCAGCTCAACTCTGGCCACTGTGGCCATCTGGGGATTGAACCAGCTGACGGAAGACCTCTCTCTGCCTCTGCCTCTCTGTAACTCTGCCTTTCAAATATATAAATAAATCTTAAAAAAAAAAAAGCAGAGATCCTGCAATTTTGAAATCCATGTATACAAGGTGTCTTCAAAAGTTTATGGGAAATGTGTATAATGATAAATCGTGGATTTTAAAATTTATTGTATCGAGATAAACTTTTAATTCCATTTTCCACAAACATTTTGAAATATATCTCTGTGTGTGTGTGTGTGTGTGTGTGTATATGATTTTTTTTTCTGAAACTTGGAGAAATGAAAGGATTTTGAGTAATTGCCAAAAAACCTGAATGTAACCAAGGTGTCCTCCAGGAGGTGAATGGGATGCCGCTCTGCACTACAAGGAAAGGAGCCGTGGAGCCACAAGAAGACAGCAGAGGAAATGCACATGGCCGAGGGAGGGGCCCATGCTGTGACCCCACAAACACACCCTCCTTTATTTTTCACAGTCTGACAAAAGCTCAGTGCTGGTCAACAATGAGTAATGTGTAAGAATTCCAGGGACTGGACTGTGCCACTTGCAACACCAGCATCCCATCTGAGCACCCCAGTTGAAGTCCTGGCTGCTTCACTTCCAATCCAGCTTCCTGCTAATGCACTTGGGAAAGCAGCAGAGGACGGCTCAAGTGCTTGGGCCCCTGCACTCACGTGGGAGACCCAGATGGAGCTCCAGGCTCCTGTCTTCAGCCTGATCCAGACTCGGCGGTCACGGCCACTTAGGGAGTGAACCAGTGGACGGAAGCTCTTTCTTACACCCCCATCTCTGTCACTCTCTGCTTCAGATAAATACATTTTTAAAGAAAGAATTCCCAGGACTGGCTGCAGGGGCATGGTCAGACCTGCAGGTCCCAGGTAAGGAAGAATCCACAGGCAGCAGCTGTCAACAGCCAAGCTTTTGACCTCAAAGAAGCCTCCACCTTGCTGGCATCAGGGTGGTCGGAACTGAGCCTGGGACCTGTCTGATGATCAACGAACCACTTGTCTGCCCTCACCTCCGTCTACTCCGTGTTGTCCTCCCACTACCTTGAGGACTGGGATGGTGCGTTTGGCCTGAAGATGCTGTTTTCCCAGTTAACCTGTTTCCTTACATGCATGCCTGTCTCTGGGCCTGAGTTCCACAGCACCCATCTGAAGGGCCCACACGCTGCCGTCCCAGCCCCAGGACCATCTGGACAGGGCAAAACTGTGGAGAGACCGTGGAGACATCAGGGACGACAGGATGGCAGGGCAGTGTGTCGTGAGCGCCACTTGCCACACAGCTCAAAAAGGCTAATGCGACGTGTCGGAGCACAGGGAAGAATCACACAGACTCATCATAGTCTTTTCAATATAATTTATTATTCAATAATCAATACCACTCAATATATATATTCAACGCACATATCTAAAGGTCAATACCTCTCAACATGTCATCAGTCCACAGGTCATAATGCATCTAGGAGTAAGGCAGTTTCCAGGAGTATCCAGCAATAGTTCTAAGTATAAAGCATGAAAGCACAAGCACTCTAAACACTCACTCATGGCTAAGGGCATGATATGAAGGCTGCGTTCTCAAGGTTCCTACCACGGTCACCAAAGACAAAGGCCCGAGTCCAGAGTCTCCATTCCCACTGGGAGAGACGGCTCTCAGAACAGTCACTTACAGGCAGGGATCGTGGGATGCCTGGCACTCTAGGCAGTAGGCTCTGAGTTCCCAAGGTGAAGGGCTGGAGAGGTCACCTGACAAGAGGTCTGGTCCGGCTTTGATGTCACCTGATGAGAGGTCCGGTCTGGCTCCCATGTCAGGTCTGGCGGCAGCTGGGACGTCCAGGGAGGTGGGCTCCAGCAGGGTGGCAGGCAGAGCTCAGTCAGTGGAGACGCGGGCAGTTTCACTTGCACTGAGCCGTGGTTCCCGAGGGGATGAGAGCAGTTGTGAGGTGCCCTGGGTGTCACCAATCAGGCTCATCCTTTGGGGTATCACCAACCAGATGATGGTGTCTGGGTGTGACCAATGGTGTATTGGGGATCTTTTGGGTGTGCAGTAGTGAGGGTGCAGTAGTGCAGTAGCCAGCTGGTTGGCTGCTGCTTATGATGTAATGTCCCCCAGTCCTTATCAGACCTCACCTCCTGTGTCTGTTCTGACAGATGGTCTGGGCAGTGTCTGGTGCTTAGTGCCCTAGCTTAAGGAACTCCATTTTGGTTTTGCTTTTTCTCTTTCTTTTTGGGTTAGCGTGCTCTGTAACTCTTTTGGGACTCCTGTGGGAGTCCCACACAGTGACATGGAGGTCTGTGTCCTTTCTCTCATTTGTGCTGTGAACCCAAGACTACTTCACAAAAATAAATTAAGGACATTTCTGAGCTATGAGCTCCCATAGGCCGTCAGGGGTCATGGGGCCACCAGGGGCCTGCTGGGTGGTGAGGTGGTGCTGGCTGCACCTGGACTGGGGCACACCAGGAATCTTCTAGAACTCAATGGACAGGCCAAAAGTACCCTGGAAGCTTCCTGCTGGCGCACTCCCAGGCCATTCTGAAGGGCTGGCTCTTGGTGATGGCTCAGCCACATCCTCCCACGGGGACAACATCCATCCTCTTCTCCTCCC
The DNA here is from genome assembly GCF_964237555.1 of Oryctolagus cuniculus. Taxonomy (NCBI): domain Eukaryota; kingdom Metazoa; phylum Chordata; class Mammalia; order Lagomorpha; family Leporidae; genus Oryctolagus; species Oryctolagus cuniculus. The sequence continues at coordinate 476,694 of NC_091437.1, read as the reverse complement.
ACGCTCCGAGTCACTTCTGGTTGGCTCTCTTGGGGCCCCACAGAATCTTCCTGGATAGTCCCCTGTCCTCCCCCCAGAGCCCGGTCCATTCAACACCGTGCCCCTCTGGTGAGGGCGGCCAGCCACCTGTCCATTCTCCAGACACTGGGGCAGAGGCAGGGCCTGCAGCCGGCATCTCTGCCTTCCCCGGTTCTGGGTGGGCCTCCCTGTCACAAAGGCAGGGTAACCAGAGGAGAAAGGGCGTTTAATCCCGCACACAGAGGCGAATGGAGAAGTGGCTTGGACTGCAGGGTCAAAGTTCACTTAAACAACAAAGTCGCTGAACCAGGAACATGGGTGTGGGAAGGTGGTCGGGGGAGGCTTCAGCTTGTGTAGGGGCTGTCCTGTGGTCTGCAGGCGTGTTTGCTTGTAATACTTTCTTAAAGCTTTAAAACTTTAATTGTGATTTTATTTTCTAGATGGGTAGAAGCCCTGGCCCAGAATCCCCGTACCAGCCTGAAGGGGGAGGGGCTCTGCACCTGCAGCCGCTCGGCCTTCCCTGCCCCACCCCCCAGCCAAAGCCTGCGTTTCCTCACCCTTGCACCCCTGGCCCCGCACAGCCCCCCCGCCTGGCGGCCGGTCAGGGCTGGATGCACCAGAGACGCTGGCTGGAATCCTAGCCTGCCCCACCTTCGTCCCTGCTGGGCACTCTCCGCCCACCTCCTCCCACTGGAGCGCCCGCCCCCACCGCCACTCTCACCGTCTCCCTCGGACCCTCAACCTCCCCCACAACCTCCCCTCCCGCAGCAAGCTACCGCCTTCCCCTGCACCGCCACCCCCACCCCCGCCCCGGCCCTCCCCGTTCCCCGCGCCCCTTCACCCACAAGCCCCACCCCAGGCGCCTCATCCCCACCACAGGCGCCGCCCGCCCTGCGGAAGCCCCCACCCCCACCCCCGACCCTGCTGACGCCACAAAGGCTCTGGCTCAGGCCCCGTGGCCTCATCCTGGGCTCCAACAAGCGAAACCAGCCTTTCTGAATGCGTGCAAGCGCGCTGAGCTGGTGCGCCTGGCGCGGGACCCTCCCCGAGAGTACCTCCCCCTGCCTGGGCCACCTCCCCTTGGTGAGTATCCGGCCCACTCCTCGGCGGTACCAACAGCCCCCCCAACACCCTCCCAGTGCTGCCCCGCCCACTCCCCCGTGGGTACCGCCCCCGTCCCACCTATTCCCGGTGCACAAGGCCCCTGCCTGGCTGCAGTTCTGGAGGGGTCCTTCTGGTCCCCTGGATGAGCCTACTGGCCGAGGGCTACTACCAACCTGAGGACCGCCTCCCTCCCTGCCAAGCCAGACCCCCAGCCCTGCCTCTAGGGCCCCCACCCACCCTACCCCCCCGGGAACCAGGGAGCCAGTGACACCCTGGTAAGGGGCCTTCAAGGGTTCCCCCGCGGGGACCCAGTGCTCAGACTCCAGAGGGTGTCTGTGTGTATGCAGTGTGTGCATGGGTGTTCATGCATGTCTGTGCACACACATGTCTCAGCATTTGTGTCTGTGGGTGTGCATGTGTCTGCCTATGTGTCTGAGCACGCGTGTGCCCTCATGTTTGTGAGTGTGTGCTGCACACCCATGTGTCTTGCATGTGCTTGTGTCTGCCTGCATGCCCTCACCTTTCCCATTCCCCTTGGTCGGAGGAGGGCGCTGTTACAGGAAACGTGGCTCTGATGCTTGTTGAAAGGCTCCCTATCCAAGCTTCGTTCACTGGGTGTCAGGGAAGGCTCGGCCGCATTAGGTGCTGGGTGCTCACAGGGAGCTCCACGCCGGTGGCAAGAACAGGGAGCAGCGGGCACACGGCTCCCGAGGAAGCTGCCTCCCTGTTTGCCAGGTCGTTCACATCCAGGGCGAGGGCCGGGTCTGGGTGTGGAAGGGGGGGAGGGCCCTTCCTGTGCCAGCAGCCTGCATCCCACCCAGCATGTGGAACGTCACTCAGACTGGCAAGCTCTCCCAACGTCCCACACTCCTCTGCCTAGACCCCGCCCTCTGGGGGGTAACCTCTTGCAAAGGGGCTGTCCTGGGGGCAGATGAGGGCAGTCCCAAGGGCTGATGAAGGGAGGCCTTCCTGCTGCATTGACCCCATGCGTTCTCCTGAAAGGCAGGGCTCACAGCAGGGGTGAGTTGGCAGGATTCTCTGCAGAGGCCTGACTGGGCTGGCCACACAGGACAGGTAGGATCCAGGCTCTGAGGGGCCTGGCTAGTCCTTTTGCTCTGTTATGGAAGGCTAGAATAACAGCTCTCGACCCCCTAGCTTAAGGGGCTCTGGACTCATTGGTAGATGGTGCCTCAGAGGAGGCTGGCATGGTGCACAGTGTGGGCGGCTGGCCTGGAGCGTCCCTCACCGAAGCCTCTGCCCTGCAGTTGCTCAATGCAGGAACCTCTCGGTGTGTCTCTGCAGGAGCCATGGATGCCGTGGAACTTGCCAGAAAGCTGCAGGAGGAGGCCACGTGCTCCATCTGCCTCGACTACTTCACAGACCCTGTGATGACCGCCTGCGGCCACAACTTCTGCCGCGAGTGCATCCGGCTGAGCTGGGAGAAGGCCAAAGGCAAGAAGGGGAGGCGGCGGAAGGGCTCGTTCCCCTGCCCCGAGTGCAGGGAGATGTCCCCACAGAGGAACCTGCGGCCCAACCGCCTGCTGACCAAAGTGGCCGAGATGGCGCGGCAGCACCCTGGCCTTCAGAAGCGGGACCTGTGCCAGGTGCACCAGGAGCCCCTTAAGCTCTTCTGTGAGGAAGACAAGAGCCCCATCTGTGTGGTCTGCAGGGAGGCACGGGAGCACCGGCTGCACAGGGTGCTGCCCGTGGAGGAGGCTGTGCAGGAGTACAAGGTGCGCCGTGTCAGGGCCCCGCTGGGGTGGGTGTCCAGGGGTGCGTCAGCCAGGCAGGGCCTCACAGTGAACACCTCAAAGCAGGTGGGTGACCAGGCCTCGCTCCAGGTGCCGGGTAGCCTGAGGGGCATGCTCTGCTGTCAGTCCTCACCTTCCTGGCCAGGTGCAGGGGGCCTGTGGCCTCACCTCCCTACGGGGAGGCCAGGAAGTACGGTCAGGCCAGCGCAGGGAGGCAGCCCGGCCAGGAAGGCGGCAGCACTGCCATGCACTCCGTGATCGGGAGAGGACTGTGTGCTGGGGAAACCAAGGCCACAGCACCGTCTGTGGGACATTCCTGGTGCTTCTGGTACTATCCGGCAGTGCTGGTGCTTGCTGCATGCCGCCAGGGGCCATATGCTGCTCTGAATCGCCATCCAGGCCCCATACCACCACCAGAGCCACGCAGTCACCGCTTATCCTACACTTGATCTTAGCCAAAAGGCCAAGAAGCGATACCCTTCATCCTACTTTCAGGCAGGAACTCCAGGGGCTTGGCCAATGACTCCGAGTCAGAAAGTGGCCAGGCAGGACTTGAACCCAGGTCCCAGGAGTCTGGGTCTTTGAGGAAGGAGCCTCTGATTCCAGATTAATTTGGGGAAGGATGCCTGATTCCTGTTGGAGAATCCTCTGAGAATTCCTCCCTGAGAACCTGAGTCCCGGGAACGTGGACAGTGACTCGGGCCCTGGAAGAGCGTGGTGGGCAGTGGGCCTCGGCTGCATCCTGTCTCCAAACACAGCCCCAGCTTAACCCCACTGCCCAGCCACAGGCGTGCCGGATCTAGCATCTCTTAGTTAACGTCTCAGTGGACAGCAACCGCAGTGCCAAGTGGTGGACCACGTGCCGTGTGTAGTGACCACCAGGGTATTTAAGTTCTCCACGTCTCGGACACCAGCAGCTCTTTGAGCTGAGTGCATTCAAACCCTCTCCGGTATTTTTTTTGTGGGTTCTTCCCCCTGCCGGCGCCAGAGTTCAGGCCCGGCTTTTAAGAGCCCAGTGGTGTCAGATTCCACTTCTGAGTGAGCACAGCACTGCGTGTTTCATGAACATCACCTCCAGCTCCATCCCTGCTGCCACAGATGACTCTGCTCTCCTGACTGCTGTGTGCACAAGTCCATCATGTGCATGGACCACACACTCTCTGTGTGCACTTTGGCATTTTGTACCCACTCCTGTGCGTGGGGTGCTTGGTGAGCAAGAATCACATTCCCCAGGATAGCAACTGCGTGGGAGCATGAAGCCCCCACTTGCGACAGCCGAGGCCCCAGGAAGCACACATGGGGGCCTCACCTACCTCCAGAGCTTCCCACTTGGCCTGTCCAGACGGGGCCTGGCAATCAGCATTCCTGGTGACACAGCTGTGGCTGCAGGCCTGGCCCAGTCCCCCAGAAGGCTCTGCCATAGGAGGCAGACACGGCAGAGGACAGAATGCTTCACCTGAGCCGGATGGTTGGTGGCTGGGGCTGACAAGAGCTGAGATGCTGTTACCATCCCCACAACTGGAGGGGGCATCCCAATTCCCTGTGTGTGATGCTCATGCCCCTCTGTGGAAGAATCTAGAACCATCACCCACAGCAAGATGCCCATGTTGCCAGACATGCCTGCTGCTCCTTGGAGATGGGTGGCCAGAGAGAGAACCTGCCCTCCGGCTGCAGGCTCTGCCCCACTGCCCACCTCACAGGTGACACCTCAGATGAGTGGGAGAAACGCAGGGCTCACGCAGGAGCACAGCACACACCACGCAGGAGTGGGCTCAGCAGGAGCTCACAGCACTGGCCGAAACTCCGGCTTCCTTTTCAGTCTGCACAACAGACAGCAGAGAGTCGGGGAGCAGCCAGAGCGAAAGGGCTTCCAGCCTCCCAGGGTAGCAAGCGAGGACTGGAAGTGTGTGTGGACGACAGGGCTGTCTCTGCGCACAGCAAGGTGGTCTGGGGGAGGGGTGTGTGTGCAGTGTGTGTGGACAGCGTGGTTGTCTGGGGAGGGGTGTGTGTGCACAGCCAGGTGGTCTAGGGGAGGGGTGTGCAAGTCTCCCTCAGGGCTGCCAGGTTGTCCTCCTTGTGGCTGGGGGAGATTTAGGGCAGCCCTAGGTCCTCAGGGGCTCTGCTTGTGTCTGCATCTGTTGCTGTCATTTGTCTCCAGCTCCAGATAATCTTGGTGCCTGGTGGCCATCGGGGCTGGCACATTCCAATCCCAGTGCCCTGGGGAGGAATGGTAGGGGGAGCCACTGACCCCAGATCTGCCACTCTGTGTGCCTCGCAGTCGAAGCTGGAAGCAGACATGGAGTGCCTGCGGGAGGAGGTGGTGAAGACGGAGAAGATGCAAGCCCAGGAGGAGCAGGCCTTGGCCGAGTGGCAGGTGGGTGCCTGGGCCGCGCCCCATGTGTGTTTGGGGTGGGGGGCTTTCCATCCCTGCCTCAGCCATACTTACCTCCACTCAGGGTGAGAGTCGGTGTCCCTGCCTCCTGTGGGGAGGGAGAGGGTTCCATCCTTGTAGGTCTTGCGGCCGCCCTGAGGACAGAACTGATGTGGACAGGGCCCATGTGGGGGTCACAGAGAAACAGGCGGGCATGGGGAGGAGCCGACAGGTGTGGTGTCAGAGAACAGGGACTGTGAGGCTTGTGGGGGACAGGAGGCCGCGTCTGTCAGCGCCGCAACCGGGGTGACAGCTCCAGGTGATGGAGGCCTGGTGGAGACTCCTTCCACTCTCAGAAGTGTCCTCCAGCCAAGGGGATTTCACAGTTAAGGGAAGGACCAGCGACCCCCAGCTGCCAGGATGGCTGCAAGCACACGGGGCTGGCTGGCTGGGGCGGGGCGGCACTCAGCTCCCCACAACACAGAGCATGTTCTGTGCGCTGGGCAGAGGCTGCAGAATGGAGCCCGACGAGGGAGAAAGAGAACCAGGAGGTGCAGCTAGGAGATGCCCCCTCCTGCCGCTCAGGGAGACATCTCTCTGGCGGGACACGCTCAGTCCCCTGGGCTTTGCTTGTTTGGAAACCTGGCCCATTCTGAAGCTCGGTGGATTGTGTGATGGTGAGCATGCACGGCACGGTTTAACCATCAGCTGTGGCTCCACCGCGTGATCTAGAACACAGCAATACTGCACTCTCAAGGCTTCTCTTGGGGCCAAGCAGGAAATGTTGGGTTTACAGACGCAGTCCCAAGGCAGGGGCTGCGTGGTTAGCACTGGGCCGCCCAGGCTGGTCCTGGGGCTGTGTGAGAATCAACAGAGGTGCCTTGTTACCATGACGACCAGGGGTGGCCCCTTGGGGTGAGGGGTGGGGTACTGCCTTCTCAGGCCTGCTGGCAGCTCGGCTGCAGCCTGAGCACCTCCGCTGATTCTGAGCCTGGTCCAGCGCTGGCTCCTGTGGTGTCCAACACACCCACACAGCGAGCTTCCAGCATACGCATGTGTGCTTGTCATGATCTGGGGCTCACGGAGTGCACCTGTGCAGACATCCCTGGCCCCCTGCCGCGGCTGGAGCTGCTGGTTCCCTGCGGGGACCCGTGTGGACGGCCTGGTGGAGACTCGCATTCAGTGTTGGGGGTACTGCTCCCGCAGGCCATGGTGAAGGAGAGGAGAACGTGCATCCTGGTGGAGTTTGAGAAGATGACCCTGCTCCTGGTGGAGGAAGAGCGGCGGCTCCTGCAGGCCTTGAAGGAGGAGGAGGAGGAGACGACCAGCAGGCTGAGCGAGCGCAAGGCCTCCCTGGACCAGCAGAGCCACACGCTGGAGATGCTGCTGCTGCGGCTGGAAGACCGCAGCCAGCAGGAGCCCCTGCAGATGCTGCAGGTGAGGCCCGCGGGGCTGGCAGGAGGCACACGTCGCCCCGCACCTGTCCAGGCTGCTGTCGGAGGGGCGTGCCATGAGGACTGGAGCTGCTGCCAGGTGTGGCTCAGGCTGAGTGTGGGGACACAGCCCGAGAGAGGAGGCTCAGTGTGAGTGTGGGGACACGGCCCGAGAGAGGAGGCTCAGGCTGCGTGTGGGGACACAGCCCAACAGGGGAGGTTCAGGCTGAGCGTGGGGACACAGCCCGAGAGAGGAGGCTCAGGCTGAGCGTGGGGACACAGCCCGAGAGAGGAGGCTCAGTGTGAGTGTGGGGACACAGCCCGAGAGAGGAGGCTCAGGCTGCGTGTGGGGACACAGCCCAACAGGGGAGGCTCAGGCTGAGCATGGGGACACAGCCCAACAGGGGAGGTTCAGGCTGAGCGTGGGGACACAGCCCGAGAGAGGAGGCTCAGGCTGAGCGTGGGGACACAGCCTGACAGAGGAGGCTCAGTGTGAGTGTGGGGACACAGCCCGAGAGAGGAGGCTCAGGCTGCGTGTGGGGACACAGCCCAACAGGGGAGGCTCAGGCTGAGCATGGGGACACAGCCCAACAGGGGAGGCTCAGGCTGAGCATGGGGACACAGCCCGAGAGAGGAGGCTCAGGCTGAGCGTGGGGACACAGCCTGAGAGAGGAGGCTCAGGTTGAGCGTGGGGACACAGCCCGAGAGAGGAGGCTCAGTGTGAGTGTGGGGACACAGCCCGAGAGAGGCTCAGGCTGCGTGTGGGGACACAGCCCAACAGGGGAGGCTCAGGCTGAGCATGGGGACACAGCCCAACAGGGGAGGTTCAGGCTGAGCGTGGGGACACAGCCCGAGAGAGGAGGCTCAGGCTGAGCGTGGGGACACAGCCTGACAGAGGAGGCTCAGTGTGAGTGTGGGGACACAGCCCGAGAGAGGAGGCTCAGGCTGCGTGTGGGGACACAGCCCAACAGGGGAGGCTCAGGCTGAGCATGGGGACACAGCCCAACAGGGGAGGCTCAGGCTGAGCATGGGGACACAGCCCGAGAGAGGAGGCTCAGGCTGAGCGTGGGGACACAGCCTGAGAGAGGAGGCTCAGGTTGAGCGTGGGGACACAGCCCGAGAGAGGAGGCTCAGTGTGAGTGTGGGGACACAGCCCGAGAGAGGAGGCTCAGGCTGCGTGTGGGGACATAGCCCAACAGGGGAGGCTCAGGCTGAGCATGGGGACACAGCCCGAGAGAGGAGGCTCAGGCTGAGCGTGGGGACACAGCCCGAGAGAGGAGGCTCAGTGTGAGCGTGGGAACATAGCCCGAGAGTGGAGGCTCAGGCTGAGTGTGGGGACACAGCCCAAGAGAGGAGGCTCAGGCTGAGCGTGGGGACACAGCCTGACAGAGGAGGCTCAGTGTGAGTGTGTGGACACAGCCCGACAGAGGCAGCTCAGGCTGAGTGTGGGGACATAGCCCGACAGGGGAGGCTCAGGCTGAGCGTGGGGACACAGCCCGACAGGGGAGGCTCAGTGTGAGCATAGGGAGAAACACACACAGCCTGAGAGAGGAGGCTCAGGCTGAACTTAGGGAGAAACACAGCCCGACAGAGGAGGCTCAGGCTGAGCACTGCTGAGCACAGAGATGGTAGGGACCGGAAATGCTGTGGGCTTCAGGTTTTTTGGCTTTTGCAACATTCTGTTCACGCACAGAGATATTTGGGGATGGGACCCAAGTCTAAATATTGAAGTCCACTTGCTGCACACCACTGCATACTCAGCCTGAGTGACACCCATGCAGGTGGAGGTTTGCAGCTTGCGTCAGAGCAGCTCAACCTGTGCCACAGACCATGGCTTCAACATAGAAACCTACTTCCTTGCGGTCCTGGGGGCTGGACTGCAGCGCGGGTTTCCCAAGGCCTCTGGCTTGCGCATGTGCCCTCTCCCTGTGTCCTATGTGGTGTGTGTTTATGGGTTCCTTCTCCTGTCCTCATAGAAACGGGCCTACCCCAGTGATCTCACTCAACCTGTTACCTCTGCAAAGGCAGCCGGTCCCTTCTCTTCAGATTTCTGACCTCGCGAGGTGCACAAGTGACCCCATTCAGCAGACACCATCCTGCACCTTCTCCCCAGGCTGCCGCTGTGCGGTCCTGGGAGGAGGCCATGTATTCTGCTGCACTGTGCAGCTGAGCTGGGATGGTCTCAGCTCACGACGGCTTTGCCAGGCCACCCCCTTGTCCACACAGTCACAGCCTGGAGCCCAGGGCTAGCACTGCAACTGGGAATTTTGGCAAGGACACGATTCCAACCCAGGAGACCATGGTCTCAGGAGACCAGGGGTGCCCCACATGCGGCTGGGACTCGAGGGACACACAGTGGCCTGGATGGGCACCTGTGACTTCCTCAAGAGTAGGAGTCACAAGGCTGTGTCCAGTGGCCATAGTTGGGGAGATGGTGCAGCCAACTGGCCTGCCAGGGACTGGACAGGGGGATAACTGGCCCACAGAAGCATAGGGAGTGAATAGAACCATAACAGAAATCTACTGTGCACCACCATATACCTACTACTCCCATGCACACCTACCACACTACACCATCACACACACCTCCATACACAAACCCACCACACAGTCACACACCCACCATCACACATACCAGTGTGCCACCACACACCCAGACACCCCCCAATACACACTGCATCACATGCCCACCACACACATACTTCACACACATATAACATATAACACACCATCACACACACCAAGACATCTCCCTCACAATACACACTGCATGATATACTCACCCATACATACTTCATACATATACCACACATGTGCACATCACACACATATGTACTTCACACAATACCACATACAGCACACCATCACACACCAAGACATCTCCCCAGTACACACTGCATCACACCAGATGCACCATCCCATACAGCATACCCACCATACACTGCGCACCATCACACATACCAGTGTACCACCGCACACACCCAGACACCCCCCACCACACACAGTGCATCACTGCCATCACACACCCCGCAAACGGTGCATCACTTGCATCACACACCCCACACATTCTCATGTAGGCACATGCACACACACCCTGCACACGGTGCATCACTTGCACACACACCCCACACACTCTCATGTAGGTGCATGCACACACACCCCGCACACTCTCATGTAGGCACATGCACACACACCCACCACACACGGTGCATCATTTGCACACACACCCCACACACTCTCATGTAGGTACATGCACACACACCCTGCACACTCTCATGTAGGCACATGCACACACACCCTGCACATTCTCATGTAGGCACATGCACACACACCCTGCACATTCTCATGTAGGCACATGCACACACACACCCTGCACATGGTGCATCACTTGCACACACACCCTGCACATTCTCATATAGGCACATGCACACACACCCCGCACACTCTCATGTAGGCACATGCACACACACCCTGCACAATCTCATGTTGGCACATGCACACACACCCCGCACACTCTCATGTAGGCACATGCATACACACCCACCATACACGGTGCATCATTTGCACACACACCCTGCACACTCTCATGTAGGCACATGCACACACACCCCACACATTCTCATGTAGGCACATGCACACACACCCCGCACATTCTCATGTAGGCACATGCACACACACCCTGCACATTCTCATGTAGGCACATGCACACACACACCCTGCACATGGTGCATCACTTGCACACACACCCCGCACTCTCATGTAGGCACATGCACACACACCCCACACATTCTCATGTAGGCACATGCACACACACCCCGCACACTCTCATGTAGGCACATGCATACACACCCACCATACACGGTGCATCATTTGCACACACACCCTGCACACTCTCATGTAGGCACATGCACACACACCCCACACATTCTCATGTAGGCACATGCACACACACCCCGCACATTCTCATGTAGGCACATGCACACACACCCCGCACATTCTCATGTAGGCACATGCACACACACCCTGCACACTCGTGTAGGCACATGCACACACACCCCGCACTCTCATGTAGGCACATGCACACACACCCTGCACATTCTCATGTAGGCACATGCACACACACACCCTGCACATGGTGCATCACTTGCACACACACCCCGCACTCTCATGTAGGCACATGCACACACACCCCACACATTCTCATGTAGGCACATGCACACACACACCCTGCACATGGTGCATCACTTGCACACACACCCCGCACTCTCATGTAGGCACATGCACACACACCCCACACATTCTCATGTAGGCACATGCATACACACCCACCACACACGGTGCATCATTTGCACACACACCCTGCACACTCTCATGTAGGCACATGCACACACACCCCGCACATTCTCATGTAGGCACATGCACACACACCCTGCACACTCTCATGTAGGCACATGCACACACACCCTGCACATTCTCATGTAGGCACATGCACACACACCCCGCACACTCTCATGTAGGCACATGCACACACACCCTGCACAATCTCATGTTGGCACATGCACACACACCCCGCACACTCTCATGTAGGCACATGCATACACACCCACCATACACGGTGCATCATTTGCACACACACCCTGCACACTCTCATGTAGGCACATGCACACACACCCCACACATTCTCATGTAGGCACATGCACACACACCCCGCACATTCTCATGTAGGCACATGCACACACACACCCTGCACATGGTGCATCACTTGCACACACACCCCGCACTCTCATGTAGGCACATGCACACACACCCCACACATTATCATGTAGGCACATGCATACACACCCACCACACACGGTGCATCATTTGCACACATACCCTGCACACTCTCATGTAGGCACATGCACACACACCCCGCACATTCTCATGTAGGCACATGCACACACACCCTGCACACTCTCATGTAGGCACATGCACACACACCCTGCACATGGTGCATCACTTGCACACACACCCCGCACATTCTCATGTAGGCACATGCACACACACCCCGCACATTCTCATGTAGGCACATGCATACACACCCACCACACGGTACATCATTTGCACACACACCCTGCACACTCTCATGTAGGCACATGCACACACACCCCGCACATTCTCATGTAGGCACATGCACACACACACCCTGCACATGGTGCATCACTTGCACACACACCCCGCACTCTCGTGTAGGCACATGCACACACACCCCGCACATTCTCATGTAGGCACATGCATACACACCCACCACACACGGTGTATCACTTGCACACACACCCCACACACTCGCATGTAGGCACATGCACACATACCCTGCACACTCACATGCAGGCGCACAGGTGGGGCAGGTGGGGCCCAAGAGGCAGTTCTTTGGGACGCCCCTCTTCTCACCTGTGCTTTACCTCAGTGACCTCCACAGTTCTTTTTTAAAAGATCGATTTTGAAAGGCAGACAGAATCTTCCACCTGCTGGGTCACTCCCCAGATGGCCACAACAGCTGGGTTAGGGCCAGGTCAAAGCCAGGAGCCAGGAGCTTCTTCCAGCTCTCCCACGTGGGTACAGGGGCCCAAGTCTTGGGTCATCTTCCACTGCCCCGGCCCCTGGCTGCTTCCCACGTGGGAACGTCAGGTGCTGGCAGCTCTGTGGCTCCCCAGAGGCTCTAGGAGCCGCCCTTGTGTCCACACCACAGCCGTCCCTCCTGGACCGGCCCACACCCGCCTAAGTGGGTGAGCACACGCAGCCCTTGCCCTCACTTCTCTTCATTGACTCCAGGTCAGCTACGGTCTGAGAATACTGAAAATCCCAGAAACAAGCAACTCTTGAGTTTTACCTCGCACAGTGCTCTGAGCATGGCAGTGAGAGCTGGCACTGGCCAGCATCATCCAGCCCTGGACTCGAACCACCCACGCCGTGCTCACTGCCTGCACAGCAGTAGCCCCCTGGATGCCTGGTTGGCTGAGGAGCTGCAGTGCTATGTACAGGCAGCCCCAGCTGAACGTTAACGGGCCCCACAGAGCAAGCGCTGTGGGCAGGGGCTCTCGGCTCTGTCCTACTTGCTCTGCTTGGGCGTCACAGTGGCTGTGGTCTGCTTTTATAAAGGAGCGCTCATGGGCTCCCGACTGCCCCAGCTCTCAGGCCTCCTCCGGGGTCTGGGATGAGGGGTGCTTGTATGCACTGTTTACTGGCCTGGAAGGCGCAAAGGCGCCAGGTGGGCGCCCCTGGGCCCATCAGCAGGACCTAGCCCCCCACCATGACTGGGAGGACGGCGTGGGTCAGGCTGAGCACCCGGTGGCAGTGCAGCCAGGTGCATTCCCAGGAATGCCCGGCAAGGGCCAGTCTGGACCAAAGGCGTGGACGCAGAGAACGTGGCTTGGGGAGGGTCAGCGAGGGCTGGGGGCAGCTGAGGGCTTGGCCCACTCCCTGCCTCCCCCTCCCACCCTTGTCTTTTGCAGGACATGAAGGACACCCTGGCCAGGTATGTATTCCACACGGCAGGGTGGAGGTGGGCAAGGGAGGGCTCCGTGCAGGCCAGAGGGGACAGTGAAGCTGTCCTCCCTGGAGTAAGGACAGCCTGCAAGTGCTGTGCCCGGAGGCCACGCCCCCCATGGTGCTCAGGACCGTGTGCAGGGTGCCTGGGCAGGTAGAGGTGCTCAGAGGTTTCCAAGGTAAGTGGGGGCCCAGGGTCCAGACTCCTGACCCGAGATTCTCTGGGCAGCACTCTCCCTGCTCAGCCCCGCAGCACCACACTGGGGCCAGAGCTCCCGGTGCGGGGGGTGGGGGGGGTGGGCCTGCATGGACGCCAGCGTGTGCCTCACAGACGTTGCCAGTGGCTGCCCAAATGCCCCTCCCCTTCCTACACCATCCACACGCAGCTGGGGAGTGGGGACAGCTGACTCAGTGCAGGGGGCCGCGGGGCTGGGAGCCGCCTCAGGCCTGCCCTCCTGACCCTCCTCCCTCACCGCCCCTCTGCAAGAGGACGTGGTGCCAGACCCGGCATCCGCCTACCCCTACCTCCTCCTCTACGAGAGCCGCCAGAGGCGCTACCTGAGCTGCCCACCAGAGGGCAGCGCGCTCTGCAGCAAGGACAGGTTCGTGGCCTACCCGTGTGCCGTGGGCCAGCAGAGCTTCTCCTCGGGGCGGCACTACTGGGAGGTGGGCATGAACCTCACGGGGGACGCGCTCTGGGCCCTGGGCGTGTGCAGCGCCAGCGTGAGCCGCAAGGACAGGGTCCCCAAGTGCCCCGAGAACGGCTTCTGGGTGGTGCAGCTGGCCAAGGGCAAAAAGCACTTGTCCACGGCACCTGGCCCCGGCCCCGTCACGCTGACCGAGCCCCCCAGCCACATGGGCGTCTTCCTGGACTTTGAGGCGGGGGAGGTCTCCTTCTACAGCGTGAGCGACGGGTCCCACCTGCACACCTACTCCCAGGCCACCTTCCCAGGGCCCCTGCAGCCCTTCTTCTGCCTGGGGGCCCCCAAATCCGGCCAGATGGTCATCTCCACGGTGACCGTGTGGGTGAAGGGCTGAAGGAAGACGCCGGCTGGGGGCACAGACTCTGCGTCCGCCTGCTCCCTGCAGAGGGCAAGGCCCTTGGGTGGTGCGGCCACCTGCCCAGGGTTGCACCGAGAGACATCGGCCATGCGGGGTGGAGATGTGTCTGAAATATGATTAAAGCAGTCACGTTGGCACTGTGTGGGCAGAGCTTTTGATGCAATATTCCACTAGCCAGTGACGGCTCTGGACGCGGCCTGCCCAACACGGAGCACCCACGGCCACCCACGCCCCACACAACACGGAGAGCCCACAGCTGCACACGCCCTGCCCAACACGGAGCACCCACGGTCACACACTCCACACACAACACGGAGCACCCACGGTCACACACTCCCCACACAACACGGAGCACCCACGGTCACACACTCCCCACACAACACGGAGCACCCACAGCCGCACACGCCCCACACAACACAGAGCACCCACAGCCGCACACGCCCCACACAACATGGAGCACCCCCATGTTTGCACACGCCTACACAACAGGCCTACTCACAACCGGCAACCAGGCAGGGTGGCCTGGCTTTTTCCAATCTTGCCTGGGGCCCCCTGTTGGAAACACAGGTGAGGCCCTGGCTCCTGAATTCCTGGGGCTTGGGGGTGATCTCTCAATTCCGTGCACCCTCTCCTGCAGCCCTGGCTGCGCACAGGGGGAAGTGGGAAGGCCTGACCCCATAAGAAGCCTTAGAGCTGTCCACCCGCGCCGCGGCGGGCCTCCCGGAGCCGCACACCAGGGGCAAAACCCCCGAGACGCCAGCCTCAGCTAGGGGTCTCCCTCCTCCGTCTCCAGCACCCCACGGCCCCGTCCGCGGCCCAGGGCGGCCGGCACCGGACGCGGATACGGCGGGGCGCGGTGAGGGCCGAGCCCGCATTTCACCCCAAAGCTAGCGTCTGGGGGCGCCGACCCCTCAACCCTGGCGCCCGGGGACCCGGCCGTGCGGACCGCGTCTTAATCACCCCAACACCGGCGTCCGGGGGTCGTAAGCCCCACCGCCCAGGGCTCCGCCGCTGCGCCTGCGCCTTCTGCCCAGGGTCCGCCCCGCACGCGGACCACGTGACAGGCCGCGACCAATCGGAGGCAAAAGCGGGTAGTTCCAAAAAAAAAAAGGCACAACACCCAGCAGCCCCTGCCGCTTCCGGCTTCCGGCTTCCGGCTTCCGGCTTCCGGCGCGGGCGCTCTCCCTGCCGCCGGCCGCCCGCAGCTCTGCGCCCGCGCCCCAGGCCGCCCACTCGACTGGGAGCGCGCCATGGCCGCCCCGGACCTGTCGGCCAACCTCCAGGAGGAGGCCACCTGCGCCATCTGCCTCGACTACTTCACGGACCCGGTGATGACCGACTGCGGCCACAACTTCTGCCGCGAGTGCATCCGGCGCTGCTGGGGCCAGCCCGAGGGCCCGTACGCCTGCCCCGAGTGCCGCGAGCTGTCGGCGCTGCGCAACCTGCGGCCCAACCGCCCGCTCGCCAAGATGGCCGAGATGGCGCGGCGCCTGCACCCGCCGTCGCCCGTGCCGCAGGGCGTATGCGCCGCGCACCGCGAGCCGCTGGCCGCCTTCTGCGGCGACGAGCTGCGCCTGCTGTGCGCCGCCTGCGAGCGTTCGGGCGAGCACTGGGCGCACCGCGTGCGGCCGCTGCAGGACGCGGCCGACGACCTCAAGGTACGTGCGCGCGGGCTCTGCGAGCCCCCGGCGCCGGCGCCCGGATCCCCGCGCGCGCGCCCCTCGCTGTCCCGCCCCGGTTCGCCCCCCCCCCCCCCGAGCCAGGTGTGGAGCGCGCTGGCCGCTCCGCTGATGGGGGCAGCCGTGCGCCCGAAGGCCGAGGGGGCGCAGGTGTCGGCGCGGCCCCAGTCCTGGCTGGTCCGTACGCGGCTTCCTGCCGCCCTCGTCCTCGCTTGCTCAGTCAGAGCAGGGGGCCCCTGCTCGTGCACGGGGCGGCCGCCGCCCTCCTGAGCTGACCTGATGAAGGCAGGAAGCAATCCCCAAAAACTCCAGAAGAGGCCGTGGTGGGGCCCGGGCAGGGCGCTCGAGGGCTTCTCCTAAGCGGCAAGACCCTGGGGCTGAACTTGGTCGTCTGCGGGCTCTTCCTGGGGAGGGGGTGTGACGGGAGAGCCGCCTTCCTGACGGGATCGTGGGGAGTCGTAAGACTCCTCCGGGGCCTGCGCTGCGGGGAAGGCCGTCGCCCGCAGTGCCGGCATCTCCTATGGGCGCGGGTTCAAGTGCGGCCGCTCCACTTCCAGGCCCGCTCCCTGTTAATGTGCCCGGGAAAGCAGAAGTGGCCGCTCGAGCCCCTGCACTCTGGGACACCTGGAAGAAGCTCCTGGCCTCGGCCTGGCCCTGCCCCTGCCCGAGCCCCAGCCCCAGCCGTTTGGGGAGTGAACCCACAGATGGAAGTTCTGGTCTCTCTGCCTTTCTCAAACTCTTTCAGACAATTAAAAATAAAATCTTACGTTTTTTAAAAGACTTCCTGGAGGGGGTTGCTGATAGTCAGGGGACTGCACCTGGGGGCTGGGGGCTGGGCCCTGTCCGAGGACTCTTCCTGGGAGGAGTCTTCCTGGAGGTCGTGATAGGCACAGGACACTTACAGCAGGGAGATGGTTGGGGGTCAGGTCTCTTTCCAGGGGGAGAGCCTGGTAATCTCTTAACAGGGGTCATGGTGCTGGGATACTTCTGCAGGTGTTGGTTGTTAAGGACGCTTCCTGGGGAGAGTTGTGGTAGTCCTGGGATTTTGCCTGTGAAGGGAGGGCCTTGGTACTCCGAAGACTCTTCCTGCTGGGCAGGGTCCTAGGTAGTCAGGGGACTCTTCCAGGAGGGAAGGTGGGGGTGGGAGTAGTCAGGGGACCATGCCTGGAGGGGAGATCATAGATGGTCAGGGGACGGTGCCTGGGGGGGGGTCCTTGGTTATCAGAGCTGTCATTCTTGCTGGGTGGTAGGGGTAGTCAGGGGACTGTCCTTGCAGGGAGAGTCCTTGCTCTTCAGAGGACTTGTTCTGGGAGTGTTGGGGTCCTGCTACAGAGGACTTTCTGTTGGGGGTCATTGGTAGTCAGAGGACTCATCCTGGGGTGGAATGTCAGTGGACGTTCCTGGGCGGGGATCATTGGTATTCGCAGGTGTCACAAACGCCACTTGTCACGCATCTCCACAAGGCTAATGCAATGGAATGTCAGAGAATCGGACGGGGGAGAATCACAGAATTGTGATAGTCTTTTCAATATAACTTATTTTGCAATGCCACTCAATACGTATTCAATGCGTACATCTAAAGGTCAATACCACTCAATATGTCATCAGTCCACAGGTCATAACACACATCTAGGAGTAAGGAAGTCTCCAATAATGTCTAGCAATAGTTGTAAGTATAAAGCTTAAAAGCATAATCAGTCTGAACACTCATGGCTAAGGGCGTAATATGAAGGCTGCGTTCTCAAGGTTCCTGCCACGGTCACCAAAGTCAAAGTCCAGAGTCTCCGTTCCCAAGACGGCTCTTGAAACAGTCACTTACGGGCAGGGGTCGTGGGATGCCTGGCACTCTGGGCAGTAGACTGGACAGTGAAGGGATGGAGATGTCACTGATGAGAAGTCCAGTGCAGCTCCGGTGTCAGCTCTGGCAGCGGCTGGGACGTCTAGGCGAGGTTGGCTCCAGCGGAGTGGCCAGCAGAGTTTTGGTCAGCGAAGACTTGGGCAGAGTTTCACAAGATGAGTCGGAGCCACTCGACCATCACTCACACTGAGCCGTGTGTGTCCCCGAGGGGATGAGAGCAGTGGTGAGGCTCGCCTTTTCATCCCCTCTCTGGGGTAGGTGGGCGGTGTAGGTGCCCTGGGTGTCACCAATCACAGGCTCATCCTTTGGGGTGTCACCAACCAGATGATGGTGTCTGGGTGTGACCACTCGTGGTGCAGTAGTGAGGGTGCAGTAGTGCAGTAGCCAGCTGGTTGGCTGCTGCTTATGATGTAATGTCCCCCAGTCCTTATCAGACCTCACCTCCTGTGTCTGTTCTGACAGATGGTCTGGGCAGTGTCTGGTGCTTAGTGCCCTAGCTTAAGGAACTCCATTTTGGTTTTGCTTTCTCTCTTTTTTTTTAGGGGGTGGGGGGGTTAGCAGTGCTCTGTAACTCTTTGGGGACTCCTGTGGAATTCCCCATGGTCCAACCCCTGGCTCTCCATGTCTCTCCTTCGATGGACGTCATGAGGAGCAATTCGAGTTATTCTGGTGGTCCACTATTGAACCACTTTCCCATTTCCTTTTTGTATATGTTCCCAAAAATATGGGTTGTGGGAGTTACGTTCTACTGTGATGTATTCTCCATTCTTTTATCAATTCCATGATTCCATGGTGTGTATGGTCTGTAGTAACGGTTTTCCTTCTATTGTTATTGCCATATAATCATGGTTTGGTAGGATTATTGGGTGTGTTGTACAATATAGTCGAGCATTTTGTATATCCCAGTGAGCTCTGTATGGTTGTTGTCCTAGAATAGTAATGGTAATTGTTAATTGAAGGCCTTTTGGTGTGATGTATATTTAAGTCATGGTTATACAGTAAGTCATGGGTGCAACTGGGTTAGTGCCTCCATAGGTATACTTGTCCCATTTATTATTATTCCTCCTCTTAATGGTTGTATAAAGTTATTCCCTATTTTTGTGTAAGAGCCTAGATCTGTAAGCCATATGCATATGGGTATATATTAATTTAATGATAGAGATCTTACATTGTACTTCATTACAGTAAGATTTTTCTTTTTTTTTTTTTTTTTTAAGCTTTATTTATTTGAAAGACAAAGAGATAGAGACAGAAGTCTTCCATCCGCTTGTTCACTCCCAAGATGGCCGTAACAGCAGGCCGGAGATGCGTCGATCTGAAGCCAGGAGCTTCTTCTGGGTCTCCCATGTGGGTGCAGGGGCCCAAGCACTTGGGCCATTTTCTACTGCTTTCCCAGGCCATAGTAGAGAGCTGGATCGGAAGAGGAGCATCCAAGACTGAAACTGGCACACATATGGAATGCCAGCGCTTCAGGCCAGGGTGTTAACCTGCTGTGCCACAGCACTGCGCCACAGCCAGCCCCTCATTTGGGTTTAATAGAATTTATGTATGTGTGTGTGTGTGTTCTCCTTTCCCTGTATTAAGTAATTGTCGTATGTCAGTCAATGCTTGCTGTTTTAACATTTGTATTTCATTGCATTCATGTTCTCTAAATAATGTGTCTAATCTTTGCTCTTTAATTTTTTATCTTTCTGCATATAAGTCTGATTGGTCTTTCAAATTATGTAGGATTTGTGAGAGGATGATTTGTTCATGATGTCAAATTTCATTTATTGCAGGGATTTGGAGATGGCTTTCAACTCTTGTATTTCTTTAGCTCTAATATTTTCTATTTTAGTTATGTACATCTAGGTCCTCTGTTGCCTTTACATTTGCTATTTCTCCTAGTGCCAATCCTCCTGTTGCTATCCATTCTATTATTTCCCTTCTTGAGTTCGCTGATCTGGCTTGCCTTCTATATGGTTATAGGTGTAAGCCATTCAGCTTCAGGACATCTTTTGTTTAAGGCTGTTGAGAATATTGCCACGTCAGTTGTGACGCACATCTTTAGCAGTATTGGTTGTGTTGTCAATTGTACTGGTGCATTCATGTCTGGTATTGTATATGGTGCTGGTGATATTTCTAATTCTCTGGGGGTGTGTGCATTAACTTCCATCCTGTTGTGTGATGTGCTGGGTATAGCTTATATATTCCATTTATGCCTCCTCTATCAATAATGCAAGGCATAGTGTTGTTGCATTTATTAAAATCCATAGGGGGTATGTATATGTTATCTTGCATTGTTCTGGCATGGAGTAGATATATTGCCACACCTCCGGTTGTGTTCCTATAGAGTTCTGTATATATGCATCTTGAGGGGTTACTATCCATTATATTTGTGTTATTATGTCCTCCAGTATCTACCATTCCTTGAGGTCCTCATTAATGAGGGTGCTATAAAGTCATATTGTATTATTTATTGTATTATTTTATCTGGCTCATTCCATTTGGGTAGCAGCATATAAAAGTGATATGGTAGATTAGTATGCTGGATTTTGTATCTCCGAGGGATGTTTGTAAAATCCATCCCTGCTGTTATCCACCATTGGATGTCTCTATTTGCCTTTTTTATTTTGTACCTTACTGTTTCTTCTAGAGCCTTTTCACACATTTTTCCTGCCACTATCTTTGTTTCTAACAGTGTTGATAAAGTTTGTGACTATAATTGGGTTTATTTTATTTTTTAAAACCTTTACCTCTATCTGGGTATGGTATTGTAATAGTTGTCTTTGTTGTCCATATTCATTAGTATTTCAAAAGCCAGAGTATTATTGTCTGTCATTAATGTGTCACACATCCACCAAATAGGTTCAGCTGGTCTACAAGATGGGTCTTTCATTTGATTATATTTTATTAGTCTTGTTGCCTTATGTTTCAGTGTTGTTGCATTCATTACTATGAACCTATCTGTCCAATTGTACTTTTAATTTTTATACTTCCCTTGTAGTTTTTCTATGGGGATATAGCTAAAAAATTCCAATCCATGTCCATTATCTTTGTGTAATTGAAATGTGTGCAGTACAGTCTATGTCAATTGTCTTATTTCCTACTGTTTCACTTAATAACTTTATTCTGGCTTTATACTCTGCTGTTTTCCAGAATTTGTGTTTTTCTTCAGTGCCAAAAAGTGTTTCATTATTTTTTGTATGATATTCAAAACAACGAAATCCCTTTTTAGCTTTTATTTTCTTTGTTATTCTCCCATTAATATTTTCTACACTAGTGTTATCATGCACAGCAAGTCTTAGTGTTGGCATCTGTATATTCTTTTAGGATTGAGTTTAAATGCACTATTTATCTGGTATGGTTGTTGTGTTGGGTCTGTTATTATTAGTGGGAACTTCTATGTATTGATTCCTAAGGCCATGATATTTGCCCAGGTTGATACTGGTGGGAATGATATGTTTCCTACTTTATAATCTGAGGTGCCATCGATTACTTTGAACTTTGCATAATATGGAAGCTTGGGAAAGCCTGATGTGCACCAAGTCGTAGTGTTGTCCCTGGGAGTGTTGTTGGGAAGTTTGTCCCATAATCTGCTGGGCATTGAAATAGGATATCTGTGTTATCACACGTGTGGGTTTTTACCCTTGGTTGAAAAGATGTCACTGAGACTGAGTCAGCTGTTGGCGGAGTAGGCCATGTTGTTGTTTGTGGGACTGATGTTGTAGTTGGGGCTCTTGTTTGTGTAGTTGGAGTTGTTGGGTGGGTTCACAAGATTCATCTGGTCCTATTCCCTTTTGTCTAAGCATGCTCTTTGCTGTAATGTTGGTGCAAAGCACAAGGGTAGGAATTTGAGTTCTGTGGACGATTTATAATAATAGACATCATCTGCTTCTGCTTGCTCATATGTGTAGTACATTACATTACCTACAGGTTGCATGGTTCATGGGTCTCATTCTGTGCTTTGCATTGTTCTGGCATGGAGTAGATATATTGCCACGCCTCCGGTTGTGTTCCTTTAGAGTTCTGTATATATGCATCTTGAGGGGTTACTATCCATTATATTTGTGTTATTATGTCCTCCAATGGTTTATGTGCTATTGGAGGTATTTGTTTTATAGCTTTGTAGTAGTCCTCACATTCCTCTTTTTTTTTTTTAACTTTTATTTAGTAGATATAAATTTCCAAAGTACATTTTATGGATTACCATGGCTTTTTCCTCCCAATAACTTTCCTCCCACCCACAACCCTCCCATCTCCCGCTCCCTCTCCCATTCTATTCACATCAAGATTCATTTTCAATTATCTTTATATACAGAAAATCAATTTAGTATATATTAAGTAAAGATTTCATCAGTTTGCAAAATACTGTTTGAGCGCTAGTCATAGCATTAATTCACATTGAACTACACACTAAGGACAGAGATCCTACATGACGAGTAAGTGCACAGTGACTCCCGTTGTTGACTTAACAAATTGACACTCTTATGTAAGGTGTCAGCAATCTCCCCAGGGTCTATTCATGAGTTGCCTAGGCCATGGAAGCCCCCTGAGCTCCCCGACTTTGATCTTATTTCCACAAGGCCATAGTGAAAGTGGAAGTTCTCCCTTCAGGGAAAGGTACTTCCTTCTTTGATGGCCCCGTTCTTTCTACTGGGATCTCACTCACAGAGATCTTTCATTTAGGGTTTTGTTGTTGTTGTTTTTGCCAGAGTATCTTGGCTTTCCATCCCTAAAACAGTCTCATGGGCTCTTCAGCTGGATCTACATGCCTTAAGGGCTGATTCTGAGGCCAGAGTGCTATTTAGGACATTTAGCCGCCATTCCATGAGTCTGCCGTGTATCCCGCTTCCCATGTTGGATCGTTCTCTCCCTTTTTTATTCTATCAGTTAGTATTAGCAGACACTAGTCTTGTTTGTTTGATCCCTTTGACTCTTTTTTTTCTTTTGACAGGCAGAGGAGAGAGAGAGAAAGAGAGAGAGAGAGAAAGAGAGAGAGGAGAGAGAGAGAGAGAGAAAGGTCTTACTTTTTGCCATTGGTTCACCCTGCAATGGCCGCTGCGGCCAGCGCATCACGCTGATCTGAAGGCAGGAGCCAGGTGCTTCTCCTGGTCTCCTATGTGGGTGCAGGGCCCAAGGACTTGGGCCATCCTCCACTGCACTCCCGGGCCACAGCAGAGAGCTGGCCTGGAAGAGGGGCAACCGAGACAGAATCCGGCACCCCAACCAGCACTAGAACCCGGTGTGCCAGCACCACAAGATGGATGATTAGCCTATTGAGCCGCTGCGCCGGCCCCCCTTTGACTCTTAAACCTATCATTATGATCAATTGTGACCTGAAATTGATCACTTGGACTAGTGAGATGGCATTGGTACATGCAACCTTGATGGGATTGAATTGGAATCCCCTGGCACATTTCTAACTCTACCATTTGGGGCAAGTCAGCTTGAGCATGTCCCAAATTGTACATCATCCCCTCCCTCTCTTATTCCCACTCTTATATTTAACAGAGATCACTTTTCAATTAACTTTAAACACCTAAGAATAATTGTGTGTTAATTACAGAGTTCAACCAATAGTGTTAAGTAGAACAAAAAAAAATACTAAAAGGGATAAAGTATTAAATTGTACATCAGCAGTGATGACAAGGGCTGTCCAAGTCACTGTTTCTCATAGTGTCCATTTCACTTCAACAGGTTTCCTTTTTGATGTTCAGTTAGTTGTCACCGATCAGGGAGAACATATATTTGTCCCTCTGGGACTGGCTTATTTCACTCAGCATGTTGTGTTCCAGATTCCTCCATTTTGTTGCAAATGACCGGATTTCGTTGTTTTTGACTGCTGTATGGTATTCTATAGAGTACATGTCCCATAATTTCTTTATCCAGTCTACTGTTGATGGGCATTTGGGTTGATTCCAGGTCTTAGCTATTGTGAATTGAGCTGCAAAAAAACATTGAAGTGCAGAGGGCTTTTTTGTTTGCCAATTTCATTTCCTTTGGTAAATTCCAAGGACTGGGATGGCTGGGTTGAATGGTAGGGTTATATTCAGGTTTGTGAGGAATCTCCAGACTGACTTCCATAGTGGCTTAACCAGTTTGCATTCCCACCAACAGTGGGTTAGTGTCCCTTTTTCCCCACATCCTCTCCAGCATCTGTTGTTGGTAGATTTCTGTATGTGAGCCATTCTAACCCGGGTGAGGTGAAACTTCGTTGTGGTTTTGATTTGCATTTCCCTGATTGCTAGTGATCCTGAACATTTTTTCATGTATCTGTTGGCCATTTGGAGTTCCTCTTTTGAAAAATGTCTATTGAGGTCCTTGACCCATCCCTTAAGTGGGTTGTTTGTTTTGTTGTTGTGGAGTTTCTTGATCTCTTTGTAGATTCTGGTTATTAATCCTTTATCTGTCACATAATTTGCAAATATTTTTTCCCATTCTGTCGGTTGCCTCTTCATTTTCTTTGGCAGTACAGAAACTTCTCAATTTGATGCAATCCCAAATGTTAATTTTGGCTTTGACTGCCTGTGCCACCGGGGTCTTTTCCAAGAAGTCTTTGCCAGTGCCAGTCTCTTGCAGGGTTTCTCCAATGTTTTCTAATAATTTGATGGTGTCAGGTCATAGATTTAAATCTTTAATCCATGTTGAGTGGATTTTTGTGTAAGGTAGGGGTCTTGCTTCATGATTCTGCATGTGGAAATCCAGTTTTCCCAGAACCATTTATTGAATAGACTGTCTTTGCTCCAGGAATTGGTTTTAGATCCTTGATCAAATATAAGTTGGCTGTAGATGTTTGGATTGATTTCTGGTGTGTCTATTCTGTTCCATTGGTCTACTCATCTGTTTCTGTACCAGTACCATGCTGTTTTGATAACAACTGCCCTGTAGTATGTCCTGAAATCTGGTACTGTGATGCCTCCGGCTTTGTTTTTGTTGTGCAAAATTGCTTTAGGTGTCTCCATATGAATTTCAGCATCATTTTTTCCAGATCTGAGAAGAATGTCTTTGGTATTTTGATTGGTATCGCATTGAATCTATAAATTGCTTTTGGGAGAATGGATGTTTTGATGATGTTGATTCTTCCAATCCATGAGCATGGAAGATTTTTCCATTTTTTGGTATCCTCTTCTATTTCTTTCTTTAAGATTTTGTAATTCTCATCATAGAGATCTTTAACGTCCTTGGTTAAGTTTATTCCAAGGTATTTGATTGTTTTTGTAGCTATTGTGAATGGGATTGATCTTAGAAGTTCTTTCTCAGCTGTGGCATTGCCTGTGTATACAAAGGCTGTTGATTTTTGTGCACACATTCTGTTTATACACTGACAAAGGTGGCTGTCTACAATGTCTATACCTTGCAGAGAAAATTTGGGCCATATGGAACAATGTGTTCCTGTAATAATAATAGCTCCACCTATCAACGATTTTTCCTGCATCTATATAATTTTTGGTTGGAAATGGTATGATTACATCGAGTTCTGAGCAGGTGTGGGAGGAGAACTGTCACTACCTTTGGTTTTGGATAATATTGTTGCTATTGTAGCTAGCTTCATTAATGTTTGGGTGGTAGGTATCTTATTATGCTTTTCCTGTATGTTTTAACGCCATTTTCTAAGGAATAGGTGTCCTTTATGGTGAGGTGGTTGTTGTAGTCTTTATTTCACTACATGTAGTAGTTCATGTAGTTGTTCTTTATTTGATGTTATGTTGGAATTCCCCGTGATAGATTTACATGTACCTGTAAGAGAACAGATATTGTATATACTGCTTTACTAATGTATATCTTGATTTTTGTAAGTTTTAACATGCCTCTCTCATTGATAGTCCATACTGTGTTTCCTTGTCCTGCTGCCACTGGTTCAGCTGGATTGATAGTTGCATTTTTCCTGCTTCTTATCCTAATTTTATATGGAATATTATCGTATACTTTGTCCTGTGTTGGTTTGTTAGCATCTAATAAGGTTTGTGGTATTTGTGGCATTTGTTGTATTAATGCTGCTTCTACAGGTGATGGTCTAGTCCTTCTAGGACTGTTGTTTATTTCCATTACTGCTTTACGTAGGCTGTCTTTAAATTTTCTCCTTTGTATAATTCATTTTTTAAAGTCCCATTCCATCTTTTTATATTGCCTGCTGCAGTGGGGTTATATGATAAATGATAGTTCCATTGTAATCCTAATCAGTCTACCATTTGTTTCACTAAGTTGCCTGTAAAATTTGACCCTTGATCTGATTCTGTTATCACTGGGATGCCGTAAGCTGAGATCCATTTCAGTACTGTATGGGATTTGTTGTAGCTGTTAACCATTCCCAGTCCTGTGCATGTGTCTACCATTGTGCATACATACATATTCCTAAATGTTGTTAGTGGGCCTATAAAATCTATTTGTATTCTATAAGTAAAGTTCTTATATTCCATTTGTGTGTCGGGCATTTTATAGAGATTGAATCTTAATTTTATTTTTGGGCAAGTTATACGTGCCCTTATTGCCTTTTTTATGTCATTCCATGCGATCTTCAGATTCCTTTTTTGGAACCACTCCTACAAGCATGAGTTCCTGCATGTCCTAGTTGGGCGTGTATTTGTAAGATGTGGTGTGGGTGTCTTTCATGTTTTTCTTCTGGCTTTGTTGTCTTCCATTGCCTTTTTAACGTTAGTTTTGTACCCCTAACTGTTCTGTTTGCCATTCTCCTTGTAACTTCATAAGCGTTGTTTTTGAGGGTTTACCTACAATATCATCGTGTCTGCTTACCTCATGCTTTTCATTTGCATGTGCATCTACATGGGTTACTTTTATTTTTATTTCTTTAGCCATCTCATCTATATTTTTCCCAATATCTCTGGCCCACAAGCCTTTTCCATCTATCCTATAATCTGTCATTTTCTGTTAACCTGACCATATATAGCTAGGCCATTCGCCACACACAATGAGTCGTATAGATTTGTATTGTTTTAAAATTGTGTTCTTTAGGAGCCGGCGCAGTGGCTCACTAGGCTAATCCTCCACCTTGCGGCGCCGGCACACCGGGTTCTAGTCCCGGTTGGGGCGCCGGATTCTGTCCCGGTTGCCCCTCTTCCAGGCCAGCTCTCTGCTGTGGCCAGGGAGTGCAGTGGAGGATGGCCCAGGTGCTTGGGCCCTGCACCCCATGGGAGACCAGGAAAAGCACCTGGATCCTGGCTCCTGCCATCGGATCAGCGCGGTGCACCGGCTGCAGCGGCGGCCATTGGAGGGTGAACCAACGGCAAAGGAAGACCTTTCTCTCTCTGTCTCTCTCTCACTGTCCACTCTGCCTGTCAAAAATAAAAAAAAAAAAAAAAAAAAAATTGTGTTCTTTAGTATAATGCCTGGCTAATTCTGTGGCTATTAATTCTGCATGTTGTACTGATGTATTTTCCCTAGTTTTGTTAATAGTATATCTTCTCTAGGGTTATAAGCTGTTGCTTTCCACTTTGTTTCTGTTTTATCCACTGTGCCAGTTGCATCTGTAAACCATACATTTTGTAAATCATGGTTATATTCCAGTGCCCTTGTTGCTAAGTTCTTTTTTATTTTTTATTGTAGGGATATCTGGTATTGGGGCTATAGGTATTTAGGCTACGATTTCAGTGATTTTATAAGTTGCTATTTTTGTTGATTTTCCTCAAAAAATTGTTTTAGCTACCATTGCATATTAAAACTTTATTTTCCCGTCCTAAACCTTATGTTTCCTTTGGTGTCATTTTTATCCAATCCTTTAACGTGATTGGTGTTCGTAGGGTCATTTTTCCTATCGTCATGGTGGATGTCATTTTTAGTGTTTCATAAGCTGTCCAGGCAGTTTTTTCAAATAATGAATATCTGTTTTCCACAAATGGAAATCTTTTACAGTAAAGTCCTACAGTTTGGGGTTTTGATGTATTATTATAAATTCCCCAAGTTCCATAGCCATTTTTATGTATTATATCTATAATGGTGTCTTCTTTAAACTTATGCAAATTGCTATATTCTTTTATATTCTGTTTGCATAACTGTAATGCTTTTTCTGGTTCTCCTGTCCACATAAAATCCTGTGCTTATCATGTAATTTTATATATTGGATGCAGTATTAGGTTAAGGTATCGTATGTGATTCCTCCAATAGCCAAATAATCCTATTAATTGTTGGACTTCTTTTATATTTTTGGGGGTCCTTTTGTCTGGATTTTGTCTATCACCCTTTTATTGCTTTTATTCTTATCCATAAGGGTAGAATATTTGGGATTTTATCCATTCCTAGTATATTATATGGTACTTCTGATACTTATTTTTATAGGTCTTATTTGCCTATTCCATAAGTATAAGAACATAGTTTTCCATTTTACTGGTGTACTTATGCTTGCTACTTCTACTATATTATGATTAGGTTTGTTAATCTTATAATTTACTCCTGTTGTTATTACTTGACTTCCTGTATCTATAAGAAATTGATATCCTTTTGGTATTTCCGTCTCTTTTTCTGATAATGCTAAGTTTATATATAGCCTATTCTTGTTTGCTTATTAGTTTTATTATCTTACCTGATATTGTGTGTACTGTGGCCTGTAAGTACTGTTTCTGTTTATTGGTTGCCTTCTCCATTGCTTACTGCCTACTCCTTGGTATGTTCTCTGCTGTGGTACTATTCTCCTTGGTTGGTTCCTTGGGCTTGTTCTGTATGATGTTTGTGTTCTATAAGGTGTCGTGTTCTTCCCCTTGGTGTTTGTGCTCATTTGTTGTCTATTGTGGTTTCTAGTTTGTTTGTATGTGTATTTGTATGGGTATTACCTGTTCTGAAAATTCCTGGGGCCTAGGGGATATGACCCTCCTCTAGGGGCCCCACGAGTGGAGGGGTTTTTGTTTCCCCGTTCTTTAGGCCATGTTATTGTATTAAATGTGAATGATCATTGTCCATCTAGCTCTTTTGCCTCTTTGAAATAATTTACTGCATCTTGTAGTGTGTCCATGTTTTGTAGTCTGATGTTAGTCTAAGTATCTCTGGCCCTCCTGTTATAAGCATTCTCCTAATTTGTGGAATTATATCTGCCTGTAGTGGCATGTTGCACTATCTTATGATATATCATATAGTAAATGCCTAATTTCCTGAATATTTTTATAGCTTGCTGATGTGTTGTCCATGTTATTTGTGATTCAAAATTTCCTAAGTCCATTGAAGGAAATACCCTTTTGTACGCTCTAGCTACGCATCCTAATATAGAGTATTCTCTCTGCCTTCTGTAGTTTCTAGCACTAAGGAATCACAGATATTTTCATTATCTACCATTGACACCATGGTATTCATTTCTTCTCCACTTACTCTGATC
Source organism: Oryctolagus cuniculus (assembly GCF_964237555.1). Taxonomy (NCBI): domain Eukaryota; kingdom Metazoa; phylum Chordata; class Mammalia; order Lagomorpha; family Leporidae; genus Oryctolagus; species Oryctolagus cuniculus. The sequence goes on along the minus strand of NC_091437.1, from coordinate 447,594 downwards.
GCATGAGCTCCTTTGTCCCATAGGTTCAGTAAGAATTCTCCATCTGAGGCCTCTTTTTGTGCAAATTCATTATGAATTTGCCAAAATTCTAATCTACTGAACGGTCTCATTTTTATTTCTTCTGAGTTGTCCTCTCTGTCCTTTTTCGGAGTTTTTGTGACCTTACGGATTACCAGTAAAACCTCCTATTCCTCTTGGTCTCCATTTCTCCTATTTAGGGTTTTAGTTACTAGTTCTTTGCCTTTCTCCTGTCCTTATCTATATCGTCTACATTTTTGTTATGATTGCTGGGTTCTTTTTAGGTCGTGTTCTTTCTGTTATTGGTTCTACAACATTTGGGCTGATCAAGGGAATTTCTATATTAGTTCCTCTAGTAGCATACACTAATTTCTATTATTCCTTCAATTTCTTTCCATTTACTATCTTCTGGTTGTTGTTGTTGTTGTTGTTGTTGTTTTAAGATTTATTTTAATTTGAAAGCGTTACAGAGAGATGTAGAGACAGAGAGGTCTTCTATCCGCTGGTTCACTCCCCAGATGGTGGCAACGGCTGGTGCTGCGCCAATCCAAAGCCAGGAGCTAGGAGCTTCTTCCCGGTCTCCCATGTAGGTGCAGGGGCCCAAGGATTTGGGCCAGCTTCTACTGCTTCCCCAGGCCATAGCAGAGAGCTGGATTGGAAGAGAAGCAGCCAGGACTTGAACAGGTGCGCATATGGGATACCGACACTGCAGGCCAGGGCTTTAACCTGCTCGCCTCAGCGCCGGCCCCTGTCATCTGGTATTTTATGTTTCATTTTTCCTTTATTCCTAAATATATTTTTTATTTTACTTGCTGTCATGTTATTAGCTGATATATTAATTTTATATACTTCTTTCTGAAGTACCACTTAACTGTATTGGCTGTTTGGAATTGTTCTAATTGTTTAGTTATTTGTCTTTCTAAATGTCTGTGTATTCTTTTCTATCCAATTCATCCGCCATGTAAGAGGTCTGTTATACAAATTGTGTAATTTATTGCTGTGTTACGTAATTAGTTCCGTTTCCTGTCTTGTAAAGTTCTTGGCAGAACATGTAATGTCCTATTAAGTTTACTACTATAAATGCTATTACAATTAAAACTGCCAACGAAATTAATTGTCTGACACACTTGTGTAATTTATGTGTAGCACTAATTGCTGTAATGCATGCCATTTGCTATTCCAGTCTTTCCAGCATTTAACTGCTTTTTTCGTGACTGCCATACACTGTCTCGAGCGCCACTTGTCACGCATCTCCACAAGGCTAATGCAATGGACATGTCAGAGAATCGGACGGGGGAGAATCACAGAATTGTGATAGTCTTTTCAATATAACTTATTTTGCAATGCCACTCAATACGTATTCAATGCGTACATCTAAAGGTCAATACCACTCAATATGTCATCAGTCCACAGGTCATAACACACATCTAGGAGTAAGGAAGTCTCCAATAATGTCTAGCAATAGTTGTAAGTATAAAGCTTAAAAGCATAATCAGTCTGAACACTCATGGCTAAGGGCGTAATATGAAGGCTGCGTTCTCAAGGTTCCTGCCACGGTCACCAAAGTCAAAGTCCAGAGTCTCCGTTCCCAAGACGGCTCTTGAAACAGTCACTTACGGGCAGGGGTCGTGGGATGCCTGGCACTCTGGGCAGTAGACTGGACAGTGAAGGGATGGAGATGTCACTGATGAGAAGTCCAGTGCAGCTCCGGTGTCAGCTCTGGCAGCGGCTGGGATGTCTAGGCGAGGTTGGCTCCAGCGGAGTGGCCAGCAGAGTTTTGGTCAGCGAAGACTTGGGCAGAGTTTCACAAGATGAGTCGGAGCCACTCGACCATCACTCACACTGAGCCGTGTGTGTCCCCGAGGGGATGAGAGCAGTGGTGAGGCTCGCCTTTTCATCCCCTCTCTGGGGTAGGTGGGCGGTGTAGGTGCCCTGGGTGTCACCAATCACAGGCTCATCCTTTGGGGTGTCACCAACCAGATGATGGTGTCTGGGTGTGACCACTCGTGGTGCAGTAGTGAGGGTGCAGTAGTGCAGTAGCCAGCTGGTTGGCTGCTGCTTATGATGTAATGTCCCCCAGTCCTTATCAGACCTCACCTCCTGTGTCTGTTCTGACAGATGGTCTGGGCAGTGTCTGGTGCTTAGTGCCCTAGCTTAAGGAACTCCATTTTGGTTTTGCTTTCTCTCTTTTTTTTTAGGGGGTGGGGGGGTTAGCAGTGCTCTGTAACTCTTTGGGGACTCCTGTGAGATTCCGCACAACAGGACTCTTCGTGGTGAGTCCTTGGTAGTAAGGGACGTTCCTGGGGTTGAGGTCATTGGTAGAGGACTCTTCCTCAGTGGAGGCAGCAGTCCCTGGTAAAAGGACCGTCCTGGGCCTGGTGGTCTTGTTGGAAACTTCCCGAGGGCAGGAATGTGTGGTGGAATCCCCTGGGTAGGCAGAGGACTCTTCCTGGGGAGGGGTATACTTGTAGGCAGGGACTCTGCAGGGGCTGGGAGGACTGTTTTGGCAGCTGGAGGACTGAAGGGGGCTGGGGGGGTTGTGAGCAGACTACTTGATGGGGGTACTGGTACGAAGAGGTCTCTTCCTTGGGGCGTATCAGTAGACTCCTCCTGGGGTGCTGGTAGTGCAGAGGGATCTGCCTGAGGAGAGGCGGTGTTGGAAGGTGGGACTCTCCGGGAGGGGTGTATTGGGGGTCAGAGCCTCTTCCTGGGGAGGGAGCGTCTTTTTAAGCAGAGGGCTGTTTATGGGGGTGATTTTGGGTCACAGAGGACTCTGCCTGGTCGGGGGTATTGGAGGCAGACAATTTATCTGGAGAGGGATCTGCCTGGGGAGAAGAGAGATTGGTAGGCCCAGGACTCTTCCTGAGAAGGGTGTTGGTAGGCAGAGAACTCTTCCTGTGGTGGGTTGGGGCTCCTTATGGGAGGGCGCGATTCCTAGGCAGAGGGCTCTTCTTGGGCTGGGCTGGTATTGGTAGGCAGAGGACTCTTCCTGGGTAGGTATTGGTAGGCAAAAAACTTCGGGGGGCAGGGTATTGGTAGATGCTGGGGAGGGTGTTGTGTTGTAGGCAGGGGACTCTACACGGGGGGAGGGTGTTGTGTTGTAGGCAGGGGACTCTACACGGGGGGAGGGTGTTGTGTTGTAGGCAGGGGACTCTACACGGGGGAGGGTGTTGTGTTGTAGGCAGGGTCTCTACACGGGGGAGGGTGTTTATGCACAGGACTTATCTGGGTGGTCTGTGATAGGCAGAGAACTCTTCCTGGGCAGGGTAGGTATTCATAGGCAGGGCTCTTCATGGGGGATGGGGTGTTGTAGGCAGAGGAGTCCTCATGGGGTGTATTCAGAGTCAGAGTCCCTTCCTGGGGAGGGAGAGCACTGTAGGCAGGGGACCCTTCCTGGGGAGTGGGGGCGTAACTGGTAGCAGACTCTAGCTGGTCAGGGAGGGTCTTCGTAGGCAGAGGACCCTTCCTGAGTGGGGTATTTGTGGGCACAGGACTCTCCATGGGGTTGATTTGTAGGCAGGGGACTGTTTGGGAATGGGGTATTGGTAAGCATTGGACCCGTCCTTGGCCTGCAGGCAGGCAGTGAGCAGACTGGAGTCCAGATCCTCTCAACAGCACCCTCTTTACCAAGTAGGGAAGGGGCTGATGGGTCCTGTTCTCCCCGTTTCTCTGGGAATTTTATTTGAAAGGCAGAGGGAGACAGTTCTTATTTTCTGGTTTACTTCAATGCCAACAACAGCCTGGACTGCCAGGCCTAGGCTGGGAACCAGGAGCCCCATCTGTGTTTCCCACATGGGTGGCAGTGCCCCTGGTCCTCGAGCCGTCACCGGCTGCTGCATTAGCAGGAAGTTGCAATCAGGAATGGAGCTGGGACGACCCAGGCATTCCCATATGGGATGTGGCTGTCCCAGGTGGCCCCTGAACCAGCCCCAGCAGACTTTACCACCACCCTCAGACCCCGTGATCTGGGAAGTTAGTTCTGCCCCCGCAAGTCTGGCTGTGAGTCCCATGGGCTCTGTGCTGAGATGAACCAGGCCCAGGATGAGGAAGCCAAGGCAGAGCCCCAGTTTTCTCTGCCACTGGCCGGGGGCAGAAGGGCCTGGGCCTGCACCAAGGCTGTGGCGTCCACACTTGCTGGCACAGCCAGGGTGTGAATCCTCTCTGACCCGTTCGAGGCACAGAGAGCGCATCACGCTTCCTGTCCTGCTGCTCATGGGGACACAGCTGTGGAGGGCGGGTGAGATGCGGCTGGCGAGGCTGTGTTCCCTGGGGTCGGGATAATGAGGGATCAGACCCAAGTTCTCACCAGGGCCGGTGACTGGGACCCCCGTCTGAGGCTCCTGCCAGGGCCCCTCCCCACCCCATGAGGAGAACTGAGCCCAGCGAGGGACAGCGGAGCAGCTGGACACATCCTTGGTGCTTTGGGTGTACTGCCCGCAGATCCTGGTCCCCGCTGCCTGGGCAAACTCCCCAAGCCGCAGCACCTTGGTCCCATGCTGGTCCTGGCTAGAGACAATAGTCGGCCAATCCAAGTGCCAGGGAGGGCCCATGGTGGGCACATACCACATTTGGTGTCCGGCCACGGACCCTTAGGGAGACTTAGGAATAGCTGAGGCATAAGCTGTCCTGTCTGAAGGACCCTCGCTGGCCCCTGGCGTGGGGCTGAGAAGGAGTAGCTGGGGGAACTGGGACCAAGGAAGCAGAGCCGGAGCACATGCACCCCAGGGCTGTTAGGACAGGCTGCAAAGACTGGGCAGGTCTGGGGTCTTGGTCCATGTGTGGTGCCACAAGGAAGCACCATGCCTGGGCAGCTTGGGAGCTGGGTGCCCAGTCCCGGAGGCCACGGGTCCAAGGTTGGTGAGGGGTGAGAGCTGCTTGCTGGTCTGCAGGGCTCTCTGGGCCGGGAGCCCAGGAAAACAGACTTCCCACCAGGGGCCCGGGACCAGTCCCAGCCCCAGGCGGGGCTCCCACGACTCCTCCTTGGATTCCATCAGGTGGCTTGGGAACGAGCTCCATTTCCTGGTTTATTACTGAGGCCACTATGGAGGGCCTGGGGCAGGGCCCCTCCATGCCCTCTGTGGCCGAGCCATCCAGGCAGCTCTGGACAAAATCAGACCCTGTCCTTGGGCTGTGGCCACTGTGTGACCCAGGCTGGCTTCTGGTAGGTGGAAGCTTTGCTGGACAGGAGTTGGCCGCCTTGAGGGGGGAGCTGTGAGCTAGGACCTGGGCAGCTCTGCCTCAGCGCCTTTCCCCCAGGGGCCCAGCCTCAACACTGCCCGTGGTGCTAGGGGCTCTGTGGTCCCCAGGGAAACGAACACGCAGACCCTAGCGTGTGATCAGCAGCTTGGTCCACAGGCCCAGGCCCTTGTGAGCCAAGCTGGAAGAAAGGGCTGGGAAGGCAGCTTGGAAACAGGAAACCTGCTCAGCTCTGGAGGGTCCCTGGGTCCTCACAGAGGCTGGCGGGGCTGAGGCCTGGGATCTGGGAAGATGGCCTTTAAAGACCGTGTGGGATGGGGCCGGCGCCGTGGCTCACTTGGTTAATCCTCCGCCTGTGGCGCTGGCATCCCATATGGGCACCAGGTTCTAGTCCCGGTTGCTCCTCTTTCACGCCAGCTCTCTGCTGTGGCCTGGGAGGGCAGTGGAGGATGGGCCGAGTGCTTGGGCCCTGCACCCCATGGGAGACCAGGAAGAGGCACGTGGCTCCTGGCTATGGATCGGCACAGCGTCAGCCGTGGCGGCCATTTGGGGAGTGAAAGACCATGGGGGAGGGGCTAGGGGTCTCGGCTTTGGTGGCAAGAAGGGCACGTTTCGCTTTGTCCTCTGGTAGGAGGTCGGGTGCAGGAGGGCTGCTGGGCAGGGGTCTCAGGTGCGGCCTGTCCTGTCCCCAGGGGAAGCTGGAGAAGTCGCTGGAGCACCTGCGGAAGCAGATGGAGGACGCCTTGCTGTTCCAGGCCCAGGCTGAGGAGACCTGCGCCCTGTGGCAGGCAGGTGCCGGGGCTGGGAGCTGGGACCCTGCCCTGAGCAGCCGAGGCAGATGGGGGCCAGCGGGGCCGCTTGGGGAGGGGGGCGAGGGGATGCTCTCCCCTTCGAGGCGTGCCTTGGTGGTGGTAAGGGACTAGATGTTGGGGGGATTCCCTGCTTGCCTGCAGAAGATGGTGGACAGCCAGCGGCAGAACGTGCTGGGCGAGTTTGAGCGGCTGCGCCGCCTGCTGGCCGAGGAGGAGCAGCGGCTGCTGCAGAAGCTGGAGGAGGAGGAGCTGGAGGCGCTGCCCCGGCTGCGGGAGGGCGCAGCCCGGCTGGGCCAGCAGAGTGCACAGCTGGCCCAGCTCATCGCCGAGCTGGAGGGCCGCTGCCAGCTGCCCGCCCTGGGCCTGCTGCAGGTGAGCCGGCCCCACCCCCAGTGCGCACGCGCTGCCCACAGGCTGGGGGTCCTGGCCCTGAGGATTGAGAGCCAGAAGGCAGGGGAGCTGAACTGTCCCTCCTGGGAGGGGTCCTGGTGGGGCTGGGACAGTGGGAGGGGGCACCAGCCTTTGCAGCATCCAGAGCCCGCGTGTGGAAAAAGGGTCGTTACTGTGGCCCTGCTTAACGGTGCAGGCGCTCCTGGCTCCAGGGGCCGTGTTCACGGCGCTGTGTCGGCCTGTGCTCAGCCGTGCACAAGTCCTTCGGGGACAGTGACGGGGCTGTTTGCAGACATGCTTGGTTGCGTCTGTGGGCGAGGCCGGGGCTGGCTGCTGCCTCCTGTGCACGCCTGCTAGCCTGGGCACAGGTGTCACTCAGCGCTCCTGCTGTGCGTCTGTCCTGGGTGCTCGCACATCCAGCGTTTCACAAAGAAAGGATGTTCTGTCCACTCGTGCTCGAGGCCCACCCCGACAGAAGACCTTCAGCAGGGGCTGAGACACCCTGAGGCAGAGCAGGGTGTCATTCAGTGAGAGGGGCGTGTGTGTGCGTGCACGTGAATACCCGTGTGTGTGTGTGTGTGTGTGTGTGTGTGTATGGCAGAAGCAGAACCCGCCTTTACCACAGTTCACCCTGAATGTGCTCATGGGTGCCCCTCTGTGTGTCCTCTGCACATGCTGTCTCCTCTCTGTGTTTCCATGTTGTGTGCACACACCCCTCCACCCAGAGTGTGCTCACGTGTGTCCTGTGCATGCGCCCCCCTCCTCCCTGAGTGTGCTCCCATCTCCTGCGCATGCGCCCCCCTCCTCCCTGAGTGTGCTCCCGTGTCCTGCGCACGCGCCCCCTTCTCCCTGAGTGTGCTCCCATGTGTCCTGTGCACGCGCCCCCTCTTCACTGAGTGTGCTCCCACCTCCTGCGCACGCGCCCCCTTCTCCCTGAGTGTGCTCCCGTGTCCTGCGCACCCGCACCCTCCTCCCTGTGTGCTCCCGTGTCCTGCACACGCGCCCCCTCTTCACTGAGTGTGCTCCTGTGTCCTGCGCACCCGCCCCCTCCTCCCTGTGTGCTCCCATGTGTCCTGTGCACTCGCCTCCTCCTCCCTGAGTGTGCTCCCGTGTCCTGCGCACCCGCACCCTCCTCCCTGTGTGCTCCCATGTGTCCTGTGCACACGCCCCCCATCCCTGAGTGTGCCCGTGCTGACCGGCATCCCCCTCTGTGTGTCCTGACTTCCTAGAAGGACTCGGCCACCTTGGTCAGGGCCCCTGCCCTACTGACCTGGTTGTTGCATCTTGGAACACCTGATTAAGTAGAGTCGCAGGGCCTGGGGTGGCGGCAGCAGCACACTCTGGTCTGGAGTGGGACATGGAGGGGACTCCCGTGTGGCGGGCTGGGCGGCAGGAACAGGTCCCACACTGACCCCCCTGTGTCTCCCCGCAGGACGTCAAGGAGGTGCTGCACAGGTACGACCCCGGCCTCTCCAGGGCAGGGAGCAGGGCGGGGCTGGCTGCTGGCCGGGAAGGTAAAGCCCACCTGCTGTCCCTGCAGGGTCCAGGACGTGAAGCTGCAGCCCCCAGAGGTGGTGCCCATGGAGCTGCGCACGGTGTGCAGGGTCCCAGGGCTGCTGGACACCCTGCGGCGTTTCCGAGGTTGGTGTGGGGCTCGGGGAGGTGTCTGGAGCCAGGGACAAAACCAACTCCGTTTCCTGGCTCAGACTGGTGGCCACACTGCGTGTCGGAGCTGCACGTAGCAGGGAGCTAGGTGGGGTCAGGGTTGTGACCCCGAGGGTGGTCTCCCTGTGGCTGGGAGTGGCCGGGATTTGGAGCCAGGCAGAGAGGAAGACAGCTGTCTGGGGGTGAAACATGACCTGGCATCCAGAAGGTTCTGAGCTGTGGCTGGATGTGTGGGGAGGGGTGTTTGGCTCAAGGCCACCAGTGGTAGTGACCTTGGCCTCTCTCCGCAGGGGACGTGACCCTGGACCCAGACACTGCCAACCCTGAGCTGGTCCTGTCTGAGGACAGGCGGAGTGTGCAGCGGGGGGACCTGCGGCAGCCCCTGCCCGACAGCCCCGAGCGCTTCGACCCCGGCCCCTGCGTGCTGGGCCAGGAGCGCTTCAGCTCGGGCCGGCACTACTGGGAGGTAGAGGTTGGGGACCGTGCCAGCTGGGCCCTGGGCGTGTGCAGGGACAACGTGGACAGGAAGGAGAAGGGCGAGCTGAGCGTGGGCAACGGGTTCTGGATCCTGGTGTTCCTGGGCAGCTACTACACCTGCCCCGAGCGTGCCTTCGCCCCGCTGCGGGACCCGCCGCGCCGCGTGGGCGTCTTCCTGGACTACGAGGCCGGCCTGCTGTCCTTCTACAGCGCCACCGACGGCTCGCTGCTCTTCGTCTTCCCACAGACCCCCTTCTCGGGCACGCTGCGGCCCCTCTTCTCGCCACTGTCCAGCAGCCCCACCCCGATGACCATCTGCCGGCCGAAAGCCGGGCCAGGGGAGCTCGCTGCTCCACAGTGACCTGGGCCCGTACCTGGCCCCTCGCCGGCCCCGGAAGCAGCAGTCCTGTGAGCAGAGGGAGGCCGGGGTGGCGCCTTTGCAAGCGCGCTCAGGGAAGCGGCGGGCAGCTGTGGGCTCTGTCCACCCCGTGGGTGCTGCTTGGTGCCTGCCGGTTCACAGGGGTCGTGAGCCTTGCACAGAGCAAGCAATCCAGGACCTGCCCAAGCTGCTGGCTGCCTGGCCCCCAAAGCCCATGGGCCCCCTGCGTGGGAGAGGCTGGCTGAGGGCCCAGCCTGCACCGGGTGTGGTGCTGTGGCACTGTGGAGTCGGCAGCCCACAAGGCCTCAAGGGAGCAGAACAGGTCCTGGGTGTGGCGGGACCCTGAGCCACTGCTCGCCCTCCCGCTGCCGGCACCCCAGGCTCACAGAATCCAGGCTTGTTTTTGTGTTAAGGTTAGGGTTTTTCTTACTGTTTTATTTATTTTAAGGAAAGCATTCCCACATTAAACAGATGTCCACCACCATCCGTGGTCCTGCTCTTTGCCCCATGCGTACAGCCACTGGCCAAGGGAGCCGTGGAAGACAGGAGGCTCCGGGGCGGTGAGCCCCACAGGGAGCTGGCCTGGCTTGTTCCACACCATGTGCGAGACCTCGAGCAGTTTGGTGGTTCTGTGTGAGCGTGCTGTGCGGGAAGGCCCTGGGAGTCTGCCCATGCAGTGTCGGGCAAGACGTGGACATGCACCCTGGAGGCTGAGAGGCACTGGCTTCCGGGTGGAGCTCCCATCCCACCGCGCACTCCTCAGTGGCCCAGGTGAGAGGCTCCTGGGATGGAGTCCCCAGCAAGCGACAGGGCCATGGGGGCAACAAGGGTGAGTGGGATCAGCACTCCTACAGAAGGGGCCCCAGAGAGGTTCCCCCTTGCGAGGTGAGGCCTCAGCAGGAGCCATGCCCACTCCCTGATACCGGGCACCAGGGCGTTCCCCTGAGGGTCCTGGGTTACCAGAAGAGACTGGCCCAGTCACGAGCCCGTTACCAGGAAGTGGGGCACATCACGGGTGATGTGTTTATTGGAAAGGCAGAGTTGGAGTGAGTTTCCATTCACTGAGTCACTTCCCAAATGGCCGAAGTCAGGAGCTTCATCCGGGTCCCCCTCATGGGTGGCAGAGGCCCAAGCACTTGGACTCTCCTCCGCTGCTTTCCCAGGCCTTTAGTGAGCTGGACCAGAAATGCAGCAGCTGGGACTCGAACCAGTGCCCATTTCTGGCATCAACTGTCTGAACCCAGTGTGCCATAGCACCAGCAACAGGGATGGATTTTAACTGAGCAGCAGCAATGTTTTTGTTATAAACATTTACACGGGGCAGCACTGTGGCATAGTAAAGCTGCCACCTGCAGGCCGGCATCTCATGTGGGCGCTGGTTCGAGTCCCAGCTGCTCCACTTCCGATCCAGCTCTGCTATGGCCTGAGAAAGCAGTGGAAGATGGTCCAAGTCTTTGGGCCCCTGCACCTGCGTGGGAGACCCGGAAGAAGCTCCTGGCTTTGGATCAGCCCAGCTCCAGTTGTTGCATGAACCAGTGGATGGAAAACCTCTCTCTGCCTAACTCTGCCTTTCAAATACATTTTTAAAAATTATTTGCACAGTGGAGAACGGGGGTGGGGATTCCTGCAGCTGGGCACCCCTTCTCTGTGTTGCGGGGGTGGAGTGGGCAGTTGGTCCCAGCCGCTGCTGCAGAGCTAATAGCAGGAGTGAGCCTGGCGCGGTACCTTCGCAGGGACGTGGACCAGCCCCGTGGTTTCTTGGGGCTCGCCCTGGCATCTGGCCAGGGAGGCCCTCGCCTTGCATGTGCACCCCAGTCCTGAGCTAAGGGACCCCCCACCCCGGTCCAGAGTCTGCAGGGGCAGCCAGGCTCCCACGAAGGATCGAGCAGATGGCTCGGGAAGATAGGGTGGGGCCTGCCCCGTGGAAAGAGGCGGAGACGGACGCTCGGGGCACAGCTTATTTATTGGGGGCAGGTTTCAGGGGCGGCCGCGATCCCTCAGCGCCCCTGGCCTGGGCGGTACCTCCTGCACAGCAGCGCGCGTCGCTTCTCCCGCTCGCGCACGAAGGCGCGCAGGCGTGCTGTGGGGAAGGCCACGGGTGCGGGCTGGGCAGCCGGGCCCTCCTCGGTCAGCCAGGGGCACTGCAGGCAGCTGGAGGCACAGGGCCGGCCCCTGCGGAAACGGCGGGGCGGAGGTGGGCGCGGGGTCGGGGAGGAGGACGGGCGAGGAGGGAGGGGGACAGGCAGGCGGGGCTCACCAGGGCTGCGCGCTGAGCGTGCTGCGCAGGAAAGACACGGCGCCGCCCGACAGCCCGGCGTAGCAGCGGCCCAGCCGCGGGAGCCCCTTGCGCAGGCCCCGCTGCAGTTCGCGCGGACCGTCGCCATTCACCGGGTATTCTGCGCTGAGCCTGCGCAGTGGAGACGGGGCTCCAGTTCTCGGCAAAGGACCCGTGACGCCCCCACCCGGTAGCTCCAGGCACCCTGGAGGACTCACATGATGAAGGCGGTCACGCCGATGGCCCAGATGTCCGTCTGTGGAATGGCGCCCTGGCCGTCCAGGAGCTCGGGGGCTGCGTGGGGGAGGCGGTGAGTGCGGGGGTCGGGGGGTTCCCCATCCTTCGCCCCTGGTACAGCCGCCCACACTCACCCATGGTCTCCACGTAGTCCTTAAAGTGCTCTGGTGGCACCACCGGCTCCTGGCTGAGGCTCCGGGCGCTGCCCAGGTCCACCACCTTGAGCAGGTTGTAGTCAGTGACCAGCATGTTCTCGGACCTGAGGTCCAGGTGCAGGATGCGCTGGGCGTGCAGGTACTGGGCGGCGCTCAGCATCTGCCACAGGTAGTCCTTCACCTCCGATTCCGAGTAGGAGACCCTGGGGGCGAAGGAGTCAGGCCGGCGGGGCCCTCCAGCCCCTCCCCAGAGCCACGTGCCTGTCCCCAGTCCAGACCGCTCCTCACCTCTCCGCCAGACAGGGCAGCAGCTCCGGCCCGGCGCACAGCTCCAAGACGAGCACCAGGTGCCTCGGGCTGAGGTAGGCGGCGTGCAGCTGGGCCAGGTGGGGGTGGCGCAGGCCCTTGAGTGCCTCGTACTCGCCCAGCACGGCCGTCTTGGCCTCAGGCTGGTATGGAATGATCTTGGCGGCCAGTGCCCGCCCGCTGGCCTTCTCCCGGCACTGCCGGACGACGCTGAAGCGGCCTCTGGACGAGGGAGGCGCTGGTGGGACTGCTGCACTGGGGGAGGTCCCCGGCCACTGCCCGCCCACCCGCCTGCTCCCTAGACCCCCGCACCTGCGGATCTGCGTCTGGAAGGCGAAGGTCTTGGTGCTAGGGAGGGGCTGGGCTGGCCGCCCCTGGCTGCTCTCCTCCTCCGAGCCTATGAGGAGAGGCTGGTGACCAGGTGGGGGCACCGAGCAGCCCCAGCCCTTGGTGGGAGGGAGGGGAGCGTGGAGGAGAGGGGGCGAGGGCTCCACAGGAGTTAGTGAGGGACCAGGCGTGGTGCCCACACCACCACACGCAGCCCTGAGCCTGGGGCAGACATCACTACTCAAACCTGTCACCCTAATACCCAAACCTGAGAGCACCCGGGGCATCCCCCAGGGTGGGCTGTGGTGTGGCAGGGGGTGAGTGTAGGCCTCAGGCCCTGCCTTGGGGTGGCTCCCCACTCCCTCAAGGCAATAACTGGAGACGGGAGGAGGGGCCCAGGGCCCCGTGGAGACTCACCCAGGCGGCTGGGCCCCCCCAAGAGGACCTGCTCCGAGGGGCTGCTGTAGGGGCCCATCCCTGCCTTGCTCACGCAGGCCGTGCGGAAGGCGTACACGCCACCCCGGGACAGCCTGCTGGTGACGTAGCAGCAGTCGAAGATGTCGGAGGCCAGGGTCGTCCAGCTGCCTCCTGGGCCACGGGGTGGGGAGGGACAGGGTGACCCAGCTGCCGCCTGGGACCCAGGCCCAAGCACCAGCAGGGGCTCCCATACCTTCCAGGCTGCACTGCACGATGTAGGTGACGGGGCCGCACGCCTCCACGGGCTTCCAGACAAGCAGCACGCCATCTTCATACACCTCCCCGATGTCAGGGCGTGGGGATGCTGAGGGGCGCTCTGCAGGGGTCCCAGCCATCCGCCTGACTCACTGGGTGTCCCAGCGAGGACCAGACCAGCCCCCTCCCCCCATCTTCTCCAGCCTGCTCACTTCCCATCACATGGCCCAGGCTCTGGTCAGAGGGGCCTTGTCCCAGCAGCTTAGCTTTGCCAGGCCTCCAGGACACCGGGTGGGGGCGGGGGGTGTCCCAGAGCTGGGCAGCAGCACTGCTCATGGCGGTGCCAGCAGCACAGGGAGCTTTGAGTGTGTAGCTGGGAGGGACTAGGCAGGTAATGCCTCTTGCCACAGGGCGCTCTCCCTGGGCAGCAGTGAGCACTCACAGGTGCCCATGTGTCCATCTGTGCTGGCCCTGGCTGTTCGGTGGCAGCCACGGCTGGTGAGGGTGCACCGGCTCACAGTGGGGGGCAGGGGCCCTGGCCTGGACGATGCCTCTGGCTCAGGTCACTCACCTGCCCTCCGGAGGGTGGCCGTGGTGGCCGCCGTGCCCAGCGGGTTGGTCACGCTGCACGTGTACACGCCCAGGTCCTCGGCGGTCACCACCAGGATGGTCAGCAGCTGGAAGTTCTTGAGGGTGGAGGAGATGAGGAGGCGGCTGCTGCTCTCCAGGACGGCCCCGTCTGCGGCACGACCCAGCAGGCTCAGCGACCCCAGGGCAGCAGCCACCCTGTCCCAACCCCAGCCTCCGCCCGGGCAGCTCCTCACCCTTGTTCCACGTGGCCTGTGCAGGTGGCTGGGCCGACACCTGGCAGGCCAGTGTCACGGACTGGCCCAGGGCCACCGTCTCATCTGAGAGCTCCCTTAGGAAGGTCGGTGCTGAGGAAGAGCAGAGGCGACCCTCAGGCCAGAGAACAGCCTGGGCCTCTTTTCGGCACACCCCCAGAACTGCTCACCACACAGCATGCCCCGTTGGGCTTGGGCCTGTGCCCTCCCCTCCCCCAGCATTGGCCGGGCACCGTGGGGGCCCAGCCTCTGTCGCTAGCCTGCTCACCTCGGTCCCGGCCCCTCAGACCTGACAGGCGGAAGGAGGCGAGGCCAGGCTTCTTCCTGGGGGGGCCCTCCTTCTCCACACCTGCAGGGGGAGGGGCCGCAGGAGTCACCTGGACAGCTTGGCCCACTCACAGTCACCCCCGGAGTCGTGAGCAGGCCCCGCCTGGCCACAGGAGGCCCGCAGCAGGGTGAGGTGCTGCTGAGGGTTCGGGGGTGAGGGCCCCACGGGGTGGGGAGGGCTCACCTTCCTGCCGGCCCTTCAGGACCCTGGAAATGTGTGCCATGGAGGCCTTCACCCTCTGCCGCAGCCCCAGCTCCGGCGGCTCCTCCAGCGGCAGGCAGCCCCCGGGGAACTGGAAGAGGCCGCGGGGAGGCGAGGGCCACTTGCGCTTCCTGCCCACAGAGGCTGCCCCCAGCAGCGCCTCCAGGTCCTCCGGCTCCTCTGTGATCTCCAGGCGGACTCCTGGGCCCACCCCCCACCCGGGCCAGGGCCACGCTGCCTCTGGGGGCTCAGCCGGCTCGGGCTCGGGCTCATCCCTGTCCTCGTCCTCGGGGGAGGGCGGCTCGGGCCGGGGGACCCTGCTGAAGATCATGAACTCGAACGGCAGGTACTTGATGTCGTACAGATCAGAGAGGTTCAGGTAGGCAGGGTCCACCTCAGAGATGTCCAGGGAGACAGTGTCAGCGGCCTCCGCGTCCCCCGACAAGTCCCGGATCTGCACCAGGGAGACCTGCCCGCTATCCTCCCCCAAGCCCAGCTCCGGAAAGGCCCTTGGGGGACTCCCACCAGCCTCAGGCACCTCCCCTACACTGGCCGGGGGCAGTGGGCTCTCGGCTGCAGCCTCATCCTGCTCCTCTGAGGACTGGGACACAGCCCAGGCCAGCCTGGCCCACAGGGGGCCCTGCCCCAGCATGCCCCCAGCATCCCCCCCGAAGGCGAAGGTGCCGTAGCCTGCCACCCCTGCGTAGCCCCCCCGTGACCCCAGGGAGAACTTCCGTGTGGTCGCCTGCTCCTGTGGCCGCTGCGGGGGGGGTGTGGAGTCGGGGGATCCCCTGGCCTCTAGGGAGGGGCCTGGAAGGGACATGTCCTGGGGCTCCATCTTGGAGCTTGGTAGGGGTCTGTCTGGGGAGGGGGACTCCAGCCAGGAGGAGCCGGGAGGGGCTGAGGCAGCAGCTGACAGGGGACCACGGCCCTCTCTGGGAACAGGGCCCTGCTCGGGGAGGTGGAGGGGCGCCAGCTGCCCCTGACAGCTGTCCTGGGACGTCCCCTCCAGCAGGGCTGGGTCACCCCCAGACCATGGGAGGTGCTCCTGTCCCTGCAGGGAGCCCTGGGGGTGCGCCGTCTCCCTGGCAGAGACCCCCGAGGCCAGCGCCAAGGGGGCCGGTGGTGGACACTGTCCCCCGGAACAGGGGGCTGGGCTGGTGGCGGTCTGTGGGTCATGGTCCAGGGAGCGGCCGTGGCCACGATCTTCACGAGAGCTGGAGCCAGGCTGTACGGAGGCCGCTGTGGTGGGGGGGCTGGGTGGTTCCTCACTGGCAGCCGCCTCCTCCAGGGCCCGGTGCTCCATCAGCGGCTCCCGCAGGCCCGGCAGCGCCCTGGCGATGTACCCACCCTTCAGCAGGTGCCGCCGCCGGGCCGGGTGCCGCCTGCTCCCTGGGGTGGGGCCCTCGCCTGCCTGCTGGTAGAACAGGCTGTGGATGACGCTGTGCCGGGGCACCGGCCCAGTGCCTTGGGGTGATGCCAGCGGGGCTGCTGCCACCAGGGACCCACTGGCCTCGGCCTCTTCTGGCAGGCTGGCCGAGGGCCGCAGGAAGCCCCTGGGGTGCAACAGCGGGGAGTGGGTCACTGGGGAGGGAGGCAGCGACTTGGCCCTGGCGAAGGGGGCCAGCTCGGTGTCCGAGGAGGAGGAGGAGCTGGAGGAGGCATCGGCCTCGCCCCGCAGGTGCCGGGCCACTCCCAGCGAGGGGCTGTCAGGCGGGCCGTGGAGCAGCTCGGGGATGGAGCGCATCACCAGGATGGACTTGTAGCTCATCAGGGAGCGCTGCGGGCACAGGAGCAGCAGGTGGGCCTGACGCCTGGAGAGCAGGTGCTCGGACCCCACACCCTGCCCGGCCGGCACTGCCCGCTCTGAGACCGGGGGCGCTCGGTGGGGCGGGCAGGCACTGCTCACCTGCCAGCGGCTTCGGGCCAGGAGGAACTTGAGCTGCTTGGTGCTGACGAACTGGGCCTCCTCGGCTGGCACGGAATTCTGAGGTGGGAGGGGCGGCCACATGGGGCAGGGGCAGCAGCAGCGGGACCAATGCCTGGTCCAGTGCCCCACCGGGGAAAGGGGACGAGGAGGAGGTAAGTCGAAGGCCAAGGGTCAGAGGTGCTGGAGTTCCGTGAGGGTCCCAACGCCCCTCTACACCCAGAAGGGCTAAGGTTCTCAGGGCTGGGGAGGGGCCTGGCGGTCCCTCCGTACGTGGGGTGGGGTGCAGCCCGAGCGGACTCACCAGGAACCAGGGGTGTGCAAGGCACTGCGAGGCGCTGGGCCGTGCCCTGCGGAGAGAGGCAGTCCGGTTGGCCAGGTGGCCAGGGCAGGGCCACCTGGCCTGCAGCAGGGCTAGACTCGTGTGCACTCACCCTGGGGCCCTCTGCAGAGTGGCCTTGAGGAAGTCCCTGGCGTCCTCGCTGAGGTGGGCGGCCGCCGGGCTGCCCCAGGACACCCGCCCCTCCAGGATGTTCAGAAGGGTGGCTCGGTCACTCTCGCCCGCAAATGGGGACGAGCAGGTCAGGCTGTGAGCAGAGAGACCCCGCTGGGTGGGCCCTCAGCTCACGCCCACCCAGCGAGTGGCCCAGGCTAAGCTGAAGATGAGTGCGCTGGCCCGAGTAGCCTCTGGCCAGCCCCCCGGGGCCTGCAGGGAAGGGGCTCAGCCCTGCCTGCTGAGGGCAGGGGCCAGTGAGCAACACCAGGCAAGCCCCTCGCATCTGGTGGGCCGGCTGCCCGGTCCCAAGATAGCTGCATTTGGGTACAGCCGGCCGTGCCCGTGGCTTCCGTCCGGGGGAGGTCAGCTCAGGACCAGCTGACGAGGGCAGAGCTCTGCTCACCTGAGGTAGGAGATGACCCCCATGGCCCTGCAGGAACGAAACAACAACAGTCACCCTGGCCTGGCCACCAGCAAGGGGGGTGCCCTGGAGGGGGTGGTGGGGCACCACTCACCAGATGTCAGAGGCCTCGCTCACGGGGGTCTGCTCGATGATCTCGGGGGCCACGAACTCGGGGGAGCCATAGGCGCTGTACTGCGGCTCTGTGGGGGAGACTTTCTGGGCAAAGCCGAAGTCACAGATCTTAATGTCCTCCCGAGCAGGGTGCACCATCAAGATGTTGGGCGGCTGTCGGGCAAAGTCAGGGCATTGGCAAGGGTTGTGCCTTGGGGGAGGTGACTCCCGGAACTCGGGGGACAATTTGGTGGGGGCTGCCTCAGCCGGGAGCACTCCCCGGCAGGAGGCCTGCAGGCAGGGGGTTGTGCTGCCTCCCCACGGTCCAGGGTGCATAGGTACCTTTATGTCCAGGTGAAGGACACCGTGGCTGTGCAGATAATGCAGTCCCTCCACCAGCTGCTGGATGTAGACCTTGACCTGCAACCAGGGTGCTGTTCAGGTGTGAGCCCAGCCTTGGCCTCCTACACAGGCACCTGGCCCAGGTCCCACAGGTGACCTGCAAGGCCCTCCTGGGCTCTGAGTGCCCACTGCCTTGGGACAGCTCCACCCTGAGCCAGCTGGGAAGAGGCCAGAGTGGTCAGGGGACTGCTGAGGCCAGTGTAGACCGGCTTTGAGCACCTGACGGGCTGGACATCTGTGGGGGCCACAAGTGCCTGTGCTAGGGAGGCCTGGGGTCTGAGTGGGCACTGGGAGGGGCTGAAGCTTGGGCAGGGGGCAGGCAGGGCCATCACCTCAGCCTCGGTCACCACGCCCTTCCTGAACAGGCGGTCCAGCAGTTCTTCGGAGGAGCACCTGGGCTGAGTCAAGGCAAAGTTCTGGAAGCTGACCCCCACCCACCCAGAGGCCACGCCCACAGTGAGACACCACAGGGCACGCACACCCCAGAAGCCACACCCTCCCAGGGAGGCCACGCCAACCCCGGAGGACATGCCCAGTGAAAGGCCAGGACAATAGGCTCACCAGATCTCAGGGTGGGGCTCTTGAAGCTGGGACAGTAGCGGAGGGAACCCCCTGGCCTCTGCTCCACTCCCTGGGAAGGGGGCACTGACAGGTGGGGGCAACCGAGAGGGTGGGGAGCACAGGACCCCACAACGCCCTCAGCAGGGGCCCAGCGAGTGTGGGGGCAATGGAGTACCCTGGCCAGCTGCTCTCCTGGCTAGCATCTAGACTCAGGACAGCCCACGCACCAGCGCCACCAGGTGAGCCAGTCACAAGCCCCGCCGAGACCCACACCATGAGGGACGTGAGGCCAGCCTGGGCAGCAGCACCCCCTGGGCACGGCCAAGGGCAGGATACAGCTCCAGGACCAGGATGAGGGTCTTGCGCGTCTCAAACTGGTCCAGCAGCCCGGTGAGCAGCGGGTGGCTCAGCGAGGCCAGGATGTCGCGCTCCCGGTGCGCCTGCGCCCTGCCTCCCCGCAGCGGGATGAACTTGGCCGCGCAGCACAGCTGGTTGCCTTTGTGCTGCACTCTTCTCACAAAGCCAAACGCACCCCTGGAGAGGCAGCAGGGGGCGGCCCGAGCTGGACAGGCTGTTCCGGGGGTGGGAGCGGGGCAGGGGCGGGGACGGGGAGCAGGGGCCAGACCTTCCGATCTCTTCCTTGACCTCGTAGAAGGATTGCAGCTTCCTCCGACAGCTCTGCTTCTCAGAGTCCAGCGTGCTGCCTGCTGCGGCCAGGAGCCGTCAGTAGGAGCCAAAGTGACCACCCGGCCCCCGCTGCCCCCGCCACTCTCGGGCCTGCAGGGGCTGTTTCCTGGGCCCCCGCCTGTAGGGATGTCGTGGAAAGCCCCACACCCTGCCTAGGCCCCAGGGGCGACCAACTCACCCCCCTGGACCAGCAGCTCAGCCTTGCAGAGCACCTGGCCACCGGCGTTGCTGGCCAGGCAGGTGTAGACGCCAGCGTCCTGCGGGGCCACATCCCGCAGCACCAGGGCGTAGGTGGCTCCTTCCTGCTGCTGGCTGAGGCGGGTGCTGTCCACCAGCTGGACATCGTCCTGGAGGAGCAGGACAGAGCTGCCTCCAGCACCCCGCCCGCCCTGGTCCTCCCACACCTGGGCTCCTGGGCCAGCTCCTACCTTGTACCAAGTCACCATAGGCTGCGGGCTCCCCTCAATGACAGCCTCAAACCGTGCAGTGTCACCTGCCAGCACCTGCACATCCTCGATGGTCACCTGCATGCACGGGGGCCCTGGGGCGGGTGGGGAGGGAGCCGTGGGCAGGGGCTCCACAGGCTGCATGACCCCTGGTGCCCACCTCAGCCGGCCAGGCCTGGGCCAGCAAGGCCCTGAGCCACCACCTCCTGGCTGCCCAGGCCTGGCCGCAGGGAAGTGTTTCCCTCCGTCCAACCACCGTCTCCCACTCTGGCCTCAGCTGGTCTGCCAGCCACGGCATGCAGACCCCAGGACCCCACGTTCACTGCTGCATGGCTCTCCCCAGCAGGGAGACCCCTCAGGGGACGCACATGGGCAGGGCTCTGCACGCAAACCACCCCGGCCTGGCAGACTCGCCACCGAGGATGCGATCCCATACTTGCAGCTCCTACATCCGTGGCACTGTACACGTGGGTCCTTTGTGTGGTCTCTGAGCCGGTACTCTGGTAGACATAGGTTCTCTGCGTGGTCTCAGTGACCACGTGGCTATGGACGTCCCAGAGCAGCTCTCCTGTGCTTGCCCCCGGCCAGGCCACGCCCTCCATCCTAGAATCAGGGTGCTGTGAGCCGCAAGCAGGGACGGCTGGAGGAAGGGAAGCCAGCCCCTCATCCCAGGGGACTGGCAAGGAGGGCACTGGGGACAGCCCCCAAGGGAGGAGCGGTTACCGGATGGGCACAGCGCGGCCCTGGGCCTCAGCACCAGACTCCTGCTCCAGGCTGCTGTGGGGGTGGGGCCGTGGCCCTTCCAGTGGCTGGGCTGTGGGGACACAGGTGCCTGGTGAGGCAGAGCTGCCCAGCACAGTGGGCACTGGCCCCAAATTCTGGGCTCAGCCTGCACCTTATGTCCATGCACGAGGGCCATTCTGCCAGACCCAGCAGCCCGCCAGCCCTGACACCCTCATCCGCCCACAGGGCACACTGGGCCGGGCACTGTGGGTGCTGTGAGGGCTCCGTGGTCCCTCAGACAGGAGAGATGTGGGAGCAGGCCCAGAAGGCTGGGGGTGGGAGGTGGCCCCAGCTCTGTCCTGAGCGCCCTCCCCAGCTGGGGCAGTGAGGGCTCCCCAGGGAACCCCGCACAGCAGGTTCAGGAAGACAATGGAAGCAGGTGCAGAGGGGAGAGACGGTGGGCTGGTGGGATGAGGTGGGTGGGTGGGGAGACAGGACAGGACAGGGAAGAGTGGGCCAGCAGGAGGCAGAGCTGAGGAGGAACCTGGAGGCTCTGGCCTCACCTAGCTCCACCATGGGAGAGCTCAGCCGGTCACCCATTGCCCACCCCCAGCCCAGCCCCCAGGCAGGAGCTGGGCCACCGGCACTGGCCCCGGTTCAGCAGCAGTGGCAGAGCAGCTCCCCCAGCCCAGGCCTTGGCTCCCCCAGGCACCACCTGTTCACCTGGGGGTGCCTGAGTGTTCTGCAGAGGGACCACCCCAACCTGCAGCCGACTGAGGGGTAGGGCCCCATCCCACAGGGCTGTCAGGAGCCAATGGCCAGGCCCTGCCCATTGGCACCCATGAGATGGGGACACGAGATGACCCCCAGGTCAGATGGCCACATGGGGGCAGTGGGGGTGTCTGCGGTCAAGGCCTCACCAGCTGTGTCCGTTGCCTCCCTTTCTAGGGGTGGGGGTGTGGCTTCTTGCAGTGCTGATGGCAACCTGGGGCTGGGGCTGGGACCAGGGCTGGCGAGGTCCCCCGTGGAAGCGTCCAGCAGTGTCTCTGGGATGGAGGTGACCACTTGTTCCGCTGGGGCCAGGGTGGGGTGGGCGGAGTCCTCCAGGACAGCACCTGTGGACGAGGCAGGTGAGCAGAGTGAGCTCGGGGTCTGACACCTCCCAGACCCAGGCAGGGGGCTCCCAGGACCCCACCCCAGTCCTCAGAAACTGCCCAGGGCAGTGACCCCGCCATCCCCTCCCACCTGCTGCTCGCTCAGGAGGGACAGAGACCCTCCACCTGGAGCCCAGCAGGGTGCCCCTGGGGTCTGGATGCCCACCCCCCACCCAAGAACTTGCTGTCTTCCCCTACCCTTGGGTAGCCTGATGCCAAGCCCTGGGCCGGGAGAACCCACAGACGCAGAGCCAATGGCCAAAACTGTAGGACCCTTCCGGAGGACGAGCCCCATCTGTCTCCCCCTTCCCAGCTGCCTGGCAGCCCCCTCCCCTCCAGGCCACAGCAGCTCCCCACAGCCCCTCCCCCAGACCATGTGCACTGGCCACCTGCCCACCAGCCCCAGCAGTGCTGTGCACCTTCCAGCAGGGCTGACCCAACCTCCTGCTCTGAAGGGGAGCCCTGGGCTGCCCTCTTGGGGCCAGAGCGCCCCACCCCGAGCCCCACCCCACGGAGGCCAGCGGGATCCCAGCTGCAAGGTGCTGGGGTCATCCTGTGTTGCCCTTGCCAGGGAAGCAGACTCAACCCCTGGCCATGAAGGTCAAGTCACATCCTAGCCCAGCCACACCTCTGGCCACAGGCAAGTCCGCACAGGGCCATGGCAGGCAGGCGGCCAGGCCCGCAGGCCTGCAGAGCCCTGGATGGGACTTGGAGGAGGGGGACCAGGCCATGGCGCAAGAAGGAGGAGCAGAGAGGGATGTGGGAGTCGTTTTATTTCCATCACAGAGGCCAACAGACGGGGGTCTCCCCACAGCCAGCCCCCATGCCCACCCTGCAGGAAGACCCTCCAAGGGGCCTCAGGCCCCCGGCCTGCTGGGGTGGAGGGGGCCCACGAGGAAGGAGACCGCTGGCTCTGTGAGGCTCCCAGAGCTTTGGCTGAAGCTCAAGTCCAGTGAGGTAGGAAGGGCCCTGAGTTGTGGAAAGCAAGGAGGGGTGGGGTCCAAGCTCGTGTCCCAGGCAAGTTGGGGACTTCTGGTGCAGGGCAAAGCCTGAGGGTCAAGGGTGACCAGGCCTCGGAGCCTCACGGGGCACTGTGGGAGGGGCCGGGGGCCTCGTCCCCATCCGGGCGGATGTGCAGAGTGACCGTCTCGCCCACGGCCCCGAAGCTGACCACCTGGGCGGAAACTTCCGTCTTGAAGCTGCTCTGGCCACTGTCTGTGCAACGCTGCACCCGTGCTGCACCTGGGCAGGACGGCGTCCAGGGCCCAAGGAAGGACACACCCTGGGCGCTGTGGCCCCAGGGCCCGGGCCTGAGGGAGGTCGGGGGGCCCAGCGGGTGCCCCACGCTCAGCAGCACGGGCTGCCCCACAGTGGGCTCTGAGATCTCGCGCTGCAGCACGGCCACCTCACAGGGCAGGTCATCAGGGGCCCGGGGCCCGGGGCCGCTGCGGCCGAAGGTCTCCCCGGCCTGGGGCACATAGTCCTCCAGGTCCGCCAGTGTCAGCACACGGCCGTCACGCTTCAGGATCTTGGGGTCCCGGGCGTGCAGGCCTTCCTCTTCCTCAAGCCCGACACCTTCCTCCTCCAGGGGAGCTCCCGTCCCCTCGGGCTCAGGGGCAGCCCCGTGCAGGACACCAGGGGCCAGCCACTTGTTGTTGGAGTTGTTGGTGTTGGGGTCCCCACCAGGCCCCTCTCTGGCAGGAGACGCGTCCTGGGGGCCTGTCTTCCTCACGCGGACTTCGATGGTCTCCTCGACCTCAACCCACTGGGGCTGGGCTCTGGTGCCCCCAGGTGGGGCTGCGGAGTGGGCCTCGGCCTCCGTCACGTACAGTGCAGGCACCGTGGGCTTCCAGCCTGGCCCTGCCCCAGGCCTGTGGGTCTGGCTGGGCCCTGCTGAGGACGGCAGCTCAGGTGCCAACTGCGGGCCGGCCAGGCCGCGGGAAGGAGAGCGGGAAGGGGACTTGCTGGGGGACCGTCGCCGGCCGCGGGGGCTCTTCACCACGGTGGTGATGGTCTCCTCTCTGAGGGTTGGAAAGGACCCAAGAGGGGCTGGGCACAGAGGCAGCCTCCCCTTGCCCACCCCACCAGCAGGTGCCAGAGCCCAAGTTAACACACAAGCCAGTGACGGTGCATGCGCTGGAGCACAGCCTGCAGACCCCGGGGACAAAGCACACAGCCCATGTGGCCAACCTCAGGCCCTGCAAACAGAAGGCAAGACCCCGGGGGCCCAGGGACAAAGCACACAGCCCACGTGGCCAACCTCAGGCCCTGCAAACAGAAGGCAAGACCCCGGGGGCCCACGCCCCACCACCGGCAGCTACCCCCGAAACCAGGCGCAGCCCTGCCTGTGTGCTCCCTGTGCTGGTCTCCCCTCCTGGTCTACACCACCTGCAGGCTTCCTGCGGTGCCTGTGGGGAAGGCGCCCTGCCAGCTCGCAGAAGGCAGTGCCAAGTCTCAAAAAGGACATCACACAGCAAGCACCCGTGGGGAGCCACACCCAGGCTTGGGAGTCCCTCAGAGCACCTCCTGCAGCCTCCAGGGCTGGGGTGGGAGGCCCACGCAGGGGCTGCACCATCACAGGCCCTATGACTTCAGCCTCCCCAGAACAGGAGGGCAGGGAACAAGAGTGGCTTTACACTGGCTGCTGGCCACGGACCCTGCAAGCTCTTCTGTCTGACACCCCCCTCTTCCCGCCCAGAGGTGTGGACAGAGACGGTATAACAAATAAATAAGCTACGAACTCGCTGGGGCCGAGTACCAGTGGCAAACTGGCCGCCCAGGTCTGCTTCTGCCCAGCACACGTGAGGGCCATGGCACCCACACGCCCCCTGGCTCAGCACTGTCGCCACACACCTGCTGTGACAGGCATGTTCCCTCTCACTTTGCTCTTCTGTGGGCTGACTCAGGGTTCTGTCCAGGAGCAGTGGCTCTGGGCACAGCCTGGAGATGTGCAGCTGCCCATCGGGGTGCACGGCTGTCCCCAGTCCTGCCTCTGTAGCCCTCAGCTGGTGTGGAAGAAGCTAAGGCTCTGAGATAGGGCTCCTCAGGGTCGCGCGCCTGCTCGGACACTCGGCCTGCTGCTCTTCTGGAGCTTCTGACCAATCTGAGCAGTCCACTCAGGAACCCACAGAGGGCACGGCCCGCTCACTGCCACCCCAACAAGGCCACCGGCAGCACATGGGGCCGCCAGGGAGCAGGGCTTCCCCCCCCACCATGTCTGCCCCTGCCCTGTGCTATGCCTGGGAGGCCACCGCCCTCCACAGGGACTGCACTCTGTCTGCCCCAAGTCCAGAGCAGGCCAGAGACAGGACGCTGTGACTCAAGTGAGCGCTCCCGCCAAGGCTCAGGCCCCTCCTCCACATGGCAGGCACACCAACGACAGCCCTGCCGAGGCTGGGGCTGACCTGTGTCACGCTCCAGCATGGCCACACCACCCCTGCTCAGGGCAAGAGGGAGGAAGAGTGATGTGGGCCTCTCGGCTGTGTGCCAACAGGCTTCCCCAGCACCACAGCCGGGCAGGCCCTGCAGGAGGGGGCCTAACCCTAACCCTAACCCCTAAGCCTAACCCTAGCCCTAACCCTAGCCCTAACCCCTAAGCCTAACCCCTAAGCCTAACCCTAGCCCTAGCCCTAGCCCTAGCCCTAGCCCTAGCCCTAAGCCTAACCCTCGCCCTCGCCCTCACCCTCGCTCTCGCTCTCCTGCAGGGCCTGCCCGGAGCTCCCCAGTCATCTGGCTGTAAGAAGCCATGGTCTTTCCTGCCTCCTGGCCGTCTCCTCTAGCACCTCCACCTGCACACACCTGCTGGGAAGTCCTCCCGGATAATCCACCTCAAAGCCAATCCCACAGCCTGTGGGTGCGCCCAGCCTGGTCCCCCTGTTACTTCGTCGTCAACCACACATGTGGTTTCCAGCCTGGGAAGCTGTGCAGGTTGAGGTGGGGCAGTGGGCACGGCACTGCGGGGAAGGGCTCTTGAGCAGCCTCCACTGTGACCACCTGAGGTGGCTTCCTCGCCTCCCTGGTCCTCTGTCCACCACCTTCCAAAGGTGAGGGTCAGGCTTACAGCCTGCGCAGGGCCCTGTGACTGCTGTCCATCATGGCTGTGCCGTGCAGTGTAATTCCAGAAAGAAAAACAGCATTTGAGCCCCAGTTTCTCATCAGCACCACGCACATCCCAACACGCTCAGCAGGTGCGCATGGCCACGGCCACCACAGCGAGCCGTGCAGATGCAACAGCTGCCACCATCACAGACACGTCATGGACAACACTGCCCCAAGAGGCAGGCCTGCGTCCAGTGCCACCCTGACTGTCCCAGCCCCGGGAAGCCGCCGTGACATGCGTCCCCACTGTGTGCCGTGACTCCAGAGGAGAGAACCAGGGGGAGACAGACACACAGAGAGCTGCTCGGCGCAGGCAGGGGGCCGGGCCACGAGGGCGAGGTGCAGGGTTAGTGGCATGCGGGGGCACCGCAGTCGGAGGAAGGAGCACGCCTGCACTTACATGATGACGGTTTTCTTGGGGACCTTAGTCTCCTGCTCAGTGACTACAAAGAAAACAGTCAGAATAGCGAGGGTTACACGCAGCCAGCGCGCGGCGTTGAGCTGGCAGAGGCGCGGCGGTGCAGCCACCTGCTTGGCGTGGGACACTGGGTCCGAGGCCTACCTGGCCACCTGCCCCTGGGCAGCACCTCACTGCCCTCATCTCTGAGTGGGGTGATCACACCGCCCTCAGAGGCTGGGTTATCTCGAGAGCGTGGCAGCGTGGCGGGGCTGTGGGGCCAGTGAGGGCCAGCCTACGCCTCCCGCACAGGACCCCGGCTCCTGTGTGCATGGGAGCCCCGGAGATTTGTTGGCCTATGATCCCACTTCTCGTATGGAGAAAGCGGGGGCCCAGACAAGGAAAGGAAGGGCTTGTGCAGGCACCGAGAGCCAGCAGCCGCTCCCTCTTCCACAGCAGTCCAGGCAGAGGCCACGGAAGTGCGGCCAGGGGCAGCGCCAGACAATGCCTGGACAGGGGCAGGGCTCAGAACGAGCAGCGCAGCCTCAGGGTCCCAGCATGAGGTCCCCCTGCTCCAGAGCCAGCAGATGGGGGAGCTGGGGTCCAGACACAGGGTGGGGCTGGCCTGGGGCCAGGCACTCACGCCCGACCTGAGGTCTCTCCTCTACAGCCAGCCAGGCAGCCAGACAGCACTCACATCCCAGCAGCCCCTCGGTCACCCTGCAGGGAGGGGGCCTGAGAAGCCAGGTGGCCCCGGGCTGGGCACCTCCTGCTCTGCTGCACGGCCACTCGGCCACTCGGGGACGGCAGCTTTGCCTCAGACCTGCCCTGGACGAGGTGGGTGTGGTCGGCTGTGCTGCTATCTGAAGGTGTCGTGAGGCTGCCCCCTAGAGGCAGGAGCCCCGGGGTAGAGCCTGGGGCAGACAGAAGGTTCTGGGTGTCTAGACTAGGCCCAGCCCGTCCTCTCTGAGGAGCACAGCGCCTGCACTGGGTCTCCTCTCCCCTCCCTCGAGGGCGGCTGCCAGATGCGCCCCCTCTCCCCCACAGGCCCTGGGCCGAGGGAGTGGCTGCAGCGGTGCAAAGCGAGGGCTGCTGCCCAGGCAGACTCTCAAGCACGGGACAGCGCCCACCACGGCCCTCAGGCTGTGCAGCCACGGGTTAAGGAGGAAGCGGCAGGACGAGAGTTAGAAAGCGGGAGGCGTGGGCGCCCACTCCGGGTCTTCCAGAACCATCTTCCGGCCCCGCTGAGCTGCCGACACCAGACAGCTCCCCTCCGCCACACCCAGCCCAAGACCCCACGACAAGTGACGTGCCGGCAGGAAGGAGTCTGGTGCCCCTGCCCGGCTCCTCCAGGCACTCCCACCAGACACCAGGCGCACGGGGGCAGGGACGTGCATCAGCTGCATCCCTGGGGATATGGGCTCAGCGCATGTGGCCATTGTGGGGGTGAGGAACAAGGACCCTGCCCATCGAGGGAGGGGTCCCGTTGAGGGCTGTGGAGGGTACCGCGGGTCCCCAGGCTGGGCTCCAGGGCTCTGGGTGGCCTGGCTCTGGGGGGTCCCAATAGACAGGATGGCAGGGCCCTGGGAGGGGCTGGTTCCAGTGGCTGAGGTGCTGCAGGAGCCACCTTCCAGGACTTGGAGGACACGTCCTCCAGCATGTCCCAGACATGCTCCCTGAGACAGGAGGCTCACCACCTGCCCACGCGGCCCCCTCCAGGTGTGGCTGCTCCAGCTCGGACCCACCCTGCTTGCCCGTGCGGCACCCAAGCCAGCTGGCAAGTGAGCTGCTGTGCCTTGTATCAGCTCCATCCCCAGCAAGCCTCAGCCCACAGCCAGGTCCCTTCCAGGAACCCAGGAGGTAGAGCCCTCAGGGCTCTGCCGGTCCATGACCAGCTCCAGCCTGCCTGGAGGGGCCAGGGCACGCCTCGTCCAGCACTCAAGCCCTCACACCACACATCCATGACTCCCCGGGACGTCACCTTCCCAGGCTGCCTCCCAGCCTTCACCCAGGCTTCGAGTTCAGGGCTGTCTCCCTGGGCCCACAGTCACTTCTCGTCTCCCAGGCACAGGCTTCCCCCCCAGGACGCCAGCCTGGCCCCTCCTCCAGGAAGCGTGGCCTGATAGAAAGAGGCGATGGTCGAAGCCCCTGGGCCTGTGCAGGGAGCTGCTGAGGCCGCGCAGGCCACACGGCGAGACCCACCTTCCACAGCTGCCACGAGCTGCTCCCTGTGGTGCTGGTCTCGGGCCCGCAGTGCCGGGCTCCGCAGGTGCAGGTGCCCCCCGCCGCGCGTGATGCCTAGCCGGTTCGTTAGCTGCAAACAGACAGCAGAGGCTGGTTCAGGGCCCGGTCACAATGGGGCCACCTCCACCCGCCTCAGGCAGAGTGGGGGCCTTGTCTGGCTCAGAGCTGTAAGTGGGGCTGGTGCCACCCAGGAGCCCAGTCTTGAACTGGGTTAACTCCGACTGATGCAAATTCAAACTCCGGATGGTGTCCCTCTGCCTCCCCGGCATGGCCACAGCAGATGCCGGCACAAAGCAGGAAGCTAGATGGGAACCCAGGAAGAACCAGAGCTGGTGCCCGGGCTCCTAGGACACCCACTGCCAGGGCACGCCGGCTTTGGCTGCCCCCAAGTCCTGGGGGACTGGAGGGCCTGGTGTGGGCCCCACCCTGGAATGTCCACCCAGACTAGGAGACACAGAAAAGGGCCAGCGGGCAGCTCTGTCCACCCACGGGGCTGGACACTTCCACGGGAATCACTGCTGGGGACGAATACCGCCTTTTAATCTGGTGGGCAAAGCCAGGGGTCACCTGATTTTGCCCCCCAAGAGGCAACATAAAGGGGCATCCGTGAAATGAGGGGAGGGGCCAAGGCAAGGGTGACCAGGAACATGGCTCAGGATAATGTGGGGGGAGGGGCAGAGCAGGGGAAGGGCTGGGCCAAGTGGCCTGATGTCCCCGGCTCTGCCCAGTCCTCTAGACCCCAGAGACGGACTGGGGACGGGGACGAGGACTGGGGCCCCACTGGCGCGCGTGCCTCACCTCGCACTCGTAGTGCCCAAGGTCCTCCCGGCCGGCCGCCCGGACGGTCAGCACCAGCACGCCACTACGTGGCTCACTCAGCATCTGGTACTTGTTGCCGGCGGTCAGCAGGGCCCCGTCCTTGTACCACCTGGACCAGCCCAGAGAGCAGGAGTGAGGCTGGTGTGGGCCACACTCTGCTCCCTGATCTTCGGACCTCAGGCCCCAACTCCCACCGGCCCCTCCTCCTCAGCCTCGGCCCCTCAAGCCTGCTTCAGTTCTGCCCCAGGGAATGCACCGCCCACCCACGTGCCATGGACAGGGACCACGGCCACAGGGGCCCACGCTCCCTCCCTGCCCACCCCTGGGCCAGCAGAGTCCCACCTGATCTGAGGGTAGGGGGCGCCTTCGATGGTGCAAGTGAACTGGGCGTCTTCCCCTTCCACAAAGGGCGCCGCCCGGACCTTGTTCACAAACCGCGGTGGGACTGGGCACATGGGGACACAGAGGGACGGAGACATACAGCACAGAGACAGATGCCGTGATGGAGCGGGACCTTGGGACCCTCACCCCGCTAGTGCTCCCCAATCCCTCTGCCGGCCCCCACCTGCCGCCAACCGCCTCCAGCTCCACCCTCTGCAGCTCCACAGCAGGAACAGGTGGGCAGGGAAGCCCCACCCCCAGGCGGGCCTCCCAGGCTCACCTTGTACCAGGATCTTGCCCAGGGTGCTGGCGTTGCCGGCGGCACTGGCGGCAAAGCACATGTACTGGCCGGAGTCTGCCCCGGTGAGGTTGTCCAGGATGAGGGTGCACGAACCATCAGGGTCCTCAATGAGGATGTGGTGAGGGTCCACCTCCACCGGCCTCCCATCTGGAAGGGACAGTCGGGGATGCCGTAGGGCAGGTGGGACCCCATCAGAGACAAGGGGCTGGGCCTGGTCTGGGGGCCGCAGTCCCCAAGGAGTGACTGAGGAGCTGCAGCCAGAGCACTGGCTCTGGTTGGCCAACAGCTGCTCACCTCAGTCTCCACCCCTGCCTCCGCCTCCACCCTTACAGCTCCACCCCTGCCTCCGCCTCCACCCCTGCCTCCGCCTCCACCCTTACAGCTCCACCCCTGCCTCCACCTCCACCCTTACAGCTCCACCCCTGCCTCCACCTCCACCCCTGCCTCTGCCTCCACCCTTACAGCTCCACCCCTGCCTCCGTCTCCACCCCTGCCTCCGCCTCCACCCTTACAGCTCCACCCCTGCCTCCGTCTCCACCCCTGCCTCCGCCTCCACCCTTACAGCTCCACCCCTGCCTCCGCCTCCACCCTTACAGCTCCATCCCTGCCTCCGCCTCCACCCCTGCCTCCATCTCCACCCCTGCCTCTGCCTCTGTCTCCCTCTCTGTGCAACTCGGACAACAGCTGGGAACAGGGCTGGGCCGGGGGACCTGGACCCCACCAAGGACACCCACAGTGGGTGAGACCACTTGGCCTTCGCGCTGTCTCCCATGGACATCTGTGCTGCTGCTCAGAGCACCTGAGGTGGGACCCGGCAGAGCACCCCGTGCCAACGATGGCTTTTGGGTGGCCCAGGTGCAAATGTTTCCATGGGGAGGCTCACGCCCAGCTCCCCTGAACTCCAAGGACAGCCCTAGTCAGCAGCCTTTGTCTCAGGCCTGACCACTCAGAGGCCCAAAAGCTTCCCATCAGCCAGCTGTTTCCCTGGAGCCAGCACCCTACCTCAGGGCTGCCCCACAGTGACCACCCCCAGCTCCATTGGGCTTGGTGTGCAGCCAACTGATCCCCCACCTGGGGCCAAGAGGTGGGGCCCGTGGAACATGAGCAGTGGCTCCGAGCACTTCCCGTGTGGGCACCAGGCACGGAGCAGCCTCTCCTGCACACAGGGAGGCCTGCACCACAGGGTAGTGCTCCAGGGAACCCAGCCAGTGGGCTGCGGCATGGCCCCTGCCACCTGAAACAGGGCCACCTGTTAGCAGGGACTCTACTAGACTTGTCCTGCCTTTGGCTATGCCTGCCACTGACCCCATCCTGGCCCAGAGGCCCCGGCCCAGCTTCCTGCCTGGGGGTTCAGGCGGCAGGGGGCAGCCACACCAGGTGACACAATGCCAGTCACGTGTGTGACACGAGCTCACAGAGCCTTGCTGTGTCTGCACACCTCGGGCTGCGGGAAGTCTGCAAGCTACAGGGCCCCACTGCCTTTGCTCTGTGGGCACTGCGGGGGCATGGCTGGGGTCAGTTCCACACGCTGGCCTCTCCCCTGGTGCCCCAAGCCCCCTCGACAAGAGCCTTCATTAAACACAGCACAGGTCAGCCTGCATGGACAGAGGCTCAGCCAGGCAGCTGGACGGCTCAGAACATCAAGAGAGCAGCAAGCACCTGGGAAAACCCACCCTGGGATGGGGCAGGTCCCTCGGGACGAGGCCCCAGGGACAGCTCTTGTAGGCCAGGCGTTCTGCAAGACTGTGCTCATGCCTGGTGAGAATTTTAGTGAGACTGCAGCTGACTTCCCCCTCCTGAAGCTCTGTGGGACAGGCGTCTGGGTGACCCCCCCCCGGGAGCGCTGAGCAGTGACACATGCTGCTCTGGCTGCCAGTCATAGGCAGCAAAACTGCCTGTTGTGGACACACAGTTCTGTATCTGTGTGTATCTGTGTCTGTATGTGTGTACATGTGCATCCTGTGTGTACATATTTACATATGGAGCATAACACAGGAGTGTAAGCACAAGTGCACGTGTATTGAATGTACTTCTACATGTGTACATGCATGTGGTATCTGCACATGCATATACACACGTATGTTTATGTGTGTGATGTGCAGCATGTACCTATGTAGGAGGAAACTTCAAAGAAAAAGCTCACCTTGCTGCAAAATGTTGGGAATCGCGTATAAAGCATGCATTGTGAAGAACACACAAGGACCATTTCTTGAGCCAGTACAGACTTATCTTTCAGCTACCTTTTCCCATGGGCCTTCTGAGGCGCTCCTGTGTATGTGCAGTGTGTATCCAGGGGCGCACATCCGTGTGTATGCATGTGCTATGAATGTAGGAGTGCCACACATGTGCAACACACACGTACATGTGAATGTTCACTGTACATCTGCGTGCACACCATGCATGTCCTACATGCCACATGTGTAGTGCATGCAGTTACGTAGTGTATGGACTGTGCATGCAGAGTGCCTCACATATGTATGCAGAGTGTGAACAGATGTGTAGCATGCACTGCGCATGTAGCACACTACACAGGTATGTTGTAGCATGTACACCACACAGCTGTGTAGTGTGTGCAGGTAACCATAAGTCGTGCGTGTAGCATATACCACATATGTAGTATGTGTGGTATTAATGCGCACACAGATATGTGGAGTGTAGTTCTGTGTTCACCGTGTGTAATGTGTCTGAGCAGGTTCACGTGTGCGTGTGTACCTGTGTGTGTGTGAACTATGGGGCCGAGCAGCAAGTGGAGAGCCACCAGTGGCAGATGCAGAGTCCCCAGGTGGCCAGCAGCTCACCCCTGCCCCTCTGCCGGCTTCCTGACCCTCTTCCCTGGCTCGTTCCCCTCCCTGCTCTGCATCCCGGGGGTGGAGGGGCTGAGATCTCGAGGCTTGGACCTCGCCCGGTCCACGCTGCGCTACGGTCAGATGCACTCCACAGGCCAGTGGCTCCCAGGTCTCGTCACGGCCACACCCCTGTCCCAGCCTGTGCTCTGTCTCCCAGCCCTGTGAACAGCACTGCCTTCCTCTGGCTGCTCGGTGTCCACCTGCGAGGAGCGCTCAGATGCTGCTCTCCCTCCCACATGTGCCAAGACTCCCCTGGCAAATCTGGCCAGCTCTGCCCCATGTGCATCCAGGACCTGCTGTGGCCAACACTGAGGCCTCAGCCCTCACTGCAGCTCCTGGCACAAAGGAAGAGAAGGCGACAGGAGCCAGCCCAGTCCCTCTGTCATAAACCCTGATGTGGCCCACGCACACATCAAGGCTGCACCAACACAGGTCTGGCTGTTCCCCGGCCACACGAGATGCTCTGTGTGACCCTGGGTGACAGTGGCCGTGGCATGTGGGACATGTGTGACACTGGGGTGACAGTGGCCGTGGCATGTGGGACATGTGTGACACTGGGGTGACAGTGGCCTGGCGTGTGGGATGTGTGTGACACTGAGTGACAGTGACTGTGGCATGTGGGGTGTGACACTGGAGTGACAGTGACTGTGGCATGTGGGGTGTGACACTGGAGTGACAATGGCCCTGGTGTGTGTGACGTGCGTGACACTGGGTGACAGTGGCCCTGGCGTGTGGGATGTTGTGACACTGGAGTGACAGTGGCCCTGGCGTGTGGGACGTGCATGACACGAATGACAGTGGCCCTGGCGTGTGGGACGTGTGTGACATGAATGACAGTGGCCCTGGCGTGTGGGATGTGCATGACACTGGGTGACAGTGGCCCTGGCGTGTGGGATGTTGTGACAATGGAGTCACAGTGGCCCTGGCGTGTGGGACGTGCATGACACGAATGACAGTGGCCCTGGCGTGTGGGACGTGTGTGACATGAATGACAGTGGCCCTGGCATGTGGGATGTGCATGACACGAATGACAGTGGCCCTGGCGTGTGGGACGTGTGTGACATGAATGACAGTGGCCCTGGCGTGTGGGACGTGTGTGACATGAATGACAGTGGCCCTGGCGTGTGGGACGTGCATGACACGAATGACAGTGGCCCTGGCGTGTGGGACGTGTGTGACATGAATGACAGTGGCCCTGGCGTGTGGGATGTGCATGACACTGGGTGACAGTGGCCCTGGCGTGTGGGATGTTGTGACACTGGAGTCACAGTGGCCCTGGCGTGTGGGATGTGCATGACACTGGGTGACAGTGGCCCTGGCGTGTGGGATGTTGTGACACTGGAGTCACAGTGGCCCTGGCGTGTGGGACGTGCATGACACGAATGACAGTGGCCCTGGCGTGTGGGACATGTGTGACATGAATGACAGTGGCCCTGGCATGTGGGATGTGCATGACACGAATGACAGTGGCCCTGGCGTGTGGGACGTGTGTGACATGAATGACAGTGGCCCTGGCGTGTGGGATGTGCATGACACTGGGTGACAGTGGCCCTGGCATGTGGGATGTTGTGACACTGGAGTCACAGTGGCCCTGGCGTGTGGGACGTGCATGGCACTGGGTGACAGTGGCCCTGGCGTGTGGGATGTGCATGACACTGGGTGACAGTGGCCCTGCCATGCAGTGTCGACATGGCTTCTGGTGGAGCTGGATGCGTTCCTGGCCAAACCCCTCTCAGTTAGGAAGGATGCTGATGTTGCTGTGTAGACACAGGTGCTCTGTGCAGGATCCCACGCGTAGGCAGCTATTCTCGCCATGATACGGTGGGCCTGGGCCCGGCCCAGCCCAGCCCAGCCCAGCCCAGCCCGGCCCCGGCCCCCTGGCCCCAGCCCAGCCCCGCCCCAGCCCCAGCCCCAGCCCCAGCCCCAGCCCCAGCCCCAGCCCCCTCCCTGCTCCTGACCTGCCTCAGTACCTGCAGCGCCTCCCCAGGCCCTGCGGCTGCCTCACTCCCCACCCAGGACCCGCCTCGCAGGCCTAGGACACCGGCCACGTAGCCAGTCGTGGCCTGTCTTTCCTTGCCTGCCAGTTCTCAGGAATGTGTCACACAGGCGAGCGTACCTTTGTACCAGCTCACGACAGGCTTGGGCGTGCCAGTCACCCGGCAGGCCAGCTTGACCGTCTCCCCCAGCTCAGCTGTGCAGTCGGCCAGCTCCTCTTCAAAATCCGGGGGGCCTGAGGACACACAGGGCTCTGAGGGCTCTCACAATGCCCTCAGGGACACCCTGCCCTGCGCCACCTGCCCCACACCCGAGGCAGTGGGTGCTCGAGATCCGGGTGTGTGCAGCAGGCTGGGCACACTGGGCAGTGGCAGGGGCTGCAGGGGAGGCTGCAGTCCCAGGGCCGCCCCAGCCCTCGCATCCCTGGCTGGATCCGAATGGGGCCCATGCTGTGTCTCCCCTCAGGGCTCCCCGACACCCAACTCAGCCACTGCACCCTCTCGGAGCTGACGGGGCAGCCCCCAGGCGGGATGGGGGAGGCCGGCGGTCACTCACGCCACACGGGCAGGGCCAGGCGCTGCTGGATGCCGCAGATCTCCTTCACCCACGAGCTCTTGATGATGACCGTGCGGGCCTGCAGCAGGTACTTGCGCACTGAGTCCTCCCGCTCATGCCAGACCTCGAAGGCGCGGTCATCCCCCTCCACCTGGTCGTTCAGGTCGATGTTGCTGAGCTGCAGGGGTGGGGGGTCAGTGTGTCAGTGGGGGCGTGTGGGGAGACAGCCGTGGACTCGGCGGCACCGGCCCCGCCCCCGCCCCAGACCTTCATCATGTTTCGGAACACATAGCTGGAGGTGTCGGTGCGGGGGTCCCGCCGCGGCTTGCAGATCACCAGGTGGTTGCGGAAGAGGAAGACGTGGCGATTGTGGCCCTTCCAGGGCATGCGGGCCCCCGGAGCCCCTTCCCACACGATGAAGTGGCCCTGGGCGGGGGGATGGGGCTCCAGTCAGCCATGGCCAGCCCCGCGCCCCGGTCAACGCCCCGACGCGGCCC
Source organism: Oryctolagus cuniculus (assembly GCF_964237555.1). Lineage (NCBI taxonomy): Eukaryota > Metazoa > Chordata > Mammalia > Lagomorpha > Leporidae > Oryctolagus > Oryctolagus cuniculus. Next base: position 412,271 of record NC_091437.1, on the reverse strand, counting down.
GCAGCCCCACCTGGCGGATGGGTTCGCCCAGGGCCTCCAGCGTGCCCGGGTAGTTCTCCATGAGGGACACGTGCAGCTTGTTCTCGGCCCGCTGGGGCAGCGCCGACACGACCGCGTAGGCCTGCTCCAGCAGCGCACAGTTCTGCCTGTTCCGCGCCTTGTTCCGGATGAGCTCCTGCAGGTGAGGAGGACGCGGGTCAGGGCTCAGGACCTCCTGCGGGCCAGGCCCTGTGGGGCGGCGGGCGGGTGGGCACACCTTCAGCAGGGCTTGGTACTGCTGCACCCGTGCCACCGGCTGCTCCAGGTAGTGCTGCAGGGGCAGCGGGGGCGGCTGCAGGGGGTCCCCGGCCGAGAGCGCTTCCTCCGCGTATTTCTGTGGGAGGGCAGAGATCAGGGCGTGAGGACACGAGGCCCCCAGTGGCTGCAGGAAGGGCTCCAGTGCTCCCAGGCCGTGGCCGGTGGTGACTGCCCAGCAGCAGGGGCCATGGGGGCTCAGCGCTCAGGGTTGGGTCACAGGACAGCCAGCGGCCAGTGAGCCTGGGGACAGGCAGGGTAGGGCCAGCGGGCTGCTTGGCTCGGTGGGGGGCACCTTGTAGAACTCCTGGACGGCCGTGCTGACCACCACGGACTCAGCCTGCACGCGGCCCACCAGGAACTCCAGGTACTTCTCGAAGGCCTCCTGGTTCTTGATGAAGCACATGGCTACGTCGTCATCCGTGTCACAGTGCTGCAGCTCCTGCAGGAAGCTGCGTGGGGGCGAGGGTGTCAGGACCCCGCCCTAGGCTCTCTCATCTTTGGGCAGAAACAGGTGCCTGCGCAGGGGTGTGGCAGGCTGCATGTGCAGGCAGCAGCCTGGATGTACCCAGGGCTGTGCATTATGATGTGTGTGTGCACAGCTGCCTGCGTGTAGCATGTGGCTGTGCATGGACACACATGGGCCATGTACACAGGTGTGTGTGTGCACATAGATGTACATGTTGCCATGGACATGTACAGAAGGGTCTATGCTGACCACATGGGCATGGTCCTATGAGGGTTGCAGTGGACATGTAAATCCGTGTAAACATGCACACGCATGACAGCACGTGTGCTGCAGGCCCTCCACGAGTAAGCCAGGTGCCCACACTGTGTCCTTGCCCAGAGACAAGAGGCACCCATGGGCAAGTCAGGTCAGGTCAGGTCAGATCAGGCTCTTTCCTTTCTCCACTCCTGCCCTCCCCAACACGCGTGCACACACATCAGCCCCACCCACCTGCTGTGGAATTGCCCGATGTCCCGCACGTTGCGGAAGATGACTGCTTTCTGGCTGGCCACGGCGGGCGGCACGTGGGGGCACTGCTCCAGGTGCTGCATGTGGTGGCTCTGCAGGAACTGCAGCTCCTCCACAAAGGCCTGCTCTGAGCTCAGCAGCTCCTGGACCACGGCACTGGGCAGGGGGCAGCCATGAGGGGAGACCCAGGCACTCCAGCCACGGCTGCCCCCCTACACGAGGACGTGGGGCCACAAGCTCTGTGGACTCTGACCCCATCGCTGCTAAACAGGGACACCCTGTTGCCACGGCCTGCGCCTCTCGGCTCGGGGACGCCCACGGCCTGTGGCTCTTGGCACAGAGACGTCCTGCTGCCATGGCCCGCAACTCTCAGCATAGGGCAAGGTGGCCACTCCACCACGAGAAGTCCCCCAGTGGCACAGTCCCTCTGAGCCCTGGGTAGGGGTCAGCTGCAGGGGCCAGGGGTGCACTTGCAGCCTCTCTGATCAGCTCTGCCCCTGCCTGTCCCTGACAGAGGCTCCCACAGACCCCACATCGCAGAGGCCCCACAAAACAAGCCAGACCCCTGACCCCGGCCAGGTTTTCTGAGGGGTGGTCCCACCCAGACACAGGGCTGTCACCTGCCCACGCCGGCCACTCACCTCAGCTTCGTCTTGTACTCAGCTTCTGACATGGCCTCCCTGGGAAATTCAGGGGCCTCGGGGGCCCCCCACTCTGGTGACAGCTGGTGAGACATGGGGATACATCCTGGCGGTCTGAGCTCTGGCCCTGCCCCACGGGGGCTGGGCTGCAGCCTGCCAGTGAGGACAGCGACCCAGGGACCTCCCTCCTCCTCCACCTCCAGCTACCTTGAGCCTCTTGTCCAGGTAGGCAGGCGACACCCAGCCCTGCCTGGAGGGGCTGGATTTGGTGGGCTTGGTGCGCACGAGCCAGCGCAGCGGGTGGGCCGAGTCCAGCACCTCCACGTACTGGCCTTCCCGGAGCGTGATGGCGTCCTGCTCCGCCCCCAGGGGCAGGTAGTCGGCTGTGACCACGTAGATGTCGAAGATCTGACAGGGAGCAGGGGGCCGCTGAGTGGCAGCTCTGGGAGGTGCTGGCCGGGCCCCACGAAACCCTCACCGGCAGTGAGCTCCTCCCCGACCCTTCAACCCTGAGGGGTTGGCACAGCCCCGGGCCCAGCCACGCCCACTGGGGGCCTTGGAACGTGGGAGGCATGAGACACTGTCCAGCATGATGAGTGAGGGACGCTGCAGACGGCAGGTGGCAGCCCCGAGCCCTGGCCTGGGGCGGACCTGGCCATGGCGGCGGCGCCTGTCCCTGGCGCCCCTGCTGTCTGGGGCACCCGAAGCTTCCGCTTCTTGCACCCTTGCTGGTTCACTGCCTTTGGCTTAGATGGGGAGGAAGCAGCCCCTGGGACTCCCTCTCCGTAAGTTCTAGAACAGGCCCACCTGTCTCCACACACCCGGACGGCGAGCCCGGAGGTCAGAGGTCACACAGCCTCTGCGGAGGGTCCCGCCCACCCACCTCACCACGCGAGTCACCGTCTTCCGACTCCGAGGAAGACTCCTGTACACTGGAGGATGGCCGAGACCGGCCGTGCCGGGGGGATGCAGACGGCGTCTTGGACTCCTCATCACTGTCACCTCCGGGTACCTGCAGTTTGGCTGGGTGGACACAAGGGTCATGATGTCCCCACTGCCAGGATGCCCCACGGCCCCCTTCCAGCCAGCGCCCAGGGCTCACCCTGCGTGATCTTGGCCGACACCATCTCTGTGATCTGGGTGGTGAGTCTCCGCAGGAACTCCTCCGTGCCCACCTCAGCAAGGGACAGGTGGCCACCGGCCTCCTCAGCTGCCAGGGTCTCTCCTGGGGGGTGAGCACACCACGGTCAGGTGTCCGATGTCCCTCAGCACCTCACGAGCACTCCCATACCTCAGGTGTGTCCTCAGCACGGGGCTGGGGCAGGGTCTCCCCAAGTGGGGGTGAGGTCATTGAGGGACAAGACTGGAGCAGCAGGAGGCCGCTGCGGGCTGGCAGGATGCAGGGCATGTCTGAGCCGAGGTGCGACCAAGAGGCCAGGAAGAAGAGGCAGGGTCTAGACAGAGGGGATCAGGGCTGGCCAGCACACGAAGGGCACAGCCAAGGGACAGAGGTGGCCGAGGGACCGGGGCAGCCACACAGCCGGAGGGCAAGGGCTGCAGGAGGAACCTGGAGCTGGGGTGTCTTGAAGCCCAGCATCCAGGTGGCACAGCCACTGGACATGCACTCCGTGGTGGGGGACTGGGCTGGCCGGGGCCCCACAGCCTCCCACATCCAGGGGGTCAGAAACGGCCCAATGCCAGAATCAGGATCCATGCGCAGGCAGGGCCGTGTAGACCACAAGGAGGAGCCCCCAGGCCTAGGGCCTTCCCCCACTGCCCCGCCCCAGGCAGCTCCCTGGGCCCCCATCCTGGGGCAGGAGCTCAGGCACCCTGCCCTGCCTATACCCTTCTTCTGTCCAGCAAGCTCAGCCACGTTCCCGGACTCCAGCATCTGTGCTGAGATGGCTTGGGTTGTCCTAAAGGGGACAGCGAGAGCCTGAGTGGCCGGGGTGGATGGCGCCACCTCCCACCCTCCTGCAGGAGCCCCCAACAGGATGAGGGCCTGGGGGCAACAGGCTGGACTCCCACAACTGGGGGGTGCATCCCAGAAGGGCCTGAGGGAGGCCCACTTCACAACAGGGAAACTGAGGCACAGGGCAAAGCCAGGCCTCTCTAGGACAGGCGCCCCTCCCGGCAGCAGGGCCGTCCTGCCCCCAGCTCCCAGCCCTTACTCACCCCTGCAGGAAAGTGGAGATGAGGGTCTCCTTCACCTTCTCCTGCTCCTCCTCCTTGGCCACTGCAGGAGAACCAGGCAGCCATCAAGGCCAGGTCTCAGACCCCACCCGTCCCGTGCCCAGGTCCAAGTCTGAGTCCAGTCCCTGCCTTGATGGCTGGGCTGCCTGGGGCCCTGCACCCCGCCCCTCAGGCGCCCTGAGCAGGGGCTGTGCTCAGCCAACCCCCCACCTCACCACCAGCTCAAAAGGAGGCTGGGGTCCCCAGACACCCCCAGCCCAGCCTGCCCCACTCACGGCCTGAGACGTGCAGGCTGGCCGAGCAGAGGGCCTGGCCAGCGGCGTTGGTGGCGATGCATGTGTAAGTGCCCTGGTGCTGCCGGCCCACGTCCAGCATGACCAAGCTGTGCCGCTGGGCAGAGCTGGCCACAGTGTAGCCCGGTGTGTCAGGGCCGATCCAGAGCACACCCCTCTCGGCCTCCTCCCTGAGCCAGTGAACCGTGGGGGCTGGGTGTCCTGTGTGAGGAAGGGAGGAGCTGGTCCAGCCCCGCCAGGAGCTGGAAGCCGGAGGTACCCGTGTGGCCAGGATGCAGGACACCCACCTGCTACCTTCACGGAGAAGGTGACGCTGGAATGCCGCTTCACCGTCTTGGGGGTGAACCTCTCCAGGACCCGGGGAGGCACCATCTGCTCAGGCACAGCTGGAAGGGGTGCAGCCAGCAATGACCTCTGGGATAGCCCCCACCTCCCAGGACCTGGGAGACCCGGCCTCTGCACTGAGTGGTCTGTACCCTGTACCTCCACTGTGGCCAGCCCCATGTCCACTCCCATCCCCGCTGCCCACGGTCCACTCATCCTCTCTCTGCCCGATGGGCCATCTCACCTGACACTGGCTTCTCTTCGGGCTCATCCGGGCCTGAGAGGGACACAGAGTTCAGACACAAGGCTCACACGCCACCTGCCCTTGACCGCACAGAGGAGCCTGGTGGTCCCACCTGCACCCCGACCTGTGAGCCAAGGGTCCTACATCCCAGCCCAAACCTGAAACATGGACTCACACATGACACAAAAGATGCACAGACCAGGTTGGATCTGACGGCTGCCCTACAACCCAGGGACCAGACCCCATCTCCTGGGACCAGATCCCACCTCCGGGGACCAGAACCTACCTCCCAGGACCAGACTCCGACCTCCTGGGACCCGATCCCATCTTCCAGGACCAGACCCTACCTCCCAGGGACCAGATCCGACCTCCCAGGACCAGACTCCGACCTCCCAGGACCAGACCCTACCTCCTGGGGACCAGATCTGATGAGCTCCCCCATCCCACTCTCGACCCCTCAGAGACCCTGTGTTTGTCTCTGTGCACACACCCACGGCAGCCATGGCCTCTCATTTGGAATTAACTTTTAGTGCTCAGCACTTTTTGGGAACAGGAAAGTGTGGACCCCTCTTCCCAGAGCTCCCCAGCATCCTGCCTGTGCAGGTTTGTGTGTCAGGGTTCCCACAGCTGCCTACTGACAGCTACCCGTCCTGGGCTAAGGCCCTGATGGTGCACCCCGCACCCGCTCCCCACGGGGCTGACTCCCAGCTACTGGGGTGTGCACATGAGGTTGGCTCCGGGCAGGACGCTCCCTAACAGACACCCGTCCTGGGCTGAAGCCCTGACGGTGCACTCTGGCACCCACTCCCAGCTACTGGGGTGTGCACGTGAGGTTGGCTCCCCAGGGCACCCACCGCGGACCAGCAACCGGGCAGATGAGTAGGCGGCGCCCACAGCATTGCTGATGTAGGCGGAGTACTGTCCGGCATCCTCCCGCGCCACAGAGACGACCTCCAGGGTGTGCAGGGTCTTCTTGTCAGCCATGCGGATATGGGCAGACGCAGTCAGGGGCTGGCCATCTTTGAACCAGTACAGCTTGGGTGCTGGGTAGCCTGGAGCCAGGGGAAGGGAGGGGTCAACACAGGCCACCTGCCAGAGGGCTCTGTGCCCCCCAGATGTGAGGCTGATTAATGCCCAGCCTCCTGCCCCTGGGCAGCAGGCACCATGACCCACTGACCCCCTGCTGGCCAGGGCCTCCTCCCTGTGGTGGCTGGCAGGAGGCAGAGCCCCCACCACTCCCTCTGCTCCTCACCTTTCACCCTGAGCTGGAACTTGGCAAGGCGTGTGCCAGGGGCCACCTGCAGGTCTTTCAGCTCTTCCACCACCTGGGGCAGCTGCCCCTCATCGGACTCTGTCCCCTCCTGCTCCCGGCTGGCAGGAAGAGCGGAGGACAGGGCAGTTATGACGTGGACCAGCCGGGCAGGCAGGGGGAGAGAGCGTTTGCAGGGTAGGGGTCAGGTGTGGAGGTCTCTCGAAGCCCCTGCTGGCTGCACAGAGGGACAGACGCAGACGCCAGGGCCTGAGAAGGCTACAGGGTTTGGATTCTGCTGGCCAGAGCCCACCCTGCTGGCCAGGCCTCTCCAGAAGCCTGGGCCATCAGTCATCTCTCTGCTCCTCACCTGGACAGGTAGCCTTGCGCGCTGAAGTACGAGGAGGTCTCTGTGGCATCGGCCGCAGTGTCGTAGTCTGTGCTCGTGACTGCAGAGACAAGAGCGCAGCTGGAGCACGGCCTGGCCCCCACCCCAGGACGGCCGGGCCTGCGAGGGTCTCACACACGGCCTGCCCGGGAGGCCCAGAGGGACCCTCCCACAGCCCATCGCTGGGAAGCAGGGCTGGCGCTGCCCTCTGCTGGGGGCCGAAAGCTCGTGAGGGCTCCCGGGGGGTCAGTGCCCACGCTCCCCTCAAGGACAGACAGGGCTGTCTGCTCCGGGACGCTGAGCCTGCTGCCGGCCCCACCGCCGCACTTCTCATCTCGGCTGTGTCACGCTGTATAACGCCAGCTCTCTGGACGTCCTGGCGTGGTTCTGACTGCCCAGCGCCCTCCTTGGCCAGTTCCCCACAGCACGCCACCATTCCTGCCTGCTGACGCTGCTGCCGACCTGACTCTCACCCCCAGGAATGGCGTGTTTCCCGTTCCCACAGCTCCAGGGAGACGGGCGCCTGCACCCAGCGGACTCAGCCCTGGCTCCTGATCCAGAATCCCAGCCTACGAGTTACAGCTGCTCCCACCCAGCCCAAACAATGGCAGGATGCACAGCACAGAGGTCCAGGAGGTGAACAGAGGTGCGGGGGCTTATGGGGACCTGGAGGCGAAGCTGGGGCAGACCTGGGCAAGCCCAGAGGGCTACCTGTCCAGGACCAAAGGTGCTGAGAGACCGGGGCAGCTGGAATTCACCGGACAGAGCCAGAGAGGACGAAGCTCTGATGGCAAGGACCCCTGAGAGGCCTGGGGAGAGCAGAGCACATGTGCACACGGCAGAGCACACGTGCACACGGCCAGACAGAAGACTTCGTAACTCACGGGCAGTCAGAGGGCCCCTGCTTCAGAGGCGGGAGTCATCAGCCCACCTGAGCCCACTCCAGACCCACGTGACCAGTCAGAGAAACCACAGGCCGGAAGGCTCTGCCATGGGCCAGACTCCAACCCAGCAGCTGCAGACACCCAAGGGGGCAGGCATGGCCCCTGGCAGGGAAACGCCCAGCCCGAACCACCAGGACCTCACTGGAGAGGGGCTCGGACGGCACTCTGTGTGTCTGCAAAGCAGAGCCAGGGGACACACTTCCTGAAGGCTGCAGCGCAGAACCTGGCACTGACAGTCAACGGGGGACAGCAGAGCCCCAGCAACTGGCCCTTGCAGGCAGCAGGCTGAAGGCACAGCCCAGCAAGCTGAGTGCTTCCAGCGGCCAAAGTCCCCGAACGAGGGGGAGCAGAAAAACACTTGAAGAAACAGCAGCCACAGAAACTCCAGGGTTAACAAAAACCCTAAGCGCAAAGTCCCAGGAAGCTCATGGAATCCACGCAGAAGGAACACAGCAAAGTGTACGGCAGAGCGTTGTCATGGAGCCACTCACGGCCCGGACGGGGACGAAATCCTGAGAACACGCAGACGGCTTCTGCAGAAGCTGACAAATGTTCCCGTGAAAGTCTGGGGACCCTGAGATTCCAGAACCATCCTGAACAAGAACTTGGAGAACAAAACTCCAAAACTCATGGTGCAGCTCCAGTCCCCACGGTGCACAGTGATGCCCGTGGGAATGGACGCAGTCCCTTCAACGAGCCAACCACGTAAGGGACAGGTTTCACAGTTCCCTGGGGAAACAGCCCTTTCCACAACGGCGCCAGACAGGGGGCCTCCACTTCAAGAAGGAGCACAGTGGATCTCAGAGCTAAGCACAGGAGACTCATCCTACACACAACCCCCCGACCTGGGTTGGTGTGGTTTCTCAGACACAAGAGCCAGAGCGCAACGTGAGAACGAGCAGGTGAACCAGGCCGCGCCTGGCAGCTCCCCCACACCCAGCAGTCCCCTGTGGACCCTGGGCCCCAAATGTCCAGACATCACAGCAGCACAGTTCAAACTAGCCAAGCTGAGGGCAGAGGAGCATGCCAGACGGGTGAGTGAATATTCCACGTGCAGCAGAACACCTTAGAGCCACGCCCAGCAATGATATCAGCTATAGAGAGAAATGACATCGTCCATGCAGAGCAATGGCATCAGCCACACAATGACATCAGCCATGCAATGACATCAGCTATGCAATGACATCACCCAGGCAAGGCAATGACATCATCCACACAGAGCAATGACATCATCCAGGCAGGGCAATGACATCAACCACGCAGGGCAATGACATCATCCACGCAGGGCAATGACATCATCCATGTAGGGCAATGACATCAACCACGCAGGGCAATTGTCGCTCCCTGTCTTCGTGGAGGAACGACACAGGACCCTGCGCTGTTCTTTCGTCTGCTCGGCCCTCCCCGGGTTTGCTGCTGGTTCTTCCCGGGTTGGCTACCGGCCCTTCCACCTCCGTGGAAGGGCGGTTCCCCCTGCCACATTCCCCACTTCCGCGGGGGAGCGGCACACCGCCGGCCGGCTCTCTCGGGGGCTGCACAGGTGTTCCCCTTAGATGTTCCCCTTAGATGTTCCTGGTGCATGCCGTCTCTCTCCTCTATAGTCCTCCTCCGCCAATCCTAACTCAGCTGCCCACACGCCGAGTACGCTGCTCTCCAATCAGGAGCAAGTCCTACAGTTTATTGGCTGAACTGGAGGCAGCTGTGTAGAAGCTGTTTTCTCCTCTCCCAGTGCCATATTGTGGGGGAGCAGATGCATAGAATAAGTCTTAATTCCAGTAACTTAGTCTAGTCTGAGTTGCTCCCCACAGGCAATGGCATCAACCATGCAGGGCAATGACATCAACCATGCAGGGCAATGACATCATCCACGCAGAGCAATGACATCATCCATGCAGAGCAATGACATCAACCACGCAGGGCAATGACATCATCCACGCAGAGCAATGACATCAACCATGCAGGGCAATGACATCATCCATGCAGGGCAATGACATCAACCATGCAGGGCAATGACATCATCCACGCAGAGCAATGACATCATCCACGCAGGGCAATGACATCAACCACGCAGGGCAATGACATCAACCATGCAGGGCAATGACATCAACCATGCAGGGCAATGACATCATCCACGCAGAGCAATGACATCAACCATGCAGGGCAATGACATCATCCACGCAGAGCAATGACATCATCCATGCAGAGCAATGACATCAACCACGCAGGGCAATGACATCATCCACGCAGAGCAATGACATCAACCATGCAGGGCAATGACATCATCCATGCAGGGCAATGACATCAACCATGCAGGGCAATGACATCATCCACGCAGAGCAATGACATCATCCACGTAGGGCAATGACAGCTGCACAAAGGAATGGCATTGGCTACACAAAGCAATGACATACTGACATGTCACGGAAATATTAAGCTCAGGGGGAGTGGTCAGACACAAACTAAGCTGTTGTCACAGGAACTGTCAAGAACAGGCTCACCCAGACAGGAAGTAGATCAGTAACTTTCAGGGGCTGGGGGAAGGGTGGATGGCGAGTAACTACTAGAGGTTTCGGGGGGTGGGCAGTGATGAGAATGTTCTGGAATCAGAGACCCAGAACATTCCATCAGACAGTAGTGACGGATGTAGAACCTCGCAAAGGTACTAGAGACGGTAAATTGTGTGACTACCCACACTTTAGATCCCAGTGGGAAAGACAAGTTATAGACAGAGGAACGATGGGAAGGACGGCAGATTTCTCACTGGGGACAATGTCAATAAGACCATAGCAGACCATCGCTAAGGAAAGAAAACCAGGGGCCGGCGCTGTGGTGTGGTGGGTAAAGCCTCTGCCTGTGGCGCTGGCATCTCATATGGGCCTCGGTTCAGTCCTGTCTGCCCCACTTCCATCCAGCTCCCTGCTGATGGCCTGGGGAAGCAGTGGAAGATTGGCCCCTGCACCCACGTGGAAGACCTGGAAGAAGCTCCTGGCTCCTGGCTCCAGATGGGCCCAGCCCTGGCCCTTGCAACTACTTGGAGAGGGAACCAGCAGATGGAAGACCTCTGTCTTTGTCTCTCCCTCTCTTTCTAACTCTGTCTTTCAAATAAATATATAAATCTTTAAAAAAAACAAAGAAAACTGTCTCTCTCTGTCTCTACCTCTGTTTTTCAAAGAAATAAATCTTTTAAAAAGGGGCGGGGGCCGGCGCCGTGGCTCACTAGGCTAACCCTCCGCCTAGCGGCGCTGGCACACCGGGTTCTAGTCCCGGTTGGGGCGCCGGATTCTGTCCCGGTTGCCCTCTTCCAGGCCAGGTCTCTGCTGTGGCCAGGGAGTGCAGTGGAGGATGGCCCAGGTGCTTGGGCCCTGCACCCCATGGGAGACCAGGAAAAGCACCTGGCTCCTGGCTCCTGGCTCCTGCCATCGGATCAGCGCGGTGTGCCGGCCGCAGCGCGCCGGCCGCGGCGGCCATTGGAGGGTGAACCAACAGCAAAGGAAGACCTTTCTCTCTGTCTCTCTCTCACTGTCCACTCTGCCTGTCAAAAAAAAAAAAAAAAAAAAAAAAAAAAAAAAGGGGCGGGGGCAGTGCTGTGGCACAGCCTGAAATGCTGGCATCCCATATGGGCGCCGGTTCTAGTCCCGGCTGCTCATCTTCTGATCCAGCTCTCTGCTAGGGTTGGGAAAGCAGTAGAGGATGGCCCAAGTCCTTGGGCCCCTGCACCCACGTGAGAGACCCAGAAGAAGCTCCTGGCTCCTGGCTTCGGATTGGCGCAGCTCTGGCTGTTGCTGCCATCTGGAGAGTGCACCAGCGGATGGAAGATCCCTCCCTCCCTCCCTCCCTCTCTCTAACTCTGTCTTTCAAAGAAATAAAACAAATCTTAAAAAAAAAAAAAAAAAAAAGAAGAAGAAAGAAAACCGGCCTAGCAAAAAACAGCCTTCAAAAGCAAACGTGAACGGGGAACCTGGGGCTGCGTTCAAACGTGTGAGTGCTGGAACTCCCACACGCCGACAGGTGACCCTGGGGCAGGACGGCCACCATGGCCCCTGGCAACAGGAGGGCAGGCGGGGGTCGTGCTGGAGGCCACCGATGCTCTGTTTTGCAGGAGTACCTTTCCTACTCGTGCTGGGATGACCCTGCTTCACACCAGACTTCAAAGCAGCACCGGGGCCCTCGGCCTCCAGTTTCCCACACTGATTCCAGCACAGTCACACAGCCAGGAAGCCTGACGCAACCCAGCAACCTGTTCTGACCCCACAAGCTGCGTGTGAACTATGGGAAAACAGGCCACGTGTCACAGATGGGCTGCGCGTCTCTGAACCCAACACAGCGTGGGCGGGGGGGGGGGCGGGGTTGCATTTCATGCGCAGTGTGACCCAGCGTAGCGTGGGGGGGAAGGTGGGGTTGCATTTCGTGTGCAGTGTGACCCAGCACAGCGTGGGGGGGGCAGGGTTGCATTTCATGCGCAGTGTGACCCAGCGCAGCGTGGGGGGGAAGGTGGGGTTGCATTTAGTGTACAGTGTGACCCAGCGCAGCGTGGGGGGGAAGGTGGGGTTGCATTTTGTGTACAGTGTGACCCAGCACAGCGTGGGGGGGAAGGTGGGGTTGCATTTCATGCGCAGTGTGACCCAGCACAGCGTGGGGGGGAAGGTGGGGTTGCATTTAGTGTGCAGTGTGACCCAGCACAGTGGGGGGGAAGGTGGGGTTGCATTTAGTGTACAGTGTGACCCAGCGCAGCGTGGGGGGGAAGGTGGGGTTGCATTTAGTGTGCAGTGTGACCCAGCACAGTGGGGGGGGAAAGTGGGGTTGCATTTCGTGTGCAGTGTGACCCAGCACAGCGTGGGGGGGAAGGTGGGGTTGCATTTCATGCGCAGTGTGACCCAGCGTAGCGTGGGGGGGAAGGTGGGGTTGCATTTCGTGTGCAGTGTGACCCAGCACAGCGTGGGGGGGGGCAGGGTTGCATTTCATGCGCAGTGTGACCCAGCGCAGCGTGGGGGGGAAGGTGGGGTTGCATTTAGTGTACAGTGTGACCCAGCGCAGCGTGGGGGGGAAGGTGGGGTTGCATTTTGTGTACAGTGTGACCCAGCACAGTGGGGGGGGGGGAAGGTGGGGTTGCATTTTGTGTACAGTGTGACCCAGCACAGTGGGGGGGGAAGGTGGGGTTGCATTTAGTGTGCAGTGTGACCCAGCACAGCGTGGGGGGGAAGGTGGGGTTGCATTTCATGCGCAGTGTGACCCAGCGTAGCGTGGGGGGGAAGGTGGGGTTGCATTTAGTGTGCAGTGTGACCCAGCACAGTGTGGGGGGGAAGGTGGGGTTGCATTTCGTGTGCAGTGTGACCCAGCACAGCGTGGGGGGGAAGGTGGGGTTGCATTTCATGCGCAGTGTGACCCAGCACAGTGGGGGGGGCGGGGTTGCATTTAGTGTGCAGTGTGACCCAGCACAGCGTGGGGGGGAAGGTGGGGTTGCATTTCATGCGCAGTGTGACCCAGCACAGTGGGGGGGGGGCGGGGTTGCATTTCATGTGCAGTGTGACCCAGGTGTCTACAGCTTGTGTCACCACTCCTCCATGAAGCCCATCTCAGCTGGGCCCAGACCGGGCCGCCAGGAAGGGGGTGCATTGAGCCTCTGGGTAGAGGGTTTTCCTTAAAGATTGATTTATCTACATTGAAAGGCAGAGTTAGAGAGGGCAGGAGGAAAAGGAGAGGGACAGTCTTCCATTTGCTGGTTCACTCCCCAGATGGCCACAGCAGCCAGTACTGGGCTGGTCTGAAGCCAGGAGGCTGGAGCTTCATCCGGTTTTCCCATGTGGAGGGGCCTACATCCCTGGGCAATCTTCCGCTGCCTTTCCCAGGCCACGAGCAGGAAGCTGCGTGGGAAGTGGACAGGACCCAGAACAGGACCCAGCGCCACATGGCACCTGCATCATAGGCAGCGGCTTCCCCTGCTCGGCCACAGTGGAGCCCCAGGGTCTTGGTGTGAGTGAGGGCTCATCTGCAGCACTGTTTGGCCACATGGTGAGCACCTGGCATCTGACACCTGCACAAGCAGAGCAGGGGCAGCCCAGGCCCCTGTGTCCTCCCCTGCCTCTGTGGCCATGGCCACCTCACCAGGGCTCCAGTGCACACACACCCCTCCCAGCCGGAGCCACTGAAGTCCCCTGTGCCTGTGTGCTCCCTCCTAGGCCCACAAATCCTGACCATGCTGGCTTTGAGGTTTCCGGTGCCTTTCGGTCACACGTGGCTTGCACAGGCTCTCGACCCAGCTGCAGCACCCCATTCTCCACGTCTCTCGGGACACCAGGCTCGGCTCACCCAGCTCCCCTCGAGGTCAGGGTCAGGCCCAGCCGGCTTCTCACAGACCTCATCCTGCAGAGCCTTGTCTTCCCTAAAAGCTCACTTCTGCTTACTACGCAATTACTCCTGAGTGAATCTCCGTGTAAGTGTGAGGTCCACTGCTCCAGTACCATTTGTGAAATTCTTCCTCTTGAGATGGCACATCTTCAGTCCACATCTGTGGAGTCCTATCCGTGCCCTGTTTACAGCTCTCACATGTTTGTCAGAAATCAGCGGGATGCACGCGTGTGTTCACCAGCCCAATTCTGTACTCTCCACCGACTCTTGTCAGTCCCCCAGTCGGCGCCACACAGCAAGTCCTGCTCTGAGTATCCCCGCTGTATTCTTGTTTTCCAAAAGTTGCATTAGCTTTCTAGGTTCTGTGTCTTTTCCTGTCCCTTTTGGAATAAGCTCGGCCATGGCTGTGGACAAGACCTTGCTGGGGGCAGGTGTCTGGACAGGGGCCGGGGCTCACTTGGGATGGCCCACGCCTCCTCTGCAGTCCCAGCTACTCCACTTCTCATCCAGCTTCCTGCTGGTGCACACCTGGGGGGCAGCAGGCGATGGCCTGAGTGCTTGGGTCTCTGCCACCCACGAGGGAGACTCAGGCTGTCCTGGCCCTGGCTGTTGCAGGCATTTGGAGAATGAACCAGCAGTTAGAGGATCTGTCTCTCTGCATTTCAAATAAAACGAAGATAATTTTTTAAAAAGTCCTGCCAAGACTTCCACAGAACTGCACTGAGCCTGGTGTCAGTCTGGGGCAGTGGCGAGTGCTCTGTCGAGCTTGATGTGTGCACAGTGTGCTTCTACAGACACAGTCTTCTCTGCATGCTGTTCTCGGCGTGTGGGCCCAGCGTGGCAGGCTTGTAGCGTCACTTCACCTGAAGCTGCTGCACCTGCTTCTGTGCCTTACTTGTGGTTTCCACGTGACTACCCTGCCTGCTGCTCCTGGGACCTCGTGGCCCAGACCAGCTCACCCGGGCCAGCCGCATGGCACAGGCTGAACACAGAGGGGCTGGCAGGAGGCAGCTTTCTCTGGCACTGCAGGCTGCTGCCCGGGGCCTGAGGCACACAGCGGGACGTCTCGGGCTGGAAGACACAGCAGCATGTCCCATCCCGCAGCTGACACACGGCCTGATCTGCTCAACCTGTGCATCACAACTCTGCCCTGGGCTGGTTTCCGTGGCCTCCATTCTGTAGACTTGGAGGCTGAGGCACTGAGAGACCAAGTGGCTTGTTCCACGTCTCACAGTTGGTATGCGGCAGAGGCAGGACTGGAGTCCACCTCTGTGGCGCCCGAGCCAGTCACCCACAGCACACGTGCCACCAGCTGGGTGCCCAAGCGTCCCCTCTGTTCCAACACTAACCACCCAGCACTGGTGGAGACCTGGCGAGGGTCCCCAGGGCCCCGAGGTGGCCAGCGACACTCTTGTGCGCACTCACAGGCTCAGGGTGCTGGACCCCTGGGCAAACACAGTGGAGGGGTACTTCCCACACCAGGCAACTCCACAGTTCCCCGAGTACCAGCAACTGAGTCGGTCCTGGCACTGTCCACCTGGAGCCGCTGCCCACAGCACAGGGCCAAGGTCAGTCCCCTAGGACTGTGCAAGTCCCAGCCAGCCTTGCTCTGAACAGGGTTCAGTGTCCCAGGGCTCCTCCTGCTTGGTCACTATGGAGCGAGCTGCAGGCAGAGCTCGGTCCAGCTTGCTCTTTGCAGGAGCACCTGCACGGAAGACGCAGCAAGGCACGAGGGTGGGGCTCCCAGCGTCACATGGTCCCCGCCCTCCATCCCTCCCTGACCAGCAGCCCCCAGGTCCCCCAAGCTCCATGGTTTGCAGGTCTTCATGGAGGCAGGACCAAGGGTTAGCTCTGGCCCACAGCCTTCCGGAGGGTGAGGCTGGGCCGAGAGTTTCAGGCTCCTCATCAAGGCTCGGGCTCTCTGGCAAGCAGCCCCCAACCCTGAAGCCCTCTGGGACCCCTCCCTGACCCCCAAGCCGAGTCCCCTCACTGGAACCGAACACTCTGTTATCAACCATGGAATTCCCAGGTCTTGGCAGCTCCGTGCCAGGAGCCAGAGCCACAGCTCACATGAGGGTCTCAGGGGCCACGATGCCAGTCTCCACTCCTGAGGGGCCTCCCGGCCAGCCTGGCCCTGCCTGCCTGCTGCCCTCCCCACTCCATGAGGTCCACTTGCCAAGCCTGCTGGGCCTTTCCCCAGCCTGGACACCATCAGAGACAAGAGCCCCCCAACCCTACCCAGGGCTCCAGTCCCCGGGGAGTGTGCATCAGGCAGGAGACACTGAGGCCCCAGATCCTAGCTGGTGCCAAGTGTCACAAGTGCTCTCTGCCCCTCCCACCCCCACTTGCCCACCCCGGGTCACCCAGCAGTGCTCTCTGCCCCTCTCACCCCACCTGCCTACCCTGGGTCACCCAGCAGTGCTGTCTGCCCCTCCCACCACAGCAGGTGGGTCACTCACGTTCCACACGCAGCTCGGCCTTGGTGGAGGACACCCCCATGCTGTTCTCTGCCAGGCAGCGGTAGACGCCCATGTCCGCAGGCACCACGGCTGTGATGATGAGCTGGTGGCCACCCTGCTGGTCCTCATTGATCATGTAGTGGTCGTCCTCCTCCAGCAGCTTCCCGTCCTTGAACCAGCGCACGCTGGGCACAGGCTGGCCCCTCACCACGCAGTCGAAGCTCACGGGATAGCCGTCTTGTACTTCCTGGTTCTGCAGCTCCGTCACAAATACCGGGGCTGGGAGGGGTGGGCGGGGCACAGGCGTTAGCCCTAGCTGGCAGTTTGAGGACCCAGCACTCTGGGGCCCGGCGTCTGAGCTGCAGCTGGCCCAGCCCACCTGGCCTCCCCTGTGCTCTGCCCCCATGCGATGTGACCCCATGGCCAGAGTGACAGGGCTGGGGGCTGGGTGCCCAAGAGGAGCTTGGAGGGGTCTGAAGCAAAGAGCGGCTCAACTCTGGGAAGAAGGGGATTCAAGAAAAAACGCCACAGGACACGAATCCCTTCCAGCGTGCCCAGAAGACATGGGGACACAAGTCCAGCTTTGTCGCCGCAGTCAGCACTGCACGGGTCCACAGGGAGCCCTGCGTGCCACACGCCGCATGACCCAAAGTCCCGTCGCAAGAGTATTCACGTGACCGTCTCACACGTGTGGCTGAGTGCAGCTGGTAACAGGCAGAGCTGGGGTTCAAACCCCGCCCCATGTAACCCTGAAGGCGGGGCCTTTCCCGCCTTGGCGCTGGTCCTCCCGCACTCACCCGTGTCGGCGGGCAGCAGGCCGGGCGCTGGCTCCGGGGGCATGCCAGGGGCAGGGGCTGCCCTACAGACACGCATCTCCACGCTCCGGGGGCCCTGCTCCACCAGGCTGATCTCCACCCTGATGCCCAGCGTGGCAAACGTCTCCCGGAAGCAGGCGACCGCCCGCTCAGCCTCAGCCAGGGCCTCGAAACGGATGCAGACACAGTGCTCGTCCTCTCGGTAGGTCTGCCAGTCGGCAGGCTCCGGCTCTACGGCACCCTCGTCCGCACTCAGGAAGAGCTCCTCATCCGAGACCTCGGCCGGGCCCTTGGTGCGGAAGAGCCGGTGCAGCCGCCGGGCGGCCCGACGGAAGGCGTCGTCCAGCTCACCCCCCGAGGAGCTCTCGGCCTCACTCTCCGTCCCACTGACCACTACACAGGCGCTGTGGGCCACCTGCCCAAACCTGTTGGTCACCTGACAGGTGTAGCGGCCGGTGTCAGCATGGCCCAGGCCGGTGACCAGCAGAGAGCAGGTGCCGTCCGCCAGCTGGTCGATGTGGTGGTGCCGCCCGTCGGTCAGCTCCACGTCGTCCTTCAGCCACCGGGCCCGCACGTCCGCTTTGCTGGCCACCACGCACTCCAGATGTAAGGTGTCCCCGACCTGTGCCTCTGTGTCCCCAAAGGTGCGGGAGAACACGGGCCCCTCCTGCCGCTTCACCTCTTTCCGGACCTTGTAGCCCTTGAAGGCAGCTTGGATCTTCACGGCCGCCTCGTCCACGCAGGGCCCATGCAGGTCTCCTGGCGGCAGCTGTGCTGCGGGTGGTTGCTGTGGCTGCTCCGGTGGCTTCACAGCGGGAACTGCTGGAGCCCCAACCTGCGGCACCAGGCCTGAAGTCACGGCAGGGTAGGAACCGAGGCCAGGAACGGGGACAGGACTGGTGCAGGGGCACCAGGGGATTGGGCCCCGGCTCCCAGCCTCATTCCAGCATGCCATTCCACCTGCCCCCTAGGGGCAATCCCACTAGCGCCTCCCAGGGCAGGTGCCTGCTGACTTGTGTTGCTGCAGACAGCCAGCCCGCCCCCTTGAAGTCACTGCACATACACAGGGTCACGAGGCAGCACAAGCCAGCAGCAGGCCTTCAGAAAAAGCTGCAGCAGGCAGGTGGGTGTGTGGGCGAATGGGGAATGTGTGAGGGGTAAGTGGCTGAGCGATGGGTGAGTGCACGGATGGTCGCTGAACAGGTAGACAGGCACATGGATGGACAGGTGATGGAGATGGGGAGGCAAGCAGACCAATGGATAAACAGACGGACAGACACAGAAATTGCAGGTGAACAGACAGACGCAAGAAGGGCAGCTCAACGGTGGACGGGTGGATGGCAGATGGTGGATGGTGGGCAGCGGGTGGAGGATGTGGGCAGGTGGGTGATGAATGGTGGATGGGGTGAGTGGATGGACGATGGAGAATGGTGGGTGGTGGATGCGTGGGTGGGTTAGCAGGTGGAAGAATAGCAGACAGATGACAAGCAGACAGGCTGATGGTTAAGACCTGAGGCACCCAGGCCTCTCCTCACAGGCCAAACAGAGGCTCACCTTGCTGGCCAGAGGCGAGACTCCCGGCCTCCCAGCCCTCTTGAGGTAGCTGACCAGGGAAGGGGTGCCTGCTCGGGACTCGTCGTCCGAGCTGGTGTGTGAGAGGTCCGCCTCCCCGGTACGCGCCAGCTCATCAGCTGTGGAGTACTCCTCAGAGAGGTCGGGGGCGGCCTCCTCTGCCTCCAGCCGCAGGTGCTGCACCCGGCCGTCCTCCTCCGGCAGCTCGCTGATGGAGTCCAGGGTGGGCTCCCGGCTCATGCGGCGCTTCCGGGCCAGGGCCTCCCAAAGCAGGTGCAGGTCGCCCTCCTGGGCCGCCTCGGGGGGCAGGCTGGGCTGTGCAGGGGCCTCAGCCCCAGAGTCCTGAGCCAGCACCACTGGGGAGGGCAGAGACCGCGGAGTGAGCCAGAGCAGGGCAGCAGCTCCAGGCCCAGCCGGGCTGCTGAGTGGTGAGAGGCCTGGGCTGCGGCCTTGCTGAACTCCGCCCCACCTGCACCAGGCACAGCCCACACCTCGACCTTTACCAGGGCCAACACCACACACACAGGGCCTACGTTTCTGTCCTGCACAGGTCCCGTGACCTCCAGGACAGGAGGGGATGCTTCAGCCCTTGCTGGCCCTGCCCCTTAGGAAAGAGGCCTAGGTCCGTGGGGCGACTGTGCAGGCTCACAGGGTGTGCAGGGGAGGGGGGTGACAGTGCAGCCTCACAGGGTGTGCAGGGGAGGGGGGTGACGGTGCAGCCTCACAGGGTGTGCAGGGGACGGGGTGATGGTGCAGCCTCACAGGGTGTGCAGGGGAGGGGTGACGGTGCAGCCTCACAGGGTGTGGAGGGGGTGACAGTGCAGGCTCAGGGTGTGCAGGGGAGGGGCTCAGGTCGGCTGAGAGTGCAGATGGAGCTGAGTACACTGAGTACCCAGGCTCTGGGCTCGGGACAGAAAGCTGAGGAGGAAGAGGCCTCCTGCCCGAGGACCCAGGAGGCCAGCAGACCTACCCTGGAAGGCAGCAGCTGTTGGGGGGCTGGGGCCACGGGCAGGGCTGCAGCGGTACTCCCCCTGGTCCTCGGCCCTGAAGTCCTTGATCACCAGCGTCTGCCGCCCACCTCGGGAGACCATCTCAAAGCGCCCGTCGGGCTGGATGCGCTCTGAGCCTCTGTGCCACACCACCTCGCCAGCCTCCGCTGCCATCTCCAGCTCCAGGCAGACATCCTGGCCGACAGCCACCTGGCGGCTCTCGGGAGCCGGGGGACGCACGGGCTCCGGCTCTGCTGGGCACCCGGTTCCGACAGAAGACAGGCCACGTCAGGGCGCGGCCCAGGGTCACCCCAGGCTCCAGCACTGCCCCCCACCAAGGGGCAGCCTCAAGAGCAGTAACTCACCCAGACAGACGGTCTGAGGCAGGTGCACGGGCTCCCCCATGCCCGCCGGACCCACAGCAGCCACACGGAAGCGGTAGGCCTCCCCAGGACGCAGGCCATCCACCACGCACTCGGGCCCAGGCACCAGCTCATGGCACAAGCGCCACTGACCAGTGGCTCCCTGCTTCATCTCTACACGGTAGCCACAGAGACCAGCACCACCATCGCTTGTGGGAGCTGCCCAGGACAGCGTCACAGAGTGACCACTGCGCCCCACCACCTCCGCGTCCTCAGGGGGGTCAGGGAGGCCTGCAGGGAAGAAGAGTCCGTCAGCACCAGGACCCCCAGCCCGTGTGCCCCTGGGCCAAGGTAAGCTGCCAGAGCCCCTGACGGCCTAGGGACACAGCCCTGCTCTTCCCTGCCCCAGGGCTGGGCTTGGATCTGCACCGGCAGAGAGAAGGGGGCACGTGGAGGGAGCATCCAGGGTGATGGATTCACACAGGCAGAGCCACCTAAGGTATGGGGGCCACCATGGACTTGTGGCAGCACAGATCCACACAGGGGCATGGCCGCGCATGCCCCGATCCCAGCTGGGGCCCCGCCAGCAGCTCACCCAGCACAGTGAGCCGTGCAGAGGCCAGGGCATCGCGGGCAGCAAAGGTGACCTCCCCGGCATGGTGTGGCTGGGCGTGGCGCAGCAGCAGGGCATGGTGGCTGCCGTCAGCAGTGACCATCCAGTCAGGGTCATCCGGCTGCACAGCAGCCCCGTTGACGTACCAGCTCGCCTCGCTCACGGGCACGGCCTCGCTGAGCGTACAGCTGAAGCAGGCCTGCGCCCCGGCCAGCACCGCCGAGTCCCGCGGGTGCTCCAGGACCTCCAGGCGCCAGCCTGCAGGGTGGGGCAGGGGAGGGCGGGGTTTGAGTGTGGGGGTGGGGCTGGGAGCAGGCGGGGCACGAGTGCGGATTGGCAGGGCACAGCATGAGTACAAGGGTTGGTCGAGGGGCAGGGCGTGAGTGTGGGGCGGGGCGATGGGCGGGGCAGGGGCGGAGTATGAGTGCAGGGGAGGGTTTGGGGGTGGGGCAGGGTGTGAGCACCGGGACAGGACTGGGGACGGGGCATGAGTGCAAGGGTGGGGTGAGGGCTCCAGGAGGGGCCCAGCAGTCATGGTCACCTCTGACAGTGAGAAACGCAGAGGTCACCACGTCCCCGGCCAGGAAGGTCACCCGGCAGCTGTCCTGAGGCCGCAGGTTCTTGAGCAGCAGCAGGTGCCGCAGGCCGTTCTCAAAGTAGACCACTTCGGCGCGTTCCGAGCTATGCACAGGCTCATCGTCCAGCAACCAGGTCTGGGCAGCCACCTCAGGCCGGGACAGCTGGCACTCGAACAGCGCCTCACCACCCTCGGGGGCCTCCACGTTCTCCAGGCCCCGCACCACCGTGTTCCTGGCTGCGGAGAGAGGGCGGCTCAGGGCGCGCTGGCGCCTGCAGGGCTCCCAACCTCCGTCCACTGGATGACAGAGCAGAGGACGCCCCCAGCGGCTGCATGGTGGGCAGCGTCCCAGCAGAGCCTCCCCTGAGCGCCTTGGGCACCCGGCCCGACCCACCCCGTGGGGCCCTGTATCAGCCTCTGGCTCCTGACCCCTGAGGAGCAACAGCCCCGTCACAGGTGATGGGAGCCCACCCACTGCCGGCCCCCCAGGAACAGGGCTCCCAGGATGCTCTGCTCGCCTCGCAGGCCACGGCCCCTCCCTGGCTCGCTGTCTCAAGTCCACCTGCACCAGCCCAGTGACTGGCCACGTGCTTCTCCTGGAAGCCACCTCCCCAGCCTGTCCCCACCGGCCGCCGCTGCCCGCCAGGCGGCCTCACCTTGCACTTGAAGCAGGGCCACCACACGGGTGCCCGCGGCCTCACAAGAATAGATGCCACTGTCACAGGGCAAGGCCGGCCTGAAGGTCAGCCTGGCCACCGTCCAGTCCTGCTCTATGACGACACGGTGCCCATCCGCGCACACCTCCCGCGCGTCCATCTTCCACGTGGCCTGCACGGGCCGCGAGTATTGGCAGAGGAGTTCGGCTGAGCCACCCTCCTCCACCACCAGGTCCTGCATGGCACTGACCACCTCCACCGCAGGATCTGCCAACGCCGGACACGCGTCAGCCGCGGGCACGGCCACCACGCCCGCCCCCCTGCCATTGGCAATAGCGGCTGCAGTGGCTACAAGCATAGCAGTGGCTGCCCGGCACCCCGGGGCCCTTGCACACAGCACTCTCTGCCTTGGTGTCTGTCCAGGATGGGGGCCCCCTGGTAGCCTGTGCCCACCCCACTGGCCATACCAGGAACACATACATACACCCCTCCCTGCTTGAGAGCCACCCAGGGAAATCCTCCTTGGCAAACGACTGCCACCCTGGGACCTGACCGAGGCTTCCACGTTTTCTGAGTGTGCAGGAGAAGCCCTATGCAGGGGCAAAACCACGAGGAGGGTGAGCAGGTGCTCGCAGTTCCTGTCCCAGCCCACAGGGCGGGACGGCTTCTCCAGGCATCCAGGAAAGCCCACTCCCACCGCAAGTGATGGAGGGAGCCCTGCACAGCAGGAGGACACGGAGTCAGCCTGCAGCTGACCTGCTTGGAGACAGACAGGAGCTCCTCGGCCAAACCCTTGCTGACGCCCTAGCTGATGGGTGCCCACAAGTGGCACCCAGGCTGGGAGCCTCTGGGAAGCATGCGGGGGCAGCACAGGCAGAGGCACGAGCGTGGGGCGTCCCCGCCAGCCAATACCTTTGACCAACAACTTGGCTGTGGAGACCAGGGGCCCCGCACGGAAGGTGACGGTGCCCGAGTCGGCCACCCCCAGGTCTGACAGCGTGAGGGAGTGACAGGTCCCATCATGCACAGCGATGGTGCTCTGGGGGCTGTCCTGCAGCAGGGTCCCATCCAGCCACCAGCGGGCATCTGGCCCACCCGCACGAGACACCTCGCAGGAGAACGTGGCCACCTCCCCCGCGAAGACATCCACGTTCTGCAGGCCACGCACCAGGCGCAGCTCAGCCTCTGTGGGAGAGGGCAGGAAGGAGGGTGGCTGGGCACTCTGGGGGCTGCTGATACAGGGGCCACCCTGGGAGCTACCAATATGGAGGCCACTGATATAGGGGCCACCCTAAGATCTACCAATACAGGGACCACGAATGTGGGGGCCACTGATATGAGGCCAGCCTGGGATCTACCAATATGGAGACTACTGATTGGGGGCCATCCTGGGATATACTGATATGGGGGCATGGTACAATAACAGACCTGGCTTTGTTCCTGGCGCCACAGCCCTCCCCCAAACCCCAAATACTAGCAGTGCCTTGGATGGCACCTGCATTCGTGCTGAGGAGGTAGTGGTCTGGTCAGCACAAAGACCAAGCAATTAGAGACTTCAGCCCACGGGGAGAGGGGGGGCTGGACACAAGGCTCTGGAAAGATCAAGAGCAAGGAGCAGCAAGGGCAGCTGGGGGCACACGTGGAGAAGGCACGGGGCCCCCTCCCGCCTGCGTATCTCTCCCACCTGCTACCTCTAAGGAGTATGGGACTGAGCTTGGCCCCTGGAATCTGACTCCGGCACCAGCCGTCTCTGCGGGCAGTTGCTGGGGCTGTAGGGACACCTCACCCTCTGGTCACATGGGGCCTGCAATGGGAGGGCATGGTGGTCGTGCTCCACGTGTCAGCATGGATGTGTCACAACAGGCCGGCTGCAGCCGAGCAACAGCCCCAGACCAGCAGAGCTCACCTGGTCACAGAACTCAGGGGCCCCTGCAGCGAGTCCTGGGAAAGGGGCTCAGCCCTGTGCCCCACGCACCCAGAGCACAGCTGGAAGCCACTGACGGGCACCTGCACTATGCTCAGAAGTGGATAAGCCCAAGCCTGTGGTGGGTGCCTCATCTGACCCAGAGGGGGTCAGGAAGAGAGGCCGAGGCTCTCTAAGCATGGGGGTCAGCTTCAGAAGCAAGGCTCCATCCCTGAGGGTGTGAAATTGACCCCGCTCCTGTTACCACAAGGTGCTGTGTCCAGGTGGCCCCTGGAGGCCTCAGGTCGGGGGCTCCAGGACCCTAAAGCTGGGTGGCAGCGGCGCCCTGCCCATCACACAGGGGCCCACGCACAGCTGTGGCTTCTGGCTGCTCTGTGCTCTCAGCTCAGTCCACCCGTGGACACTCAGGACAGGCACAGCAGATGGGGGGCTGACAGCATTCCTGTAACACCACTGCCCATACAGCCAGAGAAGGCAGACCAGCAGCTTCCAGCCCCTGCTCTGCTGCTGGGACCCAGGTAAGGGGAACCCCATCCTGGGCACCTCCACAGTTGGCAGACTTGAGATGCCTCCATCTCATGGGGCAGGTAGGAATTCCACGCTGAGATCAGCAGGATAGAGGTGCCCACCTCAACAGGCTCCCCACTGGGAGCCTCTTCACACACCCTCAAGGGCACCATCAGTACCCGGTACCAGCCCCCAAAGTGCGCAACTGCCCACGATGCTCCACCAGCTCCTCTCTCACCTCCAGCACCACTGCCTACCCATGTGAGCCCACCACTCCACCTGCCTGGACACCCATTCACACACCCATGTCTGGGGCCTCCCCCAAGACCACCGCCAGGCCGCTCATCCAGGCTGGGGATGCCTGGCCTAGTGAGGGCCAAGGTACAGCCCATGTGTCCACACCACCTACACAGGTGTGCATCCTATGGATACATCAAGTTCTTCCTGCTATGCCATGGTTTGGGACACCAATGAGACTCCCTTTGGTCACCCAACTAGAGGGCGTGGGTACTTGGTCCCACAGGCCACAGAACTGGCCACGTCTGTCTACCCCTAAAGTCTCAGGGGAGAGGGCCTGGGATCCAGAACACACTCTGTCTCCACATCCAGCTCCCCAAAAAGGGTGGGAACTCACGAGAACACAGCTACATGGGGCCCATGCTGGAGTCTGGCATCTGACTGAGTAGGAACTTAGGGTCAATGTTGAATGAGTGGGTGGTGCATGCTAGATGCTAGATGGATGATGGATGGCAAATGAGAGAACAGACTGATGGATGCATGGATAGATAGTGAACGGGTTAACGAATGGATAAATGGATAGGTAGTGAATAGGTTAGCAGGTGGCAAATGGATGGATGGATGGATGGAGAATGATGGGTAAGTAGTGGACAGGTTAGTGGGTGGATGGACAGATGGATGATTATAGGTGGCAGATGAATGGATGGATGGGTAGTGGATAGGCTAATGGATGGATGGATAGATGGATAGATAACTGAAGATGGATGCATGGGTGGGGAATGGATGGATGGGTAGTAGATAGGTTAGTATACTGATGGCAGACGGATGGATGGACAGAGAATGGATGGATGGGTAGTGGATAGGTTAATGGATAGATGAACAGATGGGTGACTGACGGGTGGCAGATGGATGGATGGGTGGACAGTTGAGTGATTGACAGATGATGGATAGAAAATGGATGGATGGGTGGAGGATAGATTAATGGATGGGTGGACAGATGGATGACTGACAGGTGGCAGATGGATGTGGACAGATGGGTGATTGACAGATGATGGATGTAGAGAATGGATGAATGGGTAGTGAGTAGGCTAATGAATATATGGACAGATGGATGATTGACAGGTAGTGGATGGATGGATAGGTAGAGAATGGATGGATGGGTGATAGGTTAATGGGTAGACAGATGGATGATTGACAGGTGGCGGATGGATGGATGGGTGGCGGATGGATGGATGGGTGGAGGACAAATGGATGACTGACACGTGGTAGATGGATGGATGGGTGGTGGATAGGTTAATGGATGGATGCACAGATGGGTGACTGACATATGATGGATAGAGAATGGGTGGATGGGTGGTGGACAGGTTAATGGGTGGACAGATGGATGACTGACGTGGCGGATGGATGGATGGATGGATGATGGACAGGTTAATGGGTGGACTGACAGATGAGTGACAGGCGGCGGATGGATGGGTGGAGAATGGATGGATAGGTGATAGGTTAATGGGCAGACGGACAGATGGCTGACTGACAGGTGGCAGATGAATGGACAGGTGGAGAGTGGGTAGTGAGTGAACACATACTAGAAGGATGGAAGAGAGATGGTGAAGTCAAGAAGACCCAGGCCCATGGACAGCTGAGCTCCCCCGCTCCCCCTGCAGCCAGTCCCACCCTGGACAGGAACCCCTCATACAGCCGAGAGTTTGCCATGAGGCCCTCCCCACTCCCAGAGGCCTCTCATCCATGGCAGTAGTGACCACGGGCTGGAGGACTGGCCACCAAGGTAAGATAACTGCTACAGTCTCGGGTCTCTGCCCCTGCCCTCCGTGGTGGCCAGTGTGGAACCAGGAAACAGGCAGAGGTGTGTTGCCTGGGAAGGTGCTGCCCACCTGTGACCTTCAGCTGGGCTTCGGAGCTGCAGGAGCCCATGTGGAAACTGACGGTCCCAGCATCCTCAGCGGTCACCTGGGGAGCGGGGAGGGAGAAGCTCAGGCAGGCAGCCCCTCCTGCCTGGGATGGAGGGCTACACATCTCGCCACCCTTGCAGGATGAGACTCCGCACCCCCCACCCCCAGTGCAGGAGCTCCCGGAGCTATACCTTGTGCAGGGTTAGTGAGTGCAGCGTCCCCTGCTCCACGGTGATGTCGTTCATCTCATTGGCCTGCAGGGGCACCCCTCCCAAAGACCAACGGGCCTCCTGGCCCGAGGCCCTGGACAGCCGGCATTGGAAGTGGGCGTCCTGGCCCTCACTGAGCTGCACATCCTGCAGGGGCTCCAGGATGATCACCTCGGGGGCTGGACACAGGGCAGCATGGTGTCAGCCTCTGCACCTGGGACACCCCTCTCCTGTTCAGCCCAGCCCCACGCCCGCAGGGTTCCGCCCCAGTTTTCCCACCCTAATTTCTGAAGACAGCACACTCGGGGGCCTGCTCCAGCTCCAGGCAGAGGCCATGGTCAGAGCCGAGGGTGGGCCACAGTCTGGTCTACAGTGATCCCCCCACGGGGACCCAACTCCAGTGCTGTGTGAGCCTCTGGGAAGCCCACCAGCCTGACCCAGCCCCTCGGCCCAGGGCTGCTCTGCTCTTGAGACTGCTGGCTCCGGCCCACTTGCCTGCCAGTTCCCAGGCCCAAAGGCAGCCACCATCAGGATCTCTGGCCCCACCAAGGCCCGACCCCAGCCCTTCTCCCCTGAGCGTGAGCAAGGAGCCTTCCTGGAGCCCCTACCTCGGACAGTGAGCTGGGCAGAGGACATGTGGCCACCCACGTGGAAGGAGACGGTGCCAGCGTCCTCGGGGGTCACGGCCCGCAGCTGCAGCACGTGGGTGCGGTCGCCCCTCACGCTCAGCTCCGTCACCTCATTGTTCTGCAGCAGCAGGCCCTGGAGACGCCACTGCACATCTGCCCCCGCCCGCGACAGCTCGCAGCTGAACTCCACGTCCTCGTCAGCTCGCACCTCAGCATCAGCCAGCCCACGCACGATGGTTACCTCGGGCTCTGGGGGAGGGAGGGGTCTCCTTTACCTGCCAGGTCAAAGAACCCTGGCCAAGCCCCGGCTACCCTCGGGCTCTCCGTAACTCCTCCCCCCAACCTGGTTTCTGTCACGAGGTGTGGGCTGCGGGCACCTGGGTCTGCACAGGCAAGGGGACAGCTCTGGCCGAATGGAGGGGCTGCAGACAGTGGATGCCCTGTTCCCCAGTGCCGTGGTCAGCCCCACCCCAGCCAGGGCACCAGGGAGGCGAGGCGCCCAGGAGGATCAGGCAGATAGTGGATGCCCTGTCCCCCAGTGCCATGGTCAGCCCCACCCTGGCCAGGGCACCAGGGAGGCAAGGCCCCCAGGAGGATCAGGCAGGTGGCCTTCAGAGGTGGCAAGCCCCCCCTCCAACCCCAGAGCAGGCTGGAGGCCATGCAGGAGGGGACCTCAGCTGCCCTGGCCCAGCCACACGGACCCCAGGGGAGCATCCAGACACCAGGCGTGGCAGTGAGGTCTGGCTGCTCACCTCTGACCCTGAGGGAAGCTGTGGTTTTCTGCCTGCCCACGGCGCAGGTGTACTCGCCCGTGTCCTTGGCCTCCAGCCCGCGGATACGCAGCTCACAGGCAGCCCCGCGGCGCAGCATCTCGTACTTGGGGCCCCCACGCAGCTCCTCACCCTCCTTGAGCCACTGCACGGGCCCCTCCTCGACCTCACTCAGCCGGCAGCACAGCCGGGCCTCGCCGCCCACCTCTGCCTCCACATTCTGCAGCCGGGTCTCGAACTTGGATCTGGGGGCTGCAGGGCCAGGGTGGGAGATGGTTAGAGCTGGGCGGTGCCCCCAGCCCCTTGCTCCCACTTGAGCAAGGACCCCACCTGCTCCACAAGGGGCAAGTGTGGGCGGCTCACCGTGGACCACAAGGCTGGCGGTGCTGCTGGAGACCCCGGCGTCGCACGTGTAGTCGCCCGCGTCCTCCTGCTCAGCACCACGCACCAGCAGCTCGGCGGCCGTGCCCACCTGCACCATCTGGTACTTGGCGCAGGGGAAGAGCTGCAGCGAGCCCTTGCGCCACTCCACGCTGGCACCAGCCCGGCTCAGCTCACAGCGCAGGTGTGCCGTGGCTCCCTCTTCCACCTCCTGGGCCTGCAATTCCTGCAGGAACCGCACAGGTGCAGCTGTGGGGAGGAGGGGGTGAGGTCAGGTCCAGAGTCCCACAGAGAGCATAGACAACCATGCACCACCTGTGCAGGGAGTGGGGATGGAGCCAGCAACAGGGCCGCCGCACCTGGCTGAGCCAGGTCCCCTGCTGCCGCCGCCCGTCCTGCACTCACCTGTGATGGTGAGCATGGCGCTGGTGGCCTGGGAGCCACAGGCGCAGGTATACTCGCCCGCGTCCTCCCGGCGCAGATCCCGCAGCAGCAGCTCTGCCACGCAGCCCTGCCGCCTGGGCTCCCGGCGCTCATCGGCCAGCAGCTCTAGGCCGCCCTTGCTCCAGACCACGGCAGCAGCAGGGGTGGACAGCTTGCACCGCAGGCTGGCTGTGGCACCTTCCTCCACTTGCAGGTGCTGCAGGGGCTCCTGGAATACCACCTGGGGGGCTGCAGTGCAGGCAGGCAAGGTCAGCTCTGAACCAAGGACACCCAGCCTCCCTGCCGCTCCCTGGGGCCTTCTCAGAGCAAACGTGGTGGGTGACAGGGTATGGCTGGACTCCCAAGAACAGGGGAGCTGAGAGGCTGCTCCAGGTCTGCCCAGGGTTCTTCTCCACTACAGGCCCCAGGGGAGGGTCAAGTTCTTCAAGCACAGGACCAGAGCCTGATCTCAGGCCAGACCACAGGCCAGGGCTGTGTCCCCCCCCCAAGTATCCCAGGGCAGGGCAGTCCCCACCCTCAGGTCATGTCCCAGTGCAGTGGAGTGGGGGTGTGACAGGACTGTGGGCCTCTCGGTCACTCTGGAAACCAACCAGGAATAGGTGCACCATCTCAGGCTGGGCAAGCTCTGGCAGGGTGGCTGAGGGCTGCTGGCACTGGGAGTGGGGTCACAAATGGCACAATGACCAACAATGCAGGTCATCAGCTGGACACCAGCACCAGACAAGGGCAGGAGCAACACCAGGACAAGTACAGGGTTGGAGAAAATGGTGCACAGCACAGAGGACACGAGCACAGGGGAGCAGCCAGTGTGGGCAGCACATGGGGAAGGCAGACCCAAGACAGGCCCAGGGGCCACACCCAGCCGTTACCCTTGATGGTGAGCGTGGCCGAGGTCCTCTCCTGCCCGCACACACACGAGTACTCTCCAGCATCTGCCACCTTCAGGCCACGGATGTGCAGCTCACACACGGCCCCCTCCTGCCTCAGGCTGTGTCTGTCCCCGTCTCTGAGGGTCTCAGACCCCTTCCTCCACTCCACAGGGGACGCCTTGCTCAGCTCACACCGCAGCGTGGCCGTGGACCCTTCTGTGGCTTCAAGGTTTCTCATGTCTTCTGTGAATCTGGCAGGCAGGGCTGGGAAGGGTCAAGCAGCTGCTAAGACCTCCAGCATCTCTGGCTGCCTCCATCCAGAGCACACAGAAGCCCAGAGGGCACAGAGGCCACAGGACAGGGAAATGCAAAGCTCATGGAAGCACACAGGGCACAGGGCACGGAAGCCCAAGGCACGCACTCAGGAAAGGACCGCAGGAGGACAGGTGAGTGCACACAGAGGAGGGGAGAGGAGCCACGGCTCAGGGAGCAGAGCACCAGGACCGGACGAGACACGAGCACCCATGAGCGAGGAGATGAGTGGTGGAGACACCCAGAGGACCCCAGCTGGAGGACACATGGCCATGGGGTAACCATGGGAGCCATGCCACTTTTGCAAACAGGAGATTCTCATGCAAAAACTCATGTGGACCCCACACATACATCACAGTGGACAACACCATATTTACCCTTGACGGTGAGCGTGGCCGAGGTCCTCTCCTGCCCGCACACGCACGAGTACTCTCCAGCGTCTGCCACCTTCAGGCCACGGATGTGCAGCTCACACACGGCCCCCTCCTGCCTCAGGCTGTGTCTGTCCCCGTCTCCGAGGGTCTCAGACCCCTTCCTCCACTCCACACGGGACGCCTTGCTTAGCTCACACCGCAGCGTGGCCGTGGACCCTTCTGTGGCCTCTTGGTTCCTCAGTCCCTTCATGAACTTGGCAGGCAGGGCTGTAGAGAGTCAGACACCAACACCATCACTGAGAACATGGGAGAGACAAGACAACACAAGGATTCTAATCTCACTGGACCCTGGCCTCTGTAGGTGGACTGAGCACAGGCTGTGGACTGAGGCTTCTTTGCCCAGCAATATACAAAACAGAGCAGGTAACGTATGTGCCCTGGACACAGGACAGCATGGACAGAGAGGATGGAGAGATGATGAGGGCCTAATGGTGGGGCAGACACCAAATCGAATCCACGTGGCTGTGTGTGGTCTTTACCCTGGACGGTGAGCATGGCCGAGGTCCTCTCCTGCCCGCACACACACGAGTACTCTCCAGCATCTGCCACCTTCAGGCCACGGATGTGCAGCTCACACACGGCCCCCTCCTGCCTCAGGCTATGTCTGTCCCCGTCTCTGAGGGTCTCAGACCCCTTCCTCCACTCCACACGGGACGCCTTGCTCAGCTCACACCGCAGCGTGGCCGTGGACCCTTCTGTGGCCTCTTCATTCCTCAAATCCTTCATGAACATGGCAGGCAGGGCTGTAAAGGGTCAGAGACACAAACACCAGGACAACTCTGAGCACAAGGATAACATGAAACCCACTAGACATGGGCCACGTTGTGGGGAGCAACTCGGACTAGACTAAGTTACTGGAATTAAGACTTATTCTATGCATCTGCTCTCCCACAATATGGTGCTGGGAGAGGAGTAAACAGCTTCTACACAGCTGCCTCCATTTCAACCAATAAACTGTAGGACCTGCTCCTGATTGGAGGAGAGCAGCGTACTCGGCATGTGGGTAGCAGAGTTAGGATTGGTGGAAGAGGACTATAAAGGAGGAGAGAGACAACATGCACCAGGAACATCTATCTGAAGGAACACCTGTGCAGCCCCCACGAGAGCCGGCCAGCAGTGTGCCGCTCCCCCGCGGAAGTGGGGAATGTGGCAGGGGGAACCGCCCTTCCACGGAGGTGGAAGGGCCGGTAGCCAACCCGGGAAGAACCAGCAGCAAACCCGGGGAGGGCCGAGCAGACGAAAGAACAGCGCAGGGTCCTGTGTCGTTCCTCCATGAAGAGGGGGAGCGACATAATGGTGCCGTGACTCGGATATGAAGCCTAGGCAGGGCTTAGTGTCATTCCTCCACGAAGAGGGGGAGCGACACCACGTGTTCGGTGGACGGAGCACAGGTCACTGATTGAGACTGTCCAGGGATGGCTTGTGCATGTCACAGAGTATGTGATGTATACACCAGAGAAGACAGGACAGCGAGGACAGAGAGGACACAGTGATGACGAAGTCAAGGGCAGAAGGAAGGAGGCAGACACCAAATGGGATCCACTTGGCTGTGTGTGGTCTTTACCCTTGACGGTGAGCGTGGCCGAGGTCCTCTCCTGCCCGCACACACACGAGTACTCTCCAGCGTCTGCCACCTTCAGGCCACGGATGTGCAGCTCACACACGGCCCCCTCCTGCCTCAGGCTGTGTCTGTCCCCGTCTCTGAGGGTCTCAGACCCCTTCCTCCACTCCACACGGGACGCCTTGCTCAGCTCACACTGCAGCGTGGCCGTGGACCCTTCTGTGGCCTCTTCATTCCTCAGTCCCTTCATGAACTTGGCAGGCAGGGCTGAGCAGGGTCAGACACACAAACACCATCACACACTGAGCACACGGAAGAGACAGCACAACACAGATAACAAAATCCAGTGGACACAGGTCAGACTCCAGGTGGACTGAACACATGCTGTGGACTAAAGCTGTCCTTGCCCTGCCTGTGCAAACCACAGAGCAGTGGGTACACACCAAGGACAACAGGACAGGGTGGGCAGAGAGGACACAGAGATGACGAGGGCAGATGGAGAGGGCAGACACCAAATCAAATCCACGTAGCTCTGTGTGATCTTTACCCTTGATGCTGAGCATGGCAGAGGTCCTCTCCTGCCCGCACACACACGAGTACTCTCCAGCATCTGCCACCTTCAGGCCACGGATGTGCAGCTCACACACGGCCCCCTCCTGCCTCAGGCTGTGTCTGTCCCCGTCTCTGAGGGTCTCAGACCCCTTCCTCCACTCCACAGGGGACGCCTTGCTCAGCTCACACCGCAGCGTGGCTGTGGACCCTTCTGTGGCCTCTTGGTTCCTCAGTCCCTTCATGAACTTGGCAGGCAGAGCTGAGCAGGGTCAGACACACAAACACCATCACACACTGAGCACATGGAAGTGACAGAACAACACACAGATCACGAAACCCACTGGACACAGGCTGCATGTTGGATGGGCTGAGCACTGACCGTGGACTAAAGCTGCCCATGCCCAGCCTGTGCTTTTCACATGGCAGGTGGGGTATGCACAAAGGCCCACAGGATAGGATGGACGGAGAGGACACAGAGATGATGAGGGCCTCATGGTGGGGCAGACACCAAAACCATCCACATGGCTGTGTGTGGTCTTTACCCTGGACGGTGAGCGTGGCCGAGGTCCTCTCCTGCCCGCACACGCACGAGTACTCTCCAGTGTCTGCCACCTTCAGGCCACGGATGTGCAGCTCACACACGGCCCCCTCCTGCCTCAGGCTGTGTCTGTCCCCGTCTCTGAGGGTCTCAGACCCCTTCCTCCACTCCACACGGGACGCCTTGCTCAGCTCACACTGCAGCGTGGCCGTGGACCCTTCTGTGGCCTCTTCGTTCCTCAGTCCCTTCATGAACTTGGCAGGCAGGGCTGAGCAGGGTCAGACACACAAACACCATCACACACTGAGCACACGGAGGAACAGCACAACACAGATAACAAAACCCAGTGGACACAGGCCACACTCCAGGTGGACTGAACACATGCTGTGGACTAAAGCTGTCCTTGCCCTGCCTGTGCAAACCACAGAGCAGTAGGTACACACCAAGGACAACAGGACAGGGTGGGCAGAGAGGACACAGAGATGACGAGGGCAGATGGAGAGGGCAGACACCAAATCGAATCCACGTGGCTGTGTGTGGTCTTTACCCTGGACGGTGAGCGTGGCCGAGGTCCTCTCCTGCCCGCACACGCACGAGTACTCTCCAGCGTCTGCCACCTTCAGGCCACGGATGTGCAGCTCACACACGGCCCCCTCCTGCCTCAGGCTGTGTCTGTCCCCATCTCTGAGGGTCTCAGACCCCTTCCTCCACTCCACAGGGGACGCCTTGCTCAGCTCACACCGCAGCGTGGCCGTGGACCCTTCTGTGGCCTCTCCGTTCCTCAGTCCCTTCATGAACATGGCAGGCAGGGCTGTAAAGGGTCAGAGACACAAACACCAGGACAACTCTGAGCACAAGGATAACATGAAACTCACTAGACATTGACCACGTGCTCGGTGGACACAGCACAGGTCACTGATTGAGACTGTCCGGGGATGGCTTGTGCATGTCACAGAGTATGTGATGTATACACCAGAGAAGACAGGACAGCAAGGACAGAGAGGACACAGTGATGACGAAAGTCAAGGGCAGAAGGAAGGAGGCAGACACCAAATGGGATCCACTTGGCTGTGTGGTCTTTACCCTTGACGGTGAGTGTGGCAGAGGTCCTCTCCTGCCCGCACACACACGAGTACTCTCCAGCATCTGCCACCTTCAGGCCACGGATGTGCAGCTCACACACGGCCCCCTCCTGCCTCAGGCTGTGTCTGTCCCCGTCTCTGAGGGTCTCAGACCCCTTCCTCCACTCCACACGGGACGCCTTGCTCAGCTCACACCGCAGCGTGGCCGTGGACCCTTCTGTGGCCTCTTCGTTCCTCAGTCCCTTCATGAACTTGGCAGGCAGAGCTGAGCAGGGTCAGACACACAAACACCATCACACACTGAGCACAAGGAAGTGACAGAACAACACACAGATCACGAAACCCACTGGACACAGGCTGCATGTTGGATGGGCTGAGCACTGACCATGGACTAAAGCTGCCCATGCCCAGCCTGTGCTTTTCACATGGCAGGTGGGGTATGCACAAAGGCCCACAGGATAGGATGGACGGAGAGGACACAGAGATGATGAGGGCCTCATGGTGGGGCAGACACCAAAACCATCCACATGGCTGTGTGTGGTCTTTACCCTGGACGGTGAGTGTAACAGAGGTCCTCTCCTGCCCGCACACGCACGAGTACTCTCCAGTGTCTGCCACCTTCAGGCCACGGATGTGCAGCTCACACACGGCCCCCTCCTGCCTCAGGCTGTGTCTGTCCCCATCTCTGAGGGTCTCAGACCCCTTCCTCCACTCCACAGGGGACGCCTTGCTCAGCTCACACCGCAGCGTGGCCGTGGACCCTTCTGTGGCCTCTTCGTTCCTCAGTCCCTTCATGAACTTGGCAGGCAGGGCTGAGCAGGGTCAGACACACAAACACCATCACACACTGAGCACACGGAAGAGACAGCACAACACAGATAACAAAATCCAGTGGACACAGGCCACACTCCAGGTGGACTGAACACATGCTGTGGACTAAAGCTGTCCTTGCCCAGTCTGTGCAAACCACAGAGCAGTGGGTACACACCAAGGACAACAGGACAGGGTGGGCAGAGAGGACACAGAGATGACGAGGGCAGATGGAGAGGGCAGACACCAAATCGAATCCACGTGGCTGTGTGTGGTCTTTACCCTGGACGGTGAGCGTGGCCGAGGTCCTCTCCTGCCCGCACACACACGAGTACTCTCCAGCGTCTGCCACCTTCAGGCCACGGATGTGCAGCTCACACACGGCCCCCTCCTGCCTCAGGCTGTGTCTGTCCCCATCTCTGAGGGTCTCAGACCCCTTCCTCCACTCCACACAGGACGCCTTGTTCAGCTCACACCGCAGCGTGGCCGTGGACCCTTCTGTGGCCTCTTCGTTCCTCAGTCCCTTCATGAACTTGGCAGGCAGGGCTGAGCAGGGTCAGACACACAAACACGTCACACATGAGCACATGGAAGAGACAGCACAGCACACAGTAGACACGAAACCCATGGGCCACGTGCTA
Source organism: Oryctolagus cuniculus (assembly GCF_964237555.1). Lineage (NCBI taxonomy): Eukaryota > Metazoa > Chordata > Mammalia > Lagomorpha > Leporidae > Oryctolagus > Oryctolagus cuniculus. The sequence goes on along the minus strand of NC_091437.1, from coordinate 376,530 downwards.
TGTGGATGGAGCACAGGTGGTGGACTGAGGCTGTGCTGGCCTGGCCTGTGCACATCACGGAGCAGGTGAGGTATTGCCAAGGCCCACAGGATAGGATGGATGGAGCGGACACAGATATGACAAGGGCAGAAGCGTGGGGGCAGACACCAAACGGTATCCATGTGGCTGTGTGGTCTTTACCCTTGACGGTTTGTGTGCCCAAGATTCCTGCATCTCTCCCTCTCTCAGACAGTGTTTCCCTGTATGCCACCTTTAGGCAGGATGTGCAGCTCACACACAGCACACCCCCCTCCCCGCCTCAGACTTTGCTGTTCTCCTCTATGAGGGTCTGAGACCCCTTCTTCCACTCCACAGTGGCTGCCTTGCTCAGCTCACAGCATAGCATGGCCGTGGCTCTTTCCATGGCCTCCCTGGTTCCAGACCTTCAGTGAAGCATGGAGTTAGGGCTTAGAAAGGTCAGGTGGACAGATGAAGGTGTGACCTGGACTCCAGGAAGGACACAGTTGCAGGACAGCTGGAGGGACGAGGAAGAGCAGATCCAAGGGGACAGCGCGAACTTTCTGTCCTATGTGCCAAGGCGTAGCCCCAGGAGCCCCAGGAAATGAAGCCCAGAACCACACACAGACTCGGGTGGGAGGCACAGACAGCCTCAGGGACCAGGGCACGGCAGACCCAGGAGATGAGGCCCAGAACCTCACAGGACTCTCCCCTGCCTAAAAACCTACAGGAATTTGCTGGCTGTGCCTCTGCCGTGCCTGGTGTCCACAGCCATTTCTTCTTCCCCAGGCCCTCCTTTCGGGAGGTCTCCTGTGTGCCCCTCCCCCTGCTGGAAGCACTTCCCTCGCCTGGCTCTAGGAGCTCACAGCTGGGGAGCAGCTGAGCTCAGCAGGAGCCACACCTCCAATCTCATGCAGACTTGACTCAGGAAGTTGTGCACTGAGGCCTGAGGCTGTTGGGAAGGAGAGCACGGATCTCGTGTGTCACGTGGCTGTGAGCTTGGATCTTGTGTGTCACGTGGCAGGGTCACAGCTGAGGCGTAGCCCCACACAATGACATGTGCATGTGCTGACTCGCAGGTCAGGCTGGGGCCAGTGTTGTGACACAGCAGTCAAACAGTTCTGGCAGCTCCGGCATCCCTGGCCAGGGTGCCACATAGAGTCCTGGCTGTTCCACTTCTTTTTTGTTTTTAAAGATTTTTTTTACTTATTTGAGAGGCAGTGTTACAGACAGAACAAAGGAGAGACAGAGACAGCTCTTCCATCTGCTGGTTCACTCCCCGGTCGGCTGGGCTGATCCAAAGCCAGGAGCCAGGAGCCTCTTCCAGGCCTCCCATGTAGGTGCAGAGGCCCAAGCACCTGGGCATCCTCCACTGTTTTTCCCAGGCCATCACAGGGAACTGGATTGGAAGAGGAGCAGCCGGGACCTGCACCAGACGCTGGCACCCCAGGCAGCGCCTTAGCCTCCTGTACCACAGCGCCGGCCCTGCTGCTGCCCGTCCGATCCAGCTCCTTGCTTGTGCATCTGGGACAGGAGGAGGTGGCCCTGCCCCGCCAGGAGAGACCCAGATGCAATTCCAGACCCTGGCTCTGGCCTGGCCCAGCTGTAGCTATCATAGCCATTTGTGGAGTGAACTGGTGAATGGAGAATCAATCTCTCAATCTCTCTCTCTCTCTCTCCCCTCCCCCCACCATGAAGACCCACTCTCTGTAACTCTGCCTTTTAAATACATTTTTTTAAAATGAAAGTTTAGGACAGAGCTGCACAGAAAAGCCAGAGAGAAGACAGTTTTCCACAGGACAGGGGGGAGTCAGCTCTGCAGCCAAGTCTACTGGGTTGCAGCCTCCATCACCAAAGACCCCAAACCTCCTGAGAGGGCGGGACTTCCTCCCAGCCTCCCAGAGATGGTGACTAAACTCCTTGAGAGCCTGGCATGACACCAAGTGTCACCCAACACTCAGCCAGATCCAGGGGACCTGGCCTGCCTGGACATCTCCTCCCTGATGCCCAAGGACTGGTGTACATTTGCACCAAGAGACACACATGCAACACGCATGTGGCCTGGATGTCCTTACTCCCAAGCCTGCACTGCCGCCTTTGGGCTCCCACAGTAGCCACTGCTGGGATCCAGCTTCCCAGGCCCAGCCTAGGCCAACAGGCCTGACTTCACTGTGTGTGGGCCACAAGCAGCACCAGTGACACAGCCATGACAGCATCAAGAAGCTGAGAGAGCACCCAGGCTACGAGGACTGGGAGGAGGGCAGAAGGTGCTCGGGTGGCTGTGCCTGGTCTTCACCCTGATGACCGAGCTCCTCTCCTGCTGGTATACAAGTCCTCTCCAGCAGCCACCAATGCAGGCCACAGATGCCCAGCACACACACGCCCCCTCCTGCCTCAGGCTGTGTCTGTCCCCGTCTCTGAGGGTCTCAGACCCCTTCCTCCACTCCACACGGGACGCCTTGCTCAGCTCACACCGCAGCGTGGCCGTGGACCCTTCTGTGGCCTCTTCATTCCTCAGTCCCTTCATGAACTTGGCAGGCAGGGCTGAGCAGGGTCAGAGATAGCAATACCATCACACAATGAGCACACGGAAGAGACAGCACAACACAGAAAAACCAGGAAACCCACTGGATGGGCCACGTGCTGGGCAGACGGAGCACAGGCTGTGGACTGGGGCTGTCCTTGCCCTGCCTGTGCATGTCACAGAGCAAAGGGGCACGTGCCAAGGACAGCAGGAAGCATGGACCAAAAACACACAGGGATGAAGAGAGCCGAGAACAGAAGGGTGGGGGCAGGCAGCAAATGGGATCCACGTGGCTGTGTGTGGTCTTTACCCTGGACGGTGAGTGTAACAGAGGTCCTCTCCTGCCCGCACACACACGAGTACTCTCCAGCGTCTGCCACCTTCAGGCCACGGATGTGCAGCTCACACACGGCCCCCTCCTGCCTCAGGCTGTGTCTGTCCCCGTCTCTGAGGGTCTCAGACCCCTTCCTCCACTCCACAGGGGACGCCTTGCTCAGCTCACACCGCAGCGTGGCCGTGGACCCTTCTGTGGCCTCTTGGTTCCTCAGTCCCTTCATGAACTTGGCAGGCAGGGCTATAGAGAGTCAAACACCAACACCATCACTGAGAACATGGGAGAGACAGAACAACACAAGGATTCTAATCTCACTGGACCCTGGCCCCTCTCTAGGTGGACTGAGGCTGCCCTCTGCAGACTGCATGCCATGGCTGTGTTCCTCTGTGACTTCCTCTGGTTTCTTATTGGCGTGAATCTGACAGGGCTGGGGGGGACACCGAAGGCATCGGTAGGTCTGAGCAAGGTTGGGGTCAGACATGGATACTCAACCATGCAACAGGCTTGGGAGGAAATCCACACATGGACACGCCGACGTGTGAGTGGGCAGGCAACAGCCTGGAAAAGCCCATCCAGGCACAGCCCAGCAAAGACAGAGGAAAGTCAGATCCTCACCAAGGACTCCACAGGAAAGGGGCGTGGAAACAGCCCGGGGTAACAGCTTCCCCACATCTCCACGGCCTCTCCTGGCTTGGCTGCCTGGCACTGATCAAAGGCCCAGCTCAGCTGGACCGCTCAGTTCCCATCATGCTGTGGCCTCCCTCCCATGGCTTCCCAAGTCTAGATGTTCCATAACCTCGATGGATGGCTGGAGGAAGGAGATGCAGGTGGGCTGCCTCCTGCTGTCCCAGAAGCTCCTGCCAGCTCTGTTCTCCTTCACATGCTGCTGCGCCTGAGACGTGCGCCTGAGACAGACCAGATGGAGGCACACCCGGGGCAGGACAGGACAGGCTGCCATCACCCACCTGGAGCAAGTGGCCTTAGGACCCCAGGCTTGTGCCCTTCCCACAGGCAGAGCCCACTCCCAGCACGCTCCTTGGTTTCTAGGTGGAGCAGATGAAGAAATGTGCAGCTGGTCAGAGTGGTTAACACTCTTGAGCCCTGACCCTGGGCACCAAGGGTCCTGGGCACTGACCCTGGGCACCGAAGGCCCTGGGCACTGACCCTGGGCACCGAGGGTCCTGGGCAATGACCCTGGGCACTGAGGGTCCTGGGCACTAAGGGTCCTGGATGCTGGCCCTGGGCACTGAGGTCCCACATGCTGAGGCTCCTGTGCACTGAGGCTGGGAAGCCGCTCCTGCCCACCAGCCAGAGACTGGGACCCCAGGAGAGCCCAGGTCCCTCCTGCCAGAGGCCTTGAAGAACACAGCAACCTGGGCACCCTTGGGACCTCGTGGTGCAGCAGTAATTTTCAGATACAGAGGAGTCCCCCACCCAGCATCCTTGAGAGGAGAGCCCACGTGTGGCCTGGGCCGGGCACCAGGACTCCGCTTGGGACATCTCAGATCTGGAAGCAGCTGCATCAGGCACCCAGCATGGCCACTGGCAGCACCTGCTGGAATGGAGAGACAAGGCTGCTTCTTCTGTGGTCTCCTCCTTTCCAACTTGTGTTCCCATGCCATGACCTCCAAGCCTATAGCCCTCTGTGGTCTCCCCATGGGTCCAGTGGCATGAGGACCAGGAGCCTCCAGATTGTGGACACTGCACACCACCCATGTAGCTCAAGATGGCACAGCACCTGGCCTCTCCACACAGGAGCCGCCTGCCAGGGCCCAAGCAGACCAAAGGCCATGTCCACTCCGAGAACCATCCTCACTGCCCTGAAGATGCATCCTTGTTGTGGGGGTGGAGACCCCAGGTTCCTGGACAAGAGGACCCCTCATTGGTGTCCTCCCTCCTCTCCAGGATGCCTCAAGTCCTCCCTGATACCCGCCTGTATTGTACCTGCTGCCCCTGCAAGAGGCCACCCAAGCCACACAACAGTCCCTGAGCACTTGGAACTGAGATCGCTGGGCCCTCAGCTCCTCGGACACTCAAGGTGAGTCCTGCAAGGTCCTGTTCCTTCCCTGGACGAGACCTGGCTTGGTCGAGGCTGGGAGCTCCCCCGCTAAGTGGCAGTGAGGGCCTGGACTCAGGCACGCATCCTGGGCACCTCAGTTCCCCTGGTGAGCTCCGTGCTAGCCGTGGTCTGCCCCACCCACAGCTGCACCAAAAACCCCAGCACCCGCTTAGCCAGGCTGCAGGTCAGGAGCACGTCCACCTTAGTCCACCTCTGTCCCCACCTCTACGGATCTCAGCCCCTCCAACATGCCACAAGGGGTGGCCTCGCTGAGGCCATGGCCCCTTCTCTGACCTGCTCAGGCCTCAGACCCTGTGGTTGAGCAGATGGGCCAGGGCGGGACACGCACAGGGAAAGCATCCGACTGTGCTGCCAGTGGATGAGAAATGGGCCACAGATGCCACACAGGGACCTGGGAAGTGGCCGCCAGACGCTGGACCACCGAGAGCCAAGGACGTCAGCCCTTCCTTAGGACCCCTGATGGACATCGAGGACAGGAGCCCACACAAATGGGCCTTAACATCCCCTCATCTCCCATCTCTCCTCCACTTGCTACCCTCACTCCCCACCAGGTCTCACCTCCACACGATGTGCTCACCTCCAACACCCTCACTCCCAACACCCTCAGCTCCACCTTACATGCTTACCTCCACACCCTCACCCCCACAAGGCCTCACCTCCACACAACGTGCTCACCTCCACACCCTCATTCCCCACAAGGCCTCACCTCCACATGACGTGCTCACCTCCACACCCTCACCATATGACATGCTCACCTCCAACACCCTCAACTCCACACAACACCCTCAACTCCATACCCTCACTCCCCACAACACTCTCACCTCTACATCCTCACTCCCCACAAGGCCTCACCTCCACATGATGTGCTCACCTCCACACCCTCACCTCCACATGACATGCTCACCTCCCACACCCTCACTCCCCACAACACCCTCACCTCCACACGATGTGCTCACCTCCACACCCTCACCTCCACATGACGTGCTCACCTCCACCTCCTTTACCTCCATACAACACCCTCAACTCCAACACCCTCACCTCTAACACAACTCCCTCACCTCCAACACCCTCACCTCTAACACAACTCCCTCACCTTCAATACCCTTACCTCCAACTCCTTCACCTCCACACAACACCTTCACCTCTGCGCAACACCCTCACTCCCCACAAGGCCTCACCTCCACATGACATGCCCACTTCTCACATGATGTATTCACTTCTCACAAGGCCTCACCTCCACACGACGTGATCACCTCCACACCCTCACCTCCAACACCCTCACCTCCACACAACACCCTCACCTCCACGATATGCTCACCTCTCCACATGATGCATTCACTTCCCACAAGGCCTCACCTCCAATGCCCTCACCTCCTCACAACACCCTTACCTTCACACCCTCACCTCCACACCACACCCTCACCTCTCACATGATGCATTCACTTCCCACAAGGCCTCACCTCCACACAACACCCTCACCTCCACACCCTCACCTCCAACACCCTCACCTCCACATGATATGCTCACCTCTCCACATGATGCATTCACTTCCCACAAGGCCTCACATCCACACAATGCCCTCACATCCACACAACGCCCTCACTGCCCACAAGGCCCTCACCCCAGGTGACATTTTGACTTCTCACAACAACCTGACCTCCACACGACACCCTGATCTCCCACAAATCCCTTACTCCCACACAACACAAACCTCCACATGACGCCCTCACCTCCTGCAGTGACCTCACCTCCCTGCTTCCAGCGACGCCCACACAGGCTCCGCCTTTCCCCACAAAGTCTCTGCTCTGCAGCCTCTTCTCAGCCTCCTTCCCTCCCCCTCCCCCTGCTGTGCACCCCGAGGACCTGTAGCTGCAGTTTCTGTAGGGTTTTGTTTCCCCACACCCTGGACACCTGACTGCAACCCCACGGGGTTGGGAAGGGCCTGTGCTCTATGCTTCCCAGCTCCGAGACGGGTCTCTGCAGATGGCGTGAGACACGCACGCTGAAGGCACAGACATGAGAGCAGGAAGGGCCACAGCACAGAAAGGCTGGGCAGAGGCCACTGCAGAACGCACAGACACAGGCCACAGGGCATTACCTGTGACGGACAGCGTGGCCGAGGTCCTCTCCTGCCCGCACACACACACGTACTCCCCGGCGTCCTCCACGGCCAGGCCACGGATGTGCAGCTCACACACGGCCCCCTCCTGCCTCAGGCTGTGTCTGTCCCCGTCTCTGAGGGTCTCAGACCCCTTCCTCCACTCCACAGGGGACGCCTTGCTCAGCTCACACCGCAGCGTGGCCGTGGACCCTTCAGTGGCCTCCTTGTTCCTCAGTTTCTCTATGAACTGGGCAGGCAGGGCTGGGGAGGATCAGACGGACAGAGAATGTCAGATTCCCTGGAGCACTCTTAGGGACAGCATGTTACAAGACTAAGTACAAGATGTGGCATCCAACAGCCCCCCTCTCAGCACGGGGGGCTGGCTCCTGCCACTGGCACCTCCTGGCTCTTACAGCAGCCCAGGAAGTTGGAGGGGATTCCACAGAGGGAAGGGAGGAGAGAGGCACAGAGGCAGGGGAACATGGGAAGAAAAGATGTGGTTGCACCAAGCCAGCACCACAGAACACAGAGCTGCGTGGCCATAGGGCATTACCCTTGACAGTGAGCGTGGCCGAGGTCCTCTCCTGCCCGCACACACACGAGTACTCTCCAGCGTCTGCCACCTTCAGGCCACGGATGTGCAGCTCACACACGGCCCCCTCCTGCCTCAGGCTGTGTCTGTCCCCGTCTCTGAGGGTCTCAGACCCCTTCCTCCACTCCACAGGGGACGCCTTGCTCAGCTCACACCGCAGCGTGGCCGTGGCCCCTTCTGTGGCCTCCTTGTTCCTCAGCTTCCCTACGAACTGGGCAGGCAGAGCTGTGGCCGGGTGAGACAGACAGAGAGCACGGCTTTCACTCTCCACCTCTGCCAGGCAGGACCCCAAGGGGCCATGGGGGCAGGGCCGCGAGGGCGGCTTACCCTTCACGGTGAGGGTGGCTGAGGTCATCTGGTCTCCGAAGGAGCAGGAGAACTGCCCACTGTCCTGGGGCTGCAGGTCACGAACCACCAGCTCCAGCACAGCGCCCTCTTGGCGCAGGCCATACTTGCTGCTGGGCCTCAGGACCTGGTCTCCCCGGCGCCACTCCACAGGTGTGGCCACAGCTGACAGCACACAGCGCAGCGTGGCGGCGCCACCCTCAGCCACCTCCAGGTCCCTCAGCGCCTCCTGGAACCGCACTGGCCGAGCTGCAGATAGGCACAGGGCTGTACCTGAGGCCCCTTCTACGCCAGGGGCGGCGGCGGGGGCTGTGAGACCCAGGGAAGGGCAGGGGAGAGGCCTGCGGGGCGACAGCAAGGCGAGCCCAGCACCAGAGAAGGTCTGTGCTCGGCCAGGGACCCGGGGAGAGAGGATCAGGGTGCAGGAGGGCGCGGAGCAGGCCCTGTGTGTGTCTGCCTGCTGCCCTGGGAGAGGGGTTGGGCAAAGTCCCACTTCACAACTGAGGAAAAAGGCAAGAGACTGCCGGCCACACATGGGGCCATGAGCTGAAGTCAGGGTTGGGGAGCCCCAGTGCAGGTAGAGTGCAGGTGCCCACGCTCCTGGGGGCAGCCCTCTGTTCCCGCCCACACCTGCCTGGGCGAGGACGGCCGCAGACGCCCAGTGCTCACCGTGGACCCTGACGATGGAGCTGCTGGAGGCGCCCCCGGCTTCACACTTGTAACGGCCACCGTCCTGCAGGGCAGCGCCCACGATGGTCAGCTGGGCCCGGCGGCCCTCGTAGCTCAGCTGGCACCGAGCAGATGGCCGCAGGGTCTTCCCATCCTTGGTCCAGCGCACGGGGCTGACAGGTGCCCTGGTCTCACAGAGGAGGGTCAGGTCCTCACCCTCAGTGACTGTGGTATCCGTGAGCTCCTGGGAGAAGACACTCGGCTTCTCTGGGGGGCAAAGGGAGAAGCAGGGGGGCTGCTGCTCATGAGCCCCTGGCCCAGGCCAGTGTTTGCCCACTGCCCACGCATTCTGTATGCCCACGAGAGAGGGGTTCACGCTGAAAGAGCCTCATCCAGCCTCCAAGTTCACCTCCCTGGGCCTGGAACCCCCAGTGCACAGGCAGGCAGTCACGCCTTCTCCATGCGCCCTGAACTCCTCGCTGCTGTCTGGGCTGCCAGGGGGCCTCCCTGAGCCACACACACCACCTGGCACTCCCACCAGACCCACCAGTGACCCGCAGGGCAGCCGAGGTCCTCTGGTCACCCGCCTCGAAGTAGACAGTGCCCGAGTCCTTGAGTGCCAGCTGCCGCATGGTGAGCACGTGGTAGCCCCCGGGCTGGGCCTCCATCTCGTTGAGCTCGTTGGCCTGCAGGGGCGTCTTGTCCAGGAACCAGTGTACCGGCTCGTAGTCGGCAGGGGAGATGCGGCAGCAGAAGGTGGCTGAGGAGCCCTCCTGCACCTCGGCGTCCTCCAGGCCCTCCGTAATGAGCACCCTGCGGGCTGCAGGGCAGACAGCGCATCAGGGCCACGGCTGCCCGGCTTGGGACGGCTCAGCCTGGCAGCAAGCGGCGGCGAGGGCAACTGGGGCGAGCAAGCAGGTGGGAGCTCACTACCTCTGTCTCAGTCTCTGTGTCTTTGTCTCTGTCTCTCTGTGTCTGTCTCTGTCTCTGTCTCTCTGTGTCTGTGTCTCTGTCTTTCTATGTATCTGTCTATGTCTCTGTGTCTGTCTCTCTCTTTGTCTGTTTTTGTGCCTGACTCTTGGTCTCTCTGTCTCTGTATCTGTCTCTCTCATCCTTTCTCTGGCTCTTTTTCTGTCCCCGTCTCTAAGTCTCTATCTATGCTTCTCTCTCATTATGCCTCTGTCTGTCTCTCTCTGCCTCTCAAGTATTTTCTAAAAAAGCTGGTGCTGTGGCATAGCAGGTAAAGCTGCCTCCTGCGGTGCTGGCATCCCATGTAGGTGCCAGTTTGAGTCCCAGCTGCTCCTCTTCTGATCCAGCTCCCTGCTGATGCACCTGGGAAAATGCTTGGGCCCCTGCAACCTCATGGGAGACCTGGATGACGCTCATGGCTCCTGGCTTTGGCCTGGCCCAGTCCTAGCCTAGCACCCATTTGGGGAGTGAACCAGTGGATGAAAGACCTCTAAGTTTCAAATAAATGAATAAATCTTTAAAGAGAGAGGAAGAAAACAGCAGGTGGGCCAGCGCTAAATGGTCCTAGGTCAGATCCTGAGCCACTTCCTGTTTCCACCTCTGCAACCCTTCTGTGATGCTCCATATGCAAATCCGCAGCCCACAGGCCACCTGGGTGCAGTGTGACAGCTGATGCCCTCTGCTGTCCCCTCCTACTGGACTGTGCTTCCCAACACGCCGTGCCAGCCACCAATACCGCGTGTGACGCTCACTCGCGTACCAACAGAAGCCTGGAGAATAGTCACGGCCACCCCTCCTGGCCCCTGCCAGGCCCCCCCAGCTCCCGGGGGCACCACCTCCCCCTCGGCCTCAGCAGCCCCAGACAGGAGCGATTCCTTCAGTTCCTCCAGGGAGACTTGACAAGAGGGGCTGGAGGTTCCCCACGCAAGGAAGGCACCCGCAGACACAGCAGACGCCACAAAGGTGACAGAGCAGCCACCACTCGAGACCCAAATCAGGCGCTGGGGGTGGGGGTGGGGGGAGTCGTGAATTCCCGAAGGCAGATGTGTCTGCCGTGAGTCAGGGACAGTAAAAGACTAGGAAGAACCTAGGAGCAAGCTGAATTCAGACCCTGTGCTCCCGTGGCCGGTGGGTCTAAAGCCCAGGGCCAGAGGACCGCAGCCACCATGCCGGAGTGGGTTCCAGCGAGCACAAGACTGGTGTGGCCTGGCGACCAGCCGGCGGACATCTGTGTGCTCTGAGTTTGCAAGGTCACCTCCCGTCACGCTGACTCAGCCCTGTCCGATTCACCGAGTGCCAGTTTCACAGGCTGATACCTTCACGATGCTACAAACACTTCCCTGGGCTCGCTGAGCCAGGAGGGAAAACTAGAGTGAGGCTTCCTGTCCACCCAGGCCCCTCGCGTCCACAAGGGATGGGGCCAGGACCCCTGGAGATGCCGAACCCCATGGCGCTCCTGGCTGCCACAGGAAAGGAGCTGCATTGCACAGAATCTGTGGACACGCCTCCACGCATGCACACACCCCCACACACGCACACGCACCTACACGCATGTAAGTCTCCTGCAGCTACTCCTGACAACACAGAAGCTGTGTCAGTAGCTGTCACACTGTCTGCTGGTGCTCAGCTCCATAACTTTTTCAGAACTCTGCAGTTACGGCTGTGGAGCCCGAGGAGGCACTGACAACAGAGGAGCCTCCGAGAAGTTAATGGGACATTCGTGCCATGGAAAATGCACACAACAAAAGACCCACAGCTGGGTTTTTACATTTTTTGCACGAAATCCATTTTCCTATGAAGTCTCTGAAGTCCCCCCAACCTACTTCTGCTGACCGCCGAGCCCTCTGAGCTGTCAGCTGCTACTCCCTGGACCAGACCCCAGGAGAGACCTCCAGCACGCTCGGCCCGGGACTGCTACAGGACTCCAGAGTGGGCAAAGCCCCAGGAGCTGCAGGAGCACCCTGTGGTGCTGGCTCTGTGCCGCTCATCTGCAGAGCAGCTGGAACCACGGCCCTCAGCCTTCGTCCTGGGTGCAAATTGCCACCCAACAGTGACGACGAAAAGCCCTGCACGTCATCATCATCATCGCCCAAACGTGGGTTCTCCCCGGGAGCACCCGAGGTCTCCTGGCCACCAGCACATCGGGGTCAGGGAGCCCCCATCATGTGTGCACACAGAGATTACGCCAGTCTGGCGCAAGCCTGCACGGCAGGGAAATGCATGCCTGGACCAACCAGGGCCGTCAGCCAGTTCCCAGAAGGCAGCTGGGGAGAGCTGGGCTCGCCCGAGCCTCCAGGGGCACCTCTGAGGGAGCCCACGCCTGCGCCTCACCTTGCACCAGCAGCCGTGCCTGGGTCTGGGCCTGGCCGATGTCGCAGACGTAGGTGTCACTGTCTGCCCTCTCCAGGGTGCTGATGGTGAGCCTCAGGGTGAGGCCCTCCTGGCTGGGCGCGTGCTTCCCTGAGGCCCGTAGCTCCATGAGGCCCTTGCGCCAGGTCACCTGGGCGGCCGGGCTTTCTGTCCTGCAGGTGAACACGGCCGTGCCCTGCTCCTCCACCTGCAGGTCAGCCAGCTCCTCGGTGAACCGGTTTGCCTTCTCTGGGGCAGCGAGGTGGAGACCGGATGTGAGCTCGAGCCCCATGCCGGCCCTCCCCCGCCCGCCTGCAACACGGGGCCTCGGCACTGACCTTCCACGCGCAGGCTGGCAGTGCTCTTGGCAGCTTCCGTCTCACAGGTGTACACACCGGAATCCTTGACCTGGGCCCCCCGGATGACCAGCATGGCCCTGGTACCCTCATTGAGGACGTCATATTTCTGGCTCTTGCGAATGGCCTTCCCGTCCTTCAGCCAGCGCACTGAGCTGCCGGCGCGGGCAAGCTCGCAGCTCAGCACCACGTCCTCCCCCAGCACTGCCCGCTGGTCCTCCAGGGGCTTGGTGATAGCCACCGGCCGCTCTGAAGGGAGCAGAGACGACTACCTGTAGGCCTTGCCACAGCCCCAGCCCCAGCCATGGCCCCACCACCACCCAGCCAGGGCCAGGGCAAGGAGAGGTACTTGGCAGTGTTTGTCCTTGAGAGACTGGGACCACAGGCCCTACCACCCCAGGCTCCGGGATCTCAGGGCCCCAAGACACCAGATGCCTGCTCTCACAAAGGCACCAGTGGATGGCGGGGGTTAGGGGTGGAGGGCTAAGACCAAGAAGTCTCAGGCTCTCTGCTTCTTCAGAGTCGGTTCAACTCCAAGTGAGGCTGTGGCTGGTGCCTCAGCGACAGCGACATCACAGCTGAGTGCAGCCAGACTGGCTGGGCAGGTGGGAGCTAGCACATGGAGCAGCTGCACAGAGGTCTGAAGCGGCTCATCCCCCAGGTGCCAGGACGGCCCGGCAGGCAGTTCCAGCCTCCACTGCTTGCAGAAGGGGAGCCGACGAGGGGTCCCAGCCCGTGGCAGCAAGTCCCTTGATGCTTATGGTACCCACCTCTGATGATGAGCGAGGCCTTGGAGGTGAGGCCCCGCACCGAGAAGACCACCTCCCCGGCATCACTGGGCTTGGCCTCCTGGACCACCAAGGTGTATCTGCGGCCCTGGCGCGTGGCCTGGAAGCGGCCGGAGGTGCCCACCGTCTTCCCGCCAACTGTCCACACAGCTGAGTCCTCGGCGCTCTCATGGGACAGGACACACTCGAAGCTGCAGCTGTCTCCAGCCAGCACCTCCACGGATTTCAGCCTCTTGGTGATGCCCACAAGCAGATCTGTGAGCCATGGGGGACACATGGGTTACATTGGCCGCGCGACTGCCCCACAGCACCTACACCAGCAGCAGCCCTGTCCAGGGGCCAGGGTGGGAAAGACCATCCACCCCAGCCCCAGCCCGATGGCAGCTCCACACTGCCACATGCACTGTCGGCCTGGAGTCTGGATGACCAACAGCTGTGAGCTCAATCAGGGTGGCTGAGAACTCAAGGACCGCCTACCATGGCCACTGGCTCACAACATAGGATGGACAGGGCAGACAGGAGCCTGGATGGAGGAGACCGTGTCGAGGGTGAGTCCAGCTCTGACCCACTGTGCTGGCCCCCTCACAGGGTGGCGGGGCCGTGTGCCAAACATGCTCTGGGGACCGACAGCAGGGCCACCAATGGTGGAGCCAGCACAGCAGGTGCACAGGGGAGGCCAGGTGGCCGCCCAGCAGGTGAGGGAGCCTTGGTTCCAAGGCATGTTCCAGGGGGTGGGGCTGGGTATGACAGCCAGGTGACCCTGCGGGGGCCTTCGTGACGTCCCCAACCCCTTCACCACCAGGCTCTGCACCCCGCCCCCTTGCCTCTGACATCCTGAGGCATAGACCACCGTCTCCAGCCCACAGGGACCACCGGCACCAGCCACAGTGGCTGCAGCCTTGGTTCCTGCCTGCACCCGGGCCCCACAGGGTTGCTGCAGGAGGCTCCCCGACCCATCCCCCCAGTCTCAGGCAGTGGAGTGGGCTGCCTAGGACAGAAGAGGAAGGCCACGCCCCGGGCACCTACCGTGCACACTGACCCGGGCCCGGGTCTCCTCGGTGCCCACCCGGCAGGTGTACAGGCCAGCATCCTCACGGCTCAGGTCTCGCACCACGAGCCCACGCATGCACGCTGTGTGCAGGAAGTCACACTTATCACCGGGCACCAGCTCCATGCCATCTTTGCACCACACCACGCTGGCCTCTGGGCTGGAGACCTCACACTTCAGGGTCAGCGTGCCACGCTCCTCCACCGACACGTCGTCCAGCGCCTTCAGGAACACCACTGGCTTCCCTGGGGGCACAGCCGGGGCCAGTGAGGAGCCTGCACATCACTGGATGGGAGGGGCCCACAGACCCTGGGATGGCTTACCTTTGACCTCCAGGCGGGCAGAGGCCGACACCTTGGGGGAGGCGGCGCGCACGGTGCCGGCATCGGCTGGCTGCACGGTCTTCATCACCAGCGTATGCCGCCGGCCCTCGTGGCTGATCTCATGGAAGCTGTCACTGTACAGGGGCGTCCCGTTGAGCGACCACTCGACCTCCTCGTCCTCATGCGACAGCTCCAGCGAGAAGCAGGCCCGGCCCCCTTCGGTAGCCACGGCATCCTGCAGTGGCTGCGTCACAGTCACCTCCCGCACTGCGAGGGGCACAATAGGGCCTCAGCACCGTTGCCCCCGAGACCCTCCCGGGGGCCCTGCCTCCTCCTCCCTACCTTCCACAGTGACCACAGCGTCGCTCTGGGCACTGCCCGCCTGGCACCGGTAGACGCCGGCGTCAGCAGGTGTAAGCCGCAGGACGCGCAGCTCTGCCATCTGGCCCTCCAGCCTCATCTTGAACTTGTGGGACGGAGCCAGGGGCGTGTCCTCCTTGTACCACTGCACGGCCTTGGGGGGCGGCCTGAAGTCACAGGACAGCACCACCGACTGCCCCTCACGGCCCGCCTTGGGCTCCAGCGGCCGCACGAGCACCACAGGGACGTCTGCAGAATGGAGGGACAAGGCTGCAGCCACAGGAAGCCCCACCCCCACCCCATCCACCTGCAGCAGCCTTGTACTCACCCGAGACCACGAGGTGGGCGGAGGAGCGGGCCTTGCCGATGGTGAAGTGCACAGGCCCCGTCATGGTGGAGTAGGTGCGGTGCAGAGTCAGCCGGTGCACAGTGCCCTCCTGCTCCAGCCCCACGTCCGCCCCAGCCTGCAGCACTGTCTTGCCCAGCAGCCACTTGGGTGGTCGCACCGAGGGGATAGAGGTCTCGCACTCAAACCAGGCTGGGGCGGGCTCCATCACCGTGACGTCCTGCAGTTCCCGCACGATGCTGATGGATTGCTCTGCAGAGGAGGGGCGGTCATGGGGGTCCCCTCCTTGGGCTCCAGGCCCCTGTCTGCAAACAAACCCTCTCCCAGCCACTCCTGAGCTAACACCTGCCCCTGGCCAGCCCGTCACGCACAGCTGCCCCCAAGAGTGCCAGGGAGCTTGCCGGAGACCCCTCCCGTGCACACCCCACACCTTCCACAAAGAACTGGGCGCTGGTCTGCACGTCGCCAGCGTCGCAGGTGTAGGTGTCCTCGTCCTCGGGCTGCACGTCCCGGATGACCAGCTTGCGGTAGACCCCGTCGCTGACCATGTCGTACTTCGCCCCGGGATGCAGCTCCACACTGCCCTTGAACCACCGCACCTGTGCACTGGCCCGGGACAGCTGGCACTCGAGCACACCGCGGTGCCTCTCCATGGCAATCTTGTCCCGCAGAGGGCGCACCAGGGTCACCGGCAGCTCTGCAGGTGGCACGGTGGGGTCAGGGCCCAGGGCTGGGGGCCCCAGCCAGCCATACGGGACAGCAGCTGGTTAGATCAGTGTCCCCCACAGCTGTCTTCAGCAATGACCAACAAGGATGGCTTGCTTAGCCGCTGCGCTGGCCTCCAACCAGCTGTCCCCTCTCCCACACAGCCCTCCCCCACCCAACGCCGCCACACACATCTGTCCACAGACCCCTCGCCGACCGGCCAGGGCAGAGCACCCCAGCAGCTGGCCACACACTCCTCGTCTCCAGGAGAGAGGACTCTGCCATCTGCTCCTAACGAGGGGGCACACCGGGGACCACAGCCCAGCTTCCCACAGGGAGGAGACAGGCTCCCTCCAGAAACCACCCCCCCACGACCCCGGCACCGCCAGAAACACCCCATGACCCCGGCACCACCAGAAACACCCCCATGACCCTGGCACCGCCAGAAACACCCCTATGACCCCAGCACCACCAGAAACCCCCCATGACCCCGGCACGGCCAGAACCCCCCCCATTACCACGGCACCACCAGAAACCCCCCATGACCCCGGCACGGCCAGAACCCCCCCCCATTACCATGGCACCGCCAGAAACGCCCCCATGACCCCGGCACTGCCAGAAACCCCCCCCCATGACCCTGGCACCGCCAGAAACCCCCCACGACCCCGGCACCGCCAGGCCCCGTACCTTTCACTCGGAGCTGGGCTCGAGACTCGGCTCCTTCTGCCACAAACTTGATTTCCCCTGCGTCACCCACCAGCACTTTCCGGTAAATGAGGGTATGTGTCCTCCCTGGGGACACAGTGTAAAGCTAAGTGTCTACCAGGGGAGGGGCAGCCCCCACCCCTCACCCCGCCCCTCGCCCCGCCGCCCTTACCTTCTTGGCGGATGCGCAGGTTGTCACTGGGCCGCAGCTTAGTGCCCTCCCGGAACCACTGGCCGGCCACCTCGTCGTGGGAGACCTCGCAGGAGAAGGTGGCACCCTCTTTCTCCATGACCTCCACGTCCTCCAGGGGCCGCAGGAGCTGGATGTCGCGGCCTGGGGTGGAGACAGGGGGCCTGCTACGCCTGGCCTGTCTGCAGAGCGCTGTGAAGCCTGAGCCAGGGCGGCCAGGATCCGGCTGGGGGCACTGGGGTGATGAGGCCCTCAAGCCCCCCGCTACCCAGCCACCTGCCCTGCTCTCACCTTGCACCGTCAGGGAGGCGGAGGTCTGAGCATCTCGAGCATCACACACGTACATGCCCTGGTCCCCGGGCTCAACGCGGAAGAGGGTGAGGCTCCTGCAGGCGCCCTGGGCTGTGATGCCCACAGTCCTGCCCGCCCGCACCTCCACGCCATCCTGGAGGTCACAAGGCCCGGTCAGGTCCCAGCGGGGCCAGCCGGGTGAGAGGCAGGGGACAGAGGGGACCGTGAGGGCAGAGGCACCTTCAGCCAGCGCACGGCGACGTTGGGTCGCGACAGCTCACACTCCAGGGTGACCTTGCCCTTCTCTGTGGCCACGACGTCCTGCAGCGGGCGGCGGAAGTGCACCGGCAGCTCTGGGGAGATGGGCAAGGACGTGTGGGGAGAAGCAGGGCTCAGGGCGCCTTCCAGGCGGGGACAAGGGAGAGGCACAGCCAGCTCTGGGAAGGAGCCCCCCGCAGGCTCCACCGCCCCCACCACCCCCCTGGGCCACTGGGGGACAGGACAGGCACTGCAGCCCTCAGCAACGCACCAGTGACGACGAGCTGAGCCGAGGTGTGCACGCCCTCTGCCCTGAAGGCCACCAGGCCACTGTCCTGCGGCCGCAGCTCCGACAACGTGAGGGTGTGAGTGGGGCCATGCACGGTCAGGTGGCAGGTGGGTCCCGGCTGCAGGCGCAGGCCATCCCTGGTCCAGCTGCCCTCCACATTGGCGTGTGAGAGCTCCACCTGCATGGTGGCCGTGCCCTGCTCCCGCACCTCCACCGCCTGCAGGCCACGCACCAGCCGCACCTGACGCACTGCACACACGTGATGGGGGAGGGGTGAGCCTGCAGAGCCCCACCCCCTGCAGATAGCACACACACACACAGTGGGGGAGGGTGAGCCTGCAGACCTCCGCCATCTGCACACAGTGAGGGAGGGGTGAGCCTGCAGAGCCCCGCCCCCTGCACACAGTGAGGGAGGGGTGAGCCTGCAGAGCCCCGCCCCCTGCACACAGTGAGGGAGGGGTGAGCCTACAGAGCCCCGCCCCACAGGCCCTCCCTGCATGTGCACCACCCTAACCCCTCCTCAGCCCCCTCCCTGCTAACTCTCCAGGGAGCCCTTCCCCCAATCCCGAGGCCAGGACCCCTGCCCAGACTCACTCTCCACGCTGAGCTTGGCCTGCGTTTTGTCATCAGGTGTCTCGCAGCCAAAGAAGCCGCGGTCTTCAAACCCCACGCTGTGCAGGACCAGGCGGTGGCGCACTCCATCGGCGTGGATCTCCACGTTCTCACCAGGCACCAGGGCCACCGCGTTCCGCGTCCACTTCACCTCCGGCCACGGTCGCGTCAGCTCCACCTCCAGCGTCACCGAGGTCCGCTCCTCCACCGTCTGAGGCTCCAGCTTCTTCCTGAACAGCACTGGGGCCTCTGGGGCAAGGGGAGAGGCAGGATCACCCACGGGACTCCAGCCCAAACCCACGGCACCAGCTCCTGCACCCGCACAAGCTCCCAGCCACAGGCACTGGCTGTGGAATGAAATCTAGGCTCTGGCATTTCTGCCTCTCTGGGTGGCTCTTCACCATGGCCACCTGCTGTCCACTACAGAGGAGCCCAGCCCCTCCAGCCCACCAAGGACCATGAGGTCATCTACGCCAGCAGGACACGGGCAGGCACTGGCAAGGACTACCCCGGACTCGGCCAAACCAGGGTGTGCCCCAAGGGCCGGGGCCTCTTGCTCACCGCGAACCCGCAGGGTGGCCGAGGTGGACGCGCCCTCCGCCTTGGCAGAGATCTGGCCCGCATCGTCCAGGGCCAGGCAGGAGATGGTCAGGCTGTGGCCAGCGCCACTCCGGGAAATGAGCACCTTCTCGCCCGGCTGCAGCTCGGCACCGTCACGGTACCAGGTGACTGCCGCATCCTCCGGGGACACCACACACTGGAAGGTGGCCTCGCGGCCCTCCTCGGCAACCACAGCGCTCAGCCCGGACGTGAACTTGACCACACGGGGCACTGTGGGTAGGCGGGCAGGTAGGCTTGAGTAGAGCGGGAAGGGGCCCAGGACAGGCAGTGCCCGCCCTGCCCTGCGCCTCTGTGCCTACCGTGAACTGACAGGTGTGTGCTGGTGCGGTCGTCACGGGTCTCACACACATACTCGCCTGCGTCCTCAGCACGCAACCCCAAGACAGTGAGCATACGCAGAGGGCCCGTGGCCTCCATCTGGAAGCGCCGGCCAGGCCGCAGTTGTATGTCCCCGCAGCGCCATGCCACTGGGGCCTGGGGCACACTCAGCTCACAGGCCAGCGTCACAGAGCCGCCCAGCTCCCCACTCACAGGCTCCAGCGGCCGGAGAAACATGGCGGCCACCTCTGTGGGCAGGGCAGGCTTCAGTGGGCTGCGGCCCCATACCCACCACCGCCCCCCGTCCCCACACCTGTGCTCACCTTGCACCTGCACGGCGAAGTCCTCCCCCCTGTCACCTGCGCGGCAGCTGTAGACGGCACTGTCCAGCACCTGGGCACCACGCACCGTCAGGGTGTGGGTGTCCCCCTGGCTGGCTGTCACATGCCGCTGGCTGCGGCGAATCTCCACACCGTCCTTGAGCCAGCTCACGGTAGCCGCGGACGGCGTGGCCAGCGTGGCCACTAAGACGATGTCCTCATGCTCTTTGACCACCACAGGCTCCCTGCGGCCCCGGCTCCCAGCGGCTCCGGGCTCCGGCTCTGGGGGAGGAGAGCAGCTGACAGCAGGGCCCTGAGTATGCTGGGCGAGGCTGGGGCTCTGGGGCAGGTGAGTTCGTGGGAGCAGGGATCCAGGTGTGCTGGGCGGGGCTACCTACAGGCAGAAGGCCCACCTATGCCCACACTGGGCCACGGCACTCAGCCCCCAAGAACCCGCCTTGGACTGCAGGCCTGAGGGCCCCAGCTGTGGTCCCACCAGGAGTGGACAGCCCTGCCCCAGGGATGCATGGCCAGCACTGGACACAGAGGAAGAGCAGCAGCAGACACTGAGGGGGCTGGGTGCAGGCTGTGGGAGGTCAGGGTCAGACCCAGGCGGTGGGCACAGGGGCTGCTGGGAGACAGTGCGTCAGGCTTCCCAAGGGTCTGCTGGGGGACCATCGTGCCAGCCCTGCAGGTGTGTGAGTAGAGAGGACACTGAACAGGGCAGCCCAGGAGGAGGAGCTGAGGGCAGGGGCACACGAGCCTGGCAGGACACGGCCCAGTGGAATTCTGAGCAGGGGCTGTCCCACAGCCCACCTCAGAACAGTAGGTTGTCGGGACTCGATGGCCGGAGGAAGGGATCCCAGGCCCACACAGGCCAAGTTCCCTCTCCGGCTGCTGCTACAGGGAGGAGGGCTGGGGGACAGCTGCAATGTTCACTGGCACCAGCCCGGCATGGCCTGTCCCACAGGCCCAGGCCACAGAGACGCCCCCGCCGGAGGGACCCTCTGCTGAGGATTCTCCCTGCAGGTACCAGAACGAGACAGCAGCAGTGGCCACATGAGCTGCAGACTCTGGGGCCAGCCAGGCCAGGAGCCCAGGGCACGGGGAGCCTTGCAGGGAGCTCGCGTCCAGTGAGAGGACTAGGCACTGACCCCCGACTGCCCAACCAGGGCAAATACCTGCAACATTCAGGCGGAAGGAGACCCGCTGGCCCCCGGCCTCGCAGCTGTACTCCCCGGCGTCCGCCTGGCCCGCCTGCTGCACCACCAGCCGCCGTGTGCAGCCCGCGGCCTCCACGCGCACCTTCGAGCTCGAGCTCAGCTTCTTCCCGTCCTTGTACCACGTCACCTGCGTCTGGGCCTGGGCCACCTCACAGCTCAGCGTGGCGCTGGCCCCCGCCTCGGCCTGGACCTGGCTGAGCGCCGGCTGCTCCTTGGCAAACACCACCTTGGGCTCTGGGGACAGACGGGGAGGACACACGGGGTCAGACACTGTGCAGGTCAGGAAGGCAGCACTACACAAATGGGGCCCGGAGTGAGGCTGGGGCTCAGGCCCTCCCAGGCCCTGCCTGTGCCGTGTGGCCTGCAGCAGCCCTGGGGCTCTGAGCGTGAGCACCACACCTGTGGACACCCCACCGCTGAACATGGCTGCTCCAGGCTGGGGCAGACGGTGTCCTTGTGTACCTGCGCCAGGGAGGGCTGAGGTTGGGAGCAGGTGCAGCTGCCCTCACTGGCAATGCCAGACTCTCACTTGGAACGGGCAGCTGCTGCAACGAGTGGGGAAGCTTGAACTTGCCGTGGCCTCTGGGCGCCCATCCTGATCCACACGCTGGAGTCCCTCCTGCTGACTGTGGTCGGCAACTTGCTCCTGTGTGGTTTCACTCCCCAGGTTCCCCTTCCACACTCCGGTTTGACAAGGCAGGTACCCGCTTGACTTCCCCACATGGTTTGTCTTACCACCCCTTCTCTCAATGCCCTTCCTCCCCAGCTAACCTGGCACCAGGGAAAACAAGGGGCAAGAGACCTTGCCTGTTCAGAGAGCTGCCTCTGAGCTGGCTGTTGCCTGCTTCGGAAAATATCTCGAGCCCTCCCTAGCCCTCCCTACCTGCCTGTGGGGTGCCAGGAGCACCTCCCTTGCAGCTCAGCCCCTCCTGTGGCTGCAACAGTGTTTCCCATCTCTCCTGCAAAGCCTGCAGCCAGCCGTCACCATCACCAGCTCTCCTGAGCTTCCCTAAGCCGTGTGTTAGTCTTCTGCCACCTGCCGTTGCCAGTGGGTGAAGAAGAGTTTCTCCTGGTTTCTCTGGGGTAACCCTCAGCGGATCTCACGTGAGCGTCCGTCAAGCTGTCTGTGATTCCAGCCTGGGTTTTTCGTGTTTTGCATCTCATGTGTTTCCCTGCTCCTCCAACACTGGGCAGTGCTGGCTGTTTGTGGTCGCAGCAGAGTTCCTCCAAGGGGCCCCTGCCCTTGCGACGTGAGCCAATTGTCCTACACCACCATTTGGTGAATCAAGGGGTCCGCCAAGCCGCTGGTCCAGCAGGCACGCCTGGAGTTGGGGTGCCGCCCTTGGGGACATACTGTTCTCTCCCTCAGTCTTCTCATCAAGCCTCCTGCACATGCCACTCAGCCCGTGTTAAATCCACCTGGCACTGCAGTGTCATCCCCACCTGGTGAGGCGCTGAACTCTGGCTCCGGACACGTGTCTCTCAACGTTGTTAAGAGGCTACTGCCCAGTTCAAACCTGCCTGTTCAGCTTTTGATCTTGGTGCACATTAGCTACACACAGCAGGCAGAGGAACAAGCCGCCTCTCCAAGGTGCTGTGAGCGGCACAGTTTATGAGCAGAGCCCGGGGCTGTGAGATCTGCCACATCTTCAATAGGCTCTAGGAGAGCAGGGGCGCCCACCCCGTCGTGTGCGAGTTCTGATACTGCTTTCCAGGGATGCAGCAATGCCAAGCGTACGTGCATGAAAATTGACCTGTTCTCAGCCAGTAACACCTTGGATGCAGCCACACCAGTGTGCCTACTCCGTGCACCGCCACAGCCACAGCTCCCCGGCAGCGCCAACACACAGGCCAACCTGAGCCACAACCCCTCTGAGACGGACACAAACACTGGCACAGAGCAACGCTGGCTCAGCGCTCTCCCGCTCGACCACCCACACATAAGTCACAAGGGTGAAGGAACGCCCACCTGCCAGCCGCTGCCCCTGTACCGAGTGTGCTGGTGCAGCCTGATCTGCCGCGCCTTTCCATTTTCAACACATCCAATCAAACCGCAGGGGAAACTGAGATGCTGTCACAACTCAACATTAAGTGGCAACGCACCCAAGAGCAGGGAGTCCAGGCCCGCACCTGCGAGCCCAGCACCACCCTCAGGTGCTATGACAAGCAGTACAACCAGAGGCTCCAGTACACCTGCTCGTCCCCGTTCAGTCCCAGGAGGCCCTCAAGCATGACAGCAGGACAAAGACCGCTCATCCTGGGCCCATGGATTCGTACTTCCCTGAGGGGAGCCACAGATGTGCCATAGGGCCACACGTGAGCTGCCGATCTCCCACGCGAGCCGCAGAGCCAAGTCACAAAGGCAGAGAATGGGAGAATAGAGCTGTGACAGGGACAGAGCCCCGTGCCTCCTGAACACACAGGGCTCAGACGCTGCCCAGTAAGCACCGGAGCCTGGGCAGACCTAGGGGACAGGAGCCCTGGGGGAAGTCTAACAGAGTGCACCACTGACCACCAGGGCCAACAGCCTGGAATACTCAACAAATACATTGACTTAGTGTCCCCAACGACGAACCTGCGACGTCCAGGCGGAAGGAGACCCGCTGGCCCCTGGCCTCGCAGCTGTACTCCCCGGCGTCCGCCTGGCCCGCCTGCTGCACCACCAGCCGCCGTGTGCAGCCCGCGGCCTCCACGCGCACCTTCGAGCTCGAGCTCAGCTTCTTCCCGTCCTTGTACCACGTCACCTGCGTCTGGGCCTGGGCCACCTCGCAGCTCAGCGTGGCGCTGGCCCCCGCCTCGGCCTGGACCTGGCTGAGCGCCGGCTGCCCCTTGGCAAACACCACCTTGGGCTCTGAAAGAGGCAGCAGCACATGGTCAGAGCCCACACCTGGCCTGCACATCTCTAGGGCCTGGTGGTTACTCCAACCCCAGCAACGGCCAAGGCAGTGATGGGGATGCTACGGCAGTGATGGGGACACTTAGGGCCCCAGGAAAGGAAAGGAAAACACACAGGATGTGGCTCTCTAGACACCCTGCGGCAAGGGGAGCCTCGGGACAGGGCAGACACGCTCAATGGAATACAACGTCGTCCATCTGCTTTGTGTGCCAGACAACTCCAATACCTGCTTCCTGACTGGTTCGTGGAGCATGCCTCATTAGCAGACACTTATCAGTTCCCTGGCTGCTCATTAGCCCTGCCTCTGACTGGCTATTATTCTGGCCTCCTGATTGGTTGCTATTCTGCCCCTCTCCCGATTGGCTAACTCGGTGCTCCCTTTTCAGAAAGAGGCCAATCAGAGACGGCCACTTTGTGTCTAAAAGGGCCAGAACTTGCAAGCTTCTCCAGCAACTCCCCCTCTGGAGTCCCCTCCTGACGGCTGGGGCAGGAGCTTCCCTGCTTTCAGTACGTAGCACTCTGCGCACTGTCCAGTCCGCGTGGAAAAGCTTCAACGTGAGACATGACAGACATCTCCCTCACTGTCCTGCAACAGCAGGACTGCCCGTGACTAAGGAGCACTGCCCGAGAGGCACGGAGCCCCACCCCAGGCTCAACACAGCTGTGTGGGCTGCAGTGGTGGATGCGGAGGCTGAGATGCAGCCACGCTCCAAGCTCCAAGCCCCCAGGTCAACTTTGAGGTTCGCTGCCACAGATGCTGCCCCAGCCCACAAGACCACAGCAACCAGGTCCAGCGCTCTGGGGACGGGACCCTTCCCTGCCTCAGTCCTCCCGGGGCTCCCACGACTCGTCTGCCCTCAGCCTCCCACCATGCAGGGGCCACAGACACCGGCCTCACACTGAACAGATGGGGCTAGGACACCAGCCTCACACTGATCACACAGCACCTGGACAAGGCCTCACACTGATCACACAGCGCCTGGACGCTGGCCTCACACTGACCCAGTGTCTGCTGGGGGAAGCTGGCAGCAGAACCCACTGGGGCGCTGCTAGCGGTTCCTGGGCAATCTGCTTCTTTCTCATCCATGCTTCCACAAACTTTCTGAAGCCGCCTCAGGAACTGGAGGTGCGCACGTGTGCCAGGGTGAGACAACTGGTCAGCCCAAAGCCACAGGAGAAGGCCCAGCCAGAGCGGCCAACGCCACGGGAGAGCAGGCAGGCTCCGGCCAGGGACTCGGGACGTGCGGCTGTCGGGTACCCGTGGGACGTATGCAGGGTCACACACTCAGCCCCTCTGCCCAACTTCACACATTTCCCTTCCAGCTTCCTGTGCCCAACCACAGGCAAGACACTGGAGAAGCAAGGATGGGAAACTTAAGAGCGACAGCAAGTGACAAAGCTCTGGCCGGTCCCACCACCATGCCACCCAGCTTAGCAGCTTAGCACGCACCTGCGACGTCCAGGCGGAAGGAGACCCGCTGGCCCCCGGCCTCGCAGCTGTACTCCCCGGCGTCCGCCTGGCCCGCCTGCTGCACCACCAGCCGCCGTGTGCAGCCCGCGGCCTCCACGCGCACCTTCGAGCTCGAGCTCAGCTTCTTCCCGTCCTTGTACCACGTCACCTGCGTCTGGGCCTGGGCCACCTCGCAGCTCAGCGTGGCGCTGGCCCCCGCCTCGGCCTGGACCTGGCTGAGCGCCGGCTGCCCCTTGGCAAACACCACCTTGGGCTCTGGGGACAGACGGGGAGGACACACGGGGTCAGACACCGTGCAGGTCAGAAAGGCAGCACTGCACAAATGGGGCCCGGAGTGAGGCTGGGGCTCAGGCCCTCCCAGGCCCTGCCTGCGCCGTGTGGCCTGCAGCAGCCCTGGGGCTCTGAGCACAAGCACCACACCTGTGGACACCCCACCGCTGAACATGGCTGCTCCAGGCTGGGGCAGACGGTGTCCTTGTGCACCTGCGCCAGGGAGGGCTGAGGTCGGGAGCAGGTGCAGCCACCCTCACTGGCATTGCCAGACTCTCATTGGGACAGCCAGCTTACCCAGTCAGTGCCTGTTTGGCTTCCTAGTGCCCATCTGATCTGCATGTTGCCCCTGCTGAGTCTCGCTGGGCACCTGCTCCCCTGCCATCTCAGCATGCACGTCTTTTCCATGACCGGACTTGGTGTCCTTTCCCCGTCTAAGCTCTTTGTCCTTCCCTGTCCCTGCGTGTTGTGTTCTTGGATTCCCTTCGCTGCGCAGCTTCCTCTTAGGCCCGTGTGAGTCCTCTCATGCACAGACATTCCTTTCCCGCTTTCCTGAGGGCACTGGCCACGTGCCGTGCCTCGGGGAGCCTAGTGTTCTGTCCACCACAGCATGGTGAGTCTCAATTTTTGTGTTGTGTTCATCCCTGTGTGCCTCCTGGGTTTTTCTTTGCCCATGGATGTCCTCTGTGACACAAGCCCAGTGTCCTCGTGTCCACAGACTGCCCCTGAAAACCCCATCCTTTTCTACTTCTTGCTTAGACGCCAGGAGAAGAGCAAAAGGAGAAAAAGGTGGTAACTTGTACACATGCACAGGTGTGTGTCTAGGCCCACCATCCCCTCCTATATCTCAGAATCTCCCACACCAAGACCCTGTTGTCATCACATCTCCATGGTGACAGGGGTCTGCACCTCCCACACTGAGACCCTGGTCCTATCCCTGTGTTTCCATGGTGACAGGGGTCTGCACCTCCCACACTGAGACCCTGTTCCTGTCCCTGTGTCTCCATGGTAACAGGGGTCTGCACCTCCCACACTGAGACGCCATCCTCATCTGTGTCTCCATGGTAACAGGGGTCTGCACCTCCCACACTGAGACCCTGTCCCTGTGTCTCCATGGTAACAGGGGTCTGCACCTCCCACACGGAGACCCTGTCCCTGTCCCTGTGTCCCCATGGTAACAGGGGTCTTCATGTCCCACACTGAGACCCCATCCTTGTCACTGTGTCTTCACGATGGGGCTGCAGGGTTCATGCTTGCTCTGTGCTGCCTTTGGAACCTGCTTCTATCAAAGGCTGTTGTGCAGATTTTTGAATTGTCTCACAACATACAGGAAGCCCTCCCTCCAGGCTCAGACCTCTTTTACACTTGGAGTCAGAAGTGATCATCTTGGCGCTAGCTACTGGGAAGCTTGCTGCATTTCATCTTCTGAGGCTGGCCTTTGGCTGAGTTGTTAAGATGCTCACAGTCCACTCAGCTCCCTGGGTTTGAGACCCAGTTCCTCCTCCAGGCTCCAGATTCCTTCAGGGTGCACCCCGGCCGCAGCAGGTGATGGTTCAAGCAATTGGGTTCCTGCCACTCACATGGGACACCTATATCGAGTTCCTGATTCCTGGCTCCAGCACTGGTCAATAATACAGGCACTTGGGGAGTAGACCACTGGATGGGGAGGGGTGGTTAGCTCACGTGCCCTCCCCCTCAGCCCCTTCTTTCTATCCTTCTCCATCTCTCTAATAAGCGAACACAACTTCAGAAACCTGGCCACGCCCCTCCTGTCCAAGAAACTTCTGCTTATCAGCCGGCCCCATGCTAGCCTTGCCCACAGCAACACGCAGTCCAACACTCACTCCCCACCACCTGCAAGGCCAAGTCCACCTCTCCTGGCCTCTGCCACCCTCCTCACAACGTCTGCTGTTCTTCCCCACTCAGGGCTTCCCAGGTCCCTCCCCTGTGTCCAGTGTCCACCTGTGACTCTGCACTGTTCATCACACGGAGGAAGAGCCCCTGGCAGGAAGCAGCACGAGCCTTTATCACACTGACTGGTCTTGCAACCCGGACAGCAGCCCAGGCACAGCACTAACCCCCAGGCATGGGGGAACACAGGCCGCTGGTATTCCCTGACTTTGCCCTCACTGCCCATCATCTGTCCACCTTGATTTACATCCTTCTGCTTCCTGTCAGCACTCAGTGATTCGTGTGCCATGCCTGCCTTTTGTCCTCTAGAAGAATCCCCAAGGACACGGAACCACTGTTTTCCAGGGCATCTGGCCCACATAGCAGACTGCTGTTGACTATGGGGATCGTCCACTTACAGGTTACAGGAAGACTTAAGGTTCCCATGCCCTACCTCAGCTTTTGTACAATTTACTAGGAATTGGCCAAATTGTCACAGTTTCTCAAATTCATCAGCACAAAGTATTTTGTTGCATTCTCTCAAAATATTTCACAGAGACAGAGTGGGATTTTCACAGTCTGGACACCCATGGCCCAGTACCTGTGACCCAACTGCAAACTGCTATGGGGGCACTGGTCACCAGGACATGCCATGGAGCCACACACACACTAGCCACTGGGGCATTCCACAGAGCCACACACACTGGCCACTGGGCCACAACACACAGCCACACGCACTAGCCACTGGGGCATTCCACAGAGCCACACATATACTAGCCACTGGGGCATTCCATGGAGCCACACGCACTGGCCACTGGAACACACCACAGAGCTACATGCATTGGCCACC
The DNA here is from genome assembly GCF_964237555.1 of Oryctolagus cuniculus. Classification (NCBI taxonomy): domain Eukaryota; kingdom Metazoa; phylum Chordata; class Mammalia; order Lagomorpha; family Leporidae; genus Oryctolagus; species Oryctolagus cuniculus. The sequence continues at coordinate 348,440 of NC_091437.1, read as the reverse complement.
AGGACGTGCCATGGAGCCAGATGCACTTTCCTCCCTGTGCTGCTGCTTTTGAATGCAGCAGACCACATGGCAGAAGCTTCCTCCTCCACCCCTAAACTTTCTAACCCAACTCCAGAGGAACTGTGACATGCAGCACCAAACGGAACACAAAAGCAAAATCATATCTGCTTTAAAACCACAACTCTAAAGGCCACAGGCAGGCACCTGCCAGGCCCCTAGTCCCTCTGCCTCATGCAGCCATCCAAACAGAACTGGGGGCTGCACCTGCTGCCTGGCGGTCACGGAGAGCCACACCCACTGAGGAGGAAGAATGTCCCAGACTCCTGCTCAGAGAGCTCCACGCACAACTGGGCTCCCGAACCCCGACCAGGTTGAGGAGACTGAGCTTGCACTGACCGGAAGGGGGCTGAGGGCGTTGAGCGAGCTTGCACTGACCAGACGGCACCTGGACGCCGGCCTCACACTGACCAGACAGCGCCTGGACTCTGGCCTCACACTGACCAGACGGCGCCTGGACGCCAGCCTCACACTGACCAGACGGCGCCTGGACGCCAGCCTCACACTGACCAGACGGCGCCTGGACGCCGGGCTCACACTGACCAGACGGCGCCTGGACGCCGGGCTCACACTGAACAGACGGCGCCTGGACGCTGGCCTCACACTGACCAGACAGCGCCTGGACGCCGGCCTCACACTGACCAGACGGCGCCTGGACGCCGGCCTCACACTGACCACATGGCGCCTGGATGCCGGGCTCACACTGACCAGACGGCGCCTGGACGCCGGCCACACACTGACCAGACGGCGCCTGGATGCCAGCCTCACACTGACCACATGGCGCCTGGACGCCAGGCTCACACTGACCAGACAGCGCCTGGACGCCGGCCTCACACTCACCACATGGCGCCTGGACACCGGCCACACACTGACCAGACGGCGCCTGGACGCCGGGCTCACACTGACCAGATGGCTCCTGGACACCTAAGCTCACACTGACCAGACAGCGCCTGGACTCTGGCCTCACACTGACCAGACAGCGCCTGGACTCTGGCCTCACACTGACCAGACGGCGCCTGGACACTGGGCTCACACTAACCAGACGGCACCTGGACACCGGCCTCACACTGACCAGACGGCGCCTGGACACCGGGCTCACACTGAGCAGATGGCGCCTGGACACCGAAGCTCACACTGACCAGACAGCGCCTGGACTCTGGCCTCACACTGACCAGACAGCGCCTGGACGCCGGGCTCACACTGACCAGACGGCGCCTGGACACCGGGCTCACACTGACCAGACGGCGCCTGGACGCTGGCCTCACACTGACCAGACGGCGCCTGGACGCCAGCCTCACACTGACCAGACGGCGCCTGGACGCCGGGCTCACACTGACCACATGGCACCTGGACGCCGGGCTCACACTGACCAGACGGCGCCTGGACGCTGGCCACACACTGACCAGACGGTGCCTGGACGCCGGCCTCACACTGACCACATGGTGCCTGAACGCTGGGCTCACACTGACCAGACGGCGCCTGGGCGCCAGCCTCACACTGACCACATGGCGCCTGAATGCTGGGCTCACACTGACAAGACAGCGCCAGGACGCCGGGCTCACACTGACCGGTGTCTGCTGGGGGAAGCTGGCAGCAGAACCCACTGGGGCGCTGCTAGCGGTTCCTGGGCAATCTGCTTCTTTCTCATCCATGCTTCCACAAACTTTCTGAAGCCGCCTCAGGAACTGGAGGTGCGCACGTGTGCCAGGGTGAGACAACTGGTCAGCCCAAAGCCACAGGAGAAGGCCCAGCCAGAGCGGCCAACGCCACGGGAGAGCAGGCAGGCTCCGGCCAGGGACTCGGGACGTGCGGCTGTCGGGTACCCGTGGGACGTATGCAGGGTCACACACTCAGCCCCTCTGCCCAACTTCACACATTTCCCTTCCAGCTTCCTGTGCCCAACCACAGGCAAGACACTGGAGAAGCAAGGATGGGAAACTTAAGAGTGACAGCATGTGACAAAGCTCTGGCCGGTACCACCACCATGCCAGCTTAGCACCCACCTGCAACATCCAGGCGGAAGGAGACCCGCTGGCCCCCGGCCTCGCAGCTGTACTCCCCGGCGTCCGCCTGGCCCGCCTGCTGCACCACCAGCCGCCGTGTGCAGCCCGTGGCCTCCACGCGCACCTTCGAGCTCGAGCTCAGCTTCTTCCCGTCCTTGTACCACGTCACCTGCGTCTGGGCCTGGGCCACCTCGCAGCTCAGCGTGGCGCTGGCCCCCGCCTCGGCCTGGACCTGGCTGAGCGCCGGCTGCCCCTTGGCAAACACCACCTTGGGCTCTGGGGACAGACGGGGAGGACACACGGGGTCAGACACCGTGCAGGTCAGGAAGGCAGCACTGCACAAATGGGGCCCGGAGTGAGGCTGGGGCTCAGGCCCTCCCAGGCCCTGCCTGCGCCGTGTGGCCTGCAGCAGCCCTGGGGCTCTGAGCACAAGCACCACACCTGTGGACACCCCACCGCTGAACATGGCTGCTCCAGGCTGGGGCAGACGGTGTCCTTGTGCACCTGCGCCAGGGAGGGCTGAGGTTGGGAGCAGGTGCAGCTGCCCTCACTGGCAATGCCAGACTCTCACTCAGGACGGTGCAATGCAAGCACCCTTGTGTCTTGCTGGGGTGTGAGTGCAGGAGCACCCAGACTCCAGGCACGAGGGTGCACACCTCCCACAGCTATGTGGGCTTCCTCCCAGCCAAGGCCCTGCTAGACACAGGCCAGCACCAGGACCACAGGGAGGTCCAACTGCTGCAGCATGTGACAGAAGTCTCCACGGGGAAGCCCTTCCCTTCCCAGTCAGCCCTCCTGGTCCTTCCCCACTGCACCACGACCCCGACCCCACAGGTGGGGATGAGAGCTTGAGGCACAGTCTCAGGAGGGCACAGGGTCCACACAGGCTGCTTCGTCCATCTTTACCCCACAAGACAGCTGCTGTCCCCAAGAACGCACCTGCGACGTCCAGGCGGAAGGAGACCCGCTGGCCCCCGGCCTCGCAGCTGTACTCCCCGGCGTCCGCCTGGCCCGCCTGCTGCACCACCAGCCGCCGTGTGCAGCCCGCGGCCTCCACGCGCACCTTCGAGCTCGAGCTCAGCTTCTTCCCGTCCTTGTACCACGTCACCTGCGTCTGGGCCTGGGCCACCTCACAGCTCAGCGTGGCGCTGGCCCCCGCCTCGGCCTGGACCTGGCTGAGCGCCGGCTGCTCCTTGGCAAACACCACCTTGGACTCTGGGGACAGACGGGGAGGACACACGGGGTCAGACGTTGCGCAGGCACTGAAATTTCACAGGGACCAAGCTTGGGCATTTTCTCCCTGAGGCCAGGGACACCAAGGGTCTTGTGGGAGGACATTTCAGGCTCACACACGCATGTCTTTTCATGTTTACACACGTGTGTCCTGTCTTGGAGACCCAGGGGCATGATGCAGGGATGTCATGGGACAAGAGCAAATGAAGGCTGAAAGAAACCAGCTGTCACTGCTGGCATCTGACCTGCAGGTCGCTTGTCTTGGCAGTCAGAGCCTCTGGGAGGTGCAGTGTGACGCAGCAGGGCAAAGGGTGTGGCTTCCCTGGGAGACCCTGCACTCACATCCAGGCCCCACGTCTGCCCAACACCCTGCACTCACATCCAGGCCCCACGTCTGCCCAACACTCTGCACTCACATCCAAACTCCACGTCTGCCCCCCAACACCCTGCACTCACATCCAGGCCCCACGTCTGCCCCCCAACACCCTGCACTCACGTCCAGGCCCCACGTCTGCCCCTACCCTGCACTCACATCCAGGCCCCACGTCTGCCCCTACCCTGCACTCACATCCAGGCCCCACGTCTGCCCCCCAACACTCTGCACTCACATCCAAACTCCACGTCTCCCCAACACCCTGCACTCACATCCAGGCCCCACGTCTCCCCAACACCCTGCACTCACATCCAGGCCTCACGTCTCCCCAACACCCTGCACTCACATCCAGGCCCCACGTCTGCCCCCCAACACCCTGCACTCACGTCCAGGCCCCACGTCTGCCCCCCAACACCCTGCACTCACGTCCAGGCCCCACGTCTGCCCCCCAACACCCTGCACTCACGTCCAGGCCCCAAGTCTGCCCCCCAACACCCTGCACTCACGTCCAGGCCCCAAGTCTGCCCCCCAACACCCTGCACTCACGTCCAGGCCCCACGTCTCCCCAACACCCTGCACTCACGTCCAGGCCCCACGTCTCCCCAACACCCTGCACTCACATCCAGGCCCCACGTCTCCCCAACATCCTGCACTCACGTCCAGGCCCCACGTCTCCCTAACACCCTGCACTCACGTCCAGGCCCCACGTCTCCCTAATACCCTGCACTCACGTCCAGGCCCCACGTCTGCCCCTACTCTGCACTCACATCCAGGCCCCACGTCTGCCCCCCAACACCCGGCACTCACGTCCAGGCCCCACGTCTGCCCCTACCCTGCACTCACATCCAGGCCCCACGTCTGCCCCTACCCTGTACTCACATCCAGGCCCCATGGTAGAAATTTGTCTCTGGCGTGATCATGGTCTCTGAGGTCAGGGTGAGGCTCCGCATCACACACCAGGTGGTTTTATATAAGGAGGGTGATGATGGCACACAAAGGCATGCACGCGCAGCATCACACACACGCACACACATGCACACGCAGCCCACTCACACACACGCGTGCACGCTCAGACCGTCACTATGGGACGAGATTGTCCCCAAGAGCACAACCTTGGGCCACAATGCTCTCCCTTCCTGGTCACTCTCTCGATTTGTGGTCATCGCCATCAGCAAACAGACGAAGGTGGGGTCTGCTGGAAAAGTGCCCGTTCACCTACGCAGGCCAGTGCCCCTGAGGAGGCTGCGCCCATTCCCAGAGCAGCACCCAGCCCCCATGGCTGGTCCTGAGCAAGCGGCCACGGTTCCGGCCTCCACCATCAGGGGGAGACTGGAGCTCAGACTGTGGGTCTTAGTGTGCAGTGCCCACCAGGAGAAACCGCCTGGCGACACCTTTCCCGCCCCGTCTGGTGCCAGGGGACTGACCGGCGCACTGTCCGAGGCCTCCTTTGCTGAGCAGAGTGCTGCAGCCAGTTCCCTGGGGCGTGACACCACAGTTGTCCTCTCAACCAGGTGGTCCCTGCCCTGGGACGAGCGACCCTGCAGGAGCCAGGGCTGCCAGAGGCTCCAAGACACCACCCTGCCTACATGGCACACGGCTCACCCAGCTCAGCCCAGCCCCGTTGACGGCTCTGGCTCCTGTGTCTCTCCTGACTTCTGCTTCCCTGAGATGCCCTCATCTTCTATTTCAGAATTTGCCAAAGTTGTTTTTTAAATTAAAAGATTGATCAGATTAGACTTAGGGGGTGACTGACAGGCATCGCTGAAAATCTTGCTGTCTGTAAAATGCTCCAATAAACACACTGGAACCTGAGCCCCAAGAAATGCAGTGACACGGCGTCACTCACTCTCACCTCGGGCAGTCGGTCACAGAGTTCCCCCAGACCCCCGAGACATCACATACTCACACACACACACTCACACACACCCACCAGGAAGCAGCAGCCATCCACACCAGAGGGTGGCCCACCGGGCACCACCCTCCACGGCCCCACCTACAGCTCCGCCACCCTGAAGCCTGGGAACCTCCAGGGCTGACAGCTCAGTGCAGGATGCCAGTGGGGGGTCAGGTGGGGGCATCGACTCACACTCCAGTCTCTGCGGGCACCTGAGCAGACGAGGCCCCTGACCAGACTGCGCCCACCCAGCAGGGCACAGAGTGCCCCTCTGTGACGCTCTCACCAGCCCTGTCAACAGCTTTCCCCATGCAGGGCCTGCTGCCACGCAAAGCTGCTGACGTTCCACAGACGGCTGCGAAATTAGAAAACAAAAACAAGGCCAGGTCAGGACCCACTTCTCATGGCATCACACCAGGGCACAGCCAGAACGAACACCCCAGGACGTAAAAGGAAGAAAGTGAGTCCATTCTTAGAATGACTGTGGCCTTGGGAACCTATAAAAATGAATCAAGGGGTCGGTGCGGTGGCGTAGCAGGTGAAGCCTCTTCCCGCAGCCCCGGCAGCCCATATGAGTGCTAGCGTGAGTCCTGGCTGCTCCGGTTCTGATCCAGCTCCCTGCTATAGCCTGGGAAAGCAGAAGATGACCCAAGTACTTGGGCCCTACACCCACATGGGAGACCCAGAAGAGACTCCTGGCTCCAGACTGGCCCAGCTCCGGCCGTTGCGGCCATTTGGGGAGTGAACCAGTGAATGGAAGACCTTTCTCTCTGTGCCTCTCTACAACTCTGCCTTTCAGTAAATAAGAAAGATGGGTGGGGGGAGAGGGAGAGGGAGAGGGAGAGGGAGAGGGAGAGGGAGAAGGAGAGGGAGAGGGAGAGGGAGAGGGAGAGGGAGAGGGAGAGGGAGAGGGAGGGTCACTGTGGTGCAGTAGGTTAATCTTTCGCCTGCAGCCCTGGCATCCCATATGGGCACTGGTTCGAGTCCTGGCTGCTCCAGTTCTGACCCAGCTCTCTGCTATGATCTGGGAAAGCAGCAGAAGATGGCCCAAGTCCTTGGGCCCCTGCACCTGCGTGGGAGACCTGGAAGAAGCTCCTGGCTCCTGGCTTCAGATCAGTGCAACTCCGGCCATTGCAGCCATTTGGGAAGTGAACTAGCAGATGGAAGACCTCTTTCTCTGTCTCTGCCTCTCTTTCTCTGTCTCTGCCTCTCAAATAAATAAATAAATCTCAAAAAAGTGAATCAAGACAGAAATGACAAAACTTGAAAGTATGGTGAGTGGCAGGCATCTCCTGTGAGACGGACGGCAGGGGCTGGGGTGAGAGAGCAGGAAAGGACCAGAGGCAGTGGAAGGGAAGCGCCCAGATGCAGCTACGGGAAGCAGGGTGAGGGGCAGAGGCACAGACAGCAGCGAGAGACACGGCCCGCGGGGCGAGGGCTCTGCAACGCCACCAGACTGGGAAATGCAGGAACGACACTCGGCTCCTCCAAGGAAACCAACAGCCGACAGGCGCCATTACCAAAGACAGAAAAGCCAGAAACGGTGGCCAGATAACTAACAAGTAAACGGCAGGAGGGCGGGGACGTGGGTGTGTGGCCCAGAGTTAAGACATGGACGGGGAGACTGCACCCCACATATGCCACCAGCTTCACATCTCAGCCAATGGCTAACGTGCACCCTGGGAGGCAGCAGCTAACGGCTCAAGTACTTGGGTCTCCACCACCCACAGGGAGACTTGCACTGGGTTCTGGGCTCACAGCTTCAGTCTGGCCCAACCCCAGCTATTGAAGGCATCTGAGGAATGACCCGTCAGATGGAAGTTCTGTCTTCCAAAGAAAATGAAAAAAAAAAAAAAATACTTTTAAACAAGCTGTTACATGGAAGCTGCACACACCCCAACTCGCCACAGTGGGCTGGAAGTGGTTTGTCCCAGGGTTCACATGGCAGAGGCCTGGTTCTGGCGGCAATGTGGGAGCTGCTTGACTTGCAGGACAATGGGTCCTGCCCCAGCAGCACTGTGGTCTCCAGGAACGAGTTCTGCAGGGAGCCAGTGGTTAGCCAAGCCCGAGCCTGACCTGGGCCACGCCATGGCTGTTGAAGCCCAAATCACGGCCCTTTTATCTCACACCTCTGCTATGTGGTTCTCCCCTGAACCAGCTGAGCAGCCACCAAGCAACTCGAAGGCAGAGAAACCTGCATCTACGTGAGACACCTCCTCACAGGGGACAGAGCTGGACAACTTCCCCAGCAACCTCCCAGTAGTGATGCTAGGGAACCAGGGTAGAGCACAAGAACGCACCTGGGATGTCCAGGCGGAAGGAGACCCGCTGGCCCCCGGCCTCGCAGCTGTACTCCCCGGCGTCCGCCTGGCCCGCCTGCTGCACCACCAGCTGCCGTGTGCAGCCCGCGGCCTCCACGCGCACCTTCGAGCTCGAGCTCAGCTTCTTCCCGTCCTTGTACCACGTCACCTGCGTCTGGGCCTGGGCCACCTCGCAGCTCAGCGTGGCGCTGGCCCCCGCCTCGGCCTGGACCTGGCTGAGCGCCGGCTGCCCCTTGGCAAACACCACTTTGGGCTCTGGGGACAGACGGGGAGGACACACGGGGTCAGACACCGTGCAGGTCAGGAAGGCAGCCCTACACAAATGGGGCCCAGAGAAAGGCTGGGGCTCAGGCCCTCCCAGGCCCTGCCTGCGCCATGTGGCCTGCAGCAGCCCTGGGCCTCTGAGCACAAGCACCACACCTGTGGACACCCCACCGCTGAACATGGCTGCTCCAGGCTGGGGCAGACGGTGTCCTTGTGCACCTGCGCCAGGGAGGGCTGAGGTCGGGAGCAGGTGCAGCCACCCTCACTGGAAATGCCAGACTCTCACTCAGGACGGTGCAATGCAAGCACCCTTGTGTCTTGCTGGGGTGTGAGTGCAGGAGCACCCAGACTCCAGGCACGAGGGTGCACACCTCCCACAGCTATGTGGGCCTCCTCCCAGCCAAGGCCCTGCTAGACACAGGCCAGCACCAGGACCACAGGGAGGTCCAACTGCTGCAGCATGTGACAGAAGTCTCCACGGGGAAGCCCTTCCCTTCCCAGTCAGCCCTCCTGGTCCTTCCCCACTGCACCACGACCCCGACCCCACAGGTGGGGATGAGAGCTTGAGGCACAGTCTCAGGAGGGCACAGGGTCCACACAGGCTGCTTCGTCCATCTTTACCCCACAAGACAGCTGCTGTCCCCAAGAACCCACCTGCAACATCCAGGCGGAAGGAGACCCGCTGGCCCCCGGCCTCGCAGCTGTACTCCCCGGCGTCCGCCTGGCCCGCCTGCTGCACCACCAGCCGCCGTGTGCAGCCCGCGGCCTCCACGCGCACCTTCGAGCTCGAGCTCAGCTTCTTCCCGTCCTTGTACCACGTCACCTGCGTCTGGGCCTGGGCCACCTCACAGCTCAGCGTGGCGCTGGCCCCCGCCTCGGCCTGGACCTGGCTGAGCGCCGGCTGCCCCTTGGCAAACACCACCTTGGGCTCTGAAAGAGGCAGCAGCACATGGTCAGAGCCCACACCTGGCCTGCACATCTCTAGGGCCTGGTGGTTACTCCAACCCCAGCAACGGCCAAGGCAGTGATGGGGACACTTAGGGCCCCAGGAAAGGAAAGGAAAACACACAGGATGTGGCTCTCTAGACACCCTGCGGCAAGGGGAGCCTCGGGACAGGGCAGACACGCTCAATGGAATACAACGTCGTCCATCTGCTTTGTGTGCCAAACAACTCCAATACCTGCTTCCTGACTGGTTCGTGGAGCATGCCTCATTAGCATACACTTATCAGTTCCCTGGCTGCTCATTAGCCCTGCCTCTGACTGGCTATTATTCTGGCCTCCTGATTGGTTGCTATTCTGCCCCTCTCCCGATTGGCTAACTCTGTGCTCCCTTTTCAGAAAGAGGCCAATCAGAGCGGCCACTTTGTGTCTAAAAGGGCCAGAACTTGCAAGCTTCTCCAGCAACTCCTCCTCTGGAGTCCCCTCCTGACGGCTGGGGCAGGAGCTTCCCTGCTTTCAGTACGTAGCGCTCTGCGCACTGTCCTGTCCGCGTGGAAAAGCTTCAACGTGAGACATGACAGACATCTCCCTCACTGTCCTGCAACAGCAGGACTGCCCGTGACTAAGGAGCACTGCCCGAGAGGCACGGAGCCCCACCCCAGGCTCAACACAGCTGTGTGGGCTGCAGTGGTGGATGCGGAGGCTGAGATGCAGCCACGCTCCAAGCTCCAAGCCCCCAGGTCAACTTTGAGGTTCGCTGCCACAGATGCTGCCCCAGCCCACAAGGCCACAGCAACCAGGTCCAGCGCTCTGGGGACGGGACCCTTCCCTGCCTCAGTCCTCCCGGGGCTCCCACGACTCGTCTGCCCTCAGCCTCCCACCATGCAGGGGCCACAGAGAGCAGGGAAGTGGGCAGAGTCAAGATAGCGCAGCCCTGCCCCGAGAACTGACACCACCGTGGCCCAATCAGGAGAGAGCTGACTGCCAGGTACAGCCATTCAGGAGACAGCAGAGTATCAGTGTGAGCCAATCAGGAGAGACCCCAGTGCCAGGCAGAGCCATCAGGACAGAACCTAATGAAATGTGTGCCAATCAGGAGAGAGCTGCGGGCTAATATGGGCCACTCAGTAGGCCAGGCTGTGGCCAGTCTTGGAGAGCCAGTGTGGACCAATAAGGAGGGAGCAGAGTGTCAAGTGCTGGCCAATCAGGAGAGAACTAAGTGCCAGGTATGAGCCAATCGAAAGAGGGCAGAACATCAGTGCTGGCCAATTCGGAGAGTCCAGTGCCAGAGGGGCCACTCAGGAGAGAGCCCAGTGCCAGGCAAGGTGTGAAGTGAGGGGTGGCCATGCTGTGTGTGGCCTCCCGTGCCCAGGTTAGGGACAAAAGATGGATTGGGTGGAAAGGAAGAAAGGACAGCTGGACGTGGGAATGACCATGGCTGCAGAGACACAGGGACAGTCAGTACACATGGGCAGACCTGGCCCCTGCTAGACAGACCCACAGTCACTGCACATCCCAGCACCCACTGACAGTCATCAGGCCATATCACCCACACACATCTGCCAGTGTCACCCACTGTATCACCACCCCACGTCAGCCACTGGAAGGTCGGCTCAGTGCATGGGCCTGCTCTGGTCTCCAGATGTGACAGCACCGGCCTGGGAGCCCGTGGGCAGAGCTGGGGTCACAGGATATGAGGCTCCCAGAAAGGGAGGACACCGAGGCCTCACAGCACCTCCTGCTGCCCAAGTGTGTCGTTTCACACCCAACAGCCACTCCCCTAAGGTCCCACCACCCCATACCCACCTGGGACGTCCAGGCGGAAGGAGACCCGCTGGCCCCCGGCCTCGCAGCTGTACTCCCCGGCGTCCGCCTGGCCCGCCTGCTGCACCACCAGCCGCCGTGTGCAGCCCGCGGCCTCCACGCGCACCTTCGAGCTCGAGCTCAGCTTCTTCCCGTCCTTGTACCACGTCACCTGCGTCTGGGCCTGGGCCACCTCACAGCTCAGCGTGGCGCTGGCCCCCGCCTCGGCCTGGACCTGGCTGAGCGCCGGCTGCTCCTTGGCAAACACCACCTTGGGCTCTGGGGACAGACGGGGAGGACACACGGGGTCAGACAGAGATAGTTCATTGGGGGTTCACCTTCTTGCCCCCAAAACTGGTGTCTTATCCCCAAGCCAGCCTGTCCATGATTTCTCAACACAGAGCGTTCACACTTAGAAGATGCATAAGGCTTGGGTTGGGTGGTTCAGAGGATCTGACTTTCCTGGTTTACAAAGTCCCCGTGGGTCTCCATTGCCCTCAGGCCCCTAACGCGTGTGTGACCCTGACCTCGAGTCCTCACCGAGCACTTGAGCCACCAGCGGAGACTGCACCACAGGAAGCTGAGATCAGCAGCTGCAGCTAGGACTGAACCCAGGCACCGACACGGCATGTGGGCTCCCATGGTTCTAGTAACAGCTGCCACTCACTCACCACAGGAAACACAAACGCTGTTCATTTAATCACAGAGAACTAAGAGACAATTTGCTGATACAGGCCTGAGCAATATTATTACCCCAACTCAAAAGGAGGATCTGGGAGAGGCCCACTGATACTACAGCTCCCATGGCTCACAGAGAACAGGCACACGGGAACAGCTGTCAACATCACCTCTATCTGACAGACGAGGACAGAGACACAGGGGACGGCTGTCACCATCACCCCACTCACTGAGGACAGAGACACGGGGGACGGCTGTCAACATCACCCCACCTCACAGACAGAGACACAGGGGACGGCTGTCACCATCACCCCACCTCACAGAGGACAGAGACACAGGGGACGGCTGTCACCATCACCCCACCTCACAGAGGACAGAGACACAGGGGATGGCTGTCACCATCACCCCCACCTTTCTGATGAGGACAGAGACACAGGGGACGGCTGTCACCATCACCCCACCTCACAGAGGACAGAGACACAGGGGACGGATGTCACCATCACCCCACCTCACAGAGGACAGAGACACAGGGGACGGCTGTCACCATCACCCCACCTCACAGAGGACAGAGACACAGGGGACGGCTGTCACCATCACCCCACCTCACAGAGGACAGAGACACAGGGGACGGCTGTCACCATCACCCCACCTCACAGAGGACAGAGACACAGGGGACAGCTGTCAACATCACCCCACCTCACAGAGACAGAGACACAGGGGACGGCTGTCACCATCACCCCACCTCACAGAGGACAGAGACACAGGGGACGGCTGTCACCATCACCCCACCTCACAGATAGAGACACAGGGGACGGCTGTCACCATCACCCCACCTCACAGAGGACAGAGACACAGGGGACGGCTGTCACCATCACCCCACCTCACAGAGGACAGAGACACAGGGGACGGCTGTCACCATCACCCCACCTCACAGACAGAGACACAGGGGACGGCTGTCACTGATATAGATGACAGCCTGTGGGGTTCCCAAAGGGCCCAGGCACCCAGCCGAGTGGCCCAGAACTTCCACACTGTGATGGATCCACAGCCTCCTGCAGCTATAAGCATCTCACGTGGCCATGCTGATTGGCTTCTGCTGTTCACCAGCCCCACCCACCGTGGACCTGTCTGAGCACACCTAACCTCCCCATGTAACATGGGCTCCATCTTAGGCCCCTGCTGACTGGTCCCTGGCTCTACCTACTCCCTGATTTGTTCACATAGACTACCTCATTAGCATGGACTTTGACCCCTAAGGCAAACTTTATCCTTTGGAAACCGGTAAGAATCAGAGCTAGGAAGTCCTGGCCCACCCCACACCAGCTGCCTGTGGCTGAGATAAGAACCACACCGTGAACAGAAGTTCTCGTACAAGCCCAACAGCTGGGTCGTGGCGCTGCCGTTTCTAAAGGACCCAGTAAGGTGCAGTGCATGGCACAGCCGCTCCTGCCTGAGGCGCCAGCATCCCACACAGGCGCCTGCTCCAGCTCTAGTCAGCTCCTGCTAATGCGCCTGAGGAAGCAGCAGAACCGGCAGACGTGCTTGAGCCCCTGCCCAGGTGGGAGAACCTGGAGGAAACTCTGGGCTCCTGGCTTCAGCCTGACCCAGCTCTGGCCGTGCAGCCATCCGCGGAGTGAACGAGCAGGTCGAAGATTTTCTTTCCTTCCCACCCACAAACACTCTTCTGTAACTCTGCCCCTCATAAAATAAATCTTAAAAAAAAGAAGATAAAGAAACATCCACTGGAAAGAAGAATCTGACCCACTTCTTGGGGATGACCCACAGGCCTGAGCGGCTGCAACTGCAGAGTTCCTGCAACACTGCCCCACCTCACCTCACAAGCACAGAGCCGACAGCATTCTCCTCCCCCAGCTGACAGGCAGCAAGGAGACCACAGAGCACGGCCCCCAGCACACGGAACTGAGTTCTGCAACAACCTGATATGCTGCAAAGAAGAAGCCAGCAGATCCCAACAGCATCCCCCACCACTTCAACATTACACCCAGGACAGAGGACTGAGCCACTCCATGCAAGCACTCCTGCCTTCCAGAGCTGAGAGCTACTACACGTGTGATCCTCTTCCCTAGCAGTGAGCACACACAGCCCTCCTCCTCCTGATCTACTACACGTGTGATCCCTCTTCCCTAGCAGTGAGCACACACAGCCCTCCATGCTCCTCCTGCTCATCTACTGCACGTGTGATCCTCTTCCCTAGCAGTGAGCACACACAGCCCTCCTCCTCCTGATCTACTACACGTGTGATCCCTCTTCCCTAGCAGTGAGCACACACAGCCCTCCACGCTCCTCCTCCTGATCTACTACACGTGTGATCCTCTTCCCTAGCAGTGAGCACACACAGCCCTCCAGCTCCTCCTCCTGATCTACTACACGTGTGATCCTCTTCCCTAGCAGTGAGCACACACAGCCCTCCAGCTCCTCCAGCTGATCTACTACACGTGTGATCCTCTTCCCTAGCAGTGAGCACACACAGCCCTCCACGCTCCTGAGCTACTACACGTGTGATCCCTCTTCCCTAGCAGTGAGCACACAGCCCTCCATGCTCCTCCTCCTGATCTACTACACGAGTGATCCCTCTTCCCTAGCAGTGAGCACACAGCCCTCCATGCTCCAACTCCTGAGCTACTACACGTGCGATAGCACACAGCCCTTCCGTGTTCTTCACGTCTAAACACAGTGTAGCGCTGGATGCCACCTTGTGAACATGAGTACACAGCACATGGAGAACAAATGTGCTCAGCACACCTCAAACTGGGAGTCCACATCCCATTGAAGACTGCCTGAGGCCTCCAGCAGTGGCCTCCCGGCGTCCATATGCTCCTTGAGAGAAATGCCACACACCCCTGTACTTCCGTGCCCTAGAACCACCCTCAGAGCTAGGCTGGCCTTGGCACAGCTTGGCACAAGACACAGAGAGAACCTTCAGGGACTCCCACGGCCAGAGCCTAACAAGCCCTGGAGCTTCTGAACTGTGGGAGGAAGGCTAGCCTAGAGTGCCCGCATGGAGGACAGCACCCCACAGAAGAGAAGGCGTGAGACATGGGCAGTGCAGGGCAAACAGAAGCTGAAGACACGGGGAGGCCAGGACGGACCTGCCCATTGACCCGGCCCGAATCGCTGCCTGGGGGCTCGAATTCACGGTTCATCTCTGGACTCTGCATTACCAAACAGCAGACAACCACACAGCCCTCACAGGACAGCGAGAATGGCACAGACCGACAAGCGAACAGTACCTCCAGGCCTGTCCCAGATACACTGGCAAGCATCTGCCTGATCACCCACCTGCGACGTCCAGGCGGAAGGAGACCCGCTGGCCCCCGGCCTCGCAGCTGTACTCCCCGGCGTCCGCCTGGCCCGCCTGCTGCACCACCAGCCGCCGTGTGCAGCCCGCGGCCTCCACGCGCACCTTCGAGCTCGAGCTCAGCTTCTTCCCGTCCTTGTACCACGTCACCTGCGTCTGGGCCTGGGCCACCTCGCAGCTCAGCGTGGCGCTGGCCCCCGCCTCGGCCTGGACCTGGCTGAGCGCCGGCTGCCCCTTGGCAAACACCACCTTGGGCTCTGGGGACAAAGGATGCTCACGGTCAGGCTCCACGTCTCAGAAACTCTTAGTGTACTCAGGCAGCCCTGGGATCAGCCACCTCCATGCAGTCTGAGGTTTGAGCAGGTAGAGGGATGCACACGGGGCCCAAGATCAGACAGGGAAGAATCTGAACGCCATCGGCAACACACAGTGGTGTTCAGGATCCAAGTGCTGTACTTCTCTTTACAATAAAACTACCAGGTTCGGCGCTGTGGTGAATTGGGTAAAGCTGCCGCCTGCAGTGCCTACATCCCATAGGGAGTCCCAGCTGCTCCACTTTCCATCCACCACTTTGCTATGTCCTGAGACAGCAGTGGAGGATGGTCCAAGTCCAAAGAGTGAGCATCACAAACTCCATCATTAAGAACAGGCTGAGGCCGGCGCCGCAGCTCACTAGGCTAATCCTCCGCCTTGCGGTGCTGGCACACCAGGTTCTAGTCCCGGTCGGGGCGCCGGATTTTGTCCCGGGTGCCCCTCTTCCAGGCCAGCTCTCTGCTGTGGCCAGGGAGTGCAGTGGAGGATGGCCCAAGTGCTTGGGCCCTGCACCCCATGGGAGACCAGGATAAGTACCTGGCTCCTGCCATCGGATCAGCGCGGTGCGCCGGCCGCGGCAGTCATTGGGGGGTGAACCAACAGCAAAAGGAAGACCTTTCTCTTTGTCTGTCTCTCACTGTCCACTCTGCCTGTCAAAAAAAAAAAAAAGGCTGAGTGGCGGGTTGTGGCCCAGCGGAGTGAGCCACCGCTGCCAACACCAGCATCCCATGCCGGAGCACCGGCTGCTCGGCCTCCCATCCACACGGGAGACCTGCGTGCAGCTCCTGGCTCCTGGCTTCACCTGGCCCGCCCCAGCTGTGGCAGGCATCTGGGGAGTGAACCAGCAGATGCAACACCTCTTTCTCCCTCTCCTGCTCTCTCTCCATGTCTTCCAAATAAGTCAATGAACACATTACTAAAACAGTTGCTTACTGTTTATACCAACGGTGACAGCACTGGCACCTCTGGGCACCGGCACCAAGAGGGAGCCACACACCTTCTGGGAAGCCAGCAAAAGGTGAGAGCCAACAAAACTAACCAAGGGAAACAACAGGTCCCGAGTCCGAGCCTCTCCTGGCAACTGCTGCAGCCCTGGGTGGCAGCGTGAGGAGACTGTGTGGACAGTGAAGAGCTCAGAGCCCCGCCCACCCCCGGAGCTCAGGGACCAGCAGCTCCTGGGGCGCCCGGGCACTCTGAGCCCAAGCTCAGAGACCACATCTGTTTCCAGCTGCACACCCAGGAAGCCTCCTGGATCTCGTGACCGACAGCAGGGGGCGCACTGACTCAAGTGACTGAGCAGATGGCTCCCAGAGATGGCCACCCAGGGCCACAGGCCCCGGGATCAGCCAGCACCTCCAAACCGGGGGGCAACAGATCGTGGGGGGTCTCCTCGGGCCAGCAGTGGACTGCGTGCCAGGCGGCGGGAGAGTTCAGGAGGGTGCAGAGAAGACAAGGAGGAAGCAGGCCCAGAGCACAAGGCACAGCCGGGGGACCCTCCGTGGGGCTGGGTCCTGCTCTGCTCTGCTGGGGACCCTCCGTGGGGCTGGGTCCTGCTCTGCTCTGCTGGGGACCCTCCGTGGGGCTGGGTCCCTCTGCTTGGGGACCCTCTTGGGGCTGGGTCCTTCCCTGCTCTCTGGGGGACCCTCCGTGGGGCTGGGTCCTGCTCTGCTCTGCAGGAACAGACCAAAGATCACTCAGAGCTCCCCAGGAAGTGAGGAATTCCTGGTCCCTCCTCTGCTTGCATCCCTAGAGGAGGGTGTCCAAGCCTGGAGGTGCAAGAGATGGAGACCTCCTGCCGCCAGGGCTGGGGAGGGGACAGGACAACCTACCCTGGCTGGCAAAACACAAGGCCAAGGAGTGGGGCACTCAGCATAAACCACAGTGCCCTACGCTGACCACACAGCAGCACTGCACAAATGCTTAAGCAGAGACAGGAAATCTGGTGCCATCAGATACGCATGAGGAGCCAGAAAGCAAGGAGCAACGTGATCTGGACTACGAAATGCACGGATGTTTGACAAAGCACTGGCGTGGAGGCAGAACATCCCTCCTGGACCAGGCAAGGGGCACCACAAGGTGACAGCATAGACCCTGTCCCAGCCCGGCACAGGTCCCACCACCCAGGACCCACCTGCGACGTCCAGGCGGAAGGAGACCCGCTGGCCCCCGGCCTCGCAGCTGTACTCCCCGGCGTCCGCCTGGCCCGCCTGCTGCACCACCAGCCGCCGTGTGCAGCCCGCGGCCTCCACGCGCACCTTCGAGCTCGAGCTCAGCTTCTTCCCGTCCTTGTACCACGTCACCTGCGTCTGGGCCTGGGCCACCTCGCAGCTCAGCGTGGCGCTGGCCCCCGCCTCGGCCTGGACCTGGCTGAGCGCCGGCTGCCCCTTGGCAAACACCACCTTGGGCTCTGAAAGAGGCAGCAGCACATGGTCAGAGCCCACACCTGGCCTGCACATCTCTAGGGCCTGGTGGTTACTCCAACCCCAGCAACGGCCAAGGCAGTGATGGGGACACTTAGGGCCCCAGGAAAGGAAAGGAAAACACACAGGATGTGGCTCTCTAGACACCCTGCGGCAAGGGGAGCCTCGGGACAGGGCAGACACGCTCAATGGAATACAACGTCGTCCATCTGCTTTGTGTGCCAAACAACTCCAATACCTGCTTCCTGACTGGTTCGTGGAGCATGCCTCATTAGCATACACTTATCAGTTCCCTGGCTGCTCATTAGCCCTGCCTCTGACTGGCTATTATTCTGGCCTCCTGATTGGTTGCTATTCTGCTCCTCTCCCGATTGGCTAACTCGGTGCTCCCTTTTCAGAAAGAGGCCAATCAGAGCGGCCACTTTGTGTCTAAAAGGGCCAGAACTTGCAAGCTTCTCCAGCAACTCCTCCTCTGGAGTCCCCTCCTGACGGCTGGGGCAGGAGCTTCCCTGCTTTCAGTACGTAGTGCTCTGCGCACTGTCCTGTCCGCGTGGAAAAGCTTCAACGTGAGACATGACAGACATCTCCCTCACTGTCCTGCAACAGCAGGACTGCCCGTGACTAAGGAGCACTGCCCGAGAGGCACGGAGCCCCACCCCAGGCTCAACACAGCTGTGTGGGCTGCAGTGGTGGATGCGGAGGCTGAGATGCAGCCACGCTCCAAGCTCCAAGCCCCCAGGTCAACTTTGAGGTTCGCTGCCACAGATGCTGCCCCAGCCCACAAGGCCACAGTAACCAGGTCCAGCGCTCTGGGGACGGGACCCTTCCCTGCCTCAGTCCTCCTGGGGCTCCCACGCCTCGTCTGCTCTCAGCCTCCCACCATGCAGGGGCCACAGAGAGCAGGGAAGTGGGCAGAGTCAAGATAGCGCAGCCCTGCCCCGAGAACTGACACCACCGTGGCCCAATCAGGAGAGAGCTGACTGCCAGGTACAGCCATTCAGGAGACAGCAGAGTATCAGTGTGAGCCAATCAGGAGAGACCCCAGTGCCAGGCAGAGCCATCAGGGCAGAACCTAATGAAATGTGTGCCAATCAGGAGAGAGCTGCGGGCTAATATGGGCCACTCAGTAGGCCAGGCTGTGGCCAGTCTTGGAGAGCCAGTGTGGACCAATAAGGAGGGAGCGGAGTGTCAAGTGCTGGCCAATCAGGAGAGAACTAAGTGCCAGCCAAGGCCAAACAGTAGAGAGCTGAGTCTCAGTGTGACCAGCCTGGAGAAAGCCCAGTGCCAGTGAAGACCAATCAGGGGAGAGCAGAGTACGGAAAGTGGCCAATCACGAGAGAGCTGAATACAGAAGGTGGCCAATCAGGAGAAAGCTGAGTATAGCAGGTGGCCAATCAGGAGAGAGCCCAGTGCCAGTGGGGCCACTTAAGGGCCACCCAGGATGGAGCCTAGCGCCCAGCAAAGTGTGCGGTGAGGGATGGCCACGTTGTGTGTGGCCTCCCATGCCCAGGTTAGGGTCAAGATGGACTGGGTAGAGAGCAAGGAAAGACAGCTGGACGTGGGAATGACCGTGAGTGCAGAGGAGCAGGGACAGTCAGTACACATGGGCAGACCTGGCCCCTGCTAGACACACCCACAGTCACTGCACATCCCTGCCCTACAGCCCCAGCACCCACAGACGGTCGACTGGCCATATCTCCCATGCCCACCTGCGACGTCCAGGCGGAAGGAGACCCGCTGGCCCCCAGCCTCGCAGCTGTACTCCCCGGCGTCCGCCTGGCCCGCCTGCTGCACCACCAGCCGCCGTGTGCAGCCCGCGGCCTCCACGCGCACCTTCGAGCTCGAGCTCAGCTTCTTCCCGTCCTTGTACCACGTCACCTGCGTCTGGGCCTGGGCCACCTCGCAGCTCAGCGTGGCGCTGGCCCCCGCCTCGGCCTGGACCTGGCTGAGCGCCGGCTGCCCCTTGGCAAACACCACCTTGGGCTCTGGGGACAGACGGGGAGGACACACGGGGTCAGAAACCCCACCCTAGTCAGTTTTGCCAGTCCTGGCTCCTGGTTAAGAGTCTGGATCCCAAACATCCCAAAACAATCCACAGGGATTCTCAGGTGTGGCTTTTCTGGCCTATGGTCGCCCCTTCCCAGGGATCCCCGACACTCGCCAGGAAGGCTCAGCAACCATCACAGTGTCAGTGGCCTGGCAACCCTGACGACTCCAGAGAGCTTTCTCTTGTCCCCAAAACCCTGCCTGTCATGGGGTCCACTTCCAAAGGGACATATGTCCGCCATGATGACCAAAATGAGGCGGCAGCTCAGCTTCACAAGCATTCCCGTTTTCTCTCACAGGCCTGGGTATCAGTGCTGTTCTTCCCACCTCACCCTGTACCCCACCCCTGACCTCGGACGTGGCCTGGCAAAATGTGCCCCCGTGCTGCCTCTGCAGGGTGGCAGCAAAGCTCTTGGCATGTTCCCGGCACCCACTGGCCCAGCACAGAGACTAGCAGTGCCCCTGCTAAGGTGTGGACAGCTTGCAAGACAGCCCATGGAGGTCCAGCAACCACGCCCTCAGGATGTCCCCATTGGGTGGGTTGCCAGCCAAAGTCTCTGAGCCCTGGAAGCTTCCAGAATGACCAGGGTATCCGTTGGATTCTCAGCCTGCTCTTCAGATGTGCCCAGGATCCTCCAGCCCCATCTACCCCATCTTAAGAGGACACAAAGGGCTGCAGACACGCAAAAGCAAGAGCCCATTCGGGACTGTGAGCTGGCCCCGGCCACAGGACACAGCAGGCAAAGCCTAGAGTGGACACAGAGAATTCCCCCAGAGCCCAGGTGGTATCAAGTCCACGTGCGCTCTCCCCAGGAAACCAAGGAGCTGCACCTGCCCGCCCATCACTCACCGAGGGAAACGGCCCCAGAGCCCAAGCTCGCTGAGCTGGAGGCAGCCAGACCTGCTCCCCACCCCACACAGGCCCAGCCACCAGCACTCAGCCACATGCACGCACCAGAAACACGGAGCTGGAAGTCCACGGCATCCCCACCCACGCGGCAGGAGTAGGTGCCCTCATCCTGCCTGGTGACTGAGGCCAGCACCAGCCGGTGCCGTGTGCCCATGTCTTCCTGGGAGACCCGCTGGCTGGAGCACCCCAGCTCCAAGCCATCCTTGAACCAGCGCACGGGGACGTGGGCTTCCGAGGTCTCACACTCGAACTGGGCTTGGCCCCCAGCCACAGCGTCCACACGGCCACCAGCTGTGTCCTTGTGCAGAAAGGATGTGAGGCCTGCAGGGGCGGGGTAGGAGGCCGGTCAGGGAGCCACTGGCTGGGCCACAGTGGCCAGGGGCTGATGGTGCCCAGGCTCACAGGAGGGACGACGGCGGCCACGAGGCCCTGAGCAGCACGAGGCCAGCCCAGTCTGCTGGGTCCAGAGCACAAGGACCCCCTGTCTACCAGCGACCACGGACAGGAAATCCTTCCTGCTGTGGGGCAGCGCCTGCTCCACTGCCCCACCCCACCCGCCGTGCTGGCCCAGAGCTGAAGACCAGGCTGTGGCCCGGGGGTCCTCACCTTGCACTGACAGCTGGCAGGCGATGCGGGCCCCAGGGCTGACGCACTCATAGAGGCCGGCGTCGTCACGTACCACATCACGCACCAGCAGCACGCGCCGCCCCGCCGACGCCCGCGCCTCATACTTGGGGCCCAAGGGCAGCTCACGGCCGTCCTTCAGCCACGTCACGGCCGCGGCCTGGTCAGACAACTCTGCCAGCAGCTGGGCCTCCTCATGCAGCCGGGCCAGCACCTCCCGGGCAGCTGCTGCTGGAGGCTTGTGTGCAGTCAGTCCAGGGGCCGCTGCTGGCCAGGAACAGACAGACAGAATGTGTGTGGATGGCAGGTGTGAGACAGAGCCGTGGAGTGGACAGACACAGAGAAGGGAGAAGCAGAAGGGAGGGACCATGTGGCCCAGTGCACCAGAGAAGCACAGGAGACAGGGAGGACAAAGGCAGGGCAGGACGAGATGGACAGGCAGAAGGGAAAGGGGGAGAAGAGGAAGAGAGATATGCAGATGAGAGTGTGGCCACACAGCACCAGCCAGCCTGGGGGAGCCGCCCGGTGGCCCCCGCCACGGCCCGTGACCCCCCGTGTGTGACTTCAGTCCAGCCCTGGTCAGCCGCGATGCTCCCAGGACCCTCTCCCAGCCCCTCCTCAGATCATAGGCCAGGTCCCCGGCCTACCTCGGACCTCCACACGGACGCTGCTCTCTATGCCGTCTGCCACAAACTTGAGCTGGGCCCCGTGCAGGCTGGCGGGCACCTCGCGAATGGTGAGCGTGTGCCTGGTGCCACTGCATAGGATCTTGTACGTTCTGCTGGCCTTCAGGGCCTGCCCGTCCAGGAACCACTGGCCTGCCGAGGCCACAGTGAGCTCCACGGAGAAGCTGACTTCGCCACCCTCCACTGCCTCCACCGCCTTCAGGGGCGTCCTCACGGCCAGCTGGGGGACTGCAGGGCAGGTGGTAGCAGACATCAGGGAGCGTGCAGAGGCAGCCCTGGGGTGCAGGGAGGGGCTCTCCCTTCCATCCTCGTCCCCCAGGCGGCACCGCATACACACACAGCGATCCCGAGCACAAAGCTGGCTCGTGGCACCCTGGGAAGCACTTACAGCCAGCCTGTAATCCCTCGGGGTCCCACAAACCCCACAGGTAAACAGGCAGGTCATGGGGACTCCGGCCCTGTCCCACAGCCCCTTCTCCTCCCACAGGTAAGGCTCTGACAGCAGCAGGAGCCCACACCCACAGGCAGCTACGAGAGGCCACTCCGGCTGAGCTGGTTCACGGGGTTGGACGATTTAGAGCCAGCAGGCCCCCAGTGCCCTGTCTCCAGGGGGACGCACGTACCAAGATGCACAGTCCCTGGGAACTCAAGGTAGGGACTCTGACCAAAGCTGTTGACAGCCGACACCCGGAACTGGAAGTCCCCCTCCTCGGCCACACCAGCCACGGTCAGCTGTGGCGTGGCCACCCACTCTGCTTCGTGGCAGCGGCTCCAGATATGGGTCCCGAGCCTCCTCTTCTCCACCAGGTAGCCGTCGATGGTTACGGGGCGGTCCCCGTGGGGCGGTGGGGACCAGCTGAGGGTTACGGAACTCTCTGTCTTGGCCAGCACCACAGGGTCCACAGGGGGATGCAGGGGTGGTCTCCTGGGCACTGGGTGGAAGATGGGCCAAGGTCATGAGAAGCCCCACCCCAGCCCTTGGGCCCAGAATCAGCCAGAGGAGTCACAGGAACCCTGCCCCAGCAGTCCAGGCACCCAGGGCCGTTTGGTTGCCACAGAAAGGGTTGAGGACAAGGGCTGGAAGCCCTGGTCTGTGGCTGATGCTCCCACCCATCACCCAGGGTCTGAGGCTGGGGGCCCTGGTCTGTGGCTGCTGTCCCCACCCCCGGCACCCAGGGTCTGAGGCTGGGTGCCGCCCAGGCCCTTACCCGACACACAGAACTGTGTGGACGTGCGGCAGCTGCCAGCCACAAAGACAACCTCCCCTGCGTCGTCCAGGTTGCACTGGGAGATGGTCAGTGTGTGGCTCGTGCCTTCAGCAGTGATGGCCACACGGCCTCCAGCCACCACCTCCTCCTGGTTCCGCAGCCAGCGAACTGGGCCCTCAGGGATGGCCAGCTCCACACAAAAGATGGCCATGTCCCCCACACGCACTGCCGTCTTCCTAGGCAGCTTTCGAGTCAGGTTGCCTGTGGTCGGGAGGGGCATGCCCAATCAGAGTCATGCAGCACAACCCCTCTACACCCATATGCACACCCTGTCCACACCCCCTCCACTCCCACCTGCACCCCGTGCACACCTCCTCCACTCCCGCCTACACCCAATGCACACCCTGCTCATACCCCCTCCACTGCCACCTGCACCCCGTGTATGCCCTATCCACACCCCCTCCACTCCCACCTGCACCCCGTGCACACCCTATCCACACCCCCTCCACTCCCGCCTGCACCCATGCACACCCACTCCACTCACACCTGCACCCATGCACACCCTGCTCATACCCCTTCCACTCCCACCTGCACCCCGTGTATGCCCTATCCACACCCCCTCCACTCCCACCTGCACCCCGTGCACACCCTATCCACACCCCCTCCACTCCCGCCTGCACCCATGCACACCCGCTCCACTCACACCTGCACCCATGCACACCCTGCTCATACCCCTTCCACTCCCACCTACACCCCGTGCACACCCTGCTCATACTCCCTTCACTCCCACCTACACCCCGTGCACACCCTGCTCATACCCCCTCCACTCCCACCTGCACCCCGTACACACCCCCTCCACTCCTGCCTGCACCCCGTACACACCCCCTCCACTCCTGCCTGCACCCTGTGCACACCTCCTCCACTCCCGTCTGCACTCCGTGCACACCCTGCTCATACCCCCTTCCACTCCCGCCTACACCCCGTGCACACCCTGCTCATACTCCCTCCACCCCTGCCTGCACCCTGTGCACATCCTGTCCACTCCTGCCTGCACCCCGTGCACACCCTGTCCACACCCCTCCACTCCTGTCTGCACCCGTGCACACCCTGTCCACACCCCTCCACTCCTGTCTGCACCCGTGCACACCCTGTCCACACCCCTCCACTCCTGCCTGCACCCCATGCACACCCTGTCCACTCCTGCCTGCACCCCGTGCACACCCTGTCCACACCCCTCCACTCCTGTCTGCACCCGTGCACACCCTGTCCACACCCCTCCACTCCTGCCTGCACCCCATGCACACCCTGTCCACTCCTGCCTGCACCCCGTGCACACCCTGTCCACACCCCTCCACTCCTGTCTGCACCCGTGCACACCCTGTCCACACCCCTCCACTCCTGTCTGCACCCGTGCACACCCTGTCCACACCCCTCCACTCCTGCCTGCACCCCATGCACACCCTGTCCACTCCTGCCTGCACCCCGTGCACACCCTGTCCACACCCCTCCACTCCTGCCTACACCCCATGCACACCCTGCTCATACTCCCTCCACTCCTGCCTGCACCCTGTGCACACCCTGTCCACACCCCCCACTCCTGCCTGCACCCCGTGCACACCCTGTCCACACCCTGTCCACTCCTGCCTGCACCCGTGCACATCCTGGTCCACACCTTCTCCACTCTTCCTGGACCTGTCCACTCCTGTTTCTCTGCACCATCCACCCCAATGCCCCGTCTACTCCCGTCTGCACTGTCCACCCTCTCTGCCCCAATGCCACCCACCACTCGTCCATTTCCCAGTGCCCCTTCCGCTCCCCCAGCCCAGCCGGCCTGGCGGCGCCTGCCTCGGACGTTGAGCTCAGCCACCGTGCGGCTGCCCTCAGCGGTCTCGCAGATGTACACAGCGTCATCATCAGCCGAGGCGTTGTGCACAGTCAGCCGGCGCTCCGTGCCCTCCTGTTCAATGGCGTATTTGGCACTCGCCCACAGCCGCGTCTCCTCCTTGAACCACGCGGCCTCCGTAGCCGGCTGTGGCACCTCGCACAGGAACGTGGCTGACTCCTTCTCGCGCACCTCCAGGTCCTGCAGCCGCTTCCGGAAGGGCACGGCAGGCTCTGCAGGCCGGGACGGACAGGTGAGGAGGGTGGGGGCGTGGGCTGAGGGTCATCGCCTGCGCCCTGAGAACCAGGACCTCATCACACCCCCCCCCAGGAGGAGGCGCCCACCCTCCGCATCCAACCGCTGCGCTCCGAGGGACCCCGCCCGCACGCGCCGCACCCCGCGGTGAGGCGCTCACCGCGCACGACCAGCAGCACCGAGCTGTAGGTCTGGCCCACGAGGTTGGATGCCGTGCAGGTGTACAGGCCGCGGTCCTCCTGCCTGCAGAACAGGATCTTGAGCACGAAGTTCTCCTGCGCGTCCTCGTACACCACGTGCCGCCGGCCCTCGGCCACCGGCTGCCCGTCCTTCTTCCACAGCGTCTCAGGCTTGGGCTCACCCGTCACGAAGCAGCTGAGGCGTGCGTGCTTGCCCTCGGTCACCGTGCAGGTGCGTGTGCCTGCGCCAGGCGGCGAGGGAGGGGCGTCATCCGCACGCATAGCCTCACGCCGCCGCTGCAGGTGCGCCAGGAGCGCGGCGGTGGACGCCCCGGGCGGGCCGACCACGTCGGCGTCCGCATCCACCATGAGGGCCGCGGCTGCGCTGGCGGTGCCCAGGGGATTCTCAGCACGCACCTCGTAGGTGCCGCCATCACGCGGGCGCGCAGCCTGGATATGCAGAGAGCTTGCATCGCCCCGCTCCTCCACACGCACGCGCGGGGCATCAGGCGCGCCCAGACGCCGCCCATCCTTGGACCAACTCACGGCCGGCGGCGGAGAGCCACGCACACGGCAACGGAACGTGGCATCGGCGCCCTCCCGCACGCGGATGGACGTGGGGCGCAGCAAGAAGTGCGGTGCCTGCTCAGCACACGCGGCCTCAGCGTTCACCTGCAGGCCAACAGCCGCGAAGGCCTCCCCGATGGCATTGCGCGCGCGGCACACATACTGTCCGCTGTCTCCGAGCGCCAGGTCCAGGATGGTGAGGCGGTACAGGTCGCCGTCCTGGGCCAGGCGGAAGCGCGCACTGGGCTCCACTGGTTGCCGGTCCTTCTCCCAGCTCACCTGCGGCGTGGGGTTGCCCGCGATCTGGCAGCTCAGCGTGGCGTCCTTGCCCACGGACACCACGAAGGCCTTGGGCCGCGTCAGGAAGCGGGGCGCGCCACTGAGTGAGGAGGGCTCCATGGGGGCGGCAGAGCCGGGGGCCTGCAAGGGGCGGATTGGAGTCAAAGTGGGGACACTCGGTGGACACCACGCATCCCTGTCCACCAGCCAGTCTCACCGTCTGGTCACAAGGCCCTCAAGTACAGATCGGCCCCTCTGACCAGCTCTGCCAGCCAGCGGCTGTGTCCCCTCACTACCAGGTGACCCCAGTGCTTGTCCCACACCCAAGCCCTCCAGGAGCCTGGAGTCTCCTCCCCACCCAGGACAATGTGGGTGGGCAGAGGCCACTCCCCACGTGCAGATGTGGTGGGAGGGGCAGTGTGCCTGCAGCTGGCCTACCACACCTCAGCTGGCTCACGGAGCAGGCACAGCAAACTTGCCAGGCCGCAGCATCCCCTGGATGAGCCAGCATGTTCCGGGCACTCCACCTAGCGGTCCTGTGATTCGGGCATCTAATCCCCTTAATCCCCTGAGCAGGCTTCCTGGGACTGGGGCTGGGCTGGGCAGAGGGACTGCTGACTCATGATGCCATCAACACCCAGTCCCCTGCCACCCTCACAGGCACTGGGATGGGGGCCACCCAGAGGCAGAGAGCCCCCTCCACGGCACCTCCAAAACCCCAGCTCCCCTTCAAGGCCACTTGGACCTCAGCTCTCCACGGCCCCTGTGCTCGGAGGTCTTCCCAGCACTCCGCAGCGTCATTTGGCTGTTCTGTGTGTTCCCTAAATCAGGATGGAGTATCCCTTTCCCCCTGCCCCAGCCTGTACTGGCCGGCCAGGGACACCTGAGTGGCTGTGTGCGGGTGGTCCCTCCACAAAGCACAGGAACGGAATGAGAGCTCTGGGTCCCACACATATGTGGAAGTTGGCCCTGGCCCAGGCTGATCCAGGTCTAGCAAGAGGCTGTGGAGGCCCCAGGGTCCTTGTCCCCACTACAGACACAGCATCCAAGCAGGCCCAGGCACAGCCGCTGTCCGTACAGTAGACTGCACGGGGCCAGGGCATGGGGAGCCCTGCTGGGCTGCTGTCCCTCATGGTCAGCAGGCTTGAGGCCACAGAAGGGTGCATGGAGCACATTCACTCCCAGAGAGGGGAGACTGAGGCAAGGGCCACCCAAGGCCACTTTGGGGATCCCAGAAAATCCACTCGGGCACAGGAGCACCTACGGGGGTCTCCTCCCTGTGCTGGGCTGCAGGCCAAGGTCTCAGCAAGCCCCACCTCCCCCCGACACCTTCCTGCAGAACCCCACAGGGTCCCAGCCACACCCACAGCCCTGGGGCAGCCCCGCACCCTAACTTCTATAGACTGCTGCCTCCGTTCTAGGCTCCTGGCCAGTCTGTTTTCCAAGGGGCAGCTCAGAGACCCAGCCCCTCCCCCACCCCCACCCCCTGAGACGGAACTGAGGCCAGCCTGAGGCCCCCATGCCCTTCCAGATCAGCCTTCCAAGGGCAGCCACCCAGGGCTGCCCCTCACCTTAGACCCCTGGGCTCCAGCTCCCCAGTCCAGGGGAAATTCTTTCCTGGAGTCAGGTGTCAGTGCCCCCCTGGCTGTCCCCTCCGCTGAGCAAACAGGCCCAAAATAGCCCCAGCTGTCAGCGGGCATCTAGCTCAGGAGTGTGGGGGCAGGGCCAGCCGGACCCTCAGCCCTTCTTGGAGCAGAGGGCGCCGGGGGGTGGTGGGTGTGTGTGACACCCTGGGCAGGCTGGGCTGCCTCTTCCCCATGGGAGGGCTGGAAATCAGAACACACAGCCCATCCCGGGTAGGGGCACAGCCTGGCTGGAGCCCTCAGTTTCCCAGAGCCGTGACCTTCAGCACAGCCACCCTCCGGGGTCCCCAGACAGCCCTCCACCCTGCTCCGCCGTCTCCTCCTCACCTGTCTACGGAGGGATCTGGGCAGTGCCCAGGCCGGGGGCACAGGCAGTGGCTTTGGGCTGCTGGGTCTCACTTCCCTCCGAGGCCCCGGGACTGACACGGTTGCCACCCAGCAGCCCACACTCCTGCTGGTCCTCAGACTGGACAGGGACGAGAGGACAGGCAGACGCTGTCAGCTGGAGAGGGATGGGCCCGCCCCCACCCTGCCCCCACCAGCCCAGCCCAGCCCAGCTCCAAAATAGCGCAAGTGTCACTGCCCAGGACTCAGCTTCACCCTGGGCCCTGCAGGAGGCAAAGGGCAGATGGCTGGGGGCATAGCCAGTGACAGGGATGCCTGCAATGCATGCCAGTGGGCCCTGCTGGGCTGTGACACCCACTGTTCCGCACAGCACCCTGGAGTGCAGAGCAGGAAGGAATGCGGAACACTGGGTGGCGAGGGCCCACCGCAAGGGAGTAGTGTCCTCTGGGTCAGCAGTGGTCAGGGCTAACAGCACAGGCTCTCAGGAGAGGTCATCCACGGCCGGGGTACAAGTGTGGACAGGACACAGAGCAGGCCCCATCCACGGAGGCAGCCTCTGCCCAGCAGTCAGAGGTGACCGTCTGCTGTGAACCCCGGGTGGGGAGCAGGTGACCTCCCAAGCTGGGACCAGGCTCCAAGTGCTGACGTGTGCAGGGCCAGCATCCAGCACACACACGTAGGGGAGGGGAGAGGAGTCTTCGGGGCCCCTTCCTAAGGACACTGACCCCACTCAAGCAGCTCCACCTCATGACCTCAGCACCTCCGGAAACCCCAGCTGCTCGCACCATCACCTGGGGGTGAGGGGTCTCGCCATGAATGTAGAGGGACTCAAACATTCCCACGGAGGACTCAGCCGGTACAGAAACAGGTTCCTGTGCAGTGCTGAGCTTGTGCCGTGCTCACGCGTGAGTGCGAGTGTGTGCACGTGTGTCTGTGCTACCCTGCCCAGCCTCCTAGAGGAAGTGGGGGCCCTCATCTCCGGAAGCCACCACTGGGCTCCCGTGCAGCCCTTACGGCCGGGTTTTCTGCCTCCTGTGTCCCCATCATCTTTTGGGCCGTCTCCCCTGCCCACTTCCCAGTTAAGGAAAGCAGGAGACGGCACCTACTGAGCCGGCAGAAGCCATGTGCTGTCCACACCACACAGGCCTGGCTTAAGGCCCAGCCCACTGTGGCCAAAAAGAGTTCACTGAGCTACTCTCTGGGGATGGAATTCATAAAAAGCAAACTCTGGGGTCAGCACTGTAGCGCAGTGGGCTAAGTCACCGCCTATGATGCCAGCTTCCCATAGGGCCACCAGTTCAAGTCCCAGCTGCTCCACTTAGATCAGCTCCCCACGAATGTGTCTAGGAAAGCGGAAGAATGGGAAAAAAGTCAATGATGCTTCCACCAGTTTAAACCCTGAATATGGGTAACTCAGCCCTCAATGGCCTCAACCAGGAGAAAGAGGGGCCTCACAGCCTGGCTGTCGACCCAGCTCGCTGCCCAGAGAAGGAGGGGTTCCAAGTCCATGCCCACAGCATGGCCACAGACACAGAGAGCCGGGGGCAAGAGGGCCTTCCAGCCAGCACCTGGTGCCTCATGTGTACTGCCTGTCTCTGGGACACCTACTCAGGGACCCAGCACATATAGGGGCCCGAGTGCAGATTCCCCTCAGAACACAGCACACGCACTCACGGGGTGGGCAGGGCACTTCCTGACCTGAAGATTCATCTGACTATCTGACTCACAGCAGGGTCAACAACACAGCCAACGACACAGCAGAGACTCTGACCCAGCTGGGGCTGGGGGGCTTACGTGCTCTTTGCCTGGATGTGTTGTCACAGCACACAAATTTGTCACGCGAGCACTAGAGTGCACAGGATCCCCACAGGTCAGAGCACACGCAGTCACACACACATACACCTTAGTGCACAGGATTCCCTCAGGTCATAACACACCAGTCACACACACACACCTCAGTGCACAGGATCCCCGCAGGTCACAGCACACGCAGTCACACACACACACACACACACACACACACACACACGTGAGTGCACAGGATCCCCGCAGGTCAGAGCACACACAGCCACACACACACACACACACACACACACCTCAATGCACAGGATCCCCGGTCAGAGCACACAGTCACACACACACACACACACACACACCCCTAAGTGCACAGGATCCCCGCAGGTCAGAGCACACACAGCCACACACACACACACACCCCTCAGTGCACAGGATCCCCTCAGGTCACAGCACACTCACACACACACACACCTCAGTACACAGGATCCCCTCTGGACACAGCACATGCAGTCACACACACACCTCAGTGCACAGGATCCCCGCAGGTCATGGCACACACACACACACACACACACCCCTGAGTGCACAGGATCCCCTCAGGTCACAGCACACGCAGTCACACACACACACCTCAGTGCACAGGATCCCCTCAGGTCACAGCACACTCACTCACAAACACACACACACACACCCCTCAGTGCACAGGATCCCCTCAGGTCACAGCACACTCACACACACACACACACACACACACACACCTCAGTGCACAGGATCCCCTCAGGACACAGCACACTCACTCACACACACACACACACCTCAGTGCACAGGATCCCCTCAGGTCACAGCACACTCACTCACACACACACACACACCTCAGTGCACAGGATCCCCTCAGGTCACAGCACACGCAGTCACACACACACCTCAGTGCACAGGATCCCCTCAGGTCACAGCACACTCACTCACACACACACACACACACACACACCTCAGTGCACAGGATCCCCTCAGGACACAGCACATGCAGTCACACACACACCTCAGTGCACAGGATCCCCTCAGGTCACAGCACACTCACTCACACACACACACACACCTCAGTGCACAGGATCCCCTCAGGACACAGCACATGCAGTCACACACACACCTCAGTGCACAGGATCCCCTCAGGTCACAGCACACTCACACACACACACACACACACCTCAGTGCACAGGATCCCCTCAGGTCACAGCACACTCACACACACACACACACCCCTCAGTGCACAGGATCCCCTCAGGACACAGCACATGCAGTCATCACATGTGCACCTTGGTCACAGGATCCCTGTGGGTCACAGCACATGCACCCTAGGCATGCACCTGGGTCACAGGATCCCGTTGGATCACAGATGCCAGAAGAGGATAGTGACAGAAAACCTGAGGGTTTTTGGGCAAGGGGGACACAAAGGCAACTAGGAGGCAGCAAAGCACTCATTGGCCGGAGTGGGAATAGAGGGCAGCCCCATGCTGTTCTCTCCCCAAAATTCCCGCCAGTGTACTATGAGAGGCAGTCACCACACCAAGGGCAACACAGCCACCACCCCAGCTGAGTCGAAGACACTGGTGACCTGCTCTGTCGGCAAATCCCCGGGGAAGCCAGCAGGGGCAACCACAGCCAGCATGTCGCAGGCCAGGCCTCGGACCCCGACGCAGGCTCTGCACACTTGCTTGCCAGGGGACCCTGGAAGAAGCCCTGCAGCTGTGGGAGTGCCTCCAGACCTCAGCCAGTAAGGGGCTGACACCTGCTACAACAGGGAGACGGCCGCCTCGCAGCAGGCAAAGGACTTGCACAGGTGCTACTTGGCAGGCTCACAGCAGCCAGCAGGCAAGCAATGGACGCTCGGCCTCAGGAACCCCCGGAGGAGCAAGGTCAAGACCCCCACCCTAGGGGCCGGCGCTGTGGCACACTAGATAAATCCTCTGCCTGCGGCGCCGGCATCCCATATGGGAGTTGGTTCTAGTCCCGGCTGCTCCTCTTCCAATCCGGCTCTCTGCTATGGCCTGGGAAAGCAGTTGAAGATGGCCCAAGGCCTTGGGCCCCTGCACCCGCATGGGAGACCAGGAGGGAGCACCTGGCTCCTGGCTTCGAATCAGCGCAGCTCCGGCCATTGCGGCCATTTGGGGAGTGAACCAATGGAAGGAAGATCTCTCTCATTGTAACTCTCTCAAATAAATAAAATCCTTAAAAAAAAGAAACAAAAGACCCCCACCCTGTTGGAGCGGCTGTGACCAAGGAGACACAGGGTATGCAGAGGGCCCCTCACCCCAGGAAAACTGTCCTAGCAGCAGCACCGTGCGGGGGCGTCGAGGCACGGGGAGGGGCTCCCAGGACGCACACTGTGCGGGACACAGGCAAGGCAGCTGGGGAACTGGGGCCGGGGAGATGGGAGCCGGGGCACCAAGGTGTCCCACATGAGGGCAGGCCTGCCCCAGCCCCACCCCTGGGCATGGTCCCAGGACACCATCCAGTGAGCTGCCCCTCCAGCAGCAGGGCCAGGGCCCACCCAGCGTGGGTGACCCCACCACCACCACCAGGTGGCCTCAGGGACAGTCCAGAGGAAAGAAACCATAGGGGTGCTGTCATGTTCTGATGAAACACCCTATCTCACTCAGCCAGGAATGTTACAGAAGCAGAGGGACACGCCTGCTCCTCCCTGGTCTTAGGGTGTCCCCAAGTTTTTACTTATCTGTTTAAGCTGACACACCATAGCTGTGCATGCATTCATGGGATAACCTGTGACATCTCAACCCGTGTACCCACCTTGTAACGGTCAAGTCTGAGTACCTGGCGTTCATCACTCAGCGTCCCCCGTTCTTTGTGGTGAGAACACCTGCAGCCATTTGCTGCTATACTAATACACAATGCACAGTCACTGTCCCATGAGGAGACCCAGGACACTGCCCCTCCCCCAGCCTCGGAGACCTGTACTCCTCCCCACTCCCCTCCCAGCACAGGAGCTGCCACTCCATCGGCTGCTGGCACTCACAGGGGTGAACGGTCCTCCTCTTTGCACATGCATGCTTTCTCTACCCACTCACCTGCCAGCAACTGCTTCCTGGGCGTGGCCTCCTGGCTGTGGCAGCTCAGCAGTGCAGATGTCTGCTCAACACATCATGTCACCCCTGCATATAAATGCCAGAAGCAGGACTGCTGGGTCACGGGACAGACGATGCCGTGACCTCCATGCTGTCTAGGTCACATAACAATGACCCGTGGCCCTTCACCTTGGCCAGGTCACATTGACAGGTGACCTCATGACCCTCCACCATGGCTGGGTCACTTGGCAGTGACCCCGTGGCCCTCCACTGTGGCCTGATCACATGACAGTGACCTCATGACCCTCTACCACGGTCGGGTCACGTGACAACGACCCCGTGGCCATCCACCATGGCTGCACTTACATTCCCACCACCACTGTCCCATATCTCCAGATCCTCCTGTCAGAAAATGCAAATAAACCACAGCAAGATGTCACCTCATGCCAATCTGTGCCTTTTTAAAATCTCCCCGACAGCTGCTGGAAAATCAGCTTGCCAAAGCCTGCCCCCTGCCCAAAGCCTTAGTGATTTCAAGTCAGGCTCTGCTGCTAACAAATTTTGTCTGAAAATCCTTTTCTTTAGTTCTCTTATTTTTTGAGAGGCAGAAAGTGGGCCACACTGTGGCACAGGCTAAGCCTCCACCTGTGGCACCTATGGGCAATGGTTTGTGTCCTGGCTGCTCCTCTTCCAGTCCAGCTCTCTGCTATGGCCTGGGAAAGTAGCAGAAGGTGGCCCAAGTGCTTGGGCCCCTGCACCCACGTGGGAGACCCAGAAGTTCTTGGCTTCAGATCAGCCCAGCTCCAGCCATTGCGGCCATCTGGGGAGTGAACCAGCAGATGGAAGACCTCTCTGTCTCTCCCTCTGTCTGCAACTCTCTTCACTCTCCCAAATGCCCATTGTAGTCAGAGCTGGGCTGGGCCAAATCCAACAGCCAGGAACTCCATCTAGATCTCCCATGTGGGGCAGGGACCTATGGCCTTGGGCCATCACCATGGCCTCCCAGGGTGAACACTGGCAGGAACCTGCGAAGGACAGCAGGGTGGGACCTCAACCCAGGCACTGCAAATGTGGCATCCCTGCCAGTCACCCCTGGGCCAGCACCCGGCCCCCAGCCCTCTCCTTGCCAGGTCCACCGACCCAGGTCGACTGCCAGTCTGCACTCAGGACTTGAAGGACACTAATCACTTCCTCCTGGCTTTACTGCTGCTGGACTTGTTTTATTAAGACTTACTTATCGACCTACTTATTTATTTATCTACCTACCTATTTATTTGAGAAGCAGAGTGAGAGAGAGAGGAAGAGATTTACCACCCACTGGTTCACCCTGCAAACACCCACGACATCCAGGTCTGGGCCAGGCTGAAGCCAGGAGCTCCTTCTGGGTCTCCCATGTGGGTCCAAGCTCGGGCCACCCTCTGCTGCTTCCCCAGATGCATGGGCGGGGAGCTGGCTGGGAAGCAGGGCTGTGGGACTTGAGCCGGTGCCCACATGGGATCCCCATGCAAGCAGTGGCATTACCCACTGTGCCACAGCTCCATCGCCTCCACTGCAATTTGTATAAACTTGACTTTGTTTCTTCTGCATTTACTGAGGTAATTATAAAGTTTTCTTTTTTCTAATATGGTGTTACATTGATTTTCACTTTTTTTTATAGATTTATTTGAAAGGCAGAGTTACAGAGAAACAGAAGCAGAGAGAGAGAGAGAGAGAGAGAGAGAATGTCTTCCATCTGCTGATTCTAGATGGCCGAAATGGCCGTAACTGAGCCGATCCAAAGCCAGGAGCTTCTTCCCGGTCTCTCACATGGGTGCAGGGGCCCAAGGACTTGGGTCATCTTCTACTGCTTTCCCAGGCCACAGCAGAGAGCTGGATCGGAAATGGAACAGATGGGACTTGAAACAGTGCCCATGTGGGATGCCAGCACTGCAGGCAGTGGCCTTACCCGGTGAACCACAGCGCCGGCCCCTCACATCACTTTTGACAATAACAACTGTATGTGTTCATCGTGGTACCCACCACCTCTCGTACCTCTTTGTTGCTGCTGTGAAAACACCCCACCTCTCCTCTTGGGGGGACAGGCACTTCCATCAGAGTGCCCGGCTTGACACCAGCTCCAGCTTCCTGCTCACAGAGGCAGCAGGGATGGTTCCAGCACCTGGGTCCCCGCCACCTACCTGGGCCACCCAGATGGAGTTCCAGGCTCGGGCTTCAGCCTGGGCCTGCCCCGACTGTTGCGGGCACTTGGGGAGTGAGCCGGCAGACAGGAGAGCTCTCTGCTTTCCAAGTAGAAACAAAGGTACACGTGAACAGTTTAAAAACTCTCTCCTCCCCTGAAACACGGGACACAGCGCTGCTGCTGCCCCTCCCTTGCAGGTCCCAACACCGCAGCTCTCCCCACGGTGGTGGCTTTTACCTGCCCACACCCCAGCCCCTCACAGCTGCCGCTCTGCACTCCACTCACATTCCACGTCCTCACGTGGCTCCTCCAGACGTGGTCAACGCTTTCACCTTGTGCCGTGTCTGACACCAGGAGTCACAGGGGGCTCCTGGCGTGGTGCCGCATGGGTGCTCGAGTCCTCGGCCTGCACGTCACGTATGCACATCTTTCCAGAACTTTCTGGCAGGGGAGAGGCAGCCTCTCCACGGGCGATTCTCACACAGAAGCAAAGGCCCAGCTGGGACACTGTGTGCTGTGCGAACCAGCTCAGGCCACTCCCCCGCCTGGCCTGGCCGAGCAGAGCCAGGCCAGCTGCCCAGCAGCCACCCTAAGCTGCTCGCCTGCCCCACGTGCCTTTCCCCAAAGGAATCCTCCACAGGCCCCTTCCCTGATGCCCCCACACCCTCAGGACCTGCGTCTGCTCGTGGCTGCACCTGCCCGGCAGGTCCCTGGAGAGCAGAGAGCAGATGCTTTTTCCTTTTATTAAATCACGACCCTGCATCTGAGAACTTCACACCTTTCCCAAGAAAACATCATGCAAAGCACACGTGCACACTGCACTCTGGGAACCCGCACCCGGTTTCTCCCAGATCTGGATCTGTGACGCTCTGTGCCCCTCATAGTCACACACACAGGCCATGGAGACCGTGCAAGCCGGGGCTGCCTGCCGGCACCCGTCACTTCCATGAAAACTGAGCTGGTCTGTCCAAAATCAAGGCGCTTTCCTGGTGCCGCCCTTCCTTCTGTCGAACACTGCAATGGAGTGCAGCAGGAGCACGGTCTGCACCTGCCGAGCCCTGAGGACGCGCAGGGACACACGGCAGCTGAAGTCATTCTGCTTAAAATAAGCAGCCTCGGTGCCTTCCTTCCCGGCTCATGTCCCCTCCCCAAGCTGGACACTGGACACCCCCTCAGGAGGTCCCCATCCTCGCCAAGGGCCACGTCCCTCCCTCACGGCAGCTGCTGGAACAGCTGGAAGCTCAGCACAGCCCTCATCCCAGAGGCAGGGGGTGCCAGTGGCCCCCCACTCGGCCCTGGCTGCAACCCCGATCAGCTGTCTCCACGTGGCTTCAAGAGCAGCGGCCAGCAGGCTGGAAGTGGCAGTGACACCTGCTTAAGCAGCAGTGAATGCCAGCCAGGGCCCCCTCTGCACAGCTCAGTAGGCAGCACAGCCACCCAGCAGGGGTCAGGGCCCTCCAGCTGTTGACCCGCCCACGGAGTGTCTGCCTCACACTCCCTCCCCCAGTCCAAACCCCCACCCTCAGCAAATGACAACTTCAGTCCAGAGTCCACTTCCCAACACTACCCCGTCCCCTCCATGCCCCTGTACTGCAGACGTGCAGTCCCAGCCTCCTGCCCCACAAAGCAGCACAGCTCCCGACAGCTGCAGGCCACACTTTAATGTTCACTCTGGGCCGCCACGTGGGACACCCACCGACACAGCACACCAGTGGAAGGAAGGCCGCCTTCCCCACCTGGCCCCTGCCCTGGCCCCCAGGATCCCTGTCCCAGAAGACGCAGGTGCATGGGGGCGCAGCCCGCGGCCCCAGGGGGACAGCGCACATCCCTCTGCATGGCGGCACCTGTGCACGACCCCCACAGCCCGAGTCCTACCCAGAGCGCCCCCCAGGCCGGGTGATGCCACATGTGGGCTCCCGGGGCAGGGCTGGTGTCCCGCAGGGAGCTGAGATCCAGGTCCCCCGCAGGGGCGACGCTTACTTGAGGGCCACAGGCCACCAGTCCGGCACTGACGCGGTCAGGGCTACCTCCTGGCTCTCAGAGGTGCGGACGCGGAGGGGCCCCTTGATCCGCTCCGACCACAGCAGGGCCAGCCCCACGTCCTCCAGGCCAGCCCTGAACTTGCCGGCTGCCTGCCCGGAAGCAGTCAGCACAGAAGCACCGGGTCTGAGGCCGCCAGCAGGGAGCGGGCCCGCCAGCCGCACGGGGAAGAGGCGCTTGCGGACCACGCCCGTGTGGTGCGTGCGCGCCGTCAGCTCCTGGCCCACGTAGCAGCCCTTTGCGAAGCTGACGCCGTTCATGAAGGCCAGGTTGGACTCCAGAGGAAGGGCCAGCCCTGGGGGCAGGTCGCGGATGCCCTCGGGGACACCTGCAGGAAGCAGAACACACAGAGGTGAGCGCAGCCCGCGCGGCCAGGCCCCGTCCACAGCTCGCCACCCGCTCTACCTTGCAGGTAGCGGTGCCGGTGATAATCCCGGAGGGCCCCGAGGTGGCCACCGCTGAGCATCACGGCCGGGGTCTCGTCGTGGGCGAGGAGCCGCCACCCCATGCGCACAGTCCGGGGGTCTCGGGTGAGGATGGTGGAGGCCTCGGCGGCGGTGCTAGGCAGCAGCGCCGCGCTAGCCTGGGGAGTGCTGGGAAGCACCGCCCACACGCGCAGGTCCGCACACGGCTCCACGATGACTTTCCGCCGGACCCTGTGCCGCGCCAGATGCTCCCGCAGCGGGCCCAGCACGGAGCTGTCACACTCCAGGAGGAAGCCAGGTGTCGCCTCGCGCTCAGGGAGCCTGCGGGGACAAAGTTGGGTCGTGGGCGGTGCGCAAGGGCCGCACGCGTCCTGAGCAAGTGCGCCCAGACACCGCCCTGCGCCACCGCATTGCGGCCTAGGGACAGACACGTGTCCGTGCCCTGGACCGCAGGCAGCCTGCGCCTCGAGGCCTCGGCTCCAACGCTGAGCAGTAGCTGCAGACAAATGCGCCATCAGGAGAGCTCGAACACAGCCGCCCTCCAGTCAAACCGCACACTAGGGTGCCAGCCAGAGGCTGAGCCCAGCTGCCCAAGGCTGCACCTGTGGGTCTACAGAGGCAGAACTGAACAGTGTGGGCCCCGGGGCGTTCTGCCTCTGAGACGCATCCACTTTGTGCAAACAGACTCCACCTCAGACACTGCCCAAGCAGCTGCTGAGCCCAGGACAAAAATGACAGGCAGCAGTTGGGCAGTGGGCAGTGCCTGGGTGGAGCAGAGAGCTGGCCCACACTCCATGTGAGGCGAGAGGCATAAACAGCCAGGACTGGCCTCTTCCAGTCTCTGGAAGGTTCTGGCAGGAGGCAGCTGAGAGGCCAGCAGGTGCAGGAGGCTTGGTGAAGCCATACCCTACTGGTGTCCACTGCCTAAGGCATGTCCCAAAATACTATCAGAGCCCTAGAACTAAGTGGACAGCCCACCTCAGGGACCCCGGGCTGGCACCACTGGAACGGCCACAGCCACAGAGGGGCAGGCAGCACTCAGCTGCGTGGACACATCCTGCATGCAGACCCCAGCACAGTGGATGGGGCAAGGACTAGCAGCCCAGCAGGAGCAGAGAGGATGCCCAGGAGAGCAGAGCCCACAAGCAGGGGCCCCAGCCCTTCCCCAGAACAGCTGTGGCTGCTGACCCAGACCCACCCACAGGGCAGCCCCAGGTGGGAGCTGCACAGGTAAAGTTCCACACTTCTCAGAGCCAGAGGCCACGGTCTCAGAAGGCAGAGCGGGATGTGGCGGTTCACAGGGTGACAACCACAGCATGTGCCAGGGACAGGCCCAGCACACGGCTCTCGG
Organism: Oryctolagus cuniculus; assembly: GCF_964237555.1. Classification (NCBI taxonomy): domain Eukaryota; kingdom Metazoa; phylum Chordata; class Mammalia; order Lagomorpha; family Leporidae; genus Oryctolagus; species Oryctolagus cuniculus. The sequence goes on along the minus strand of NC_091437.1, from coordinate 309,325 downwards.
GGGCAGGGTAAACACACCGCGGTTGCCAGGGAGACCCAGCATGGGGTCCCTGTGCAGGCAAGGACACAGAACACCGCACCCGCATGGCCGGCGGGTCTCCCAGAACCAGCACGGAGCCGTGCCGCATAACCACACCCATCATCTCCCCATGCCTGTGCACAAATGTCCAAGGCAGCCAACTGCGTCCATAGCAGCCAGAAAGTGGACACATGAGCCATGCATACCGTGTGAAGAGTGCTGCTCGGGACGGGGTCTTTAGTTTTAAGGGTATCAGGATGGAGAACACCGGTGGCTTTAGAAGGAGAGAGGCAGGCGCCCACATCCCACACTGGAGCGCCTGGTTCTCGTCCCAGCTGCTCCGCGCACACAGGGGACCTCGGGGACGAGGACATGGTCACACAGAGGGGACCTCGGGGACAAGGACACGGACACAGAGGGGACCTCGGGGGACGAGGACACAGTCACAGAGGGGACCTCAGGGGCTAGGACACGGTCACACAGGGGACCTCAGGGAAGAGGACACGGTCACACAGAGGGGACCTCAGGGAAGAGGACACGGTCACACAGAGGGGACCTCGGGGAAGAGGACACGGTCACACAGAGGGGACCTCGGGGACAAGGACACGGACACAGAGGGGACCTCAGGGAAGAGGACACGGTCACACAGAGGGGACCTCAGGGAAGAGGACACGGTCACACAGAGGGGACCTCAGGGAAGAGGACACGGTCACACAGGGGACCTCGGGGACAAGGACACGGACACAGAGGGGACCTCAGGGAAGAGGACACGGTCACACAGAGGGGACCTCGGGGATGAGGACACGGACACAGAGGGGACCTCAGGGAAGAGGACATGGTCACACAGAGGGGACCTCGGGGATGAGGACACGGTCACACAGGGGACCTCGGGGACGAGGACATGGTCACACAGGGGACCTCGGGGACGAGGACATGGTCACACAGGGGACCTCAGGGGATGAGGACACGGTAAGAGAGGGGACCTCAGGGGACGAGGACACAGTCACACAGAGGGGACCTCGGGGATGAGGACACGGTCACACAGGGGACCTCGGGGATGAGGACACGGTCACAGAGGGGACCTCGGGGACGAGGACACGGTCACACAGGGGACCTTAGGGATGAGGACACAGTCACACAGAGGGGACCTCGGGGACGAGGACACGGTCACACAGGGGACCTCGGGGACGAGGACACGGTCACACAGGGGACCTCAGGGGATGAGGACACGGTAAGAGAGGGGACCTCGGGGACAAGGACACGGACACACAGAGGGGACCTCGGGGACAAGGACACGGTCACACAGGGGACCTCGGGGAAGAGGACATGGTCACACAGAGGGGACCTCGGGGATGAGGACACGGTCACACAGGGGACCTCGGGGACAAGGACACGGTCACACAGGGGACCTCAGGGAAGAGGACATGGTCACACAGAGGGGACCTCGGGGATGAGGACACGGTCACACAGGGGACCTCGGGGACGAGGACATGGTCACACAGGGGACCTCGGGGACGAGGACATGGTCACACAGGGGACCTCAGGGGATGAGGACACGGTAAGAGAGGGGACCTCAGGGGACGAGGACACAGTCACACAGAGGGGACCTCGGGGATGAGGACACGGTCACACAGGGGACCTCGGGGATGAGGACACGGTCACAGAGGGGACCTCGGGGACGAGGACACGGTCACACAGGGGACCTTAGGGATGAGGACACAGTCACACAGAGGGGACCTCGGGGACGAGGACACGGTCACACAGGGGACCTCGGGGACGAGGACACGGTCACACAGGGGACCTCAGGGGATGAGGACACGGTAAGAGAGGGGACCTCGGGGACAAGGACACGGACACACAGAGGGGACCTCGGGGACAAGGACACGGTCACACAGGGGACCTCGGGGAAGAGGACACGGTCACACAGAGGGGACCTCGGGGACGAGGACACGGTCACACAGGGGACCTCAGGGGTGAGGATGGTCACATAGGCTGGGAAGGCACGGGTCAAGGATGCTTCGTGCACTGCACCTGTCAGAACGCCTGAAGCCCAGAACAGAGACAGGAGCTCAGGCGGACCGTGGTGGTAAGGAGATGGTGCAGCTCCCCCCAGAGCTGAGCAGACTCTACCGGGAGGATCCGGCATCCACACTCAGTGCTCACCAAAGGAGGCGAGAGCCTGTGCCCACCAAAGCCTGCTTCCTTCTACTCGTCAAGGCATGGCAGCAAGCCCACATCCTAGATGAACCCACAACGCGGTATCAACCAGAGCCAGGAAGGGAGGAGGGGCCTCCCGGAACCACAGGGGAGGGGGGTACACAGGGGACTGTCCGCTGCAGCCGCTCTGTCCAAGCCCCAGAGGGATCCTCGGGCGAGCTGTGGACTCTGGCGACAGCGGTGGTCAGTGTGGTCTGTCAATTTTTCCTGAAGGCTTATTTATTTCAAAGGCAGAGTGACAGAGACACACACGCACTGCCAGAACACTGTGGAACTCCACGCTATGCCGGCCTGCGGCCACCACACCCCAGGGTCTCCCTGGCGAAGACTCAGTTCATCTGTTAAGATTTATTTATTTCAAAGGCAGAGTGACAGAGGGAGAAGCAAAGACACAGAGAGGGAGCGATCCACCTTCCACCTGCTGCCTCACCCCCAAATGGCTCCAAGGCTGGGGAGCCTGCAGCTCCATCCAGGTCCCCCACGCTGGGGGCAGGGGTCCACACACTCGGGCCAGTTGCCTCAGCAGTGGGGACTCGAACCGGGCCCACAGGGGATGCTGGTGTCAGACGCCCGGAGATCCGGGTTAAATCAGAGGCTGGCTCAGCGGGAGGCCGCTGCCCTCGGCAGGAGGCCCGGTCAGAGAACCCAAGGATCAAACACCAGGCCCTCTGGCTGTACCCAACCTGCCCGGACTCGACGGCGGACACAGAGGGGCCCTGGGGCCGCGACCCCACCGTGCCACTCACCCAGTGACAGAGACAGAGGCTGCCTGCCCGGCACCAGGGCGCGCCGAAGTCCCAGGGCCGCCTACAGCTCGCGGCCGGGCCTGTCCGCACCGCCACACCGCAACGACCGCCACCTGACGCGGTGCCGGGCGAGCCAGGAGCAGCAGAAGGGAATTAAGGCGGGAGCGCGCACGCGAGGCCGGGCCCGCGGACGCGCCGACGGGCAGCGCTGACCGCGTCCCCGCCGGCCAGGGGCCGGGCTCCTTCTCCACAGAGCCCGCGTCCGCCCCGGGTGCCCTCGCCCTGGCCTCGCCCGCCGGGTGCCCAACCCGCCCCGCGTCTATCCCGGGTGCTCCGCTCCCCTCCGCCGCCCGGCCCGCGTCCGCCCAGGCTCCTCTCCCCGGCCCGCGTCCGTCGGTGCTCCGCTCCCCTCCGCCGCCCGGCCCGCGTCCGCGTCCGCCCAGGCTCCTCTCCCCGGCCCGCGTCCGTCGGTGCTCCGCTCCCCTCCGCCGCCCGGCCCGCGTCCGCGTCCGCCCAGTCTTCTCCGAGGCCCGCGTCCGCCCGGAGATCCTCTCCCCGCCCCGCCACTCGCGCAGCCCTGCGCTCACCCGTACACGATGACGTCATAGAGCGTCCGGCCCTGCACGTTCAGGAAGTGGGCGTAGACCGAGCGCACCCGAGGCGGGGTCACGCCGTCCGCGGGTCCCGGGAGCGGCAGCTCATTGGTCAGCAGTCCCAGCAGAAAGGGCGCCGCGTCCGGGCCGCGCACGCGCAGCAGGGCGCGCTCCTCCAACGGGAAGCAGGCCCAAGCCGTGCTGCCCGCAGAGCCGCAGCTGGGCCGATCAGAGCCGTGAACCAAGGGGCGCCTGGACACCACATGGAGCGTCCAGCGCCAGGCCGGGCAGCCGCGTCCCGGAGCGGCGCCGCGAAGCAGCGCTGCAGCCGCCATTTTGGGCAAGAGTGAGGCGGCGAGCCGCCGGGGCGCCACAGCGACCCCTGGCGGCGGCCGCCAGCGGGAGACGCGTGCGTGGGGGGGCGGGGCGGATGGGCGGAGCCCGAGGGACACGGTCTCGGGCTGTCGGTCAGCACGCTTGTCCCGCCCCACTCCACCCGGACGTCGCGGCTACTGCGGGGCGGTGTGTGGACGCAGCGACCGCTTTCGTTGTTAAGTACACGTACACGTGAATGTGTCCCCGGACCGCGTCCTGCGTTTCTTAGCGTGGTGAAATGCCTGCAGCTTAGGGTGCGTGGCGGGTCGGCCGTGCGGCGTCACCGTCCGCCTCGTGCGTGTCCGGAGCGTGCTCGTCCTCCCGCGCTGAGGCTCTGCTCCAGTGAGAAGCCCACTCCGGGCGCCTCGGCCGCGGCCACCGCTCCAGGGCAGGTGACCCGGCCTCGGGCAGGCAGTTCGGACCGCTTGAGTGCGTGGCTCCGCAGGGTCAGTGTCCCAGGCCGGGGACCCGGGGTGTCTGCTGGGGTAAGTGGGGGGGGCAGAGACCCGGAGCAAAGCAGGCTCGGATGACACGCGGTCCTCTACCAGGTGCGCCCCGGAGGTCACGGGCAGGTGTTGCGCGGCTGTGCAGGTGCAGGCTGTGGGAGGCGTTTAGGGTGCAATGCGGTCATGAGGGAGGGTCCCCACTCTGACGTCCGTGGCTGCATAACCAGAGAGGATCACCCTCCCTGAGCTCACCTGGGTCACCAGTTCACGTTTTTGCTGGATTACAGGGACAGCAGCTGCAGGTGGCAGGACCCTCCATCCCCAACTTCCCCTGACGGTAGCCCCTGAGGCCCCGTGCCCCGAGCACCTGCCAGGTGGACCCCTGTTGGCAGAACTTGGCGCACATGGCCGGGTCTCGTGCACCCCACTGCGCTGGCTCAGGTGGTGTCCCGGTGCTCCTGTGGAGGCCACACCTCCCAGGCCCCTGCTCTCTGAAGCTCTCTGCCCGTGGCCAGAGCTGCGGGTGGCTAGAGTCCCAAGGGGCTCTCCTGCCAAGACGCTGAGCTGCGGGGATTGCAGCCAGAACGGGAGGGGGCTAGCAAAACCAAGTCGGAGGCGGGCTTCTGCCCAGGCTCCTTTCGCGTCCTGGAGCAGCCCTCGGGCAGGGGAGCACTTGCCCAGTCCACAGATCGTCCCAGAGGGCACGGGCGGGGTTCAGAGACCAGGCGGAGGGGTGGGGGCAGTGCAGGGCCGAGCTCCTCAGCCTCCAGGTACCTGTGCGTGGTCAGCTCTGGACGATCGGGGACCCTCTGCTCACCCAGCTGCCTAACCCAGGCCGGCTGCCAGTGTGCAGGGTGGGGCCTGGCCGCCTGAGGCTCTGGCCTGCCTTGAGGAGGTGTTAAATGCCAGAAACCGGCCAGCGCTGTGGCTCACTAGGCTAATCCTCTGCCTTGCGGCACCGGCACACCGGGTTCTCAGTCCCGGTCGGGGCGCCGGATTCTGTCCCGGTTGCCCCTCTTCCAGGCCAGCTCTCTGCTGTGGCCCGGGAGTGCAGTGGAGGATGGCCCAAGTGCTTGGGCCCTGCACCCCATGGGAGACCAGGATAAGCACCTGGCTCCTGCCATTGGATCAGCGCGGTGCGCGGGCCGCAGCACGCCGGCCGCAGCACGCCGGCCGCAGCGGCCATTGGAGGGTGAACCAACGACAAAGGAAAACCTTTCTCTCTGTCTCTCTCACTGTCCACTCTGCCTGTCAAAAAAAATAATAAAAAAAAAATGCCAGAAACCACAGATGCAGGTGGAAAAACCCGGTGCATCACAGGATCCCAGGATCCGTAGGTGGGAGGTTCTGCCTCCGCTGGCCCAACAGGACCCTTGCTGGAGTCCAGCCAGCATCAGACCTCAAGGGTCAGGACTGGGGGCTCCTGCCATAACTGGGTGGTCCACGAACAAGGGGAATGTCCAGGAGCTCTTGGCACAGCTGAGCGGAAGGCAGATCCAGGAGGCGCTGGCCACGCAGGAGTCTCACCAGGGGCCCGAGTGTGTGGCCCCTGCTGTGGCCAGACACCCCCCCACACCCCTGGCCTGGGCATCTGAGGCCCCTCTGGTGTCAGCCCCCGGCTTCCCGACTGGCAGGCGTGTGGAACACGGCCCATGCCTGGCTACTGCTGGCCACCCTTCCGGCTGGTCCTCCCTATACCTCCCTGGCAGTCACAGTGGGGACCCACGGAAGCTGGGCCACACTGCACCAGCCTCAGCCAGCAGAGGAACTGACTTCCCACCTGGTGCGTGCCTGCCTGACCCAAGCCAGATTAAACTTCCCGAGCTGCCCAGCACTCCCCCACCATGCTCTGGTCGGCTGCTTCCTGTTTCATTCTCCTTCTCTGGGAAGGAGGAGGACTTGCCCCCCATCCCGGGGTGTCTGAGCCCCTATCCACCCAGGCTTCTGTGGAGGAGTGGCTGTGAGCCGGTAAGGAGATGGGCCCTGGCCCAGGGGAGCCCTGCTCCCAGCTCTGAGACAGACGGGACAATTGGGAGGTAGGGCCCACAATCAACTCGTCTGTGGCCACAGCGGGCAGGTGGGAAACCACAGCACCCCCAGTGCCGGGTCAAGGGTCACAGAGCTCCCCAGTGCCGGCTCGGGGGTCACAGAACTCCCCAGTGTTAGGTCGGGGGTCACAGAGCCCCCAGTGCTGGTGTTGGTCAGCAGCAGGTGTGGCCTCTGGGAGGAGACAGGAGGAGCTTCAGGGCTGTCCAGGTGATCAGGTTCTCCATGGAGAAAGGACTGGTGGACACTGGCGGTTGCTGCCCCCTGTCCTGTTGAGGAGATGTGACAACTTGTCCCCATGGTCAACTGCCCACAAGTGTATCCAGGACCATAAAACCCCCCAGCCACAAGTGTATCCGGGACTACAGAACCCCCTAGCCATAAGTGTATCGGGGACCACAGACCCCCAAGCCCTGAGGCGCTCCCCCGAGTCCTCGCTGGGCCCCAGTCCTCCCTCGGAAGCGGTAACGCCCCAGGCCGCAGAAGCTGCTCTCTGGAGGTGAGGCCTTGGAAGGTGTCTTGGTGAAATGAGGGCTCTAGTGTGAGCCCTGCTGCAGGACAGCTGCCAAGCAGGCTCATGGGGCAGAGCCGCAAAGCACTGTCCAGGGTCTAATGAGAGAGAGCCCAGCAGACGCAGGCAAGCGAGGTGGCTGAGCTTAGTGGGGAGGGTACGCCTGACAGCCGGGCACGCAGGGCTCCCAGGGGAATGGGCCCCAGGTCTTCCCACTGTTTTTCCCCCCTCCTCCTGGATGCAGGATGTGCCGGGGATGGGGTGGTGAAATACTGCCCAGTGGTAGGCACTGGGCAGAGATGGGTTCTCCCTGGGAAGGCTGGGACCACCTATAGAGTTACTGAGGTGTGGGCAGGACTTGCTGTGTAAAATACTGCCAGCAGCTGGGATGGGGCCAGGCCGATGCCAGGAGCCTGGAACTCCATCCTAGTCTCCCACATGGATGGCAGAGGCCCGAGCACTCAGGCCACCTTCTGTGGCTTTCCCGGGTGCATTAGCAAAGAACTGGATGGGAAATGATGCAGCCGGTGCTTCGATACGGGCAGCAGCTTCACCTGCTGCACCACAACGCAAGCCCCAACAGGTGCTTTCCTCACGGGCTCCAGAGAAACAACCTGTATGTAGAACACGGCACCTGTGTGTACCTGCCATTAACCTGCCTATCAACAAAGACTGAGGTTCCCCACAAAAAAGGCTGCGGACAGCCTGGGCGGTCACTTGGCTGGCCCATGGGTGTCCAGATACCTGGTCAGTTCTACAGCTGACACAGACCTCCTGCAAAAGTGCTCGGGGCCCTGACACGAGTGCTGCACGTCCTGTGCACCCACCGACATCAGGTCCCTTGGCTCAGCAGGCTCGGGAAGGCTCTGGCCCTGGTCAGGTGGGCAGATCCCACCTAATCAGGTGAAGGCCTGCATGGTAGGAAAAGGTGGAGGAAGCAGAAGCTGGGCTGAGCCGGGCACCAGGACCCTGCCTCCCCAACAGGGCCCCAGCCACATGCAGTGGCAGAGCCCCCAGCACAGCCCGAGCCGGGACGCACCTTCTCGTGGGCCATCCCTCTGACACCGGGGTAGGCGCGCTGGGGTGGGGGTTTGCTCTTCCTCTCTAAGCTCCATTCCCAGCATCACCAGCCACACCTTCCTATGGGTGTGGCTCACTGGGGCCCTGGTCACCTGGGGGCAGAACTCAGCCTGCAGACTGCATCTTGTCGCTCCCCGTCTTCGTGGAGGAACGACACAGGACCCTGCGTTGTTCTTTCGTCTGCTCGGCCCTCCCCGGGTTTGCTGCTGGTTCTTCCCGGGTTGGCTGCTGGTCCTTCCCGGGTTGGCTACCGACCCTTCCACCTCCATGGAGGGGCGGTTCCCCCTGCCACATTCCCCACTTCCGCGGGGGAGCGGCACACCGCCGGCCGGCTCTCTCGGGGGCTGCACAGGTGTTCCTCTTAGATGTTCCTGGTGCATGTTGTCTCTCTCCTCCTTTATAGTCCTCTTCCACCAATCCCAACTCTGCTACCCACACGCCGAGTACGCTGCTCTCCTCCAATCAGGAGCAGGTCCTACAGTTTATTGGTTGAACTGGAGGCAGCTGTGTAGAAGCTGTTTTTCCCTTCTCAGCACCATATTGTGGGAAAGCAGATGCATAGAATAAGTCTTAATTTCAGTAACAGTCTAGTCCGAGTTGCTCCCCACAGCATCTGACGAGGCTGAGCTCAGCCCAGGCGTGGCTGGGGTGCCCAAGAGAGGCCCCCAGGGCTGCTGTGAGCGCTCCAGCAGAGCAGGGTTGTCCCCAGCTGCTGCCCTGGGGCTCAGGCTGGCGCCCAGGACACCCTCCACCCCACGGGGCAGGCAGTCCTCGCGCCTCACCACCGGTGCGCCCCACTCCACCACTGTGTGTCTGAGGAACTGTGGGCACTCAGCCTGCAGCTCGTCCCCCCTGCTGTCCCTAGGATGGAGTGCCGCAGAGAGTCACGCACACACAGGCAAGCACATGCATGTGTACATACATGAGTGTCCGCCTGCAGAAATGCATGCATGCCCACGCACACTCCTGAACTTTATTTCACTCCATTTGCTCAGGCGGCTCAGAATTGGGGAGGAATCTAGGAGCCCTTTTGGCAGCACGGCCAAAGCCCCAGCCCCTGACCACCACCTTGTGGTTCAAGCTGCGAGGCAGGACGGGTATCTTCAGAACTTGAGGCCGTCACAGAAGGCCGGAAGGTGTGCTCCTGCTCCCTCCAGCCCTCCAGGGCCTCAGTCTCCCAGTCCCCGGGACCAGGTGCAGACCTGGGACGGCCACAGGGGCCTTTCCCCAGCCTGGGTGCTCCTCGGCTTCCCCTTCTGTCAAGAAAGAGCTGGGGTCGCCCTGGGCCCTTCAGGAGCCAGAGCGTGGGCTGGGAGGCTGGGCAAAGAACCTCTGTGGCTGCAGGCAGCAGGGACAAACGGCTCTGGCGTCCATATGAACCGCTGGAGGGGACTTGCAAGGGAAGGGCAGCTGGCCGCAGCCCGGCAAAGCTCAGGATAGCCGCAGAGACCGGCCCTGGAGAGGAGGCCAATGCCTTGCCCGCACCTCGGGGATCACAGGCTGGAGCCGGGACCCTTCATGGCTCCCATCCTCCCCATCCCACCAAGCCTCAGAGGTGCCCAAGCTTGGGCATCCGCGCGCCTCCAGCCCTGTCCAGTCCCCCGCCGGTGTGCTCAGATCCACACCGTGGTCTTCCCGTCCCTGCTGCCGGTGCTGCCCTTCTCGGAGCCAGCCCTGGGCTTGGCACCCGGCCGCTCGAGCGCCCCGGAACGACCCTGTTCGCCGACCGTGCCCCCCGACGTGGCGCTGCCGGTGCCCGAAGTTGCTGCGCCAGCCCTGGGGCACACCCGGGAGGGGGCAGGGAGCCCAGAGCAGGGCAGGCTCTCCCGGTCGCCGGCCACCGCCCCGTCGCGCAGCGCCTGCAGGGCCAGGTTGGCGATATTCTGGTCGTGCGCGCGCGCGCGCTCTGCCGCGCGCACCACCAGGCTGTAGTCTGGCGGGCAGGCCAGGCCCACGGCCGGGAAGGCGCAGGGCGCAGGGCGCGGCGCGGGGCCGGGGCAGGGGCCCGGGGCCTGGGGCCCGCGCACGGCGTCCTGCGCGCTGCCCAGGCCCAGGTGAGCCATCTCGCACAGGTTCAGCAGCAAGCATAGGCAGCTGACCACGTACATGACCAGCAGGAAGACCGTCTTCTCGGTGGGGCGCGACACGAAGCAGTCCACGACGTGCGGGCACGGGTGGCGGCTGCAGGCGAAGGAGGGCCGCACCTCGAAACCGTACAGCAAGTACTGGCCCACCAGGAAGGCCACCTCGAAGGCCGCCCTGACCACCAGCTGCACCACGTACACGCGCATCAGGCCCTCGCGCTGAATGCGCCGCCGCCCGTCGTGCTGCGTCGCCGGGCCCGGCGTCCCCGCCGCCTCTCCGCCCCCGCCCGCGCCCTTGGTGGCCGCCTCCTCGGCGCGCTCCTCCTCCGCATCCTCCGCAGGGCCCTCGGGCGCCCCCGGCTCCTCCTCCGCGTCCTCACCCAGCCCCAGCATGGGCTCCTCCTCTCCCAGCTCGGCGGGCTCGGGCCAGCTGGGCGGCGCGGGCGGCAGGTGGGCGCGGGGCGCGCGGCGGGCCCCTGCGCGGCGGCGCAAGGCGCGCCTGCGCTCTTGCTCCGAGGCGCGCGCCAGGCGGTGCACTGCGTAGCCCAGGTACAGGACCGAGGGCGTGGAGATGGCCACGATCTGGAAGACCCAGAAGCGCACGTGGGACAGAGGTGCGAAGGCGTCATAGCACACGTTGTCGCAGCCAGGCTGCCGCGTGTTGCAGGTGAATTTGGCTTGCTCGTCCGAGTAGATGGACTCACCGCCCACGGCCGTGAGCACGATGCGGAAGACCACGAGCACGGTGAGCCAGACCTTGCCCACGAAGGTGGAGTGGTTGTGGATCTCCTCCAGCAGCCGCGTCAGGAAGCCCCAGCTCATGTTGGTCATAGGGGCGGGCGGGTGGGACCTGCCGGCCAGGCGGGGGTCAGCGAGAGGCCTCCAAGTCGGTTGGGAGGTTTTCTCTGCTAACAGCTCTTAGCAATCCTGAGTGTGCCACCTTCCACCAGGTCCTGACGCTGCCGGTGGGGTACCCACAAGGATTCCCAGGGCAGTCTTGTCTCCCATGGGGCTCCCCAGGAAAGCCAAGTGCCTGCCCAGGCCCTGGGAGGCAGGGAGCCAGGGGGTCAGCTGCCTTTGTGGGGCAGAGGGAAGCCAGGGCTGCCCCACTGGATTTCTGAGGGCTGTGCAGAACCCCACCCTAGCCTCCTGGGTTGGGGAGGATCTGACAGGATCACGTGGCCAACACCCAGGGCTCTCCCAGGGACCCTCCCAGGGCTCGGTCCCCAGAATGCCCAGTCAGCAAAGCCTTCCTCAGTCCTCCATCCAACAGCCTCTTAGCCCTGCAGTCCTCCAAGCCCCACTGGACCCCTTTATCCCCCACCCCCCGGCCAGCTCCTTATCCCCGGAGCTTCCAGCCCTGCAGCCCTGCCCCATCTTCTACACCCTACAGAGCAATAGCACCACAAAGAGCTCCCTGGTCCCCTGAGACCCAAGCTGGTCCCCTCAGTCCCAGTCCAGCCATCCCCAGGCAGGAGGCTGTGCAGCGCGGCCTCCCACATGCTGATACATGGCCAGTTAGGCACCCGTGACTCCTGGAGGTGGCTAATGTCCCAGACCACCTGAGCCCTGGACAGCCATGTGCTCAGGACAGGGGCTCTGCAGCCTCTTCCTTCACACCCTTCCTCCTTGAAGCTGCCCCAGAGCCAGTGCCTGCACCTGGGTAGCTTAGGGGCAGGAGACCCGAGTGACTAACGCTTCTGGCCAGGCCTGGGAGTCCACGGTGCAGGTGTGGGGTGGGCAGCAGAGCCAGGCCACCTGCCATATATGCAGCTGGGGCCCTTCCCAGTGGAACAGGAAAAAAGGGTGGCATAGGTTCCTGGGGAAGTGGCCCACTCCCTCACACCTGTGCACCCCCTCAGAGCCCCACACACATGCTCATATGCATAGGCTCAAACACGTGTACCTGCAAATGCACTAGACCACACTTACAGATGCACACCTACACAAACATGCCTGCACACACACACATGCACACATGTGCCAACACATGTTCACCTGCAGCCTTCTGCTCTGACTCCCTCACCTCAGCTCCAGCCCCAACTGCCCCCCAGGAACTGTGCCATCATAGGAGCTGAGCCCAGACAAACCAGCCCAGGGACAGTCCAGGGCATGAATCCCTACAGCACCTGGTTGCGTGTACCATGTGCAGCCACTGGCTCTGCTGGGAAGCATTGGTTTGAGTGCATGCCAGCTGCCTGGTGTAGACACCCATGGCTGGTACCACTGGCAGCTCCAAATGCCAAGTCCAGGCAGCACAGGCACTCGTGACCAGGCGTGGCTCAGCTCTGGGGGCTGGGTGACAGGGCTTCACCCCAGGGGGCATGTCACTCATGCACACTCATGCTCACAGGTGCACATGCACTCACAGCTGTTGGTTCTGCAAGCCTGGCTCCCTGTGGGGCCAAGGCTGGGCCACACACAGGGGGACGCACACACCCACACCTCTGGCCCGTGACTCTCCCTGGGACAGCAGCACTTGGATGCCTGGCAGGTTCTTCCAGCTGGAGACAAACCCAAACTCATCTCCCCTCCCAAGCAGCCTCCTCACCCCTGGACAGCAGTGCCCCGGCATCCTCAGGTCCACTGGCAAGCCCTGATCCCAGCCAACCACGTCCCTGTACTGTTCTCTGGGGGCCTTGGCCACCTCACTCCTCCCTGTGAGCCTATGCTAACGCCAGCCAGGGGTGCCCTAAAATGCCTACCCAGCAGGCCTTGCTCTGCAGTCCTCTGAAGACTCCTCCCAACCACAAGGAGTGCCACACACTGGCACACATACGTGTGCACAGCACCAGTGCACACACACCGAAGGGCACATGTCCAAGGCACACAGGGCAGAAGCTGGACCGATGTGAGCAAGGGTCAGGGCTGCAGACCAGAGACAGGTCAGAGTGTACCCCAAGGTCTGATGGAGTGAACCCTTCACAGGGCAAGTCCCAAATGGTTCACATAAGTGCCCACCTGCCCAGAGTGGACACTGCAAGAGAGGGAAGGACATCCAGACAGTGGCCAGCAATACAGCACATTCCCAGGGCCTCGAAGACCCACCAGAAATGGGGATGAATCCCAGCAGGGCCACCAGGGTGCCCGTGGCAAGGAAGGTCTGAGAACTGGGAGGGCGGCTGGCGCAGGGGAAGCCATGAGGGGAAAACCAAGGCTGTGGACGCTGTGCACCAGCCACAGGCCAGCAAGGCGACTCTGCATGGTCTCCTCAGAACACCTGCAAGATGGACTCCTGGTGGGGGCAGCACAGGGTGGCAAGGGGGAGTCTGAGGGCACAGCCCTGGGAGTGCTCCATGCAGGCCACTGACAGGTGGCTGGGCAGGGTCATGCAGGGAAGGGTTGGAGGAGGGCTGCAGCAGGCACAGGGAGGGCTCAAAGGCCTAGGCTAACAGGGTCTCACAGTGGGGCCTGGGGCTGGGGTCCCTGACAAAGATGGAGCTGGGCAGGGGGGAGGGAAGGAGGTGCCCCAGGGCAGGCAGGGCAGAGCTGGGGGCTCCTGCAGGGGTATGTGCAGGGGCTACCTCCTGGGGGGGTCTCTGGGGTGAGCAGGCCCCCTGAGGCTGTCTCTCCAGACACACCCAGGCTAAGGCCCCAGGCCAAGGGCCAGCCAGCTCCAGGTCTCCCGCAGAGACGGGCAGCAGCCTGGAGATCCAGGGACCACACCCACCTTGGCCTGCAGCACACGGGCCAGTCACCTCCTGCTCAGGAGGTGCACCCAAAGGCTCAGGCCACCAGGTAGGCCCACTGGGGACCTTGCTGGCTACCAGAGCCCAGCCCCCTTGGGTAGCCTCCCCTCTCCATGGAGACCCAAACCAAGAGGAGGCAAGGTGGGTGCAGAGCCCCTCCCCAGGTCTCTCCACTGTGGGACCCACAGCCTGCTTGCTGCACCCAGTATGAAGCAGCAGCACTGCAGTTATAGGAGACCCCCCCTCAGCCCTGTGCCACAGCTCACGCGTCCCGTGCACAGCTCCTGGCCCTCCACAGGGTTGTGCAGCTTTCACACACTGAGGACCCAACCTCAGGCCTACCTGGGGCCCTCTCTGTCCCAGCTGCTCTGAGGCCCCAGCTTGTGGCCACATGACAGGCCCCCAGTTGGTATGGGTGCTTGGTCAGGCCTCTGCCTCCAAATGCCTGCCCTGCCATCAGCCGGGAGTGCCACCCACAAGCCCTACAGGTGAAGTTCCCAGATGCTTCAGGCCCGCCCTGACCACTGGTTCTCACCTCACACCCATCACACAGGTGTACACCCCATGTGCCTGCACACACACATGGACTCTTCACCACGGACCCTCAGCTGGCTCAACACACAGAGGTCCCTGAGCACTCCCCCTGGGGCTCCCCTCACACACCTGCCAATCCCTGAGCAGCCAGACTCTGCGGCACAGCAACCTGAGCACAAGGGAGCCCACGGGCCCCTCCCTGGCACCAGCCTGTGCTGCCCAGGGAAGCGCCTTGGCAAGCAGGTCTGCTTGGTTCCCTGCTGGGTCCCAGGGCGGGGGTGGGGTGGGGGTGTGTGTGCCTAGTCTCAGTCAGTGGCCATGCTATCTCCACTGCGGGGGGGGGGGGGGGGGGGGCTGAGCTGGATCAGGGGCTGTGCAGCCTGCATGGGGGGGGGCTGAGCTGGATCAGGGGCTGTGCAGCCTGCATGGGGGGGGGGCTGAGCTGGATCAGGGGCTGTGCAGCCTGCGTGGGGGGGGGGGCTGAGCTGGATCAGGGGCTGTGCAGCCTGCGTGGGGGGGGGGGCTGAGCTGGATCAGGGGCTGTGCAGCCTGCGTGGTGGGGGGGGCTGAGCTGGATCAGGGGCTGTGCAGCCTGCGTGGGGGGGGAGCTGAGCTGGATCAGGGGCTGTGCAGCCTGCGTGGGGGGGGGGGGGTGCTGAGCTGGATCAGGGGCTGTGCAGCCTGCGTGGGGGGGGGGGGGCTGAGCTGGATCAGGGGCTGTGCAGCCTGTTGGCGGGGGGGCTGAGCTGGTCTGAATCAGTGGCCATGCAGTCTGCATGGGGGCCCCCTCTCCAGCCTCTGGACACTAGTTGGCAGGGGTGCACTGGCCAGTCCTACTGCAGCTGCTGCACGAGGTCTTTTCCAGTCACCTCCTGAACCTAAGCAACCCCTGGGACCCCCAGAATTGTGCCCCAGAAGACCCTGCTGGTCACCCCCTGCTGGGGCAGACCCACTGGGCCTGAGAAACAGAGGCCACAGAAAGTACCCCACAGTGAGCGTGACCCCTGGCCCCTGCCCCACAGGTGTCTGAGGGGTCCTGAGTGGCACCCTACCTTCTCCAAGCCAGGAAAGTGAGACTCCCTCTGAGCCAGCCCACCTGCTGGCTGCACGCTGGTCCTTCCTGTGGTTGTGTGGCCGGGCTGGAGCCTCCTCTCACCACCAAGCACAATGGGGGCTGGGGGAGGGGCCTTCAAGGGCCCCATTGTTTCCCCCCTCGGGTCTCAGAGTCTGAATCCCTTATTGTCTATGGGAGCTGGACAGCAAGAGCTGGACACGGCCTCCCCAGGCAGTAGTGGGTCCTGGGCTACACCTGCCCAGGCCTCTGGGGGGCAGCCTAAAGCCACCTCTTCTTGCCTCCCCCTGCAGTCCAACCTGGCTGCCCTTCTGCCCCTCCTCCTCCCCTTTACCCATCACAGGGCTCATGGTCCAGGTTCACCGTCCTGACACATCCAAACACATCTGGGGCTCTGGATGCAGCCGAGAATCCGGTCTCCCCACCATGGCTCCTGCCTGCCTCCTCCCTCCATGTCCACATCCACCCCACGAGTGGCCCTGCTCGGGCACCAGGGCTGGGGCTGCCCCTGGGCTGAGAGCAAATACTGGGCCTGTGACAGGATGCAGGGTGGAGGTGGGGAAGCGAGTACTCGGGAGGTGGGGGCGGGTGGGACAAGTGGCGGCTAGGCTTGCCAGACACAGGCCACAGCACAGCCACTCGGGGCCAGGAGGGGAAGGGCAGCTTCTTGGGAAGCCCCACACCCCGTGGACTCCAGATCTCAGGGTCTGGAAGCATGGAAGAGAACGCTGGGTGTCTGCCCGACAATGGCCCCAACCAGGGAGAGAATGCTGGGTATCTGCCTGACAAGGGCCCCAACCAGGGCTCACCCAGCCCCTTCTGGAGCTTAGCCTGGGGCTGTGCACACAAGCACCTGGCCCAGAGCTCCCAGGAAGCAGCCCCTACAGCTGCTGCACCCGCCCTGCTGTCACTGGGTGCCCTCCCCCCAACCCCTGCCTGGTTTAGGAGCAGCAGGCAGGCATAGCAACCAGGGGCCGTCCATGGGCAGGGGTCACTCTGTGTTCCCAATGTACCCTGGCTGGTCAGGACAGGCCCTGAGCAGTCCTGGCCAGCATCTGGACAACCAGTGGACCTGGACAGCTGTCTTCCAGACAGGCACCAACAGCATGGAGGGCCACAGCCCCAGCTCAGCTCAGGACGAAGCCCCCAGCCTGGGGCTGTGTTCCACTTCAGCACACGTTAACCCCATCACTGGTTACTTTATTAGGGTATCAGCCCCGGTTCCAGCGGGAAAGACAGGATGAGGGACAGGGAATATAAGGTCAGGGCACATTCAGCAGTGGGTACCCAGGGTCCTGCAGCCACAGTGGACAAGGGAGGCAGGCAGCACCCTCTTATCCCAGGTGCCGGCTCAGCAGGGCCACAGGGTCAGCTCCACACACCCCACAGCAAGCACCTGTTCTGCTTCTGCGTGGGTCCTGGGCACCCCAGCCAGGTCCTCAAGCATGGCCAGGCCCCTGAGCTTTCCTGATTTCCTGCCAGGGGAGGAAGAAGGGGCTTAGGGGCAGCTGGGACATGGACAAGCCTGGGGACTCCTGCCTCCCTTCCCTGCTGGTCCAGAGGTCACAGGTGGCCCCTCACCTGCTTGAGCCTCTGCCACCTCACACACAGCAAGGCTCTGAGCCCCCAGCCTCTCCTGGCACCTCGCCTGCGTCGGTGCAAGGGGCCTGGGCAGAGGGGTGTCCGTGGGGGTAGGGCAGGGGCACAGCCTGGGGGCAGGTCCCACCTCAGAGAGTGCCTCCTTCAGTGTCGCATAGGCTTTGTCCAGGTTGTCATTGATGATGACCAGGTCAAACAGGCCGGGCTCCTTGCCTGGGGAGTGTGGGGGTGGGCAGCACATAGTGAGTGCCCTGGTCCTGGAGCTCCCACATGACTATGGACAAAGCTGACTGCTGGGCTATGTCATTTGCTGCTGGAGGTTGGCCCTTTTCTGTCCCAGCCACAGGCAGGGCTGCCCAGGGCTGCAGAGTGACGGATCCCTGGGACCTGGTCTCAGGTACTCTGCCCTCCTTGGAGGAGCCCCATTACCCCCACTTGGCCCTCACAGGGAGACAGGGGAGGGGGCAGATGCACAGAAGTCTGAGTGTCAAAGGGGTAAAGACCCTTATGAGACCCTCACGGGACCCTGACCCCTCCTGGGAACATCCCCTTCCTACACCTTCTGCTGGTTAAGACGTAGGGGCACCAGGACCAGGGACACTCACTGCTGTCCATGTCGGCCCGGGCAGCGGCCAGCCGCTTCGCCAGGCTCTCCTCAGTCTCAGTGTTGCGCTGCCGTAGCCGCTGCTCCTGAAACACAGGCCTGGACATCAGCAGCTGCCCAGGCCCATACCCGGGCCCATCTGCCCACAGCAGGCACTCACCAGCACGTCCAGGGAGGGCGGCTGCACGGAGATGTAGATGGGCCGCAAGTCAGTCTTCTTGATGTTGCGGACGCCCTGCAGGTCCACGTCCAGTACACAGATACGGTTCATGGCCTGCACAGCCTGCACAGCTGCCTTGCTGTGGGGACAGTCAGTCAGCAGGGGACACTTCCCCGAGCCACCATGGCAACTCCTACCTGCTGGCAGCCCTAGGAGCACATGGCGGCACTGCCCAGTTCTGCTACCCCTTAAGACTGCCAATGGTCTCCAGGGCTGGGCCAGCCCCAGCAGAGCTCCTGGGAAGACCTGGGGGCACTGCTCACTGCCGGCCCCTCCCTGTTGCACCTGCAGCGAGTGCAAGGTGTCACGTGCTGTCCCCACAGTGCCAGGATGGCCCAGGACGATGGTATCTAGAGACATGACTGGACCCAGCAGCTGGCCCCCACGAGAAAGGTCAGCGAAACCCACTGCTCAGTTCAGGGGGAAGAGGTTGCTGTGTGGCTTACAGACTAGTGAGGACACAGCAGACCTATATATTCTTCTACAGGATGGACAGGAGCATGGACAGAGGATCTAGGGCCTTGGTGACTCTGGAGGGGCCCCACTGCCCATCCCAACTCCTGGGGCCCTGGTGACCCTGGAGAGGCCCCACTGCCCATCCCAACTCCTGGGGCCCTGGTGACCATGGGCCCACATGGGGCCTGGCCCACCTCGTCCCGTACAGGTTCCCCGAGAACTCTGCGTGCTCAATGAAGTCACCGGCAGCAATGTCGCGCTGCATTACCTCCCTGGTCACAAAGTAGTAATCTGGGGAGAGGAAGAGACTGTCAGAAGCTGCCACAGGCAACCCGGCCCGGCACGGGGCTGCTCCATCCCACAGCATCCTCACGGGAACTAGGGAACCACTGCCTCACCGTCAGGGGCTGTGGGGGGGCTCCCGCCTCACCGTCAGGGGCTGGGGGGGCTCCCGCGTCATCATCAGGGGCTGGGGGGGCTCCCGCCTCACCGTCAGGGGCTGTGGGGGCTCCTGCGTCACCATCAGGGGCTGGGGGGGCTCCCGCATCATCATCAGGGGCTTTGGAGGCTCCCGCCTCACCATCAGGGGCTGTGGGGGGGCTCCCGCCTCACCGTCAGGGGCTGTGGGGGGGCTCCCGCCTCATCGTCAGGGGCTGGGGGGGCTCCCACTCAGGCTTCAGGGGCTGGGGGGCTCCCACTCAGGTGTCAGGGGCTGGGGGACTCCCACATCATCATCAGGGGCTGGGGGGGCTCCCACTCAGGCGTCAGGGGCTGGGGGCTCCTGCATCATCATCAGGGGCTGGGGGGCTCCCACTCAGGTGTCAGGGGCTGGGGGCTCCGGCATCATCATCAGGGGCTAGAGGGCTCCCACTCAGGTGTCAGGGGCTGGGGGGCTCCCACTCAGATGTCAGGGGCTGGGGGCTCCTGCATCATCATCAGGGGCTGGGGGGCTCCCACTCAGGTGTCAGGGGCTGGGGGGCTCCCACTCAGGTGTCAGAGGCTGGGGGCTCCTGCATCATCGTCAGGGGCTAGAGGGCTCCCACTCAGGTGTCAGGGGCTGGGGGGCTCCCGCTCAGGTGTCAGGGGCTGGGGGGCTCCCACTCAGGTGTCAGGGGCTGGGGGCTCCTGCATCATCATCAGGGGCTAGAGGGCTCCCACTCAGGTGTCAGGGGCGGGGGGGCTCCCACTCAGGTGTCAGAGGCTGGGGGCTCCTGCATCATCGTCAGGGACTGGGGGGCTCCCGCATCATCGTCAGGGGCTGGGGGGCTCCCACTCAGGTGTCAGGGGCTGGGAGGCTCCCGCTCAGGTGTCAGGGGCTTGGGGGCTCCCACTCAGGTGTCAAGGGCTGGGGGGCTCCCGCGTCACGCATCAGGCAGGCCTCAAGCGGCCTTATGGCCCTGAGGTTCCCTCCCGGCCCCTCCCACCCCACCCCTATGCCAGCCAGCGCCCAGGGCCGACCAACCTCTGCCGTTCTCCTCGCCGGGCCGTGGGTCCCGTGTGGTATCTAGGAAAAAAAGTCACTCAGCATGGGGACACCAGAATCCTCCAGCCCCCAGCAAGCCAAGCAGAGCTGCACCACGGAGGCAGGAGGGGCTCAGCAGCCATAATAGGGGAGCCAGCCCAGTGCGGAGAGGGTGCCTGAGGACCCAGGCTAAACACACAGCCCCCAGGGACAAGGGGAGGAACACGGGGAGGGGTGAGCAGAGTGGGGGGTGCAGGAGGGGTCACAGGGCAGGGCAGCCCCAGGCACTCACGGGAGACACTGAAGCCGAAGACGCCCCCATGCTCCTGGAGCAGCCTCCTCAGCAAGGTGCTCTTCCCGGCCCCCGAAGGCCCGCTCAACACCACAGGCCTAGGTCCTGACATGCCTGTGGGAGGCGGCATGTTCAGACAGTAGCCGAGCTCTTAAGTCTCAGTGCACCCCAGCCCTAACTGAGGGGCAGTGGAGGGAGGGGTTCTGAGACCTTGGGCGCAACTCCCTCCACCCAGGAGGAACGTGGGCTGCCCCAGACCCCTTCAGTAAAGACAGCCAACAAGGGAGGCCTGACCAGGCTGACAGGTGTTGGCCAAGCGCCCTGCCCAGAACCCCCAAGGAGCATCCCATGGCCTGACCCGTCTCCCGCACCCCCAGGTGTCAAGCCCACACAGGGTCTGCCTTCCCCACCTCGTGGACGTGCTCACAACCTTTCCAAGAGCTCCAAGGCCCCCAGCCCACATGGAGCCTGACTTGGACTCTTCACTGTGGCACTGTCCCTGGACCTGCATGAGTGGCCTCGTCAAGGTCCGCTGAACCCAGGCCCATCAGGGGAACCCCCACCTCGCTGTCTGTACCCCAGGATGGGCTGCTGGCAGGAGCTCAAGTTTCCCCTGATGGCTGCTCCAGGGGGAGACAGACTCAGCGTGGGGCTAACATTTGCTACAGGTCAGGGCACTGCGTGGCCAGGGAGGACGGGGGGAACGTGTGGGGGTCTTCCCAGGACAGACTGCCTGTGACAGCTGTTCCAGCTGAGCCAACCCCCCTTTGGCCCCACCCCTGCCAGCCCATGCACCCCACCTGCCCTTCACCTGCCTCAAGCAGGCCCTCATTCCTCTGGTGGGAACCCTCCCCAACCCTGGGGACGGCACCCACCTGCTCAGTAGGGTATAGCCTCTGTGGTCAGCCTGGGGCACAGCGACAGGTGCTCTGCTCTGAGGTCTGAGGACTAATCCCAGTCAGCCTGCCCTGCCCTTCTGCACGCTAAATCCCTGAGTGCCCAGCACCCAGTCCCTGCATAAAGCCGGCCCCGCCCATCACCATGCAGAAAAGGCCATTCTTCATTCTGACCTTGAGATGGGCACCTGGCACCCAGTCAATGGCAGCCAACAAGGCATGCAGCTAGGGGCAGGGTCTGGGGGGTGGGGGGCAGAAGGAAGAGCCAGGCAGAGGTAGGGGCTGGGAGACACACACTGCTTGTCTGGGCAGGTGGAAACTGGGAGGACTCCCTGGAGCTCAGGCACCCTGGACCAACACCTGCAGCGCCACCTGAGGGGCACGGCGGCTGCAGGATGTCCAGTCAGGGCAGAAAGGGCTGCTTCAGCTGGGGTCTGGGCTGGGTTCTTAATCCCCAAAGTAGGCCACCATGGGAATCACAGACAAGCACCACTGCTGAGGGTTCATGGTGCACACAGGAGTGCTGCACACAGGAGGAGCACACACCTCACACACATGTTCACACGGGAATCACAGACAAGCACCACTGCTGAGGGTTCATGGTGCACACAGGAGTGCTGCACACAGGAGGAGCACACACCTCACACACATGTTCACACGGGAATCACAGACAAGCACCACTGCTGAGGGTTCATGGTGCACACAGGAGTGCTGCACACAGGAGGAGCACACACCTCACACACATGTTCACACGGGAATCACAGACAAGCACCACTGCTGAGGGTTCATGGTGCACACAGGAGTGCTGCACACAGGAGGAGCACACACCTCACACACATGTTCACACGGGAATCACAGACAAGCACCACTGCTGAGGGTTCATGGTGCACACAGGCACACGCACACATGTTCACACAATGTACGCAGGCACAACCACAAAGTGTGCACACATGACACACAACACACAGGTGCTCGTGCACATATACAACACACATGTGTGCACGTGCACACTGTTCATGTATGCATCCTACAGATATGCAGACAATGCATGTTTGTATGCATGCATAAACACACCTTCATAATGAGCAGTGGATGTATACATGCAGTGCACAAATCACATGCATGAATACACATGTGCACACAACACGGCTACATGAACATATGCACACACAATGCATAAACATGATACACACAACCAAATATACATGTGCATGCAGTGTACACACATGCATGGGCACACACACTGACAAACACCACCTCCTGAAGGCAGAAGGGGACCAGGGGAGCCCTCAGTAGTCACAACCCGCTCCTTCCTGCAGCCTCACGGCTGCCCCACACAACACACAGCTTTCACCTCACCTTGACCACTGCCCTCAACTTAGGCCCCCACCCTCCTGACCCTGCTCTCTGCCACTGCTGTCCCCACTGCTCCACAATGCTGCATGACCCGGCCCCCCCAGGGCCTTGCAGGATCAGCAAGCCCCACGATGTGGGTGAACTGCTCAATCCTGGCTCCCTTCCGGGTTAAAGGGGCTGAGGTCAGTGTTCAGCCTCTGCAGCCTCCTAGGCTCAACACACGGATCCGAGGAAACAGCACACACCGCACTTCACCTGCAAACCCAGGGAACTGAGCCTCAACACTGGGATACAAGAGGACCGGAGCTGAGTGTGCTGTGAAAGGAGTCAACACAGCAGAGCTACTGACCCCACGTACTGGGGAGGTCAGAGGGACCCCAGGTGCTGGGGGAGGTCAGAGGGACCCCATGTGCTGGAGGGGAGTCAGAGGGACTCCAGGTGCTGGAGGGGGTCAAAGAGACCCCACATGCTAGAGGGGGGTCAGAAGGGACCCCACATTCTGGGGAGCTGAGACTCCATGTGCTGGGGGGGTCAGAGGGGACCCCACATTCTGGAGAACAGAGAACCCATGTGCTGGAGGGATGTCAGAGCGGACCCCATGTACTGGGGGGAGGTCAGAGTGGACCCCACGTTCTGGGGAGCAGTCAGATGGACCCCATGTGCTGTGAGGGTCAGAGGGGACTCCATGTGCTGGTGAGCAGTGAGAGGGACCCCCAAATTCTGGGGAGCAGAGGGGACCCCACATGCTGGGGAACAGTGAGAGGGGCCCCATGTGCTGCACGGTGCAGGTTGGCCTGGGAGCCTGAGAAAACTCTAAGTGCCTGATTCAGTGGGTTTCTGTCCCCCTGCTCTGTTGGGCACTTCACAGTGTCACCTCTGGTCTTGAGCCGCAGCAGCTCCCAGGCTACTGGCCCCTCTCTAGGTCACCGTGTGGGGCTTCCACAAGGGTCAGGTTCTCTGTCCGGTCTGTGCTCAAGCTGGTCAACACAGGAGGCTCCTAGGGCACAGACCCGGTCCCAGTCCTGAGCACTCAGCACCTCCCCATGGAGAGGGGCCATCCCTGACTCTCCGGCCCAGCAGGAGCAGAGTGGTGCTCTGCAGGGCTCATCACCATCACCCTGCCTGTCCCCAAGTCCCTGAGGAGAACACAGACACAGTGGACCTTGGAAACTCCTGTGTGCCGCCACCAGCACAAGGTGCTTCTCCTGTCCTGGGCCCGTGAGGATGGGAAACAGGGCCGTGCTCACTCACATTTGCTTTGTGCAGCAAGGACCAGTGTGGAGACCACCCCAGGGCCCCAGAGAGTACAAGACCTGTGCCTGCCCAGAAACTGGCAACCGTGACGTGCAGGCGTAGATGTGGGGAAAACCTGAGCTTAGTGCCTGCCTGGAAGACTCCACTGGGAGCTCAGAGGAGACCCCGGGGAGGAGGCGCCAAGGCGAGGCCCACTTGTTCCCCACCCCCACCCCACTGCAGCTCCCTCAGAACAGAGGCAGGGCTCTGAAAGACCACCCACTGCACTCCTCACCCTAAGTACGACCGCCAGCCCCACTCCAATGCCTGCCCCCAGCCCAGTGTGCACTGTCCTCAACCTTCCCCTTGTTCCCCAGATTCTCTGGCTCTCGGCTCCTAAGATCTGGACCCACCACGCGTAATGACAAACCCACATGGAACATGTGTGCACATGCAGTGTCAGCACCAGTACTCGCCTTGGACCCCACGGAACGGGGGAGCCCACAGACGCAGTGGGCATCAGGTACATCCATTCACTCACAGCTGTGACAAGCACACAGCCTAAGTCAGAGCCTGCTCCACCCTGTGGGTGTTCCTCCTGAGTTCCTGCCCTCCCTGGAGCCCAGCCCACTGAGGACCGGCAGAGGGCCACAGAGGAAGGGCCCAGCCTGGCCCTGCCTCCCACTCACCATCCAGAGCTCTGGGGGAGCCACAGATACCCCAGAAGACCCCTGCCAGCCTGGAAGGTGTGTGTGGGGGGGGGTGTTCCACGCAGTGACCAGTGACAGGAAGTCACGGCACCACCTGCCACAGCAGCATACCCACTGGGCCACAGAGCCGGGGCCCAGGCCTCACAGCTCCAGCCATCCTCAGTGGGATGGAAGCCGCCAACCTGACATGGGTCCCAGAGCCTGGGAGGACTGGCGGGGACAGGTCAGAGCATCTCCCAGTAGGGAGCGGGGGCCCCAGGGCACCCCATCAGCCCCCTCACCGGTCCTCCTCCCCACCCAGCTGCCCAGGGCAACTTGCAAGGGCAGTGGCCAAGGAGGCCATCTCCACAGCAGCCCTGACTGGGGAGTCTGCTGCAGTCTGGCCCCCGCCCCTCCTGAGCACACACACAGGGCTCTCACACACAGGCTCTGGGCAGGGCAAGGCCTGGCGCAGGGCCGCATGGGTCCACTGTCCAGGGCAGACTGCAACCACCCAGCCCTCAGGATACCTTTTACGTTATTTGTGAAGTGTTTTTATTCATTTTATCTGTTTTGAGAGACAGATCATCCAACCACTGCCCAGATGCCCATCGTGACTGGGGCTGGGCCTGGGCCAAGGCCTGGACCGCAGCCCGCGTCTGCGACCTGGGGGACAGGAACCCGGCCACGTGGGACACGTGGGCACGGAGTCCGGAGCCGGCAGCACACGGACGGCGCCACTCTTCCCGTCCCCCGCAAAACGTCCCACGTGCCTCCCGGCTGATTCGGGAACGGCGGGGAGATAGGGCTGCTCCTCGCCCGCACCCCGCGTAGCCCCCGCCCCAGTCGAGGAGCCGCCCGCACGGCCCCGCGCTTCCCGGGGCTGACCAGGGCGCCCGCACGCGCGCCCGCCCCGCCCGGCGCACCACCCCGCCTCCACTGCGCTCTCCACGCCCCCGGGCCGGTGCTGCGGGGCAGCGCGGGCGGCCGCTGAGCCCGACACGGGCTCGCCGTCCCTGGGGTCGCCGCAGCTCGGGGCGCCCCCGCCGGCCCGGCGCTCGGCGTTCTGACGCCGGGACGCAGGGGAAGCTTGCGGGACGGGCGCCGCCGCACCCTCGAGGGCCAGGACGGCCCGCGCCCGCACTCACCGTCCGCGGGGGCCCGGCCCAGGGCGGCCGCTGCCAGCCCCGCCAGCGGGCGCCGCAGCATCCGAGGTCCCGTGGCCTCCGCCCGCCGGGGGCCACGTCACACGGCCGCCCCGCCGCGAATCGCGTCACTCCCGCGCGCCAGCCGCGTCGCGCTCGTGACGTCACGCGTGCCCGCCCGCGCCGAGCGGCGGAGGCCGTCCTGGAGCCGGGCGCTCGAGACGGGGCGGCGGGGGCGCCGCGCTGGCGTCGAAAGAGTTTGTTGGGCTTTGGGAAGGACGTGTGTGGTGTCTGGCGAGCGGCATTCGGGGCTGAATTAAGCCACGAGTTCTGCCCAGAGGCGGGAGTGGTCACCCCTGGTCTCGGATTTGAGTTTTCCAGGGTGGGAAGGAGTGATGGCTGACTTCGTGGGTCTGACTTTCCTCGCGTTTTGACTCTGGCACGGGCCCCGCGGGAGACTTCGCGGGAGCGGGCGTCTCCTGTCTGCCGGCGGCCGTCCGGCAGTCCACGGGCAGCGCGGTGATTGAAGGCTTGGACTGAGAACTGCACTTACCTGACTTGGGTGTTTGTAATTTCTAAGGGCTAAGGCGTCTTATCTTATTTTTTGGAGTTACTTGGCGAACTGGGATGTTCCTAGGACTTGGAGGTTAAATGGACTGTTTCGGGGTTGGTATTTCTGGCCCGTGTTGCGCTGTGGACCAGCGGTTGGGTGGGGCACTTCTCATACAGTATTTTATTAATAAGGGCCTGTCGGTGGGGAAAGAGCTTGCTTGACTCTGGTACTGTAGTTTAATTAGCGTATGACCTTTTAAAGCACGTGTTTGCTTTAGGGCAAAGATTGTGTGAGAGCAGGCGTTAAGCAGTGTGGGGAGTTGAATTTTATCCCTATGAATTAGTCTGACCGCGTAGTTTCTGTTTACTTTTAAAGATGTATTTTATTTACCTGAAAGGCGGAGTTAGAGGGAGACCGAGAGGTCCTCTGATCCGGGAGGGCCCGGTGTCGCCGGCGTCAGCGCGGTGCAGGGCGACAGTTTTATTATCAGGCCAAATGTGTTCTATTTTGATGATATTTTTGGTGATGGCGCTTGTGAGAGGGAGTTATTTAGTCAAAAATGACTTCTAACTACTATTAAGTATTTCCTATTGTAGGTAGTTTTTGTATTTATTTGGATATTTTGAAATGGCTTTAACCTAGGGGGGGTTTTTTGGTAGTTTTTAAAAATTTTTTAAATTTATTTTTTGGTATGTTATATACCTTTTCCTTATTTAGTGATGTTATAGTTTTTTTTTTTGTTTTTTGTTTTTTGTTTTTTGTTTTTTTTTTTTTTTTTTGACAGGCAGAGTGGACAGTGAGAGAGAGAGAGACAGAGAAAGGTCTTCCTTTTGCCGTTGGTTCACTCTCCAATGGCCGCCGCGGCTGGCGCGCTGCGGCCGGCACACCGCGCTGATCCGATGGCAGGAGCCAGGAGCCAGGTGCTTTTCCTGGTCTCACATGGGGTGCAGGGCCCAAGCACCTGGGCCATCCTCCACTGCACTCCCTGGCCACAGCAGAGAGCTGGCCTGGAAGAGGGGCAACCGGGACAGAATCCGGCACCCCAACCGGGACTAGAACCCGGTGTGCCGGCGCCGCAAGGCGGAGGATTAGCCTAGTGAGCCGCAGCGCCGGCCTGATGTTATAGTTTTATGCATTTATAGTTTTTAAGTATTACATGTAACTTGGAGACTTCAGTGGCTTTTTTATGTAATCTACATATTTTTAATATGGGTTTTTTTATTAGGATTTGTTTTTAGTTTGGGTGGTTTTATTTGTAGTTTTTAAAGTAGGTGGGTTTTAATGTTATTTTAGGGATGGCTGGCGTTATGTTAGTTTAATTCGTTTTGTAGGGGGGCTTGTTTCGTGGGCCTATTTGTAATTTTGTTTTATAACTTATAGAATGTTTTTGTGACGTGAGGTATATTTATTTTTGCTGTAGAAAGAGGCTTTCCAGAACTTGTTTTATTGTTTATGCACTGGTTTTTATTGGATACAAAGCTTTTTTGTGTTGTGATGTTTGTCTTTTAAGTAAATTCTGAGTTTTTTGTGTCTGTTGTGGGGAGACACAGGGTGTTTGGGGAGGAGTAGATCATTTAAAGTTGGGTGGGATTTTTTTTTATTATTATTGGGTGTTTTCTTTTACACAAGCACAGAATCCAGATGAGGCCCCAAGTTTTTGAGAAACCAGCCCACCTGCCCACTGAGGACGCGGACCCACAGCCCTGGGCGCGGGAGGTGCAGAGAGCGGACTTCAGCCGTGCGCAGGAGCCGCTGCCTGGTGAGCAGGCAGCACGCAGCCCCTCCCCCGGCTCCTCAGGCTGAGCCCGAGGGTGCGGTTTTCCCAGCGGCTGCCCAGGACTCCTGGTGCCTCACAAGGCTGTCTTCCTCTCCCCTTCCCCATGGCATCTTTGCTCCCTCTGACACGTGGGTACAGCGGCATGAGCTCTGGGACTGCTGTACTTGCAGGTGGCTTGCACAGGGCAGTTCCCAGTAAGTAAAAAGTAAAATTACAGGGGAGCCGGCGCTGTGGTGTAGCAGGTAAAGCTGCTGCCTGCGGTGCCAGCATCTTATATGGGTGCTGGTTTGAGTCCTGGCTGCTCCTCTTCTGATCCAGCTCTCTGCTATGGCCTGGGAAAGCAGTAGAGGATGGCCCAAGTGCTTGGGCCCCTGCACCCATGCGGGAGACCCCGAAGAAGCTCCAGGCTCCTGGCTCCAGTTTGGCCCCACTGCAGCCATTGCAGACATTAGGGAGTGAACCAGCGAGTGGATGGAAGACATCTCTGTGCCTCTCTAACTCTACCTTTCAAATAAATAAATAAATCTTAAATAAAATTACAACCAGCCTTGTTTTGCAGATCTCAGTTGGCTTTATTTTTGAATCTAGAAACACCCAATCTGGACCAAAAATACTTCGGGAGGTGGGGGGCCAGCGCTGCGGCATGGTGGGTAAAGCCACTGCCTGCAGTGCCACCATCCCTTATGGGCGCCGGTTCAAGTCCACTTACTATCCAGTTCTCTGCTATGGCCTGGGAAGGCAAGGGAAGATGGCCCAAGTCCTTGGGCCCCTGCACCCACGTGGGAGACCCGGAAGAAGCTCCTGGCTCCGGATCAGTGCAGCTCTGGCCGTTTGGGCCAACTGGAGAGTGAACCAACAGAAGGACCTCCCTTCCTCTCCCTCTCTCTCCCCTCTAATTCTGACTTTCAAATAAAT
This sequence comes from Oryctolagus cuniculus, assembly GCF_964237555.1. Taxonomy (NCBI): domain Eukaryota; kingdom Metazoa; phylum Chordata; class Mammalia; order Lagomorpha; family Leporidae; genus Oryctolagus; species Oryctolagus cuniculus. The sequence continues at coordinate 280,717 of NC_091437.1, read as the reverse complement.
AAATTTAAAAATATGTCAGGGTGTCCTGCTCCACCACATGGGGAGGTTGGCATGAGCCTGCCTTACTGTCTACATGCTTCAAGAATAGGTTACACTCTGCTTAACATCCGGGTAGGGCCGCCTCAGGATGCCAGACGCAACAGTCGCTCCCTCTCAGTCAACCTCACAGCGTAACAGGACTTCACTGGCATTGGTATGGCACTCACCAGCCTACCCTGACGTCAGTTCCCAGTGGGTGGCAGCAGACAGTCCACTGTGAGCAGGGCAAACAGCAGGAAACAGGTTCTGGTCAGCATCAGGTGCAGCAGCGAGGACTTCCTTATGCCGACCCAGACAGACTGCAGTCTCCTGTTTTCAGAAGAAGCATGCTCTGGGATCTGCCGCATTTAGCACGAGCAATTCCACTCTGGTTAGGCCGAGTGAAAGCAGTGGCTTAGTCCAGAGCAAGCCCCCCCCCCGCCACCCCACCCTGTAATGTTTAAAAGTTCCCCCCTTTTGGTCAGGCTCTTGCCCAGGTGAGATGTGACCAAAACATAAGGGCATTGGCACAGCAGGTGCCATCATTCTGGGTGTCCTCCCTCGGTCACGCACCCTTGTCATCACACGGTTTCAGTTTCTGTCCCAGATGATGAGAAGCCATCAGACATTTGATGGACAACTGTAGGCTTGAGAATACACTGTACCAGGGAGACGACAGACTTTGGAGTGTGCTCCATAGCCAGGGCACCCACGAGCCAGAGGTGAAGTCCACCTGCTCTAACCAGGCAGCCTGTCCACTGACGCTTGCAATGAGCCTCTACAAGGCCCAGTGTATTCACCCATCTGTGACAAGCTTCAGCCACGGCCCAGTCTTCTCCCTGCTCAGCCACCTAGAGCTAGCTTAGGGTAGGGTACGGAGTGAAAGCAAGTGGTCTGCATGTCTTCACAAACAAAGCTTCCCACCAGGTGAGCCAAAGACCCTCTTAGGCCACGTAAAGACGGGTCTGGCCAGAGCAGCCAACATTTCGTCAGCCTGCAAGAGCGACTGGCGGTGGGATTTTCCTGCCAATGGAAAAGGTAGTCATACCCAAGGAACAGCTAAGAAGTTGGAGTCCAGCCTCCTGGCAGTGTCCTGGGAAAGCTGTCCATCCTGGTGTGCGGTTCCAGTGTTCGGGCTGTGGCACTGGGTGGCTCGCCTGGACACTGTGGCCCACACAGCAGGCATGAGACTTCTTTGGAATTTACCCCACGATGTCCAGCTTCAGCTTACAACGCTTCAGGAACTGAGCAGCTCCTGTCCACAGCTGGAGATGGAAGAATTCAGGATTCAGTCCAGTCTCCAGGCACGCAATAAAAACCTGAAAGCAGTGAACTGAGATACCCTCTAGTAACAGGTGTGCTATATTTCTCCTTCACACATAATCTTTCTCTTTACAAGCCACTTGCATTTCTACTAAAAATAATCAGAGTAAGAATAATTTGTTAGCAAAATGGGCTTAGCCACATCCAATCTAGGCTGTTTGTTTACAAAAGTTCAGCAAGAATGGCAATCAGCCACATAGACTCTGGCTGAAACTTTGGATAAGGGCTCTCAGGCTGGACTGTCAAACCTCTCCGTTGCCAGGAAGCCAAAACACAGGCTTCAGACGGTACCAGCCCTGTGTGCATCAGCAAACAACATCCCAGCAGGAGCCTGAGACCCTGCACACCTGTGCTTCCACTGCACACAGCTTCATGTACAGTTTATGCGAATAATTATGCTTCCATGAAAACAAGAATGCCCATCATCAATAGTTCTGAATTCCGGAGACACTAGGTGGGGAGAAAAAGCAAATGTTTACATTTTTGTTCAAAAAGGTCTGTTTTACCAACTTGTTATATGCTACAGACCACTTAAAAGAAAAAGAAAACCCTTAAATATGGAAAACCCAAGATTAAAAGGACCAAGAATATAAATTTTTTTTAAAAAATATAAAAACCCACAATTCTTCACCAGTCTCATGTAGTCAGCTTCTGTTTGACGTGTAGGTTAGGAGTCTCACGAGTCAGATTTTTCCATTAGGACTCTCAATTCTTACCCTGTCCAATGCTATAATCTCAAGAGTTGTCAGAAACCTGCACTTCATCCCACCTATCCATCTCCTTGAAGTCTCAACACTTTCACAATTATCATTGCTTGCAGAAAAAAACGTCCAGAAAAGGATGGGATTAAAGTAGCTGAAGGGGCCAGCACTGTGGAGTAGTGGGTAGGGCCACCGCCTGCAGTGCTGCCATCCCATGGGGTACTGGTGTGGGTTCCAGCTGCTCCACTTCCGATCCAGCTCTCTGCTATGGCCTGGGAAAGCAGTAGAAGATGGCCCAAGTCCTTGGGTCCCTGCACCCGCATGGGAGACCTAGAAGAAGCACCTGGCTCCTGGCTCCTGGCTCCTGGCTTCAGATCGGCTCAGCTCCGGCTGCTGTGGCCTATTGGGGAGTGAAACAGCGATAGAAGATTTCTCTCTCTCTCTCTCTGCCTCTCCTTCTCTCTCTGTGTAACTCTTTCAAGTAAAATAAATAATCTTTAAAAAAATAAACAAAGTAACTGAACAATGACTTGAATGCTCACAATTAAAGATCTGACAAAAGTTCATTATAATTATAGAAAAATTGACAGGGAAATCTGATTATTTCTATGGCATACAGCAAATTTTTTTTAAAAGGAGAAGTAGTGTGCTCACTTTGGCAGCACACACATGCTTTTTTTTTTTTTTTAAGATTTATTTTATTTATTTGACAGGCTGAGTTACAGAGAGAAGTAGAGACAGAGAGAGAGGTCTTCCATCCACTGGTTCACTCCCCAGAGGGCCGCAACGGCCGGAGCTGTCTGCTTCTTCTGGGACTCCCACATGGGTGCAGGGGCCCAAGGACTTGGGCCATCCTCTACTGCTATCCCAGGCCATAGCAGAGAGTCGGATTGGAAGAGGAGCAGCCGGGACTAGAATCGGCGCCCATATGGGATGCTGGTGCTTCAGGCCAGGGCGTTAACCCACTGAGCCACAGCACCGGCCCCATGGCATAGAGCAATTTAACATGACCAAAGTTGTGGCTAATATCCGTTTTTAGGAATTTCATACAATTGTTGGGAAACATAGTAATAACATTTTCATACAAATATAGCTCAAAGAATGTTTAGCACCATTTATTTCACAATGCTTCCCATATAATTAATTTACATACCAAGAGAGCCCCAGTGGTTTAGAATGTCCTTTGTGGGTGTTCCAGAAGTCTTCTGGAACATGCCAGGGTTAGGTCAAGGTCAGAAAGACGTAATATAGAATTTGACTTAGGGACATTAGCCAAAAATGTCAAGAAAGTTGAAGACATCTAAATGAAAAGATCAAGTCCACCAAGGAAAAACAGTCACTCATTGAAGCAGAGGGACTTGACTTAGCTGTAAATACTGAAAAGATTCACTCTACCTAAGTGATCAAAGACATAGCACAGGACAGCACAAAGCACAAGAAAAAAATCTCAATAAAATGTGTTTTGTTCCCCAGGCCCATTACTTGAGAGGAAAACAAAACAAAACCCATTTACGTCCTTGACCAATACTATAAGAAAACTGGCATTTTAACATAAAAGACCAAAAAATAAAAAGAAATGAAAAAAGACCAATAAAGGGAAAAACACAAATTCTATTTCTGCATCAGCGCACCAGTACAGCTGATTTAATCTCCAGTCAGCCTTGACCATGCAGTATTTCCACAAACTTGTATGACCAACCCGTCCAAACAAAACGTGTCCGCACAGCTCTGCCCATGACACACGTCTCACTGCCTGCACACAGCTGTTTCCAGTGGTTCAGTCACATGGCTCAGTCCTAACTACTAGTGCTCGGAACCTGACTAGAAGCACTGTGAATTGTTTCATGTAAGCGGCCACCAATTTTCGCATTTAACAGGCCCAAATAAACCACATAAAAACAGATGCCAGTATATATAAACTTCAGCTTATTAATGTTTCAGTGTTTTAACTTACTTAGAAATGATTGAGAGCCCGACACTGTGGCGTAGCGGGTTAACACCCTGGCCTGTAGCGCCGGCATCCCTTATGGGTGCTGGTTCGAGACCCCGCTGCTCCACTTCCAATCCAGCTCTCTACTGTGGCCTGGGAATGCAGTGGAAGATGGCCCAGGTCCTTGGGCCCCTGCACCCACATGGGAGACCTGGAAGAAGCTCCTGGCTCCCGATTGGTGGATCTCCAGCCGTTGCAGCCATCGGATGGAAGATCTCTCTCTCTCTCTTTGCCTCTCCTCCTCTCTCTGTGTAACTCTTTCAATTAAATAAATAAATATTTTAAAAAAAGAAATGATTGAGGCATTTAATGGGAATACTTGATTTCACTTTAAGGTTAAAACTTACCAAAAAGATTTTTGAAACTATTTTTAAGTACATATACATATATATATGTATATAAAATAAAACATAATTATTGAAAAGGTCATCTAGAAACTCTTATCCTACTGATAGTCCTATTCACTTATGCTTAACATCTATGCTTGAAATGTTCATAAGACTTTCCATCAGCCTGATGAGCAAATCTGGGTAAAAACGTGTGCACAGCAGCCAGTGGCTCAGACATGCAGACAGAAGCGGATCTTGCAGCTTTCACACTACAACGCCCAGCCTCCTGCCAAGCCCAGGAACTCAAGACCCACCAGAAGGCCCTGCTGTGGGATTGCCGAGACCACCTCAGATGTGAAAGCTGCTTCCTAATACTACTTGTGGAAGACTTTTAGTTTATGTCCTTTGAGTTGCTTCTAATTAGCTTTATTTTCTCCTTCCATGACAAGCGTCTCCCTGAAGTCTGTGCTTGCAAACACTAACATCAAGTTCTAGAGAAGACACAGAGCAGGAGCTGCTTGGCAAGGCCAGCCTGACAGGGCCTGCGTGTGCCCAAGGCTCACTTGGGTGGGCAAGACGTCCCCGTCAGAAAAATGGCTTTGTTGTATTTTCCCCTAACGTGGTCTTGAGGTTTCTGTCCCAGAGCAGCTGTGACCTCCAGCCCTGATCAGCCTGCCAAGAGAGCCAGGCCACGCCCTGACAGAACTGGATCAGTCAGCTCAGTGGGGTACAGCAAGATTCAAAATGGCGGTGCTGGCACCCCGGGTTCTAGTCCCGGTCGGGGCACCGGATTCTGTCCCAGTAGCTCCTCTTCCAGGCCAGCTCTCTGCTGTGGCCCGGGAGTGCAGTGGAGGATGGCCCAAGTGCTTGGGCCCTGCACCCGCATGGGAGACCAGGAGAAGCATCTGGCTCCTGGCTTCGGATCAGCGCAGTGCGCTGACCGCAGCGGCTATTGGGGGCTGAACCAACGGAAAAGGAAGACCTTTCTCTCTGTCTCTCTCACTGTCCACTCTGACTGTCCAAAAAAAAAAAAAAAATGGCAACACCAGAAAGCTCAGAATTCACAAGGACACAGTGAGGGTCAGGAAGTTCAGAGGCCTGTTCAGAAGAGCTGGCCAAGGCTAGAAAAGCAGACAGGTGGTTTTACCTTATAAGGAAACGCTGCTTCTGCCAAGAAAGTCACGTCACGTCCAGCAGCCCTGTCGGCTATGCTTTGGATATGGTTTCAGTGGTCCCCAGTGTGGCAGTACTGGGCTGGCAGAACCTTGGCGGGTGGGGGCCTTAGAGGCTGGTGCCGTGGCATAGTGGGTAAAACTGCCTGCAGGGCCAGCATCCCATACGGGCACCGGTTAGAGTCCCAGCTGCTCTGCTTCCGATCCAGCTCCCTGCTACTGTGCCTGGGAAACCAGCAGAAGATGGCCTAAGTCCTTGGGCTCTTGCACTCATGTGGGGGACCTGGAAGAAGTTCCAGGCTCCTGGCTTTGGCTTGGCACAGCACTGGCTGTTGCAGCCATCTGGGGAGTGAACCAGCATTTGGAAGACTGCTCTTTCTCTCCCCCCACCTAACTGTTCCTCTCAAATAAATAACAGATCTTAAAATAATAATAATAAAAAAAAAGTAGAAAAAAAAGAGGTGGGGCCTGGTGGAAGGAAGTCCCCAGGCATGGGCTGCTGTAGCAAGCCTTGCCATATGACCACTCCACCACTGCAGAGCTGTCTGCCAGCCCTGTGCAGTCTCCAGGGCCTGGGCCACATCCGCTGCTACCCTGCCCTCAGCTATTCTGTTACAGTAACACAAAACAGACCAAGTAGGGTATGGGCAGAGGGCAGAGGTGGGCAGAGCATAGAGGAGCAGTCTGGGAAAGGCCTGTGTGGAGCATCAGTCACTTCCCAGAAGGGGATGATTCTGCCAGGATTAAAGGCCACCCTTGTTATGCAGTAGCAAAGACTCTGTCGATCTGAAGCTAGGAGCCAGCAGCTTCTTCTGGGTCTCCCACATGAGTGCAGGGGCCCAAGGACTTGGGCCATCTTCACTACTTTCCCTGGCCATAGCAGAGAGCTGGATTGGAAGTGGAGCAGCTGGGACTCGAACTGGCACCCATTTGGCTTTTATCCACTATGCCACAGCGCCAGCCCCAGCAGCAAAGACTGAAATGTCTAAGCCCTAGGGCTTTATAGAAAAACTGGTGGAGGACGGCGCCGCGGCTCAATAGGCTAATCCTCCGCCTGTGGCGCCGGCACCTCAGGGGTTCTAGTCCCAGTCGGGGCGCCGGATTCTGTCCCAGTTGCTCCTCTTCCAGTCCAGCTCTCTGCTGTGGCCCGGGAGGGCAGTGGAGGATGGCCCAAGTGCTTGGGCCCTGCACCCGCATGGGAGACCAGAATCACCTGGCTCCTGGCTTTGGATCAGCGCGGTGCGCCAGCCACAGTGGCCACTGAGGGGTGAACCAACGGAAAAGGAAGACCTTTCTGTCTCTCTCTCTCTCTCTCTCTCACTGTTCACTCTGCCTGTCAAAAGAAAGAAAGGAAAGAAGGAAGGAAGGAAGGAAGGGAGGAAGGAAGGGAGGGAGGGAGGGAGGGAGAAAAACTGGTGGAAAACACCTCTGAACTGCAAAGCATTCAGCTGCAGTTTTGTGACTTAATTGCTAATGCTCAGGTTGAGAGCAAAAGGAAACAGAGCAGGACCTGGACAATCTGCACCCTGCCTAGGCAAAGATCAGCACTGATGAGAGGAGGCATGTGGGAGAGAGCCAGGGCCACCTCACAGGCCCATCTGCCTTGGCAGCAGTGGGGAGGGGGTGCCTTAGAGCCCTGCTCTCTGCACCCTGGCGCACATGGCTCACCCTGCCAGTCCAGAGTGCAAAGGGTGAGCCCTGGCAGCACTTCACAGCTGACCCAGCGTGGTCCACAGGGGCACAGGCGTGGCTCACACTGCTGCTTCTCAACCACACAACGCAGGTTTCGCCAGTGTGCAGAATGCAAAAAGTTATGGCGTCATGACAACTCCCATCACGATTTCAAAAAAAAAACCCTGGGAGACAGAAGTCTTCCTCAGGGACGGAGCTGCCAGTCTTCCTGGACAATGCCTGGTGCAGCCATGAGAGGAGCTGCAGCAGGAACCCCAGAAATGTAGAGCAACCAGCAGCAATGTCAGCCAGGCACCGAGTGGGCAGCAGTGTTCAAAGTCTGCTCTGCTGAGGGCTTAGGACCCCCTTATTATAGGGGGTAACCTGGATCATAGCCGGAAGACATTTGCCTTGAGTATCAGATGAGACGTTGGACTCTGAATGAGCTGAGGTTCGCAAGTTGTGAATGCCTTTGTGCAGTGAGAAGGCCATGAGCTCGGGGGGCCAGGACAGGAAGCCAGAGTCAGGGTTTGGAAGTTTGCCCCCCAAGGGTTCCTCTGCTGGAGACCTGGTCCCCAGTGTGGTGACCTGTAAGAGGTGTGACATGATAGACATGCATGTGTCCCTTCTGGGTTGCATCCATGGCACCTGGTTCATGGCCCAGTAACCCTTGTCATGTCCTAAGAGACTAGACTAGCGTTGGGGAGTTCAGACTTTGCTCTAGCTCCTCCTGCTCTTGCCCCACCTTCCTGTTTTGGAACTGGCCATGAGGACCGACCCCTCATCTGACAGTGGCCCACAACACCCATTTCAGGAGCAAGAGATTCTGCAGAGGCCCAGGAGAACTGAGGAGGCTGCCCCGCCCTGTGCCCCGCCCTGCCCACCAGGCCTGAGGAGGAGGCCTCCCAAAGCCCACAAGGTCAGCAGTGGAGAGAGGGCTGGAGAGGACATAGGTGCTCCCCCGCCCTCTCCCTAAGTGACCCCAACCCCACTCTTCGTAACCTCCTTTCTGGTAAGCCAGGCAAGGAAAGGAAATGTGTCTCTGAGTTACCGAGCCGCCGGAGCAAACTAACAAACCCAAGGAAGGGGTTGTGGAACCCCACTTACAGCCCCACCGTCAGAGCACAGGGAAACCTGGGACTGTGACCCGCGTGGAAGCACAGGGGAGCCCTGGGGACCAAGCCCTCGCCCTGCAGGTGGACAGTGGCAGAGCTGAGCTGAACCGGAAGACGTCCAGCCAGCGTCCGAGCCCCACCTGCGGTGGGAGAAATGCTGTCTGAGGGAGCGTGGCTTGAGAGCAGGCTGTGAGCAGCAAGCCCGACACTGCCCCTGCATCTCGCACACTAGGGCCATCGCGGGGCCTTCATCAGAGCTGGGAGAGGCAAGCACGTGCCCCTGAGCTTCCAGAATGGGAGCTCAGAACTCAGCACCCTGGAAAGGACCCACTCTTCTCACTGAGTGAGCATCTTGCACGTGTCCAACTCTGTACATCTTTAGTAGCTGTTTTAAGACTTGCAAACATTTCCAGCTGGGCCATGGCAGCTGTGATCAGTGGGACTTTTTTTTTTTTTAAGATTTATTTATTTACTTGAAAGAGTTACAGAGAGAGGGAAGAAGGAGAGGCAGAGAGAGAGGTCTTCCATCTGCTGGTTCACTCCCCAAATGGCTGCAACTGCTGGAGCTGTGCCAATCTGAAGCCTGAAGCCAGGAACCAGGAGCTTCTTCTGGGTCTCCCACGCGGGTACAGGGGCCCAAGGTCTTGGGCCATCCTCTACTGCTTTCCCAGGCCATAGCAGAGAGCTGGATCGGAAGTGGAACAGCTGGGTCTCGAACCGGCGCCCATATGGGATGCTGGCACTGCAGGCAGTGGCTTTACCTGATCTGCCACGGTGCTGCCCCACCATGGGCAGTGTTCTTTGCAGAGACTGGCAGCAGGAGAGTATTCCACCTCCAGAGTCCAGTTGTGAAATGGCCAGGGCAGCAGATAGCTGTACTAAGGGTTTTACATGAGGTTCATATCGTATCTCCACTGGAAGGGATGAAACCCTTGTCTCCACAACACTGCTGAGTCCCTAGGACCCCAGAGCGGCAGCAGCCTAACCCTGGCAGGGTGGCAGCTCCAGCAAGGGCCACAGCTCTGCCTGCTGGGTACAGCATCAAAGGAGGTGGACAGAGCAGGACCCAGACACCTGAGAACCAGGAAACTCAGCACTGCCTAGGGAAGAGCCCTGTGGAGCCTTCAAGGGTCACAAGCTGTGTGGCATCCCCTGGAGGGAGAGCCAGGAAGGGAAGACTGAGGAGACAGCTGCACGGGAACAGCTAACAGAAGGATCCCAGAGGAGGAGGGGCCAGCAGGCAGATGTGCGAGCAAAGATGGCAAAGGACATCCCAGGACTTTCTTCAGTGGATCTGACCAACAGGACAGCAACTGGGACAGCCTCAGAGGACACCACCCACGAGCACCCAACCCAGCTGCTGGCTGTCATACTCTGTGGGACGACGTGACCTCCATGCTTTTGAGTACAGACTCCTATGCTTGCCATACATTTCATAACCGAGGGGAAAAGGGAGTTTACACTCAGAGCATCCTGCAGCTGCAGCTCTAGTAACTCCTTTTTACCTTGTCAAAAGCCACATCTTCAACAGCTTCCCAAACAGGGACGCCAGCTTTGGTGGACTCTAGCAGGAGGCTTGCGCCAGAGGCAGACAAAGTGGTGCAGAGTTCAGGGTTTTAAAAATCGCCCAACACCTTGCACCAAGCTGGGTCTAAGTGTAGTCTGCTCTCTGAAACTTTGTGCCCAATATATCTTACTTGGGCTTTCAAGTAACTTTTCCTTAGAAAAATTATGGCATTGGGCAGCAAAGCTTCTTAAAATGTGTATACTGTCGGCCAGTGCCGCAGCTCACGAGGCTAATCCTCCAACTTGCAGCACCGGCACACCAGGTTCTAGTCCCGGTCAGGGCGCCGGATTCTGTCAGTTGCCCCTCTTCCAGGCCAGCTCTCTGCTGTGGCCCGGGAGTGCAGTGGAGGATGGCCCAGGTGCTTGGGCCCTGCACCCCATGGGAGACCAGGATAAGTACCTGGCTCCTGCCTTCGGATCAGCGCAGTGCACCAGCCATTGGAGGGTGAACCAACGGCAAAGGAAGACCTTTCTCTCTCTCTCTCTCTCTGTCCACTCTGCCTGTAAAAAAAAAAAAAAATGTGTACACTGTCCTCATATCCAGTCTGTGAGGGAGCAGAGCAGCTCACCCACGCCTGCAGAAATGGAAACCTGGAAGCAAGGTAACATCGTCTAGGTTTGCCTTCACAATGAAGTGCTGGAGCGGCCGTCCCTGGAGAAGTCAAAGGCACCGGGAGTCCAGGCACCTGCTGGCCGTCCCTGGAGAAGTCAAAACACCGAGCGTCCAATCGCCTGCTGGCCATCCCTGGAGAAGTCAAAGGCACCGGGAGTCCAGGCACCTGCTGGCCGTCCCTGGAGAAGTCAAAGGCACTGGGAATCCAGGCACCTGCTGGCCGTCCCTGGAGAAGTCAAAGGTGCCAAGCATCCAGGCACCTGCTGGCCGTCCCTGGAGAAGTTAAAGGCACCGAGCGTCCAGGCGCCTGCTGGCCGTCCCTGGAGAAGTCAAAGGCACCAAGCGTCCAATCGACTGCTGGCCGTCCCTGGAGAAGTCAAAGGCACCGGGAGTCCAGGCTCCTGCTGGCCGTCCCTGGAGAAGTCAAAGGCACTGAGCGTCCAGGTGCCTGCTGGCCATCCCTGGAGAAGTCAAAGGCACTGAGCGTCCAATCGACTGCTGGCCGTCCCTGGAGAAGTCAAAGGCACCGGGAGTCCAGGCTCCTGCTGGCCATCCCCGGAGAAGTCAAAGGCACCGGGAGTCCAGGCTCCTGCTGGCCATCCCCGGAGAAGTCAAAGGCACCGGGAGTCCAGGCTCCTGCTGGCCATCCCTGGAGAAGTCAAAGGCACCGAGCGTCCAATCGACTGCTGGCTGTCCCTGGAGAAGTCAAAGGCACCGGGAGTCCAGGCTCCTGCTGGCCGTCCCTGGAGAAGTCAAAGGCACCGAGCGTCCAATCGACTGCTGGCCATCCCTGGAGAAGTCAAAGGCACCGAGCGTCCAATCGACTGCTGGCTGTCCCTGGAGAAGTCAAAGGCACCGGGAGTCCAGGCTCCTGCTGGCCGTCCCTGGAGAAGTCAAAGGTGCCAAGCGTCCAATCGACTGCTGGCCGTCCCTGGAGAAGTCAAAGGCACCAGGAGTCCAGGCATCTGCTGGCCGTTCCTCAAGAAGTCAAAGGCACCAAGCGTCCAGGCGCCTGCTGGCCGTCCCTGAAGAAATCAAAGGCACCAAGCGTCCAGGTGCCTGCTGGCCATCACTGGAGGAGTCAAAGGCACCAAGCGTCCAGGCACCTGCTGGCCATCACTGGAGAAGTCAAAGGCACCGGGAGTCCAGGCACCTGCTGGCCGTCCCTGGAGAAGTCAAAGGCACCAGGAGTCCAGGCACCTGCTGGCCGTACCTGGAGAAGTCAAAGGCACTGGGAGTCCAGGCACCTGCTGGCCATCCCTGGAGAAGTCAAAGGCACCGGGAATCCAGGCACCTGCTGGCCGTCCCTGGAGAAGTCAAAACACCGAGCGTCCAATCGCCTGCTGGCCATCCCTGGAGAAGTCAAAGGCACCGGGAGTCCAGGCACCTGCTGGCCGTCCCTGGAGAAGTCAAAGGCACCGGGAGTCCAGGCACCTGCTGGCCGTCCCTGGAGAAATCAAAGGTGCCAAGCATCCAGGCACCTGCTGGCCATCCCTGGAGAAGTTAAAGGCACCGAGCGTCCAGGCGCCTGCTGGCCGTCCCTGGAGAAGTCAAAGGCACCGGGAGTCCAGGCACCTGCTGGCCGTCCCTGGAGAAGTCAAAGGCACTGGGAATCCAGGCACCTGCTGGCCGTCCCTGGAGAAGTCAAAGGTGCCAAGCATCCAGGCACCTGCTGGCCATCCCTGGAGAAGTTAAAGGCACCGAGCGTCCAGGCGCCTGCTGGCCGTCCCTGGAGAAATCAAAGGCACCAAGCGTCCAATCGACTGCTGGCCGTCCCTGGAGAAGTCAAAGGCACCAGGAGTCCAGGCTCCTGCTGGCCATCCCCGGAGAAGTCAAAGGCACCGGGAGTCCAGGCATCTGCTGGCCATCCCTGGAGAAGTTAAAGGCACCGAGCGTCCAATCGACTGCTGGCCGTCCCTGGAGAAGTCAAAGGCACCAGGAGTCCAGGCATCTGCTGGCCATCCCCGGAGAAGTCAAAGGCACCGAGCGTCCAATCGACTGCTGGCCATCCCCGGAGAAGTCAAAGGCACCGGGAGTCCAGGCTCCTGCTGGCTGTCCCTGGAGAAGTCAAAGGCACCGAGCGTCCAATCGACTGCTGGCCGTCCCTGGAGAAGTCAAAGGCACCAGGAGTCCAGGCTCCTGCTGGCCATCCCCGGAGAAGTCAAAGGCACCGGGAGTCCAGGCATCTGCTGGCCATCCCTGGAGAAGTTAAAGGCACCGAGCGTCCAATCGACTGCTGGCCGTCCCTGGAGAAGTCAAAGGCACCAGGAGTCCAGGCATCTGCTGGCCGTTCCTCGAGAAGTCAAAGGCACCAAGCGTCCAGGCGCCTGCTGGCCGTCCCTGAAGAAATCAAAGGCACCAAGCGTCCAGGTGCCTGCTGGCCATCACTGGAGGAGTCAAAGGCACCAAGCGTCCAGGAACCTGCTGGCCATCACTGGAGAAGTCAAAGGCACTGGGAGTCCAGGCACCTGCTGGCCGTCCCTGGAGAAGTCAAAGGCACCAGGAGTCCAGGCACCTGCTGGCCGTACCTGGAGAAGTCAAAGGCAGTGAGCGTCCAATCGACTGCTGGCCATCACTGGAGAAGTCAAAGGCACCGGGAGTCCAGGCACCTGCTGGCCGTCCCTGGTGAAGTGAAAGGTGCCAAGCGTCCAGGTACCTGCTGCCCGTCCCTGGAAAAGTCAAAGGTGCCAAGCGTCCAAGCACCTGCTGCCAGTCCCTGGAGAAGTCAAAGGCACCGGGAGTCCAGGCACCTGCTGGCCGTCCCTGGAGAAGTCAAAGGCACCAAGCGTCCAGGCGCTTGCTGCCCGTCCCTGGAGAAGTCAAAGATGCCGAGCGTCCAGGCACCTGCTGGCCGTCCCTGGAGAAGTCAAAGGCACCGGGAGTCCAGGCTCCTGCTGTCCGTCCCTGGAGAAGTCAAAGGCACCGAGCATCCAATCGCCTGCTGGCCATCCCTGGAGAAGTCAAAGGCACCGAGAGTCCAGGCACCTGCTGGCCGTCCCTGGAGAAGTCAAAGATGCTGAGCGTCCAGGTGCCTGCTGGCCGTCCCTGGAGAAGTCAAAGATGCCGAGCGTCCAGGCACCTGCTGGCCGTCCCTGGAGAAGTCAAAGGCACCGGGAGTCCAGGCTCCTGCTGTCCGTCCCTGGAGAAGTCAAAGGCACCGAGCATCCAATCGCCTGCTGGCCATCCCTGGAGAAGTCAAAGGCACCGAGAGTCCAGGCACCTGCTGGCCGTCCCTGGAGAAGTCAAAGATGCTGAGCGTCCAGGTGCCTGCTGGCCGTCCCTGGAGAAGTCAAAGGCACCGAGAGTCCAGGCACCTGCTGGCCGTCCCTGGAGAAGTCAAAGATGCTGAGCGTCCAGGTGCCTGCTGGCCGTCCCTGGAGAAGTCAAAGGCACCGAGAGTCCAGGCACCTGCTGGCCGTCCCTGGAGAAGTCAAAGGCACTGGGAGTCCAGGCGCCTGCTGGCTGTCCTTGGAGAAGTCAAAGATGCCGAGCGTTCAGGCTCCTGCCGACCGTCCCTGATGAAGGCAAAGGCATCAAGCGTCCAGGCACCTGCTGGCTGTCCCTAGTGAAGGAGAAGGCGTGCCTGACCTCGTGGACAAATCACTGAAACAGGCACTGTGTAGGTCACCACCAGTGGGAATTCGCTGCAGGTGAGGGCTGAGGTGACGTGTCGGAGGTCACCACTGAGGTCTTCGATCCAACAGCACCCACAGCCATTAGGTCTCTCTCCTGGCAGGATCAGGGCATGGTAGGACTGGCATTTGGGACAACGAGATCTTGTAGGTTTGACAGTCAGCAATGGGTTGAAAGCCGAGAGAGCCTTCTCATTCTGTAGTCAAATGTGGGAACTAGGAGAGTGAGGAGCTTCTAGAATTGAGTCAACTCAATCTGGTTTGTCAGATTCCAAAATTATTTCTTCCTTTTAGGAGAAAGATAGGTGCTGAACACCAAGCAGAAAGGAGGGGTTCCCATGAGGACACAGGATGTGATAAAGGGGTACATACCACTATTTGTGCTCCAAGGTGAGGGCTGGTGGAAGGCACTGGGCTGGGCACTGGAGTGTGGCTCCCAGGTCCACAAGGACAGCCAGGGCCTCATTCTGAATCTGAGCTCTCGACCCACGACAGCCTAGGACTGACAGGAGCTCCCGTGATGCCCCGGGGCCCCGACTCAGAAAACACATCCATTACCCAAAATTGAGGGTTTTGAGGGAGGGCCTGCTTAGCTCTCTTCAGCTTGTAGCAATCTTTCTTCCAGTGGCCTGGTTTTTTACAGTAATGGCAGAGGCCAGGAGGAACCCTCTGGGGAGCTTTCAGCTGCTGCAGCAAGTGACTGAGGGTATCGGCAGACTTCTGTGCATTGGTGTACTCCAGGGAGCGGGCTAACTTACTGACCTGACCTACCAGACACTCAGTGGACATGGTTAGCCATTCCATGGAAGATCTTTTAACAAGCAGGGACAGCTCTGGGGTTAGGTTACCCACAAATGCAGAGTTAAAGAGTGGGCTGTAAGAAACAGAACTCACAGGCAATGCAGAGTTTTCCTTAAAGACAAGCTCGAATCGAATGTAGTATTGATAAACTGGCTCATTGGGTTCTTGGACACAAGCATAAATCTTATTCCAATCTGCACGTTTAGGGAATGCCTCCAAGATAGCTCTATGGAGACTCCTGGCCAGACTTTGAGCCTGGGACGGGGACTGGGGTGTCTGCTGCTGGCTATTCAGCTCCAGGTGGGCCCAGTTAGCTTTAGCCATCCAGTGCTTGGCTTGACTTTCGTCAACAAGCATGCGGACTAGCTGGAGGAGATGAGTGACATCGGGCTGATAGACCCGGATTATGACGCTGAACTCATCAGCAAATCGTTGAGGATCTTCAGTGACTTTTGGGAAGGCCCTGACGATGGTTCGGAGCTCATCTTTAGTCCAGGGGACACAGGAGGCTTTGGGTTTAGCCATGTCATCGGAAGGTTCCGAAGCAGAGGTGGTGCACGAGGAGGGAGGAGGACGTTCCAGGGAGCAGTGAACCTTGGCTTCCAAGTCCTTGATGTCCTTTCTGAGTTGTCTGTTTGCATCAGCAAGCTGGGAGATGGTGCCTTGCAGGGAGGCAACCTCTGCGTGCTGAGCACGGCTTGAAGCTTCCAGATACCACTTGAAAAACGCATCCCATTCTGAAGGCTGGACCACACAGCCAAGCTCTCCTAACTTATTTCTGAGGAAAGCAAGCTTCGGAAGTTCAAACGATCCCCACTGCGGCCACTGGAGCTCTACATTACTCCTGGTGTAATATACCCAGGAGCTCAGAAACGCACAAGCGTGTGACCCACAGTGGGTGAGCATGTAGCTGGCCGGGGTCCCTGACGGAGGGGTGTGCTGCCACGCTTTAGAGCTGGCCGGAGTCCCTGACGGAGCGGTGTGCTGCCACGCTTTGGAGCGGGAGGATCCCATTCTGTTTCCCATGAGGACGTCAGGAGTAGTGGGCAAAGCGTCTGCCGGAGGGATGGACGGCTCTGCTCTACTCGTCTGACCTGCAACACAGTTCCCTGACCCTGGCAGGCCCCTTGAGGTAATCTCACCTGGCAGGGACCAGTTTATTGCTTCAAAGGAGTCTGACTTCGGAGACTAGACACTCTCATGAAATTGTGACAAGCACCTGTGCTCAACCTGCATCCACCCTGGGATGTCACTTGCTCCTCACAGATGTTTCAGCGACACCCAGAGAGCAGAGGCAAACCCCGGGTAGAGTCGGGTCCAAGGAGGGACCTTACCGTCCAGCGGCGAGTGGAGGCGCACGAGCCGCAGGCTTAGGGGCAGCACACGATTACAGGGGCTGCCGAGCCAGGAAAGGCTGTCCTCTTTCTGTCGGCCTGAAATGAGTGATAGGACATTCCTCTAAACAAGCTATTCAGAAACAGCAAGGAGAGGCTGCTGCTGTGGCGCAGTGGGTTAAGTCGCTGCCTGCGACACCTAAAATCCCATATAGTCACCTGTGGGGAGCAACTGAGACTAGACTAAGTTACTGGAATTAAGACTTATTCTATGCATCTGCTCTCCCACAATATGGTGCTGAGAGGGAGCAAACAACCTCTACGCAGCTGCCTCATCAGTTTGACTGATAAGCCGCAGGAGCTGATCCTGCTCCTGATTGGAGGAGGGCAGCGTGCTCGGCGTGTGGGCAGCAGAGTTGGGATTGGTGGAAGAGGACTATAAAGGAGGAGAGAGACAACATGCACCAGGAACACCTGAGGAACATATGAGCAGCCCCCGAGAGAGCCGGCCGGCGGTGTGCTGCTCCTCCGCGGTAGCGGGGAAAGCGGCAGGGGGTGCCGCCCCTCCACCTCCGTGGAGGCTAACCCAGGACAGCGTCGTTCCTCCGCGAGTGAGGGACCGGCAGCTAACCTGGGAAAGAGCCGAGCAGACAAAAGAACAGCACAGGGTTTAGTGTTGTTTCTTCGCGAATGGGGGAGCGACAGTCACCAGCAGTGGAGAATGGCCCAATTGCTTGCGTCCCTGCAACCATACAGGAAACCTGGAAGAAGCTCCTGGCTCCTGGCTCCAGCCTGGCCCAGCCCTAGCCATTGTGAACATTTGGGGAGTGAACCAGCGGATGGAAGACCTCTCTCTCTGTTTGTCTCTCTCTCTCTAAACTCTGCCTTTCAAATAAAACAGAAATAGTAACACTGGAACACATGTCTGTGGTAGAGCATGGGTGCATCCTAGGGAGCCAGGGCAAGGCAGAAGAGACGTTCATTTGTAAGGGTTCCAAGGTCCCCCACTTTCTTTCTGGGTCCTAGCCAACATCGCAATTATCTTGAACATTCACAGGCACTGATCAAGTGTATGGTTTGTTGCCCAAAACAGGTAAAGAAAGTGTCCTTATCCCTGAGACAACGCCTTAAGTCCTTTCACAAAACACATGCCCCAACGGTACCACAACAGTGCCCAAGGGGAGCCCCTCATGGCCCATCTCCATAGTGTGCTGCTCTCTGAGCGGCCCCTGCATTGCTGCAGACCGAGTACCTGGTACTTAGTGCTGCCTTCTTTGCACGCCTCTACCATCTCAGAATGTTTGGGCTCTCCTGTGGGAACTCCCATGCCATTACTTGTGTGGCCTCTCAAGCTGCAGGTTTGGTTAGACAGAACAACTGGCACAGCTGGCAGGATCCCAAAGAAACATGCAAGGGCAGAGGCCTGCTGCAGGGAGACCCCAGAGTGGCCGGTAGGGTCTATGGGGGCTCTGTGACACCTTTGCTCAAAGCCATAGGTAACCCTGGGCACTAGTGCCCGCCTTGACCAGCCTGATGCAGCTTTCTTCTTCTCAAGATTTATTTATTTATTTTAAAGGATTACAGGCAGAAAGAGGGAGAGACAAGAGATCTTCCACCCACTGGTTTACTCCCCAGATGGCCACAACCGCCAAGACTGGGCCAGGCGATGCCAGGAGCTTCTTCCAGGTCTCCCATGTGGGTAGCAGGGGCCCGAGCATTTGGTTCATTTTCCACTGCTTTCCTGGGCACATCAGCAGGGAGCCAGATGGGAAGTGGGGCAGCCAAAGCCAGAACCAGCACCCATAGGGCATGCTGGTATCACAGGCAGCTGCTCTATCCACTACGCAATGGGGCGGCCCCCTTTTTTCTTTGAAAGGCAGAGGGTCAGAGATGGATGTTTTCTATCTGCTGGTTCACTCCCCAGTGCCCTCCTGCAGCAGAGGCTCAGCTGGAAGTGAAGAATGGCAGTTAGAGGAGCAACTATAGCTGGAACGAGCCTGTGTTCCACCACCACCCCTTAACGGGGCAAGAAAACATCTAGAATCCACAACCATCCTATATCCCCGGTGGAGACGCTGCCAGATGGAATTCCTCAGACAGGGAGCGTGAGTCTGGGGCCGCGGGGAAGCCAACAGATCCGAGAACGGGGTTGGGACAGCGCGTCTTGTGCAGTACCTGGTAGAGCCCAGGAAGTTGATTCAGCCATGTGTGCTCCTGTCCCAAATGTGGTGCAGGCACTGTTCAGGGACGTGGCATGCACCTGGACTCAGCACCTACTGTGGCTGAAAATGTCCCAGCGTCACACAGCAGCTGGCCCACCAAGCCATTCCCACTGGCAGAAACACAGAAGCAGACGCCCTGGCCCCAGCCCAGGCAGTGTCACCCCTGAAGAAGCAGTGCATCAGAGGGAGTTCTAGAGGCTCCACACTACCCGGAAAACAGCTCAGCAGGCTGGCTCACCAGCATCCAAACACGGAACAGGGAGGGTGGGCCTTTGGCACAGCAGCAAAGGCACTGCTTGGGGTACCTGTATCCCATATCAGAGTGCCTGGCTTTGAGACTCACCATGACTGCCAGTCAGCGACTGGCTCGCCAGCATAAAGAGACATTTAAAAGAAGGCATATTTATTTTCATCTTATTTGAAGGGCAGAGAAAAAAAAAAAAAGAGATAAAGATCTTACAAACAACGGTTCACTCCCCAGATGTGTACAACAGCCAAGACCGGGTCAGGCTAAAGCCGGGAGACTGGAATCCATCCAGGTCTCCCATGTGGGTAGCAGGGAACAAGTATCTGAGCTGTCACTGCTGCCTCCTGGTATGTATGTGCATTACCAAGAAGCTGGAAACAGAAACAGAGCCGTTCCCTTGTGGAATATAGGCATCCCAAGCCACATCCTAACTGCTGTACTAAATGCCTGCCCAACAGATGAAGAGTCATCACTCGGAAGATACAAGATTTTGGAAGTTGTATGCCAGGAAACAGCGATCAATACCACATACATGTTTCACAAAATCATAGCCCTTACAGGTAACGCCACCCACTCCGGTCAGCTTGGGACACAATACAAAGGCACAGGCATGTGAGACTGTAGGAGCCAGGGAAGGGGTAGACTACAGGGCCCCTGAGTTCCCCTCATCCTGCACTGTGTCCGCATGGAAAAACCAGAGTCCTGACTGTTTTGTGACTCACACACACAGCTGCAAGTTGTCCTGGCAGGCACCACAGCAAAGCAGGGTAAGTCACTGCCAGGGATGCCTGCGTCCCATATCCCTCCTTCACTTCCAATCCAGCTCCTGATGCGCCTGAGAAGGCAGAGGACGATGGTTCAAGTATTCGGGTTCCCGCCCCAACACGGGAGGCCTGGATGGAGCCCTGGCTGTGCGGGTGTTGCCAGAACACACCTGCCACTATGGCACCAGAGAAGGAGACCCTGAGGCTTTCACAGGGGTCGCCCAAAGGAAGGTGGGCCCTGTGGTCCCAAATGACTCTTGCCACAAATTGCAAGACAGGACTTATTTTTTTTTTAAGATTTATTTTATTTATTTGAAAGGCAAAGTTAGAGAGAGAGGCATGTGGGGAGCAGCCCGGACTGGACTGAGTTACTGGAATTAAGACTTATTCTATGCATCTGCTCTCCCACAATATGGCGCTGGGAGAGAAGTAAACAGCTTCCGCACAGCTGCCTCCAGTTCAACCAATAAACTGTAGGACTTGCTCCTGATTGGAGAGCAGCGTACTCGGCGTGTGGGCAGCCGAGTTGGGATTGGCGGAGGAGGACTATAAAGGAGGAGAGAGACGGCATGCACCAGGAACATCTAAGGGGAACATCTAGCTGAAGGAACACCTGTGCAGTCCCCGAGAAAGCCGGCCGGCGGTGTGCCGCTCCCCTGTGGAAGTGGGGAAAGCGGCCAGGGGGAACCGCCCTTCCACGGAGGTGGAAGGGATAGTAGCCAACCCGGGAAGAACCAGCAGCAAACCCGGGGAGGGCCGAGCAGACGAAAGAACAGCGCAGGGTCCTGTGTCGTTCCTCCACGAAGAGGGGGAGCGACATAATGGTGCCGTGACTCGGATATGAAGCCTAGGCAGGGCTTAGTGTCGTTCCTCCACGAAGAGGGGGAGCGACAGAGGCAGATACACAAAGAGAGACGGAGTTCTTTCATCTGGCTGGTTTACCACCCAGTGGCTGCACGGCCAGGGTTAGGCCAGGAGCCTGGAACTCCATCCTGGACTCCCACGTAGGTGCAGGGGCCCACGCACTTGGGTCATCCTCCACTGCTTTCCCCGGCCATCGCAGGGAGCTGGATCAGAAGTGGAGCAGTCAGGAATCAAACCAGCAGTAATATGGATGGAACCCAGTGTACCACAATGCCGGACTGAGGGTGACTTTCAAAGGATAAAGGGTAGTGGTGGGAGGTCAGGCTCCTGAAATTCTTAGGCAAACAAAGAGCACCAGTCTCAGGAATAGTAGCTGGAATGTGAAGAGGGCCTTAGCAGAGCGGCACAGGCTGAGCCACTGCCTGCAACACCAGCGTCCCACGTGAGTCTCTGTTAAGAGTCACAGCTGCTCCACTTCTGCTCCAGCTCCCTCTCTGCTAAGGCACCTGGGAAAGCAGCCAAAGATGGCCCAAGTACTTGGGTTCCTGCACCCATATGGGAGACTGGGAAGGAGTTCCAGGCTCCTGGCCTGGTTCAGCCACAGCTGTTGCAGCCATTTGAGGAGTGAACCAGCAGATGGAAGATCTCACTCTCTCCCTCTCTGTCACTCTGCCTTTCAAATAAGTAATAAATCTTTTAACAGCTTTAGGCCAAGCTACACAAAACCTGCTCTGCCTTCCTAAGTGTATGCTGAGACCTCCATTCAATCAGCAGGCATGGAAGTCTGCTTACAGTGCCAACCACCACACGTTAAGGCCGTCCTGCCTCTTTTCTACAGCCAGCGCGGCGCAGGCTCACTGCAATCACTCATGCGTCCTTCCCCCAGACTGTCATCATAACCCAGCCTGGTTTTTAGGTCCCTTGAGCATTTTTCTAACTGCTATCTTCCATGCTGCTGGTCACTACAGGAACTTGTCCCAGACCTTGTTCTTTCTGGCTAGCATCTGTTACTGTTACAAATTCTCTCCTGGCAATTAAAGGGCCAGTTGGAGGGAATGTTACAGACCCCCCTCCCCCTCCTTGCTTGCCATTAAGGAGCCAGTTAGAGACCCCCCTCCTGCTCGTTATCAGAGGGCCAGCTGGGTCTAAGCAAACCAGTGCAGACTTTACAAACCCTTTCCCCACCTGCCATAGAAGCCTGGTCGCATACCTTAGACTCCTGAAAATTACCTCCAGGTTGTTATTTACTAGTTCCTCTACCCTAAAACCATCTTACCTTGCAGTTACAACTTGTTAATCCCTGCAGGCCCAAGATAATAGGGTGGCCCCCCAAACTGCCTTGCTAACTTAGGGTGGAAAAGCAGAGAAAGACAAAGGATTGGGGCTCTGTCAAGCCTGCATGTACTTCTCCTCCTGAAGCCCTTTGCTTTCTTTGGTCTTTTGTCCATGAGATTACCTCTCAGTGATCCCTTTCGTAGGCAGCCTTTGGACAGGTCAAGGCTAATCTAGGGCTGTGGAATTCCTGGGATAAGAAAGTCACATACTCCCATCCTGAAGGAGCACGTTACTCAAGAACACTCTGTTAACATTATCTATGCTGCAGGAGGCCCCGATAAGTTGCTTACATATTTTGTTATCTTTGGTGCTTCTTTGTTCTGCAGCTGGTTATGTATAAATACCACTGAGACTCTAAACGAGCCTTGATCAGCTCTTTGTCTTGGCTCCATTCTCTGCGCCCTTGTCCCTCTTTTCACTCCCACTCCCTCCTTCAGGTTCCGTTCGACTGGTGCGGCGGGCCCGCACACTCTTTCATCGCAGAAATGTTAGCTCCCAGAGCTTTGATTTTACAAATGTATCTAGCTTGTTGCTCAAAACACTTGGAAAAAAACCAGCCCTGACCTGAACCAAATTTCTTAAACCCTTAAATATACCCCATGCCTAGGTGGAACACCCCTTTTGGCTGGGAACAGGTGCCTAAGTTAGCGCTTCCCAGCAACAACAGCTCTGACACACCCGGACATCTAGTTGACAGCAGTGCACCAGTGGTGTGCTTTCCCAGGAGCTTAGCTTGGCGTAAGCACAGCACAGCCATGATGCCAGGGCCTCGTCCCCAGCCGCACAGGGGGCTAAGAAAAAAGATGACAAACTCGCTCGGTGGAGATGAGTGGGCAGATTCCTGTTTTCACACAAGAAAGGAACTCAGACGTGAGACAGAGGAGTGGCGAGCAAGGCAGCAAGCTGTGATGCAGTGGGGCGTCTGTCAGAACGCACAGGAGCTGAGAGGGTGCCCAGTTTACACTCAGAATGGGGTTGCTGAAGGAGTGGCCCTGTCCTCCCTCTTCCTGGACAAAGGATGTGCTGAGTGTGAATTAGGTAGAATTTCTCCCAAGGTTTTATCACCTAGTGTTATCAGACAGGGCAGCCCACCTGGTGTCTGACAGACCCCGTCCCCTTAGGGGAAGGCTGAGCCCAGCTACACGGAGCCTTTGGCATATGGGCAGGACTCCCCAGTGTAAAGTGCTGGGCTGCTTCTAAGGTGGCCTCCAAGGCTGTGACATCCCTTTTCTTTTCCTTTTTAAAGATTTATTCACTTTTTTGAAAAGCAGAGTTACAGAGAGGCAGACACAAAGATAGACAGAGATGTCTTCCATCCACTGGTTCACTCTCCAAATAGCTGCAAGGGCCAGAGCTGGGCTTATCAGAAGCTGGGAGCTTCTTCCGGGTCCCCCATGTGGGTGCAGGATCCAAGCACTTGGGCCATCCTCCACTGCTTTCCCAGGCATAGCAGAGAGCTGGATCGTCAGTGGAGCAGCTGAGACTCCTCATGTGGGATGCCGGCACTGCAGGCAGAGGCTTTACCTACTACACCACAGCACCAGCCCCTTCTTTTCCTTTTATAAAGATTTATTTATTTGAAAGGCAGAGTTACAGAGAAACAAAAGGAGAAACAGAGAGATCTTCTCTCTGCTGGTTCACTTCCCAAACGGTCCCAACAGCCAGGATCCAGGAGCTTTTTCCAGGTCTACCACGTGGGTGCAGGGGCCCAAGGATCTGAGCCATCTTCCACTGTTTTCCCAGGTGCATTACAGGGAGCTGGATCGTAAATGGAGCAGCCTGGACCCAGGACTCGAACCAGTGTCCATATGGGATGCTGGCTCCACAGCACCTCCCGCCTGTGAGGTTCCTTTTCTTTCTTTCTTTCTTTTTTTTTTTGGACAGGCAGAGTTAGACAGTGAGAGAGAGACAGAGAGAAAGGTTTCCCTTTTGCCGTTGGTTCACCCCCCCAAATGGTCGCTACAGCCAGTGTGCAGCACCAATCTGAAGCCAGGAGCTTCCTCCTGGTCTCCCATGTGGGTGCAGGGCCCAAGCACTTGGGCCATCCTCCACTGCCTTCCCAGGCCACAGCAGAGAGCTGGCCTGGAAGAGGGGCAACCAGGACAGAATCCGGCGCCCCGACTGGGACTAGAGGATTAGCCTAGTGAGCCCCAGCCCCAGCCAGAGGTTCCTTTTCAAAGAAACTTTAGTTCTAGACCCTCAATCACACACAGGCTAATTTGTAACTTCCTAACAGTTTCAACTATGGAACCACCTTCCCCTAACTTACCTGCTCAGCAAACCCCATGCCCACCAACTCTTCCCTGCATTGCTGTATTTAGACTGTGCCTCCTTTGCATGCCAGCTATAAAGGAACTGAACAGCTGCCTCCAGTATTAATAGAGACCCAGTATTCATAAACACTCCCCTTTCTGCTTCCTTTTGCCTCCTGCACGTTTGAGTCCATCCTTTGGTGAGCGGGTGGTGCTGGAGCAAGGACAAAGCCTTGGATCCACGCTGACCGCTCACCTACATGACAAGCTGGCCCCCAGGTCTCTCCTTGTAGCCTGCCTTGACCGCCCTGCCCTGCTTGAACTGCTTCACTCTGAAGAGTCCCGCCATCAGCAGCTCAGCCTCCCCCAAACGCCCTCCAGCTCACACAATCTCACAGGACCTTTAGCAGTAGCCCAGCTGCGGCGGGGACCCAAGCCCCTCCCTGCCCGCTTCTCACCACGGAAACCACCAGTCTGTAAGGGAGGAGGCGCTCTGCCGGTCACCACGGAGTGAGCCCCTCCCAGGCTTTGTTCTGAACGACCCTGGTCTGGCAGTGGCTGCATGCAGATGGCCTCAGGTGGGCTATTTCCCACGTGGTAGTAATTTCTTTGGGGTCCCAAGCCGCGCCACCTCCCCGCGAGGCCCCCTGCCACTGCCTGGGGGCGGCTCCAGCACAAGCCGGGTGGAGGAAATGCCACGTCAGCGGTGTGAAACAGAGACGCATGGGCCACAGCACCAAGTGGATGAGCAGGACATTATGGCTAGGAGAGTCCCTAGTGGCACTTCCGTCACCAGGGCCACCCTCATCCGCCGCTCGCCCTGCACACACACCTGAACGCCCCCTGCCCTGCACACACACACCTGAGCCCCCCGGCCCCCCCCCACACCCCTGAGCGCCCCCTGCCCCCCCCACACCCCTGAGCGGCCCCTGCCCCGCATACACACCTGAGCGCCCCTGCCCCCACACACACCTGAACGCCCCCTGCCCTGCATACACACACCTGAGCCCCCCTGCCCTGCATACACACACCTGAGCCCCCCTGCCTCCCCACACCTGAGCGCCCCCTCCCTCGCACACACACACACCTGAGCGCCCCCTCCCCTGCCCACACACACACACCTGAGCGCCCCCTGCCCTGCACACACACAGATGAGCGCCCCCTTGCCCCGCACACACATCTGAGCGCCCCCCTCCCCTGCACACACACCTGAGCGCCCCCTGTCCCGCACACACACCTGAGCACCCCCACGCACACCCGCGGTCTTGGCCGCCCCGCAGGAACCCGCTGAGCAATGCCCGCCCGCCTCCGCCACACCTCAGGGACACACGTGGCTGCAGCCCGCCTCGGCCGCCCGCCCACCTCTGCCACACCTCAGGGACACACCTGAACTCCACAGCCGGCCCGCCTCTCCAGCCCCGGAGCAACAAGCAGAACACAGCTCGCGCCGCCCCCAGAGACTTCCGGCGCCGCACGCACCGCCCCCAGACTTCCGGCGCCGCACGCACCGCCCCCAGAGACTCCCGGCGCCGCGCGGCCCCGCCCTCGGGTGTGCGTCACCGCCGCGCCTTCCCCGCCCAGCTGGACGTCAGCGCCGCGCGACGCGGGCCGCGACCCTCTCGTGGCCAGCGGGATCCGAACTGCTGACCAGCGAAGTTGGTCCACGGTGACAGCGGCGGGCAGGTGAGCGCCTGGGGCTGCCCGGAAGCAGTCCCGGGGGTCGCGTAGAGGGAGCCGCGGCACAGCCGCTCTCCCCGGGCCCCCTGCCATCCGCGGGGACTCTGGCGAGAATCGCGGTCGCGGCGGCACTGCCCTGCGCCCCGCGCCCCGCGCCCCGCGCCCCGCGCCCCTCCCGCAGGCAGCCGGAGGAGCCCTCCGTCCCGGGGCTCGGTGAAGACCAGCGGGACCGAGTGCGCCCCGCGTCCCTCCTGCAGGCAGCCGGAGGAGTCCTCCGTCCCGGGACTCGGTGAAGACCAGCGGGACCGAGTGCGCCCCGTGCGGCCTCCCCGCGGCGTGCGCTGGCTGACGTCAGGACCCGCCTGTTCCGACCGTGGGATTCGCAGCCCATTGCATCCTAAAGGCCGCTCTGTGTGCCTTTCCGGCAGCGGCTAGGTTCTCTGGGGCTTCCTCAGGGCCAAGTGGGTGGGAGGAGTACTTTTGCAAAGAACTCTTCCCTTGCCCAGCAGGTGGAGAGCAGGGCCGGCGGCTGACCCCTGCGCGTGTCCCCGGGGCTCTGAGGAGGAATGGCAGCTGCGGGCAGCCCGCTGGGGTAAGCACGGCCGTCAGGGCCCTGGAGCACCATCAGTACAGGGCTGCCTCCCCGTCCGTAGGCCTGGCCGCCCTGTGGTGGTGCCCGAGGTCAGCTGCCCGGCCATGGCCTGTGTCTTCCTCACGAGTCTGCAGTATTTCCCGCCCCTAACGGGTCACCAGGCTGTCACACAGCTGGCTGACCAGCGGCTGCGTTTGTGTGCAGCCTGCTGTGGCGCACTGCCATGAAGACGGCTGCCCCCAGGCCCCGTGGCCTGCACGTGTCCCCCTGGTGGGCGGACAGCAGCAGGGCCTCTCTCTCTCGCCTGCGTCGCCAGGCCTACGCGCGCCTCTACCCCGTGCTGCTGGTCAAGCAAGATGGCTCCACCATCCACATCCGCTACAGGGAGCCGCGCCGCATGCTGCTGGTAAGCCGCCTGCCCCGGCCGGTCAGCTCGGGACAGACTTGGAGCTGTGGCCACCGCACCACGTGGTAGCAGGCAGGTCCACTCCAGGCAGCAAAATCAGATCGGATCAGTGAGTTGTGTATTTAAAAAAATCAAATCTGAGGGAAACAAGCAGAAAAAGGTCTTTAAAAGAATAAAGTTATTGAAGGGAAAGAAAGAACAGAAAAATCGAGTGCAGGGGCAGCGAGCATTTGGCCCAGCAGTTATGGTGGCTGGGACACCCACATCCCGATCTGAAGACTTGGGCGAATTCCCGCTGTAGCTCCTGGGTGCAGCTTCCGGCCAGTGCAGACTCTGGGAGGCAGCGGGTGATGGCGCACAGACCTGGGCCTTGCCACCCGCATGGGATACTGGCTCTTAACTTCGTCCCTGGCCCTGCCCTAGCTATTGCAGGCATCTGGGGCGTGAGTAGCAGGTGGGAGCTCTCTGATTGCCTCTCTCTCTCTCTCTCTCAAATAAAGAAGCTTTTAAAAACAAGCTAGGGGCCGGCGCCGCGGCTCAATAGGCTAATCCTCCGCTTTGCAGCGCTGGCACCCCAGGTTCTAGCCCTAGTTGCCCCTCTTCCAGGCCAGCTCTCTGCTGTGGCCCAGGAGTGCAGTGGAGGATGGCCCAAGTACTTGGGCCCTGCACCCACGTGGGAGACCAGGAGAAGCACCTGGCTCCTGGCTTCAGATGGGCGCAGCGGCCATTGGAGGGTGAACGAATGGTAAAAGGAAGACCTTTCTCTCTGTCTCTCTCTCTCACTAAAATAAAAACAAGCTAGGGTCAGAGGAAGGTAGACACACCTTGGCCTCTGCTCCCCACAGATGCCCCTGGACCTGGACACCCTGTCTCCCGAGCAGCGCCGGGCCCGGCTCCACAAGCGTGGGGCTCAGCTCCGACCCAAGGAGGAGGACCCAGAGCTGGCCGATGACTTTGACGTGGAGCGTTACAGACGGTTTTGGACCCAGAAGTGAAATGTGACTCAGAGCTGTCTGCCTGTGTGATGAGGACCGCAGGGTGCCTGTCTGTATATGATGCGTTTCCAAGCCACCACATGTGTCAGCGTCTTCCTTGGTGTGTGCCAGACCTCTGAAAAGCACTGGCTCAGAGCCAGGTGGGGCTCCCAGGTGCAGAGTGGGGGGCAGGTCTTGGCTCCATGTAGGACAGAGCCTGTGAGTGTTCACAGTGACTGAGGGCCTGGCGCCCATGGCAGCCAGTCAGAGAGTACCCTTGACCCCAGCCTCTGAGCACCCAGGGCTGCTGGTCTCCAGACTGAGCACGGTGGTCCTCTGTAGCTGGATGTTCCAGAGCACGGGCCTCAGCCGCCTCCCCACCCACCCTGGGCCTTCCCTAATGAGGCTACCTGGGGAGCCGCCAGTGCAGGCAGTGTGTGCAGCCAGCTGCTGCCCTGTGCTCCTGTGGTTCGCATCATGCTGCGCCCACTTCCTGCACACCCAACCCATCACCAGACCCAGAGAAGGCTTGCAGCTCCTTGTCCTGTGCCTTACCAGGACTCCCAGCATCCATGCATGTGTCCTGGGGACCAGCCTGTCTGAACTTGTTGACTGTCCCCTCTGGCCTCGCCTAGGCATGTCCATCCCACCTGCAGCTGCTCTGTGGGGTTGCTACAGAAGTGACTTCCCTCCAGTCCCCTTTCTGTCATTTTCTAGGATGGATGCCCAGCCCTGTCTGCACTCCCTGCAAGATCACGGTGCCTTCCAGTGTCCAGCTGGGATGGACTTCTGGGCTCCTCTCCCCCTGCCTGACTTCCCCCCCTTCTCAGTCCAGCTAAGCTGTCATCCAGATTGACATCTGCTCAGCACACCCAGGAATGTGCCGCCCAGGTGACATCTGCCCTGTGGCCAGTGGCTTGTTGGGCAAGTAAGCTCAACACTGACTCTGCTCTCCCATCTCCCTGGTCCTCTGTCCCTGTGGCTGAGCCACCTGTGCCTCAGATGCTCCAGTCTCCCTGAGACACAGTACATGTCCTCCCAACCAGACTGCAAGCTCATGGCTTGTCCCTGCACCTGGCATCGTGCCTGGTAAACGCTTAATCAATAGTCAGAATAAAGGGATGAACAAGATGTGAAGCTGTTTGTTCAGGCTACTTTAAAAATAACAGACTGATTTATAAGCAAATTTACCGCTTGGTTCTGGACAGTGTTTGCTTTGCCAAGCTGAGTCCATGGATGGATAGTCCAGGTGGAAACATAGAAATTCCCCTAAGGGGGCATCCCAGACCGTCCTGAGATGGGGCTGGAGGGGATCCCAAAGAAAGAAGCACCAAGTGCCAGGCTGATGGTTCCACAGTGTGAGAACGATGTCCCACTGAGCCAGGCCGGCAGCAGAGCCAGGACGTACACGTTATACGAGGTTCTCCTTGGCTCGGGCTAGGACAGGTGTCTTACAGGGACTTTTTCGGTGTCTAGGAACGTTCAAGGCCCCAGCTTGGGCTCAAGCCTGCTGGGAAAATCCTGCAGGTGGACTGGTCAGAGCAGTCAAGGTCCTGGGTGGTTACCCATTGGGACACAAAGAATGGGAGGGTCTGGAGGAAGCCACAACGCCCAGAATCAAGCAGGCAGCCAGCTCCTTGATGTCTTCTCCAGTCCTGTTGATGCTACTACAGAGTTTTAAAATTTGAAATTTATTTTCATTTTACTTGAAATGCAGAACAACAGAGACAGGCAGGGACCTTCCACCTGTTACATCCACACAGCCAGGCAGAAGAGTCTAGAACTCAACCTAGGTCTCCCCTGTGGGTGGCAGGGGCCCAGGCAGTTAAGCCGTCACCTGCTACTTCCCAGGGTGCACATTAGCAGTGAGCTGGATCAGAGCAGCAGAGCCAGTACCAGAACCAGGCGCTCTTGACACGGGACACAGGTGTCCCAAGCTGGAATCTAACCTGGACCTGGAACACCCCACCCCTGTGGTCCCTAATGGCATAAACGAGGGCTGCACCTGCGACCCACCACCTGCTACTACACTTGAGGAGACGACTTCAGTGCGATCCAGTCTAGGAAGAACAAACACAGTGCTGTGCAGGGGCTGGGGTGTACCTGGCCTGTGAATGCACTCAAAGTTGGTGGTGGTGGGGGGGAGCTGGTATTTTTATTGATTTTTCCTGATTTATTTGAGAGCAAGCAAGAGTGTGTGTGTTCACTCCCCACATGCCCGCAGGGAGCCATGCACTCCACACAGGGCTCCCTTGTAGGGGGCAGCAACCCAATTACTTGAGAATTCCAGAAGTGCACTGACTTGTCTTCCCTGACACTGAGTCACAGGCTCAGAGTGACGACAGCGACCCAGGGCCAGCTCTGAGCAGCTTCTTGGTTGCTCTGGACTTTCTTGTTAGTAATGTTACAGCAGTTTAAGGCACACACTTAAACGAGTTTATGGGGCCAGCACTGTGGTTAAGCACAGGTTAAGCCTCTGCCTGTGACAGCAACATTCCATATGGCTATCGGTTCGAGTCCCAGCTGCTCCTCTTCAGTCCAACTCTGCTGCGGCCTACGAGAGCAGTGGAAGATGGCTCAAGTGCTCGGGCCCTTGCACCCACGTGGGAGACCCTGAAGAAACTCCTGGCTCCTGATCCGCGCAGCTCCAGCCGTTGTGGACATTTGGGGAGTGAACCAGTGGATGGAAGACCTCTTTGTGTCTCCCTCTGTCTGTAACGCTGCCTCTCAAATAAATAAATAAATAAATCTCTTAATTTTTTATGTGATAGAACGGGGCGGAGCGGAGGGCGACAGAGAGAGAAAGCAGGAGCCCTCCATCTGCTGGTTCACTCCCCCAAACACCCGCAGCAGCCGGGGCGGGGCGGCAGCCGCAAGCGGGTGCCCCGCGCCGCGGCCAGCAGCGAGCTGGCGGGAGCGCGGCGCCAGGCCGAGCAGTCGCCGGGCTGCTCACAGCCCGCTGGCCTGCCACCTGACCCTGTCTGGGGGCTAGGGGTCTGCGGGCCCCCAGACGCTGCTGGAACGCCTCGTGCAGAATGGCTGCGAGGCCGGCCTCCGCTTCAACTTAGCTGAGCCCCCTACGGGGAATCAGGCTGTCTCCGAGAGACCCCTGCTATTGGCATGCAGTATGTGGAACCCGGTCCAATGGGCACCCCCACAGAAAGACCCAACGAAGACAGCAAAGCCTTAAAACCGTGTGCACTTCCCGAAAGCCTTGCAAAACGGGAAGCAAACTTCCCACTTCTTTGCAAGCTGTTCCAGCTTATTTCCATACTAAGCTGAGGAAAAGAACCCACCAAACTCGCTCCGGTAACCGCTGTCCCCTCCCGCGACGCCCAGCGGCTGCGGGGAGAGCGCGGCCTGGGGGGCAGGGGCCCTCGCCGGAGCCGCACCCGGAACCTGGTCCTCCTGGGTCTGTATCGCAGCGATCGGCGGGGACTTCAGGCAGCGGCCCCGCGCCCACCCGGGCTCCACAGCCCCTCCAGCGCCCGCTCGGCGACGGGGCACTGCGCAGGCGCGGGGGCCCAGTCGGGCGGTGCCTGCGTCGGTGCTCGCTGCGAGGTGGGTGGTGGTGCGCAGGCGCGCGGGGCCGGGCCGGGGCGTGACGCGCTGGCAGGTGCGACGCCCCGGGGCCCGGCGCAGGCGTGACGTCGCGGCGCGGCTAGGCGCGGCGACAGGCCAGAAGCCGGCGACAGTCATCGGGGCCCGTGCGGCGGCACTGTAGCCATGTTCGGGTCCAGCCGCGGCGGGGTGCGCGGCGGGCAGGACCAGTTCAACTGGGAGGACGTGAAGACCGACAAGCAGCGGGAGAACTACCTGGGCAACTCGCTGATGGCGCCGGTGGGCCGCTGGCAGAAGGGCCGCGACCTCACCTGGTACGCCAAGGGCCGGGAGCCGCGCGCAGGACCCAGCCGCGAGGAGGAGCTGGCGGCCGTGCGGGAGGCGGAGCGCGAGGCGCTGCTGGCCGCGCTGTGAGTGTCCCCGGGGGCGGCGGAGGGCGCGGGCGGAGGGCGCGGGCGGTCGACGGCGCCCTGACGGTGCCCCGGCCCTCTCGCAGAGGCTACAAGAACGTGAAGAAGCAGCCCACCGGCCTGAGCAAAGAGGTAACCGCAGGCGGGGGCTGAGCTGGGGGCCGAAACGGGGGTCGCGGGGGCGGGGGCCGGGCGGCGCCGGGCCCTCTCTCCCGGCCCTGTGCGCACCCCGCAGGACTTCGTGGAGATCTGCAAGCGGGAAGCCGGCGACCCGGAGGAGAAGGGCGTGGATCGGCTGCTGGGGCTGGGCAGCGCCAGGTGCGGCAGTCCCGGGGAGGAGGAGCCGGGTGCCCAGCGGGGAGCAGGGTCCGGGCGGTGATCCAGGGGCGTCCTCACCTCCGTGTCCCCGCAGTGGCTCCGCGGGCCGAGTGGCGCTGTCCCGGGAGGACAAAGAGGCTGCCAAGCTGGGGCTGTCGGTGTTCACGGTAACCTCTTTGCCCCAGCCCGAACGCGCTGGGGTCCTCGGGGCGGCGGGGGGGGGGGATGGGGGACGCCCAGGGCGGGTCTCCCCGAGGCGTGGGGTCAACCTGCGCGCCCTCGCCAAAGCGCCGCTTCCCCCGCAGCACCACCGCGTGGAGAATGGCGGGCGGGGGACCTCGCCGGCCTCAGCCAGGAGGAAACCGCGCGCCGAGGACAAGGCGGAGCCTGAGTAAGGGGCATTCGTGAGCCGGAGTTCCAGGGGTGTGTGTGTGTAGTAGGGGCGGGGGTGCAGCTCGGGATTTCTTCCCACAGACGTGTGCTCAGAGACGGCACCCACGAAAGGGCCAGGATTGGTTGGCCTTGAGCCCCTCTTTGGGCTGCCCTCGGCGGGCGAGCAGGGCCGGTCTCCATCTCCAGGCTGAATGTGCCTGCCGAGAGGGGTTGGGGTCAGGACAGCTGCTGAGCTGGGGTGAGGCGCAGGCAATGGCGCCTGGCCCTGGCTAGCTTGGGGGGAGGCAGAGCTGAGTCACTGCTGGATCTGCTGGGGAGTTTTTCTGCCACAGTGAGGGTGCGGCTGCTGGCCACACGTGACCGCCCAGCACTTTGAGATGTGGTCTGTTTGGCTGAGGGGCTGACCAGGACCAAGCATGAAGAGGCCGCTACGTTGGTGGCTGCCGCCCTGGACAGCACAAGCGTGTCCATCTTCCTCCCCTGGCCGGGACAGAACTGGCCGCCTGTGCTTGCTGTCTCCTGTCTCCCGAGGGCTGGGGCTGAGGCCCTTTCTGCACCCCCCTTGCAGCTCTGAGAGCCACAGGAAAAGCAAGAAAGAGAAGAAGAGAAAGAAAAAGAAGAAACACAAGAAACAAAAGAAGAAAGACAAGGAGCACAGGAGAGGGGCCACTTCCTCTTCCTCGTCCCCATCCCCTGCTCGGTAGGGCAGCCCAGGGGGAGGGGGACTGGAGCTGGGCTAGATGGGCAGCTGCCGCACGCTGGGTCCTTTCTGAGTGACCATCCCTGTCTGCCCAGGCCTGAACCCCGCCAGCGTGACTGCAACTCCCCCTGCTGCAAGAAGAGGCGGTGTGACAGCAGGGACAGTGGGAGGAGCCCTTCCCGCCAGCGGCACGCCAGAGACTCTGATGCCTGAGACCCTGCCTTGGAGGCCTGTGCAGGTCCCGGGGGCACCCCCCTCAGGGTGCCCTTCCTGTCCAGGTCGAGGCAGAGGGACCCTAGCCTTGCCTGCTGGGCTTCAGGAGCAGGGGCCTGTTTTGTGAACTTCCTCCAGGTCCCAGTGAAGGGAGACTGCGAGCCCAGGGTGTCCCTGTGGCCCTGCCTCAGCCCCCGGCCCTCCCAGCACAGGGGAGCCTGTATTCCAGGACAGGTCTCTTCTCTGTCCTGTCTCCCTCTGCAGCCTCCCCAGGCCGGCCCTCCCGAGGCTGTAGCTATGGCTGAGTGTGGCTACTTCTATTTTTCTTTACATCAGTTTTGTACTTCAGTTTATATTAAAAGCAGAGTGTATCATCACAGAATGGAAGGTGGCCCCAGCACCTGTCCTTCCTGTCCAGGGCCCTGGTGACCGCTAACACCCTAAGGGAGCCCCTCGTGCTCCCACGTGGCCAGGGTAGAACCGTGGGAGGACCCCCCCAGAGGGACGACAGTGTCGGGGCAGCTTGGGAGTGGGGGGCCTGCAGGGAGCCAAAGGCCCCCAGGGCCCACCTGCCTGCCTGCTCACCTGTGGAGGTGCTGTTGGGCAGGACTGCTTCTGGGGACATGAAGGTGCTGGCACTTGTAGGTGTGGACAGACAGCCCAGCCTGTGCTCCCGTGTGTGTGCTTGTGCACACAGGAAACCTTTCCTGTGAGGATGGGGTTAAGATCCAGACCACACCCCTAACCCTCTGCAGGTCCTCACCCTGCAGGTGGCCAGCCAGAGCTGAGACTGTGCTCAGGTGAAGGCAGGCAGGGACACCTGGCCAGGGCGGTGGCCCACAGAGGGCAAGGTATCAGAGGAGCTGAGGGAGGCTCCATGCTGTTTTCTGCCTGGGGGTGGGGGCTGCAGGCAGGAACAGCTGGCAGCCTCTGTCCCAGGTGGTGGGGTTAAACGCAGGACAGACCTGACCTGAGCTAGGCTGGGCTGCAGAGCACCACGTGAAGCCTACATACAGCACCATTTCCTGGGTCACTCGGCCCCTCCCCAGGGGACAGACTGGTGGTTGAGGCACTGAAACACTGGAGAGCCAGGGAATAGTTAAGAGATTTTATTTCTAATAGCTATAATTACAGTGCTTGTCGAAATGAAAACTGAAAACAAGTATACAAAACAGTTGATCACTAATCGTGTATTGAAAGCAGTAAGAGGTTCCACGACACCAAATAAAACAGTTCTGAGGTTTTCCCCAAGATAAATTTAACAGCTCCAGCTTCTTCAGTGTTTATCAAAATACAAAAGAAAAAAAGTAGAGGTCTTTTTCGATGGCAAATCGGACCCTTGCAGGCTGAGGGAGAGAAAGCTACTTCACACATGGAGGTGGGGGTGCTTCCGGGGGCTGTGGCTGTAGAACGGGCCAACCCTCTCAGCTTGCACGCGCTCCTGCTGGTGAGACCCCACACATCCCGCCAACGTGTCTGAGCAAGTGCGTGAGCGAGTGGGTGCCAGGAACGACAGGCTCCTACTCTGGCCGCGTGCTTCACCAAGGGGGGCCTGAGGGAAAAGTTAGATGCCCTGGCCTCCCAGCCCCCTCCCCCAGGTGACCATGTGAGCAGGAGCACAAGCACAACGCTATGGAATGCAGGGTGACCCAGAGACAGCCATGCAGAGTGCATCATGGGGTGGTTTTGTCCCCAAAGGGGAGCAGACGATCCAATGGACCAGCACTCGGGCTGTTACTGCAAACCCCACACTAGGCAGTCTCCCTGCTGTGTGTTCAAGTGTTCTCATCTTGTATTTTAAACTGTTTTTAAAAATGCACTGAGTTCGGATTAAAACCAACCACTAAATGGATCTCAGCAGATCTAACACCCAGAGGTACATCTAGCTCTTAACACAGCCACGGACTCCTGGAGGGCAGGTGTCAATGTGCCCAAATCCCTTCTCAGTACTAAACAGTGAGTTGATTTTTTTTTTACAATTAAAAAAAAAAAAAAAAAAAAAAGCTGAGTAATATTGCATAGGAGTACCAGAAACTGCCTCAGTGGAAACAGAAACTATTTACATTAAATAAGAACCTGGCTGCAGGCTGCGTCTGCACAGGGACAGCAGGGTGCGATGCACACTGTGACCCACCCATGGAGACAGCTTCTGGCACTCAGGACCACAGAGTCGCACGTTTGCCACATGAGAGGAAAGCGGAGGGTGGAGAGGAGGAGGTGGGGAAGGGGGATTCTCATTCACTTCTGGTTCCGGAGCTGATTGGACAGCCAGTCCAGTCCTTCATAGAGCCCGTCCCCGCTGGTGGCGCAGGTGGCCTGAATGTACCAGTTCCTGTGGCGTAGGGAGTGCAGCCCCAGCTTGTCTGTGATTTCAGCTGCGTTCATTGCATTTGGGAGGTCCTGGGGAAAAGCAGCAGTCAGCAGAAGGGGCTGCAAAACTGCCCAGCCCCAGAGCAAAAGCCCCAGATTACCTCAAGCCCTCCCCGTCCACCCCACTGAGGGCACAGCCCTGAAGGCTGGGCTGGGTGCCTGCCTACCTGCTTGTTGGCAAACACCAGGAGGACTGCGTCTCGCAGCTCATCCTCAGCCAGCATCCTCATGAGCTCCTCCCGGGCCTCGTTCACTCGCTCTCTGTCATTGCTATCCACCACAAAGATCAAGCCTGCAACACAGCCGGCACGACACAATGCCAAAAACACCCCCACATACCCCGCTCCTGAAGGTCACCGCTGGCCACTGTGGCTGCAGGGCTTGGCTCCTCCTGGCCTCCATGCTGCCCTGGACTCATGCTCTGGAGGTCAGGCCCTCCTCTCACCTTGGGTGTTCTGGAAGTAGTGGCGCCACAGTGGCCGAATCTTGTCCTGGCCACCCACGTCCCACACGGTGAAGCTGATGTTCTTGTATTCAACAGTCTCCACGTTGAAACCTGGGAGCAGAGTTGCAAAAGTGTCTCCTGGAAGACCAGGGCCCAACCCAGACCCCAGCCACAGTCCCGCTTTGGGCTTCCCCCCAAACCTGCGCCCAGGGCCTAGCTTCTCACCTATGGTGGGGATGGTGGTCACGATCTCACCGAGCTTCAGCTTGTACAGAATCGTCGTCTTCCCTGCAGCATCCAGGCCCACCATCAGAATGCGCATTTCCTTTTTGCCAAAAAGGCCTTTGAAGAGGTTTGCAAAGATATTCCCCATGGTCGTGCACACGTGGAAGCTACAACAGCCAGAGACCTGGGAAGACAAAGGGTGCTGGGTCTGTTTCTGTGGGGCGAGTCATGGGCCCAGCAGCACAGTTAGGGACCAATCCCTTGAGGATACACACACCTCCCATCACTGTGCTTCAATTCACAGGGCAGGACACGAGCAACAGAAAAGGAACCCTGCCTACCTATCCATTCAGGCTCCCCACGGCTGGGGAAAAGGGATGTCGGCATCTCGGGAGGCAGTTCCCAAGCCCACTCATCCAGGAAAGCAGAGATGCTGCAAGGGACTCCCTGACTCCCCCGGCCACGCAGCACGGGGAGAACATTCACCACCTGAAGTCGTGCTTCCCAGGGCATGCGGAAGGATCTGACACAGCATCACCTAACACCTCTTCCCCACAAAACTCCAGACAAGCAGCCAACACCCCCCACCCCCCACCCCCCGGGGCCAGAGAAGATTGCCCACGGCAAGTCTCAGGAGCACAGGCCAAGGAGCTATGCATACAATCTACAGGCAGCACTCACAGAACAAGACAAGAAGCCCTGGGCATCACATAGGGACATGTACCATGTCTGACCCACACATGGCCCTCAGGGTCCACTAGCAGGACACCAACACAGGGATACAGAATCAGAATCATCAGAGCCCAGCCCGAGACACCTGAGGACCTTCCCAGCCACTGCACTGCCCAGGGGGCCCTGGTCGTACCACCCAGTAGGCACTTTCAGTTTAACTCCAAATTTAAAAAGCACTCTAAGAATGCAGCCTTCACTGTGTGCTGACTAGCAGGTACAGGACAGAGGGTCCTGACACCGCCTGGGCATCTCCATCAGCAGATGATACTGCTTACAGCTCTGGAGACTGAAGTCAGGATCACCTTCTGACCTCAGAGGACACGAACCCACTCCTACAAGCCCTCCTACACAGCGGCACCAATGAACTCATAAGGGCAGGACCTTGACCTAGGCTCCTCCCAAAAGGCCTCACTTCCAACACTGCTGCACTGGACACAGTTTCCAACAGGAGCGCAGGCAAGGCCCAGACACTCCCTGGCGCCTAACTGCTGAACTGCTGCTGGAGACCTCGCCACACTCCTTGAGGCTCTGTACTTTGGGATGCCCCTCCAGTGCCCAGGCCAGGACTGCCTACGGCACTTGCCCCTGTGTGCAACAGAGGCTCTCTGAAGGAGACAGCTGGACACACGGCACACACTGCACCTCAGATGGCCAGACTCCTGACATGTCTTTAATTACAGCTGTTTTTTTTTTTTTTTTGGTTGTTTTTGTTTTAAATAGATTTATATACTGGTCTTCCACATGGGTGGCAGGACATCAAGCACGCGGGCCATCTTCTGCTGCTTTCCCAGGTGTGTTAGCAGGTAGCTAGATTAGAAGCAGGGCAGCCAGGGCTCAACCTGGCGCTCTGATAGGGAATGCCAGTGTCACAAGCAGCAGCTCTAGCTACTGTGTCGTAACACCAGCCTCCCAGCCGCTGCTGAGCACCCCACAAGGACAGCCTCCCTGTCCTGCCCAAGTGCCCTTTGCTGATCTGATGCCACCAGCCCCCCAGACAGCAGGGCCCCTTCACCTTGGCGTCTGTGCCCTGGATACTGCTGTTCTGTCTGGTTGGGAACCGCATCATCTATCCAAAAAGAACCACAGGAGTTTTGAGATGTAAGGAAACCTTTACTGTGCTAATGAGCGGACTAGACACACCTGGAGGGAAGAAGCGGCGGCTGGTGTGCCTGGGATACTGGAGATAGGGCCGGGCCAAGGGCATGTCCTCAGTCCTGCAGGGTGCAGGGAGAAACACTGGGCTGAAGGAGCTTCCAGAAGAAAACAGAGGTCTAAGGCCCCACAGATCTGTCCACACACACAGTGGGTAAAGCTGCCGCCTGCAGTACCAGCATCCTGTATGTCTGCCGGTTCGAGTCCTGGCTGCTCCACTTCCCATCCAGCTCTCTGCTATGGCCTGGGAAAACAATGGAAGATGGCCCAAGTCTTTGGGCCCCTAAACCCACGTGGGAGACTCAGAGGATGCTCCTGGCTCCTGATCAGCACAGCTCTGGCCATTGTGGCCATCTGGGGAGTGAACCAGCGGATGGAAGACCTCTCTCCCTCTCCATCTGCCTCTCTGTAACTCTGCCTTTCAAATAAATAAATAAATCTTTAAAAAAGAAAAAAAAAAAACATATGGATTGTGGCACCTGAAGGCCCTCCATAAAGTGAAGCTGCCGCCTCTTTGAAAAGCCTCAAACAAACAGAACTTGGAGGAAAACACACAAGACAAGAAACGGAAGACTATTTAAAGAGTAGCGTGGAGGGTGGGCGACCCAATCACCAAACACAAACCACACTGGCATCAACAAGTTATACAAAGTCTTGGAGAACCAAGAGATTGCCAAAATGAAAAATTCAAAATGAAGGCTTTGGGCACAACACAAAGAAAAACCAGCAAACTGCCCCTTCCTCATGACCCTGTCCAGAATGGCACAGGAGGGAGATGCCACCAGGCAGCAACGTATTTTCACACTAAGCCTGGCAACTCCTGGAGGCACTGGGAAAAAGCAACACATGAGGACAAAGGTGAACGGAAGGGGAGAGGTCCCCTTACAATGCACCCCAGAGCAGCCTGTATCAGCGTCAACTTGACTCTGCACACACAGCACTCACGGTCCCAACACTGTCACTGCACCACTGGACGCTGGGACACGGAGGCAGGACCTGTGCAGTAGGAGGCCTGCCCTCCCCGCCCACATCGTTTGTGTCGAGCCTAGAGGCAGGTGAGGAAGAGGGGGCTACCAGGACTTAGGCTGCAGGGATCTCATCCACGATTCTATTTGCATACACATACACTGCCTGTGACTCCAGAATCCAATGGACTGGGCCTGGCCTGCTCTTCAGCCCTAACCCTCACCCTGCCTGAGCAGCAGGGCTTGTGAGAACCAGTGGTCCAAGCCCCTTCCCCACAGTGCTTCTCTTTTTTCCTTGGAGAAGTGGTTCTTGTCACACCACCTGACTAGCACACAAGCACACCCTGCTACCTACACAGGCCCAATGGTAGGCAACACTTCCTGCTTTGGCACATCCCTCTGTTAACAGGCCCACAACGGACAAAATCCTAGTGGGGGTGAGTCCCAGTGACCCCTGCAGTCACTGCCCAGCCCAACTGCTAATTCACCATTTCCTCCACAATGTCACCTGCACACAAGCTAAACCTGTTTTTCAAGTTCACCTGAATTATACTGTTATTAGGTAAGCAGTGAAAACACAGGTTCCCAGAGGGCATCCTCCCCACACCACCAGAAGGGCTGCCCTGGACGGTTCTCCTTCCTGCCAGACCACAGCTCTCTCCTTTGGCAAGGAAAGGTGCTTTGAGAGGAATGTCTTCTCTCTGGTTAGGACCAGCTGGCCTTTACACATCACAGCAAAGCAGACCGCAGCTCTGCTCACTCCATCCCATCCCTGCTACTTTTTGGTCAGGGGCAGGGCCTCCTGAATGAGGGTTAGGAGAAAACATCACTTTGTGAACTCCGGTCTATTCGTATCAATGAGTAGATCCAATCTCGCTGGCTCAGCTGCTAAAGGGGAATCTGCGCCATCAGCCAACACCTTCTGTCATTCCTCCTGGGGACCCTGCAGCAGAAGCCAGAGCCCTTGACTAAAATAAAGGTAGGCAGGAAACAGCCCAGGCAGGAAGCTGACCATACAACCCCCCTGCTGCTAAATAAGGGGACAGAGAGCCAGGGTTGCACTCAGCCGACAGGCTGCTCCTCCCTTGGGTAAAGAGGACTCAGGACTCGCCCCGTTCAAACGGAAAGCCAGTGACATCAACTGTCCTTCTATTCAACTCAAGTATGAACCAAGCATAGTTCTGAATCACAGCTTGTAACGTCTAACTTGAGGGACTGGTGTTGTGGCACTGTGGGTTAAGCCGCCGCCTGCTAGCTAAGATACCTAAGGTGCCTGGGAAATCAGTGGAAGGTGGCCTGGGTGACTGGGCCCTGCCACCCATGGGGGAAGACCTGAATGGAAGTCTCCAGGTTCCTGGCTTCAGCCTGGCCATTTGGGACGTTAACCAGCAGATAGAAGACTTCTTTCTGTTTCTACCTCTTTCTCTGTAACTCTTTCAAGCAAATAAATAAATCCTTAATACCTAATTTGAGGAAAAATAACAAAGTTGACAACTTCCAATGCAAAACATGTAAATTTTATTTACCTTATAAAACATTTTCTTCAGAGGCTTCATTAAGGAGCAATAGCCTTCCAACTGCACTAAAAATTTCAGGAGCATCCGATTAACTCCTGGGGACTTTGACTTTTACAGGAGCTCTCCTGCTTTCATATGTGATACAGTCATGTCATAATGTGCAAAAACTGCTTTTTGTACAGCAACACAAGAATTCAGCACATCTCAACTCAAAGTCTCAAGCCATTATCATGCCCATCAGCCACAACCTTATTTTTGCTGATCTGATGCTTTTCCACAACTGAGAACCATATGACATCATTACTATCTAATGACAACCTGTGTAACAGGAAAATGAATGTGCAGATACCAGTGACAAGCAGCACACCTCACAGGCTGCAGCACACATCGTGTCACACAATATGCCAGCAGACACAGCCCAACAGGCTCCGTGGACCAAGTCAGGCTGCCTGAACTTCCAACCAGAGAAATTCTAGAAATCTGTCATACATCTGAAGGCAAATTCCAAAGAGTCTGCTGCTTGTTTTGTAGAACACAACACTGAGGATGTTCTGTAGGAACCCATTAGGCATGAAAGCCCCTCCCTTTATGTAGGGACCCCTGCCCATCAGAGGATGAGTCTGCAACACAGCTGCTCTGTGCTGTGCCTGTCCACAGAGACAGAGAGGAAGCAGCACAGAGATTTTCCCATCTGCTGGTTCACTTGCCAAATGTCCACAACAACCAGGTTTGGACCAGGCTGAAGCCATGAGTCAGGAGCTCCATCTGTGTCTCCTGCACCGGTGGCAGAGGCATAAATATTTGAACTTTCATTCACTGCATTCCCCGGCGCATCAGCAGGAAGCTGGATCAGAAGCAGAGCAGGTGAGATCTGAACCAATGCTGGCACTGCCTACCTTATTCAGTAAAATTCAATTTAAACTGCTCCTTGCTTAAAATTTAAGGTAAAACCCTTAAATCAGATTAGAAATAGAAATAAGTTTCATTCAAGTGATTCTAGCCAGTGAACCGAGTTCATGGACTTCAGAGATAGGAACACTAAAGTGCCCTGTCCACTTACTGACTGCATATTTACATCCTGTGTTTCCCTCTTAAGCATCGGGTCACCTCCACCAAACACATGTGTGTCCCTCTGAAATCTGTATGTGGACAGCTGAGCAAAAAGCCAGTTGGGCTATCAAGTCCTCGAAGCATCCCACAGTCTCTGCATGGAGCTAAAAGGCATTTATGAGGCAGTCAACATTTGGGTTCAAGGCTGCTGGCTTGGTGTCTGCTAGGGGAAGGCGAGTCTTGCTGCACGTCCTCCAACTGTATGCTGCTATGCACAAAATCGCGGAAGGTGCTGGGCGCTGCAGGTGTTTCCCTCTGCCTTGCTCTAACAGACCTCTTAGTCTGTCACAAAGCACAAGAGCTTCTGGGGTAAACCCACATATCCTGGCCTTCCCTTCTCCTCTGTTACAAAGAACAGATGGCCTCTACCTGACCTCAAAAGTGGTGAAGCCAGAAGGATCTGCCACTGGGAAAAACCCAGACCAAAACAACCCACACCATCAAATCAAACTGGAGGAGACCATGGTCACCACAGCAGCATGGCAAAGACACAGAGTGGCCAGCCTTCCTGAATCTCAACCCACCCAGTCAGGATTCACAAAGACCCTGGCCCTCTGACCTCTTGATGACAAACCTGCTTCCTCAGCAAGGTGTGGCCAAGAGGCAGATCCTGTCCTAGTTGTGCCTTCCAATGTCCTGGAGGCCCCTTTCCACAACACTTGAAGAACAGAAACAGCACCAACAATTAGTGCTGAGTGACTCTCTTCCAGCTGCTCTGAGGGGCCAGGGCAGGCTTCCCAGCAGGAAGGAGGTTGTAAGAAAATTAACCCAGCGCCTCAGAAGTGATTATGCCAATCTCCAGTACTAGATTTTTGCCTTCAGGGAACTTTGTTTCCTAAGAAAAATTATTTCTGGAAAGGTAGACACAGAATAGATCTTTTATCTGCTGATTCACTCCCCAAATGACTGCAACAGTTGAAGCTAGGAGCCAGGAAATCAATCTAGGTCCCCAATGTGGGTGGCAGAGACCTAACTACTTAAGTGGTTACCTGCTGCCTCCCAAGGTACACAGTTAGCAGGAACACAGATCATTCACCCCAGGTACCCCCAGTATGGGATATGTATATGGTTAAGAGGCACCTTAATCCTTGTACCACTCACTCACTCTGGGAATTTTCATTTTGAAAATAAAAGGCCCCTGCACCCACGTGGGAGACTCAGAAGAAGCTCCTGGCTCCTGATCGGCACAGCTCCAGCCGTTGCAGCCAATTGGGGAGTGAACCAGTGGATGGAGGCTCTAACTCTGACTTTCAAATAAATAAATAAATTTTTAAAAAGCATGCAGTCTTTTTTCCTGAGCAAGAGACTTGCTCTTCTGCATGAAGTAAAGAGCCAGCAGCAGGGTAAGAGCCGTCACTAAGCCCCTCCAGCTCTCTACAACTGCCAGGTCAGCCAGACCCCGGAAAAGGCCGCTGTCTGCACACCGAGGTCCTTGCAGCCCCACTGTCAGGGAAGCCCTGTAACCACACACCCGCTGAGGCCTCCCACGTCCTAGAAGCTTCTCACTGGCCTAAGAGAGTGCCTGGGTCCCATGTCTCCTCTGGTACCAACGCTGATCCGCAGGCAACACTGTGTTTCCACTCCTAGGCTTCCTATCAAAATCACCCTCCTTCCCTCCCAAAACGTAAAGGCTCTGACCTTCCCCAGTACAATGCCCAGCAACTCCCTCCTCCCCCACCTCCACCCATTCTCAGCACAACAGTCAGCCAAGAGGGCCAGTCCTCGGCCCAGACCTGTCTGGCTACTGTGGTGTGCAACACGGTGCCCTTGGTGTGTGTGCTTTAGAACACAGCCTCTGCTAGCAACACACAACCACAAGGAGCCCCACTACACTGCCCCCAGAGACCAAGGGACTGATTGCTAATGAAATGTGTGCTCCAGCGCTGTGCTTTTCAAGGCAGAAGACAGAGGTGGCAACGGGAGAGCCACCCTAGCCAGCAGCCAGGGTAAGGTGTGGCCACATGTTCAACCCTCGTTCAACCCTCCAGGCAGCACCGTGTCTGAGAAGCAACTTTTTTCCTGGAAGCAAAGAACTCTTGGGAAGGTTCTGGAGAGAATAAATCACCCTTGATATACAAGATAGCTGCATTCCTGGAAAATTCAGAACATCTGAAAAAACTATGCACACACACACACTCACAAGTCGTGTCTTTGTACAGAAAGCACATCAGGGATAGAGAATGACACGTAGTTCTCCACCTACAGGAAAGCCACACGAAATGTGTCATCACTGCTGCCTCCCAACCTAAGAGCCAAAAATGCTCCCACAGTTGCCAAATGCCCTTTCTGGGGGCCACAGAGGCCCCCCAGGGACCAGGCGGCTCTGCACCCCTTCTACACTCCATGTAGCCCACCTTCAGGCCTAAGAGCAGCTTCTGGCAGACTCACTCTTCACAGCTCTGGTCAAATGTCACCTGTCAAGTGACACCCCCCCACACTGGGATGCAAGCCACACCAGCTGAGCAGCTTTCTGTCTCCCTCTCTGCCACAGCCCCCAAGCTCACCCAGAGGGGCTTCCTCCCCGTCTTCCTTGGGACACCTCACAGGTGACTTGCCTGAAGTAGAGAACAGTCATAAAGTAACATTAATGAAGGTCAGCCATACACATCTACAGATAGGCTTCTCCACACCACTCAACCATGAATAGCAGCTATTCTACAGTTACATCAAAGTGTGGGTCAGCTGAGCAAATGAGGCAGGAGGGAGAGGTGCACACACAGCACCTTCCAAACCCTCTCCACTGCTCTCCACAGGGATCTGACAACTACAGCAAGAACACGTTTCAGTTACTCTCCCAGGGATTTGCAGGCTCTTGTATCACCCTGACACAACACAAAAACTGCAAGTTGCTCTAAATATTTTAAGCAAAGATTCAACACCAAAATTAACAGATAGCATTTTCCCTAAAGATTAATGGACTGGATGGTTAGGAACTGCATTCTCACCCAGAGAACAGCAAGCCCCACAGTAAAATGCACTTTGTCCTGCATCCTGCGATCAGAAGCTGGGGCATCTAACTCTGCCTTCACTCTTCAGGAAC
This sequence comes from Oryctolagus cuniculus, assembly GCF_964237555.1. Classification (NCBI taxonomy): domain Eukaryota; kingdom Metazoa; phylum Chordata; class Mammalia; order Lagomorpha; family Leporidae; genus Oryctolagus; species Oryctolagus cuniculus. The sequence continues at coordinate 235,968 of NC_091437.1, read as the reverse complement.
GTGCCTGATAAAAACCCAGAGATGGAGGCAGGTGTTGTGACACAATAGCAGGCTAAGCCACTGCTTAAGATCGTTGGAGTGTGAATTCCAGACCCAGCTACTCTGCTTCCAATTCAGCTCCTTGCTAATGTACCTGGGAAGCAGATGATGGCTCAAGTACTCGAGTTCTAGCCACCATGTGGGAAACCCAGATGGAGTTCCTGGCTCCAGCCTGGCACAGCCAGGGCTGTTGCACAGCTATCTGTGGAGTGAAGTGGCAGATGGAAGATCTCTTTCTCTCTGTCACTCTGCTTTTCAAGTAAATAAATATATGAACCTTAAAAAAAAATCTACAAACTGTCTTCTAGGCCATGTGCACCTAAATAAAATTGATAGGACCCTCTCAGGGTCTGTTTTAGCATGCTATAGTCAGGAGCCAGAGCCAGGTATCAAATCCAGGTACTAAATGCCTGGGTCTGGGCACTGTCGCATAGAGCGTAAGCTGCTGCCTGCAGTGCTGGCATCCCATATAGCATAAGCTGCTGCCTGCAGTGCTGGCATCCCATATGGGTGCCGGTTCGGGTCCCTGCTGCTCAACTTCTCATCCAGCTCTCTGCTATGGTCTGGCAAAGCAGTAGAAGATGGGGGCCCCTGCACCCACGTGGGAGACCCAGAAGAAGCTCCTGGCCCTGGCTCCTGATCAGCGCAGCTCCGGCCGTTGCCGCCATCTGGGGAGTGACCCAGCAGATGGAAGACTCCTCTCCCTCTCTGCCTCTCAAATCAATCAACAAAATTTAAAAAAAAAAAAAAAAAAAGAAAGAAAGAAATGTCTGCCCCTACTATACATGTCTAATGCCCTAAAACGTACAGGAATCAAGACCCCCAAGTCTCCCATTCATTCATGCTGTACACTAGCAGTGATCCTCCACCCAGGCCTCAAAGATGTGGGAAGATGCTTTCTAAATCACACCATTCCCAAGTGTTTGTGTGTAAAAATCTGTCACCTTGGATGTTTTTCTTTCTCTTGTCACTTAAAAAATTTCCCCTATGACCAGGGCCTGTAAGAAGCACCACTCCTTCCTGTCTGCTATCAACGGACACTGTGTTAGCATAGTGTGTACAAAAGCCAGAACACAAGGACCCAGTAGGGACATTTCAAAGTGAGACCGGATCAGACAACCTCACCATTCCTTCCAATCCTGCCGGAGGCTGAGGAATGAGACTTGGGAGAGGAGCCAGGAGATTGTCGAGGAATAAAGAGCCTGTCTGTGTCAAATTCTGTGCAACATTTTTATTTTAAGCGAATCAGCCCATGTGAACCACCGCACTACCCCTGAAACGACAAATTATCTTCCAGAACAGTGCAACTGGCAAGCTACAACTGCATTGCAAGGGTTTCTAACTACCAGAGCCACGAATCTGATGTTGCTGACAGTGTGACTAGGAATCCCGAAGTCTATCTTGCTCACAAACAGGTACACACCCCCCACCCCCAGTCATCCTTTACTTCCCAGGAGACCACCTCAGATGCTGCGGGCAGGGACTCCCCAGCAAGCATGCACGCCAGGACAAAAAGGGCCCGCTGGTATCTCACTTAGGCTCTTTCACCCTTCTCTCCTCCCAAACACCTCTGAGAGACGGGCACTTCATTTCCAAGTTCGGAAGAACAGGGAGCGCCACGGCAAGCCTGGCCGGCTGACCTAGTCTGCGATTAAGAGCACACTCAGGTCCTGCCGTCAAGGCAGCCCCAAAAGCGAAGCATCCCGAACAAAACAACGGATGCAACCCTCTCGGCCCCCAGGAACACTGCGGGTTCTGCCTCCTGGCCATCTGACCAGGGGGTCACCAAACCAAATTCCACCGAAGGGAAAAGGGACGCCAAGCACAGCTTCCTGTGGCTTCAACCACCTCGTCTGGGCAGCGGCGGCTCGGCGGGTGGAGAGGTCTCAGGATTCTCCACACAGCGCGGCGCGGAAGGCGCGCACACGACCAGTTTTTGCTTCCTAACTTTCCTTCAACGCGAGCAGACCGGTGAGTCAGCTGTTGGCCAAACCGGCCGTTTCCAATGGTTCTCCAGCCGGACTTCCGCAGATCTGCCTCACAGCACGGCCCTCCCGCCGCAGCGACGCGGACGCACCCCAAGCCCAGAGCGCCACTGCCCTGCCCACCCCACCCGACCCCTTCCGCACACCCTGCGGAAAAACTGCCGACACGAGACCTTCCGCCTGGCCGCTCCAACCGGGAGCAGCACCGACGCTGCGGCGCCCACGGCGGCCTCGGGGCCGGCCCCGGCACCCCGCCCGGTCCTGCCCAGCTCGCCGCCGGGCGCAACGGGGCGCGCCCCGGCCCGGGACAGCGCCGAGCCCTCGGAGCCGCACAGCGGCCCCCGCCGTCCAAGCTGCTCGCGGCCGGCGCGGGGGAGGGCGAGTCGTTCTTACGGACCCCCGGCGTTCACGCAAGCCCCCACCGCAGCACCGAAACCACATCTCCGAGGCGTCCGCGAGGCCCGCCGCCCTGGGGGCACACAGGACCCGGACTCGCCACCTGCGTGACCTTGACGGCGTCGCAGGGCCGCCCGCGCCTCAGTTTCCCGGCCCCCAAGGCGACGGGCGCGCCAGCACGCCACCCGCCCGCGCCCCGGAATGCGGAAGCGACCCCACGGTCCCCGGGCCGCCTCCGCCCCCTGCACTCGGGGGGCCCTGGGCAGGAAGCGAGGCCGAGGGGAGGGCGACCCCGCACTCCCGAGAGCCGCCGTCCCGGGCGGACTTCCGGGCTGCGGCCAGCGGCGAGAGGGAGGACACAGGAGAGAGCCAGGAGGCCGCGGAGCGCCGCCGGGGGCCTGACGGGGCTCCGGGGCGTCTCGACCCGCCCTGCCCAGCTCGGCCCGGCCTGCTCGGCCCCGACCCCCGCCCGGACTCGTCCGGCCCAGCCTCACTCGGCCGGACCTCGCCGCCGCCACGGAAAGCGAGGGCCCTCGCGATCCGGAAACGTCTTCGGGCCCCCCAGCCTCCGGACCGCCGCGGCCCCAGGCTCGACCCCGCGCCCTCACCTCGGCGGCGGCTGCTCGGAGCCAGGCGTTGGTTGCGCTCCCACAAGATGGCGGCTCTGACGGCAGCCACGTCAGCGCCTGCGGCCGCGGGGCACGCCGGGAAGGGGGCGGGCACGCCGGGAGGCCCGCCCCCCTGGTGCTAGCGGCGCACGCGCGCTGGCCCCACAGTCGGGGCCGGGGACTGGGGCTGGCTGCGCCGGGGGTCGACGACGCCCCGCCCGGGATCCAGACGCTTGCCCCCACGCTCCCCGACCACAGGAGCGCGCGCTTGGGCCGGCCGCGGGGCGTGGCTTCCGAGTGCGTCTGCGCCTGCGGGTGTAGCAGGTGTGGAGTGGGGGGCCGCGGCGGATGCGTGGGCGGCAGGGCCGGGGTGCTGCGTTCTCGGCCCGGCCTAGCAGTAGCCGCGAGCCGCGGGAGGGCCGTGTTAAGTACGGGGACGTGGGGTTGCTGTCGGCCCGCGGGATCCACGGGGTCCCTGGTACCCCCACCGCCCAAGAGGGCCGCGCGCCTGGGCGCTGCGGAAACGGACGCCGCTGGCAGGGACCAGTAGGTCAGGACTCACGCTGTGTCCCCGCCCCCAGAGCAGGCCCTGGCCGCCCCCGGGGCTGAACTCCGCGAGCGCACCTCAGACAAAGGAGGGACGCAGAGGATAGCCGGCCAGGCCTCTGACGAGGGTCCAGGGCTTCAAGCCGGCGTGCAGACCGAATGGAGGCGCCACTTCCGGGAAGGCCTCCAGGCTGACCAGGAGGGCAGAGAGCCGTCACCACCGCGCTGTGGTCCCGCTGGCGCAAGGTCTGATTCTGGCCACCGCCCCCCGGCGCTGGTGCAGCTGTGAGGGGTTCCGCCCCCCGCGGGGAGGTCCCTCCAGCCAGCCGTCCCCTCCCCCGATGCTGCACGGGGATGGTGAGCAGGGTGGGCCGAGGGGGCTCCTGCCTGGTGGGCAGCTTCCTGTCCTCTTCCTGGCTCCCTGGCCCTTGGCCTCACCGAGCCCTAGTGGCAAGGACTTCCCAAGCTGTCCCCTGGTTGAACCTTCTGAGGCTGCCATGTCGCAGGCAGCAGTGTCCAGCTGTCTCTCCTGGACAAATGTCGCCTTCCTCAGGCCGTGGTGAGATTGTCCCTGTTACCTTAAACACACAGCAGATGCTCACGTGAAGTCCAGGGAGGGCCATGGAGGCCCCAGACACCAAATGACCTGGGCACAGCCGGGAGGTCACCACTTGACACGCCAGCGTCGGGCCAGCTCCCTGCCAGTGTGCACCCTGGGAGGCCGCAGTGGCTGGCCTGCTGCTGAGGGCTCCCTCTGTCAGATAAATACGTTTTTATATTTTTAATAAAGATTATTTGAAAGGCAGAATTACAGAGATACCTTCCATCTGCTGGTTTGCTCCCCAGATGGCTGTGACAGCTGAGGCTGGGCCAGGCCGCAGGCCAGAGCCAGGAACTGGTCCCGTCACCTGCTGCGCCCCAGCCACGTTAGTAGGGCACCGGGTCAGAAGCAAGGGAGCTGCCTAACCCTAACCTGCAGCACCACAACACCCAGTAGATGAAACTGTTTTAAAAGTGCAGGGGCCACGGAGAGGACAGCAGGGTGGCCCCAGGCTCCCTGAGAGGAACCAGAGCCCGCTTCCCCCTACTTAAAAAAAATTTGTTAAAAGACTTAGAAAGTGTGGTAGAAATGGTAGGTACCGTGGTGAGCATTAAACATTACATGTATCGCAACATCACACTGTACCTGTAAACAAGTAGAATTGCCCTGTGTCCTAAGTAACGAATGCTTCTTTTAAAAGGGAAAGAGACCGCGGAAGAAAGGAGGGGGGGCGGGGGATAAAGACTTTAGTAAGAGGAAAGAAACCTACAAGGAATGCATGTTAGGTCCTGTGTGGCCTGGACTTGTACCCCTTGTGTGTTCAGTGTAGCTCCCCTCCCCTCGGTCAGGACGAAGCCGCACAGGTGTGAGGGAGACCCAGCTGGGCACATCAGGGGGTGGATATCAGCCAGGCAGTCCTGCAGGCACAAGCCCAGGGGTTCCCCCACACACAACCCCCCACCATTGGAGCCAGCTTTGGCCAGGAGGGGGCAGGTGAGCTGGCTGGAAGGATTTCAGGTGGAGGCCAGGCTGAGCAGGGGCCCCCACAGCGTCAGAGGCTGCCCTCACACTCAGGCGTGGGCCCTCAGGCTCAGATGCTGGCCACAGCCCTGAGGGCCAGGTCAGAAAGGGGTGGGGAAGGAGACAAGGACTGGGCCGCCACAGGAGGCCTACAGGGCAGCCCAGGCTGGATGCAGGGGCAATGGAGACCCGGTGGAACTTGGTGAGGCAAGCCCTGCAGACGGCCTCTGTGCGGTGTGTGAGTGTGGGGCTGTGAGTAAGGGGCTTAGTACAGGTGTGTGAGCGCGAGTGTGTGTGAGTGTGGGGCTGTGAGGGAGGGTGTGAATGTGGGTGTGTGAGTGAGAGGCTTTGAGTGTGATGCTGGAGTGTGAGTGCAGAGCTGTGAGTGTGGGTGTGAGAGTGCAGGGCTGTGAGTGTGGGCGTGTGAGTGTGGGTGTGTGAGTGGGCGTGTGAGTGTGGGTGTGTGAGTGTGGGCGTGTGAGTGTGGGTGTGTGAGTGTGGGGCTATAAGTGCAGGTGTGTGAGTATAGGGCTGAGTGTGGATGTGTGAGTGTGGGGCTGTGAGTGTGGGTGTGGGAGTGCAGGGCTGTGAGTGCAGGGCTGTGAGTGCGGGGCTGTGAGTGTGGGTGTGTGATGTTGGAGTGTGAGTGCAGAGCTGTGAGTGTGGGTGTGTGAGTGTGGGGCTGTGAGTGTGGATTTGAGTAGAGGGCTGTGTGTGGGTGTGTGAGTACAGGGCTGTGAGTGTGGGGCTGAGTGCAAGGCTATGAGTGCAGGGCTGTGAGTATGGTTGTGTGATGTTGGTGTGAGTGTGGGTGTGAGAGTGCAGGGCTGTGAGTGTGGGTATGTGAGTGTGGGTGTGTGATGTTGGTGTGAGTGTGGGTGTGAGAGTGTGGGTGTATGAGTGTGGGGCTGTGAGTGTGGATGTGAGAGTGGGGGTGTGAGTGCAGGGCTGTGAGTGTGGGTATGTGATGGTGTGTGAGTGTGTGTGAGTGCAGGGCTGTGAGTGTGGGGCTGTGAGTATGGGTGTGTGAGTGCAGAGCTGTGAGTGTGGTGTGATGTTGGTGTGAGTGTGGGTGTGAGAGTGTGGTGCTGTGAGTGTGGTTGTGTGATGTTGGTGTGAGTGTGGGTGTGTGAGTGTGGGTGTGTGATGGTGTGTGAGTGCAGGTGTGTGAGTGTGAGTGCAGGGTTGTGAGTGTGGGCGTGTGATGTTGGTGTAAGTGTGGGTGTGAGAGTGTGGGTGTATGAGTGTGGGGCTGTGAGTGGGTGTGTGAGTGTGGGAGTGCAGGGCTGTGAGTGTGGGTGTGTGATGTTGGTGTGAGTGCAGTTGTGAGAGTGTGGGTGTATGAGTGTGGGCCTGTGAGTGTGGATGTGTGAGTGCAGGTGTGTGAGTGTGGGTGTATGAGTGTGGGCTGTGAGTGTGGTGCTGTGAGTGTGGATGTGAGAGTGTGGGTGTATGAGTGTGGGGCTGTGAGTGTGGGTGTGTGATGTTGGTGTGAGTGTGGGTGTGTGAGTGCAGAGCTGTGAGTGTGGGTGTGTGATATTGGTGTGAGTGTGGGTGTGTGAGTGCAGAGCTGTGAGTGTGGGTGTGTGATATTGGTGTGAGTGTGGGTGTGAGAGTGCAGGGCTGTGAGTGTGGGGCTGTGCATGTGGATGTGTGATGTTGGAGTGTGAGTGTGGGTGTGTGAGTGCAGGGCTGTGAATGTGGTTGTGTGATATTGGTGTGAGTGTGGGTGTGAGTGTGGGGCTGTGAGTGCAGGGCTGTGAGTGTGGGTGTGTGATGTTAGTGTGAGTGTGGGTGTGAGAGTGCAGGGCTGTGAGTGTGGGTGTGTGATGTTGGTGTGAGTGTGGGGCTGTGAGTGTGGGTGTGTGATGTTGGTGTGAGTGTGGGGCTGTGAGTGTGGGTGTGTGATGTTGGTGTGAGTGTGGATGTGAGAGTGTGGGTGTGTGAGTGCAGGGCTGTGAGTGTGGGTGTGAGAGTGCAGGGCTGAGTGTGGGTGTGTGATGGTGTGTGAGTGCAGGTGTGAGAGTGCAGGGCTGTGAGTGTGGGTGTGTGATGTTGGTGTGAGTGTGGGGCTGTGAGTGTGGGGCTGTGAGTGTGGGTGTGTGATGTTGGTGTGAGTGTGGATGTGAGAGTGTGGTGTGTGAGTGCAGAGCTGTGAGTGTGGGTGTGTGATGTGGGTGTGAGTGTGGGTGTGAGAGTGTGGGGCTGTGAGTGTGGGTGTGTGATGGTGTGTGACGGTGTGTGAGTGTGGGGCTGTGAGTGTGGGTGTGAGAGTGTGGGGCTGTGAGTGTGGGTGTGTGAGTGCAGGGCTGTGAGTGTGGGTGTGTGATGTGGGTGTGAGTGTGGGGCTGTGAGTGTGGGTGTGTGATGGTGTGTGAGTGAGTGTGTGAGTATGGGGCTGTGAGTGCGGGTCTGTGAGGCAGCGGCAGCCCCTTGCCCGGGGTCTGTGAGGAAGTGGCTCCTTGCCTGGCTGCAGGTGCTGAGTCCTGGGACGCATGTACGTGTGGGGCATCACACAGCCAGGCCCTGAAAGTCCTTGAGCTTAGTCCACCCGGTCTGGGTGTTGCCCCAGCTTGCCTCTGTCCTGACCCCACCGTGCCTCTTGGGAGACAAGTGCTCCGGTGCTGCACAGGCTGCAGCGTGGCTGAGAGACGCACTCCTGCAGCTGTCGGCCTGCTGTGCTGTCTGTCCACCAGGGTGGGCAGGACACGAGTCCACCTGCGCAGGCTGCAGCGTGGCCCGGAGACGCACTCCTGCAGCTGTCGGCCTGCTGTGCTGTCTGTCCACCTCTCTAGGGTTTGCTGCTCCACTGCTCTGTCTGCAACAGCCGGCTCAGGGCCAAACCTTGCGCAGCAGCAACAAGGCTTCCGCTGAGAGCCGCTATCCAGTGCAGTCCTGGCTTCCTCCCTGCAGCTCAGAGCCGACAAGATGCTGCCCCGTGCAGTAACCCTGAAATCCCTGGAATCTGATGAGCTCACTGGTGCCGGAAGCCTCAGGGAATGGGGAGGGGCTGAAGGTTGAGTTGATCGCCATTGATAATTGGTGTCAGCAGCTGGCCTGGGTCAGGCAGCTGGGTGAGCAGAGGGTCCCCGATCGTCCAGAGCTGACCACGCACAGGTACCTGGAGGCTGAGGAGCTCGGCCCTGCACTGCCCCCACCCCTCGGCCTGGCCTTTGGGCCCCGCCCGTGCCCTCTGGGAAGATCTGTGGACTGGGCAAGTGCTCCCCTGCCCGAGGGCTGCTCCAGGACATGAAAGGAGCCTGGGCAGGAGCCCAGGGAGAGCGCGGGGGCTGCGCCTGGCACAGGGAGGGGGGCGGGCTTGGGGAGCTGAGCTGGACAAGAAGAGAGGACGGCTGCGTAGGCATCTGCTGTTGCTTCTTGTGCAGCAAGACATCAGAGATGCGTTGATGGAGACGGCTGGAGTTGGGGCTTGCTTCTGTCCTGGGAGAGTGGCTGGCCGATGCACAGTTGACACGGTAGTTGACACTGCTTGGGGTGCCTGGGTTTGAGTTCCCACTCTGCTCCTGATTCTATCTTCCTTGTGATGTGCAGTCTAGGAGACAGCAAGTGATGGTGCAAATACTGGGGTCCCTACAACCCACATGGGGTTCCTGGCTCCTGGCTTTCACCTGACCCAGCCCTGGATGTTGCCGGCATCTGGGAAATGAACCAGTGGATGGAAGACCTCTCCATCCCACCCTCCTTCCCTGTCGAACAAAATGTAAAGAGAGAGAGAGTGACTTGGCTGTGCCTCATTAGGGGAGAGGGCAGACAGACGGGGTCTCCCCTGCGTGAATCCCCAGTGGGGCTGAGGTGAGGGCCCAGCAGGAGGCTGGCGAGGGCACTGAGCCAGGGCCACCCTGGGGTGGGTCCCAGCATGTGGGGGAGGGGACTGCGGACCAGAGCACAGCGTGTGGGCCCCAGGCTCTCTGTGCAAGATGCAGCTGTCCTTACCCACAGGTTGGGGGGCCGGTGTCTGCGCCCCTCCCTCAGCCCCTTTCCCCTGGCCAGCCCACAGCAGAGGGGAGGAGGCCACATTCCCCAGCACAGGGCTTCACAGACTCACCCCACACGTGCCTGTCCAGACCCAGAGGGCTCCCCACGTCACATGGGTCACAAGGAAGGACTGTGCCGCGGACACACACGGGACCTTGTGCACACTGGGGGTCCAGAAAGCCCACGGTTGGGTGGGCGCCAAAAAAGCCCTTGGCCCCAGCTTAGTCTGTGCTTTTTCAGTGACTGAGACTGGTGGTCTACACACAGAAGCCTGCCCAGCTCACGGTGGAGCCGAGATGTCCAAGATCATGGTGCCAGCATCCGGTGAGGACTTCCTGCTGCGACTTGCCGGGGCACAGGGGCTCAGGTGCCAAGAGGGAGTGTGTGTGGGGCCAGAGTGCATGTGGGGTCACAGCCTCATGTGGGGACACAGCTGTGTATGGGGACAGAGCACAAGTAGGGGCAGAGCTGCGTGTGGGAACAGAGTGTGGGTGGGGTCACAGCCACATGCGTGGGGTCACAGCCGTGTGTGGGGACAGAGCTGTGTGTGGAGACAGAGTGCATGTGGGGTCACAGCCACATGTGTGGGTCACAGCTGTGTGGGGGGACAGAGTGTGTGTGGGGTCACAGCCACGTGTGGGGACGCAGCACGTGTGGAGATGGAGCCGTGTGTGGGGTTGGAGCCAGGTGCCAGCTTGGGCGTCTCCTCTGGTTACTCAGCCACAGGAGCCATGACCGCATTGCACCCTGACCACCTCCCCATCCCCGCCACACCTGCATGTGAACTCTGGGCTGATGGGTGTGTGGCATTCTGGGGTCAGGGCTGGCCTGAGGTCTCCAGGGAGGTGATGGGGCCTGGGACTCCTCCCGCAGGGCTCTGCAGTACCTCTGCCCACCGGAACCTCATGAGGAGCCCTTCTTTGGAAATGGGGTCTTGGCAGATCGAGCCACTGAGTGACCCTGAGATGGGGCCATCCTGGATTGGGGTGGGCCCTGACACCCTGGACAGTGTCGGAGGAGGTGGCTAGCCAGGGCTCCAGGGGCTGGAGGAGGCAGCGGAGGGGCCCCGGGCCTGGGGAGGAGGCAGCCCTGGTTTCTGTCACTCAGCAGCTTCACGGCCTCAGCAACCCTTGTGACATTCTGTATGGTGCTTTTGTTTTCTTTGGAAGGAGAGAGATGGACAGAGATCTCCTGTTTGTTGGCTTACTCCCCAAACGGACTGGGCCAGGCTGAGCTCAGTTCAGGTCTCTCCCATGTGGGTGACAGGGACCCAAGCGCTGCCTCCCAGGATGTGCATGGCAGGGAGCCCTGGCCTGCGCCAAACCCCGGGAGCAGCAGTCGTCTCTCTGTGACACCTCCACGTGCAGGCTGCTTGCTGCTGTCTTCTCTGGAGATGTGTGTCTTGTGTGTCACTCTGGCTTGAGGCTGGCCCCCCGCACCATAGCCTGCTCTCCAGGCGTCCCCTCTCCAGGAGCACCCCGGCTCCCTTCTAGGGGTCTCCAGCCCCTCCCATGGCTTCTCTCTTCCACTGTGCATGCATATCTGGACCATGTAAAAACAGATTTGTTCACTTACGCGAGACGCAGAGAGACGGAGACAGAGAGCGCTTCCGTCCACTGGCTCATGCCCCGCGTGCCCTGAGCCATCGCTGCTGCCCGCCAGGGTCTGCACTGCACCTCTGAGCTGTGTTTGCAGAGGAGCAAGTGCGAGAGATGCTTCCAGGGCCGGTGACAGGTGAGCAGGGGCCAGAGGGGACCCGGTGTCTCTTTGGTCTGCTGCCAGGGTCTGTGCCAGAGAGCTACGCTCAGCTCCCAGAGCGGCCAGGCGGGGGCGCTCCTGCCCTGGCCACCACTCTGCAATTACAGCACGCCCCTCCGTGTGACCCCACTCTGCCTCACATTCTCCACTTAATTGGGCTCCTCAGAGCAGCCTGCTGAGGTTAATTAAAAAGCTCAGCTGCAAGCATCGCTGTGTCCCCGGCATCTGCCGCTGGCGTGCTGCCCACTCCCGGCATCCGTGTCTAAGGCTGGCCCAGGGGTCTGCGCAGGACCATGCCCCGGGGCTGCCTGCAGCATCCACACTCCAGTGCTCAGCCTCCTCTGTCTCCACAGCAGGCGAACTCCACAGGGTTCCAGAGCCCTGCTGTGGCCCACATGGGCTCCCCCTGCCCTCACCCGTGAGGCTGACCTGTGGTGGAGAGGGGTGTGGTCCGGGCAGGACAGGAGTCTGGCAGGGAGGGGAGGGGGGCCACGCCACTCCCCAGGTGAGAACTGGGGGCCTGGGGGCCTCCTGTCCCCTAGGCTCCACTGTGGTGAGGGAGGCAGGGCGCCAGCCGGGGGTAACGGAGAGGAACACAGCAGGCAGGTGGGCGGCTGAAGGTCCCACCACAGGGCTACACACAGGTCCCACACAGCCAGTGCTTCTGATGCTGGGGGTGGGAAGCGGGTCCTCCCCACAGGTGAGAGTGGGGCCTCCCCGGGCAGGACCCGCCAGGCTCTCCAGGGTTCAGGGGTGTCCTTGGTGTCCCCCAAGCAAGGGCCTGGCCATGGACATAGGAAGCTGTCACTCCCTCCTCTCTGCTCCTGACCTTGCCAGCACGGAGGAAGCTCACGGAACCCACACAAGGCTCGCGCCCAGCACAGAGGGATGGGGAGGAACTAGGCTCCCACCTCCACCCTGAACCCAGGGAAGAGGCTGGAGGACAGGGCCACGACCAGGGCTTCCACATTTGCAGCGCCCGCTGCACCTCTGAGGTCCGTGGTCAATGGCAGTTGCCAAGGTAGTTCTCGGATGGCCCAACAGGTGCCCAGCCCTCTGCAGGTGGGCATCGTGGACTCAAGGGGCCTCAGGCCATAGCAAGGTCACTGACCTGGGCACCACAGAGGATGTCCAGGCAGCACCGCACTGAGCCGTCCGAGGAGACGCCTGCCCCTTCCTGGGACAGAAGAGACCCAGTGCGCCGGCGCTGTGGCTCACTAGGCTAATCCTCCACCTTGCGGCACCGGCACACCAGGTTCTAGTCACGATCGGGGCGCCGGATTCTGTCCCGGTTGCCCCTCTTCCAGGCCAGCTCTCTGCTGTGGCCCGGGAGTACAGTGGAGGATGGCCCAAGTGCTTGGGCCCTGCACCCCATGGGAGACCAGGATAAGTACCTGGCTCCTGCCTTCAGATCAGCACGGTGCACCGGCCGCAGAGCGCTGGCCGCGGTGGCCATTGGAGGGTGAACCAATGGCAAAGGAAGACCTTTCTCTCTGTCTCTCTCTCTCACTGTCCACTCTGCCTGTCAAAAAAAAAAAAAAAAAAAAAAAGAAGAGACCCAGTGCACGGCCCTCAGTGATCTGCCTGTGGCCCAGGTCGTTGGGGGAGACAGCCACACCTGACCACCACGGCCTGACCCGTTACCCATTCCTCATGGCCTGGGACTCAGCATGGCTCCTGAATGCGTGTGCCCATGGACCACACTGCAGGTCTTCCAAGTCCTCTATCACAGGAGTCCCCCTGTGGGCGGGGGATGCTGATGGAGCTCACACAGACCGGCCTGCCAGAGAAGGCTGGAGGGCTGTGCACCAGGGCCCCCACTGCAGAGCCGCACGCAGGCCGATGCAGCTGGTGCCGTCTTCCAGAGCCCCTGGGGGAAGAGCAGTGGGTTGTGGAGCGTGGTCCACGGAGCAGGGGTTTGTCCTGGGGCCAGTGGGAGCCCCTGGAGGTTATTATAGAACAGAGTCTGACAGCCAGGAAGGCAGTTACAGCCGTCAGGGACGCCTGGGCCCTGTTTCTTGCTCCACAGATCAGGGGCCTCCTTGCGGCTACAGCTGGACCTGGAGGTGGGGGTGCGGGCCCAGGGCTGTGCCAGCGAAGGCCCCAGCCCAGCTGTGGACAGCGAGAGGGACACACGTGGCATCTCTCTGGGCTGCAGGCTTCCTGGTGGTGCCAGGGAAGGAGGGGCACAGGCTGAGCCCCTGGGCCCTGGGCTGGCTGGGCACGGGGCGGTGAATTTTGGCATCAGAGGGGGCCCCGGCGCACGAGCAAGGGCTGGCTGAGCAGGGGCCTCTCCACAGCGAGGGGCAGGCAGCCGGGCAAGGCCCTTCTCCCAGCCCTGCCTGTCCGTGCCTAGAGTTGCACTGGGCACCTCCCGTGTGGAGGCCCAGGCCTCCCGCATTCCCGTCTTAGCTCCGCAGATGGCCTCCTGGGCCAGCCGTTTGTGCACAGCGTCCTGACTCCTCACACCTGCCCCAGGCCCGAGACCCCCAGGGGTGCAAAAGGGCCCGGGCCAGCCTTCGGAGGTGTTGCCCCATGCAGAAGGCTCACCCTTTCCTAAAAGGCCTCCTGGATCAGCCACAACTCCAGCCCGCCTCTTCAGCCCCAAGGGGCAGGCTCCATAGGCCACAGGTGGGAGGGCTGCCCAGCCGCCGCCACCCCTGCCCCCTGCCCCCTGCCCCCCACCCTGCCTGTGTCTGGGTGGACAAGTCCTCCTCACCCTCACACCATAAACACCAATTTGCAGGGCCCCGTGAGCCAAATGACTGTTTACCCTGTGCTGCAGAGGCTCAAATGAAAAAAAGGAAAGAGGGAAAAAGGCAAGAGCAAGGAGGCAGCTTGGAGCTAAACAGCAATTAGCACCTCTGACAGCTCCCCAGCCTGGGGGGCAGCAGCTCCAGGCTCCGAGGGGCCACAGAAACAGCTCATGCCTTGCCCCTGCCCAGCCTGGGAGGCCAAGGGCTGTGGGAGAGGATGTGGATGGTGCTGCCCTGGCTCAGACCTCGGTGTGTCCTGTGTCTCTGCCCCTCCCGGGATGCAGCAGAGTCCATCGGGCAGGCCAGAGGCCCAGTACCCAGGAGAGGGCCTGGGGGCCCGTGTTCTTGGATGGCCAGGGGGCAGCTGGAGAGAAGGAAGGCCCATCGCAGGCCACCAGCCAGACCCAAGGACAGGCTGCGGGGTTGGGTGGGGGTGTTCACCTCCACCCCAGGGCAAGGGCCAGTGTCCCCTCCTCAGTGGAGGGCTTGGGGCAGAGGTCAGAGAGTGGACTTGGGCAGTTCCATCTCATGACTTCTCAGTTCTAGGCTTTGGCTTGGAGTGGACTGTCCACGGGCCTGGTACTGCCCGCCATGACGACAGCCGGCTCGGGGCAGGCCTGCAGCAAGGTTATGACTCATCCCTGGCACTGTGGTGTCGGCACGGGAGATGGCCAGAGTGGCTGATGAACGCACCTGGGAGCTGGCACAGGCTCAGACTCTGGAGTGAAGTGATGAGGCCACCTCCTCAGTGGGCTCCTGCCAGGCCTTAGCCAGAGGGCAACCTCTCTGAACTGCTGACACGCCCAGGACAGGAAACAGCCCAGGTCTCTCCCTCCTCCTGCCACACTGGCCCCTCCCCACTACCACCCCTCCAGGATGAGCTTCTGGAAGGTCCTTCCCCAGGAGGGCCCAGTAGCTGGGGCAGGGCAGGGCAGGGGTGGGGCAGTTCCTTCCTGGGGGCTTTGGAAGTTTGTGCCCCTCTCGCTCAGACCGCAAGGCCACGGTGCAGGGCTTTGGGGACTGGGTGTGGGTGGCCGCTGGCTCCTGCTGCCCTGAGCCAGGCATGGGCACCTGCTGCCCTGTCCCAGCCTGACGGCTCTGAACTTCCTGGGGAGGCCAGGAGGGCAGCCTCTGGGCTGCTCCCTGGGGGGAGCAAAAAGTGGGAGCCCAGAGGAGGGGGTGACAGAGAGAGGGCGGGCCGGTGGGGGCCGGCCACACCCCCTCCAGAACTTCAAAGCCCCGGAGTGTGAGATCTGCAGAGGCGACCAAAGGGGGCCTTTTATATGGTTATTCCTGTCTTGTCTCAACTACCTGCGAACAGGCCCACAAGCCACTTCCTCCCTGGCAGGGCTGGCAGGGCTGTAGACTCCCTGCGGAGGTGCCTGAGCCTGGCAGGTGAGGGGCCCCAGCCCACTTCCTCCTGCGTAGAAGGGAAACTGAGCCTGGAAAGGGGGCTGGGTTTGCTCCTGGCTTGAAGTGAGCAGCCCCTGGGGCCACTGGCTGGGTTCTGTCCTGCAGCCCAGCGACTGTCCTTCTGAGACATAGCCTGGCCTTCTACTCATGGGCTCTGCTCTCTGTCCATGTCCAGGGGTGTAGTGTGGGGTGGGGATAGTGGACCATAACGCTGGGCCTACACTAGGGTGGGCAGGTTCGGGGTGCAGTGTCCAAAGTCAGACCAGCACCACCCCCTCTGGGCACAGGCCTGGGTGTTGGGGGCTTCCCAGTGCTGCCATTCGCAGGAGTGTGGGGCCTGGGAGCCGAAGGTGGCTTTGCTGTGTCTGGCACATGGGCTCTGCTCCCCTCGAACCCAGCCCTGCTTGCTGGGTTCTGGGGGCACTTGCCCCCTGCAGGCCCCCCTCCCCACCGCCCTCTCTGCCCTTTCACCCACTGTGTCCCTGACGCTGGGCTCCAGCCCAGGCTCTCAGAGGCTGGAGGCTCCACATGCACCCCAGGGACTGACCCCTCCACGTGGTGGGCAGGGTGGGTGCAGGGTCCCCCAACTGCTCCCGCTGGTGACTCAGTCCCCAGGAGGGAGGAAGGCCCAGGTCCTGTGCCCTTCGTCGCTGGCTACCTCTTTGTAGAGCATCTTCCTGCAGCTGGCCCCACCTGGGAATTCCTGTCCCACGAGTACCTGCCAGGAACGGCTGAGCAGGGAATGGAGCCAAGGAGGCCTTGCTGGGTAGAGGGGCAGAGCAGTTTTAGCAGGCGAGAAAGATGCAGGCATCGCAGCCCCAGGCCCAGCCTTCCACCCCATGGCCCTCCAAGGTCCCGGCCGACTTTGTCCTGACTGTCCCCATCTTGTCTCTCCTCGCCCTGCTCTGTCGTCTCATGGCCCTGGGT
This sequence comes from Oryctolagus cuniculus, assembly GCF_964237555.1. NCBI lineage: Eukaryota > Metazoa > Chordata > Mammalia > Lagomorpha > Leporidae > Oryctolagus > Oryctolagus cuniculus. Next base: position 219,983 of record NC_091437.1, on the reverse strand, counting down.
GGGGTGCCAAGTGTATTTGGAATCACGGGGTGTCGATGCCCCAGGTACCCTAGAGTTGGAGGCTCTTGGGGGCCCCCCAGTGGGTCTCTGGCCCAGGCTGTGGCATAGTGCCGTGAGCAGCAGGTGGTGAGGCACTGGTCCTCCCTTTCCCTGACCCCACGAAAGAGACATAAGAAACCACAAGCTTGTTGGAAACTTTTTTTTTTTTTTTACTTTCTCCATTGTTTGGAACTCATAAGCTATCGCTAAAAAAATTTCTTTCACAGAAAGAAAGGACAAGAACAAAACCACATCTGTTTGTCTAACTCCAGTGGATGGCGGGTAGAGCAGCACTGAAATTAAAATTGAAACCGAAAGGCCAGGCTCAAGGCACAGGACGGTCACGTCCCTCCGCGGCCGGAGCGCGGGCAGTCACAGCGGCACGGCGGCCTCTACTTGCAGGTATGCACGTCCAGCACGCGTGCGCACTCGTGGCAGCTCACGTAGCAGCACCAGTGGAAGACGCAGCGGCACTTCTCCCGACGCCGCTCGGTGCGTGCGTTGTGGCCGCGGCCGCAGCACAGCAGGTCACAGCCGTCGATGCCGGGTGAGCTCACATTGCAGGCGCGGTCGCGCGTGCCGAAGGAGCCCGTGTCAGGGTTGGGCTCGCAGAAGTTGGGCGAGGCCTCGTAATAGACCAGGTCGCGTTCCGTGGGCACCCTGAAGTGGGCGTAGCGCGGCCGCAGCGTCTCTACCCAGCCGCGCGCCTCGCGGTGCTTCTCCACCACCATCTCCGAGGCGCTGTCGTACTTGTCCTTGAGCAGGTCGCCCACGGCTCGGAAGGCCGGCTGCGCGCGCCAGCAGGTCTTCACCTCGCAGCTGCCGGACAGCCCGTGGCACTTGCACTTCAGGTGCACATGGCTGGCGATGGCCTGTGGGACACGTGCGTTAGGGCAGCCTGGGCCAGACAGGGCCCTTCCCACTTTTCTTTCAAAGTCTTAACCCATAGCACCTGGATGCCACCCACATCCTACTGTCTTACTTAAGATTTATTTGAAAGGGAGGAAGGGAGGGAGGGAGCGAGCTTCCATCTGCTGGTTCACTCCCCAAATGCCTGCAACGCCCAAGACTGGGCCAGGGCAAGGCCAGGAGCCCAGTAAGCAGCGGGATGGGAGTGGACAGCCAGGATCCCAAGCGACCACCCTCTGACCCCACTTCTCCCTCTGCCAGCTCCTCAATCTCTGCCTCCTCTGAGGACATGGAAGCCGCTTCTGGGGCGTGCACTGCGCCTGAAGGATGCTGGGAGCGCCTCCCCAGCTGTGTGTTCCCACGTGGAGTGGACACCTTGCGGGAAGCATCCAGGCAGACACAGGCCTGCAGCTGCAGTGAACCCGCCGACCATCCCACTTGGGTGTCCCCGGAGAGGACTCCCAGTCTGCTGCCCGGCTGGGCGACGGGGAAGGGAGGGTCCTCGGGTGATAGGGGGAGCAGACCCCAGCCTCCTGCATAGCCTGCAGCAGCTGATCGAGCACTTTAACCAGTCTTCCTGTTTTCAGCCTCAGATTTATCTCAGGGTGACTGATGTTAGCAACTCAGCCTGGTTCTCACTGGCTTGAAACTCATGCTCCTTGCTAAGACACCAAGTGTTCACTTTATCTGCTTTTTGGTTCTCAAAGTGGTGCTATCACCGTCTCTTCTGTTTTCCTGGTCTCATGAGTGTCTGCCTATCATCTATCTCATCTGTCAATCACTATCACTCCTACCTGTCTCGGATCTGTATCCATTTATCTGTTTGAACCTCGGCTTCCCTGTGGTTCCACGGGTGGCTGCCCCTCACTGAAGTCCTCATTCACCCTGCAGTTGTGATTTGTCTTTCTTACTTCCCTGCTGGACTGTCCGAGCTTGCGTCTTAGCTTCGGGTATAAAAACAGGCACACTGTCCCCACTGTGTCTTCACTCCAGCCTCGGGGGTTCCTGTGTCACCAGCTCCCATGAGAGGTCATTCTTGGTCAGGTGTTGTGTGTTGGGTCTGAAAAGCGTTCCTAGGACTAGAGTGAGGAGGGCTTTGTTTGCCTTCCCAGGTGCGTGGGGTCCCTGCTGTCTGCAGTCACCCCACCCAGGTTAGGTCCTGAGATTCTCCTGGGCTGGTCCACTTGTGGACACCCCTGGTTTTGGGGCCCAGGCCCATACCGAAAAGGGGCTCACAGAAGACCACTCCCCTGAGGGACTGGGTCTCTGCCAGGGCCTGTTCGGCCTCTGCACGCCCTCGGATCAGCAAGCAGCCCCCAGGCTGGGTCCTGTCTTCTGCTGGGTCTGGAGCCACTCACTCCTCACGTGGTGCTTAGCTATTTGATGCTGAAAGGGGCTGGGGTGCTGGGATCCCATACTGGAGTGCTTGTTCCAGTCCCGGCTGCTCCACTTCTGACCCAGCTCCCTGCTAAGATGCCTGGGAAGTGCTTGGGCCCCTGCATCCACGTGAGAGACCCGGATGGAGTTCCTGGCTCCCAGCTTTGGTCTGGCCTAGACCTGGCTGTTGTGCAATTTGGGGGAGTGAATCAGCAGATGGAAACTCCCTCTGTGTTGCGCTGCCTTTAAATCAACCAACCATTTATGGAAGAACACTATGTATGCAAAAGTACAGACATGATGAACGCTACATGTGACAAAACACAGCCCACAGCATCCCCTGCGCTCCAGGCAGTCCAGCAGGTAGCCCTGCTGGGCCCGAGCCCTTCCGCGTCTGAGCTGCTTTTCCTCTTGGGGAGCCTGCCTTTGCTGGCGGGGCATACAAAGCCCTCCGGGGTGAGCTGCTCCCACCTCACGCTGCTGCCCTCCACCTGAAGTGGGGTCCCTGCTCCCCGGGCTCCCTCGCTGTGTGTCCTTGTGCAACCCTGCAAGGCATTCTCTCCAATTCCAAGCCCACAGTTTCTGTGAAGCCATCGGGGCCGCACCTCTGCCACCTGCACGTGTGAGGGAGGGAGAGGCAGGAGCAGAGCTGGTGCCGCCAGTGGCACTGTTCTGTGCAGTGGGGTGGAGCTGCCAGGACCCAGGCCTCCTGTGGCCTCAGCTCCCAACGCTGGGGCACTGGGCTTGAGCGTCCAGCACGGCCCCTATGCACCCACTAGCTGCCTCCTCTGCGGTGGGCTGGGTGACCACAGGCTCGTGCCTGGAGACCCTGCCCCTTTCCCAGGGTACTCCCCATGTTCTCCTCAGACCCAGCCACTGTGGCCCATCCCCTCAAGGCTCCCTGGGAGGTGCTGCTGGGCTCCCCCAGGCACTGCCCACTGGCCCTGGCGTCTGGGTCCCCACGCGCACACTTTCTCACTGCAGGCCTCCCGTGACGTGCTGAGGCTGCCTCGCCGTCTCCTTCCCTGGGTTGTGAGGGGCTGTCAGCCAGGACTTGACCCATGCCTCCCTCCTGGTGACCCCAAGTGCACACTGTGATTGAACCACAGGCTTTAGGTGCAGCAGATGGATGCTGAGCTTCAGAGAGCCCCGGGCAGGGGGTCCCCAGTCCCGCCCCCGGCCCCACCTCCAGAGATCAGGGCTCACACCTGAGGGAGGCGGTCAGGACTGTGCTCTTACCTGGCGCCCGGCCTCGTTGTTGTGGCGGTTCATGGCTGAGCGGGCATCCGGCCGGTTCTCCCGGGCGTCGGCAAACTCCCGTGACACCATCCCACCAAACTCGATGTCCTCACTGCAGCCGCCCCACTTCCAGCCCTCACCAGGGGAGCCCGGGTGACGGCTGCTGCAGCCGCAGATGGTGGCTGAGCCCTCTGCGCAGGAACGCGTCACAGCAAAGGCCACGCCAGCGGAGGCAATGGCGTGCACGAAGGCTGACTCCCGGGTGGCTGTGGGGAGGGCAGAGCAGGCGACCGCTGAGGCTGTGCCAGCCCGCTGCGGGGCGGAGTTGGGGGGCTTCCCCAGGGGAGGCACTCCTGTGCAGCCTCAGAGAGAAGTCAGGCCCAGGCTGGCGTCCAGGGGCCTCCTGTGCTTCCTGCCCGAGCTCGCAATGGCCAGTCAGCTCTCATCTGCTTTGAGGGGGTTTGTGCAAGGCAGGGACCAGGGGCCACTCCCACTCCAGGTGGGAACACAGGGCTATCCCACCATCTATAGACCTCACCCTGCATCCCTACTGTGTCTTGTGGTACCTTTTCTGTGGGTCAATGAACATGAATGTGTGGGTGTTCCTAGCCTTCATTGTATTTGCAGACCAAATTATTTCACTCCGTATAGGCTTGTGGTATACACTGTGACATGTAGGTCTGTGGTGTGGGGTATGACACAGGCCCCTGTGGGTCTGTGGTGTGAGGTGTGACACAGGCCCCTGGGGGTCTGTCGTGTGGGGTGTGACACAGGCCCCTGTGGGTCTGTCGTGTGGGGTGTGACACAGGCCCCTGTGGGTCTGTCGTGTGGGGTGTGACACAGGCCCCTGTGGGTCTGTCGTGTGGGGTGTGACACAGGTCCCTGTGGGTCTGTCGTGTGGGGTGTGACACAGGCCCCTGTGGGTCTGTGGTGTCAGGTGTGACACAGGTCCCTATGGGTCTGTCGTGTAAGGTGTGATACAGGTCCCTCTGGGTCTGTCGTGTGGGGTATGACACAGGTTCCTGCAGGTCTGTGAAGTGTGACACAAGCCCCTGTAGGTCAATGGTTAGGGGTGTGACAAGGCCCCTATAGGTCTGTCGTGTGAGGTGTGACACAAATCCCTGTGGGTCTGTGGTGTGAGGTGTGACACAGGCGCCTGTAGGTCTGTGTTGTGAGGTGTGACACAGGCCCCTGTGGGTCTGTGGTGTGGGGTGTGACACAGGCCCGTGTGTGTGGTGTGAGGTGTGACATAGGCCCCTGTGGGTCTGTGGTGTGGGGTGTGACACAGGCCCCTGTGGGTCTGTGGTGTGGGGTGTGACAGGCCCATGTGTGTGGTGTGAGGTGTGAGGTGTGAGATAGGCCCCTGTGGGTCTGTGGTGTGGGGTGTGACACAGGCCCCTGTGGGTCTGTGGTGTGGGGTGTGACAGGCCCATGTGTGTGGTGTGAGGTGTGAGGTGTGAGATAGGCCCCTGTGGGTCTGTGGTGTGGGGTGTGACACAGGCCCCTGTGGGTCTGTGGTGTGGGGTATGACAGGCCCATGTGTGTGGTGTGAGGTGTGAGGTGTGACACAGGCCCCTGTGGGTCTGTGGTGTGAGGTGTGACACAGGCCCCTGTGGGTCTGTCGTGTGGGGTATGACACAGGCCCCTGTAGGTCTGTCATGTGAGATGCAACACAGGCCCCTGTGGGTCTGTCGTGTGGGGTGTGACAAAGGCTCCGGTACGTCTGCAGTATGGGGTGTGACACAGGTTCCTGTAGGTCTGTCATGTGAAGTGTGACACAAGCCCCTGTAGGTCAATGGTTAGGGGTGTGACAAGGCCCCTATAGGTCTGTTGTGTGAGGTATGATACAGGTCCCTGTGGGTCTGTGGTTTGAGGTGTGACACAGGCCCTTCTGGGTCTGTTGTGAGGTGTGACACAGGTCCCTGTAGGTCTGTGGTGTGAGGTGTGACACAGGCCCCTGTGGGTCTGTGGTGTGGGGTGTGACACAGGCCCGTGTGTGTGGTATGAGGTGTGACATAGGCCCCTGTGGGTCTGTGGTGTGGGGTGTGACACAGGCCCCTGTGGGTCTGTGGTGTGGGGTGTGACAGGCCCATGTGTGTGGTGTGAGGTGTGAGGTGTGACACAGGCCCCTGTGGGTCTGTGGTGTGAGGTGTGACACAGGCCCCTGTGGGTCTGTGGTATGATGTGTGACATAGACCCCTGTGGATCTGTGCTGTGGGGTGTGACAAAGGCTCCTGTACATCTGCAGTGTGGTGTGTGAAAGGCCACTCAGCCATTCAAAGGGTGACATCTGTCTCCTGTGACTACGGGAATGGACTTAGAGGACATTATGGTTGAAACAAGCCTGGCACAGAAATACAAGCAGAACATATTTCCACTCATATATGGAAACTGAAGACATCCATGTGAGAAAACTTCACTGCATCCAAAGCCGTATTATAGTAGGCTAAGCCTCTGCCTGCAGCGCCAGCAGCCCATAGGGACAATGGTTCATACCCTGGCTGGTCCTCTTCTGATCCAGCTCTCTGCTATGGCCTAGAAAAGCAGTGGTAGATGGCCCAAGTGCTTGGGCCCCTGCTCCCATGAGGGAGACCTGGAAGAAGCTCCTGGCTTCAGATTGGCCCAGCTTTGGCCATTGCGGCCATTTGAGGAGTCAACCAGCACTTTCTGTGTCTCCCTCTCTCTCTCTGTAACTCTACATCCCAAATAAATAATTAAAATCTTTATAAGGAAAAAAAGAGAATCCACTGAGGCTGAGTCAGATAGGAAGTGGGTTGAGGAGACCCACAGGTGGACTGTAGGGAGCACGGCTGTGGTCAGGTGTCCCACTGCACAGCAGGGGAAGTGTGGGTAGCAGCTGGCAGATGAGATCAGTAGCGTCCTCATCACAAAGAAATGGTGGGCGCATGAGGTGACTGACAAGCTGGCCGTCCTCAGTCGCTGCACACTGTATGAGATTTGGGACACTACATTAGCACTCCATACACATATGCAATTGCTACGTTCCAACAAAAACTAAATCCAGAAATTCAACAACGCACATGTGGGAATATGTCTGTCCTTGGTCTGGTGCAGTGCACATCACAACCAGGCCAGGTGCTGCCCAGCACCAGAGTGAGGCTGGGACCAAAGGTCAGAGGACAACGGGGCATCTGGGCCAGCAGTGGGGCTGCTGCGTGGGACACTCACACCCTGCATGGAGGGCCTGGGTGTGAGTCCCAGCTCTGCTTCTGATTCCAGCTTCCTGCTCATGCACACCCTGAAGGTAGCAAGTGACAGCTCAGGTCAGTGGGGTCCTGCCTCCCATGTGGGAGACCAGGATTGAGTTCCTGGCTCCTGGCTCCAGCTCTGGTGCAGCCCCAGCTGTTGTGGGTGTTTAGGAAGTGAGCCAGAAGATAGTAGAGCTGTCTGCCTCTATTTCTCTCTGCTCCCCCCCCCATAACAATAATAACAGTAAGTAGAACAGCAAGTGCTGGTGAGGACGTGGAGGAACCAGAGCCTTGCATGCAGCTGGGTGGGCAGGCAACAGTGCCGCCCCCTTGGAAAGTGCTCTGGCAGCTTTGTGACAACGTATGCATGACCATTACGACTTGGAGGCCAAGGTAAAACAGGGCTGCTTCTAAGTGCCCCAAGCCTGAAGCCCCCGACACCTGTGAGCAGGTGGAGCACCACAGCACATCCACCATGGGGGACCCAGTTCCCCACACCACATCACCTCACTGCAGCTGGCACCCTGCAGCTTGTTACCCTTGGTCATATTAGAGGGAAAATTCTAGAAACAACCAACACGAAGTTTAGAGTGCGCACTTCTCTGAGTAGCCCGTCCCGCCTTGGATGGAGTGCCCCTGTGCACAGCCCGTACAACTGTCACTCAGCACACCCCGCCTGTGTCCATCCCCAGCGTGGGGGAGCCGCCACGAGGTGCTCCAGAGAGGAGAAACCATGCAGAGGCTGTGATCCGCGGCCCCACAAGACACTCCAGGAGGAGGCTACGTGCACATCTTCTCACTGTGCCTGATCTATCAACCAAACATCATCATAGCCATGTGTGTCTAGGAAAGGCAGAATCCACCCACGGTTCCTGCATCCACGGGGGGTGCTGACACATAGGCCCCAGGATGAAAGAGACAGACCTGGAAACAACTGTGTTGACAGCAGGAGCAAGCACACAAAGACGAGCCCCTCCCGGCATCTTCACGTGGCTGAACTGTGGGGCTGCTGCTCAATCTTCTCAAGATGGCCTCTGCTTTGTACCCTGCCCAGTGCCAGCCACATGGGCCCAGGCTGTCCCCAGCCTCTGCTAACACTAGCAGACACCAAGGGCTGCAGATGTTCACAGGGTGCAGCTGGAATCAGCTACCCACTCCCCGCTGCTCCAAAGCCCCTCCTTCCTTCCCCAGGGGCCTGCTGCACAAGGGACGGCACGCGTGAGGTAGTCTGGGGTGCATGGTGCTTCTGCCAGGGCAGAATGAGGGCATGGGGCTGCTTGCTGGCAGAGAGTGCTCACTACGCCCAACTGTTGGCCAAGCACTGTATTTGGAGCTTGCAACAACCAGGAGCCAGGACTAGAATCTGATGCGCTGATGAGCAGCGATTCTGCAAACCCACCTACAAGTGCTCCAGGCTTCAGGGGCCTGGTGTATCCTGGTCGCCACTGCCACCGTGGGGGGGTGGGGTGCCTTTGCTTGGCTCTGACCCTCCTTTTCTGCTTGAGGCCCTGACCAGGGCTCTCCTGGGGGACAGGCAGTGGGCCTTTAGGTGACAGGAGGGTCCTCACAAGGAAGCTGCAGCCTCCTCACTCCACCTGGACGCCCGGGGAGCTTCTATCTGGCAGGGGACAGGCGGCCATCATGGGCACTCTCACGCCAAGGCACGTGGGTGTAGTTCCCTCGTGCTGACTGGCAGAGGCCTGCTGTGGCAACCTGCTCTGCAGACTTTCCACACCCCACGACCGCCCTCTGCAGGCGCTGGCTGCTGACCCTTGTCTGGGCTCTGTCCAAGGCCTGGACACCTGCTGCCCCCAACCAGGAACCTATGAGGACAACTCCCTTTCTTCTGTGTCCACTGCCAGGGCTGCCCTCGTCTGAAAGTGAGCAGCAGCCCCAGCAGCTGCTCTGGCTTCCTGAGGAAGCCCAGTTCTCCCCTGTCCTCCTCTGAGAGCCTCCCACCTGACCCTGGAGGACTCCGTCCCCCACTCATGCTGCACCCACCAAGGCCCCACCAGCTCTGCTGGGCAGCAGCCATTGGCTTCCCTCAAGCCCTGCTGAGGGCTCCTCTTGCTCCAGGCTGCTCCTCCACCGAGAGGACCCGCCCATGTGATTCCCTCCCCAGCCCAAGGCTCCCTGGAGCAGGAACTGTTTTGTTGCCCAGGAGCACTGAGCCTGACCTCTAAATGCTTGTGGGGTCAGAGGAAAGGGCAGGAGCCCAGTGTGGGGGCAGGGTCTGCTCTGGGTGGGTGGAGCCCTGCCTCTGCAGGGACTGACGCCTGCCCTGCTGTGCACCCTGGATGCACCCAGGACAGTTCCCCTGGCAGACCCCACTTTGCTTCCCTAATACAACTCTTCAATTGACAAGCAGGCCTGAGGCGGCCTTTTGCTGGGCCCAGAAGACCTGAGTGGACAGCACCAGTGTGGGCTGGACACAGACCTGGCCCTGCACACAGAAACCCCTTGCCCTTGTCTCATCTTTAAAGGCCTGGGCCAGCCTCCCCCACCTGGTGCTGGGCTCAGATCCCTGCTTCCTCACCCTTCAGAGCTTGGCTTCCCTCCCTGCTGCTTGGGCTGGGGGCTCCTGGGGCTGGTCTTCCTGACCCAGATGCCTGGAAGGCTGGGCTAAGCAGGTCTCACGGGCAGGCCTGCCAGGTGTGTGCTCCCAGCCAGCACCTCCCACCCTGCCCTTCTCTGGCTTCCGAGCAGACCCTGAGAGCTAAGAGGAGAGCCTGGGGCCCAGACACTCTCGGCCTCGCCCCTGCCCTGCCCAGTACAAGGGCTTGGAGAGCCCTGCTTATCACCACTGAGACAGGGGAGGGGACGGGTGAGTGGGAAGTGGGGGTGCTGAGGCCTAAGCTTGCAGGGAGAGCTCTGCTCATCACCACTCAGACACTTGGGGGGCAGCCCTCAGGCTTTTTGCTGAGGATAACCCTCCCCCTCCCACAGGCCTGTTTCTCCTTTTGTCAAGTGGGAAAGTGGAGTTCCTTCCCGATAAAGTCCTGGCAGCCAGAGCAGGGCTGCATCAGCCACGGCCAGCTGAGGAGGCTGGCATTCAACTGGCTCAGGCAGATGGAGGCAAGAGGTATCCACAAAGAAGTTCAGACCACCAGGCCGGAAACCCCTGCGAGTGAGGTCACAAGAGGAGGGTCAGGGACAAGACCATGGACCAGGAAAGCACAAGGTGGCGTGTTCAAGCACAGGGTCTGTTTTACACCTGAACCCACAGGCCCCTAAGCAGGTCCCCAAGATACTGACCAGCCATGGGAAAACCTGGCAGGCAATGGCTGAGCAATGGATGAGGCACCCACATAAGCTGTCACTGTACACCCGTGCCCACTGTCACTGCTCTGCTTCGTACTTCTGACCCAGCTTCTTGCTAATGGGCCTTCAAAAGCGGCAGAGGACGGCCCAGTACCTGCACCCCTGGCTCTTGACTCTGGCCTGAACCAGTCCCAGCTACTGCGGCCACTTGGGGATCCATCAATGGATGGAAGACCTCCATCACTCTGCTTTTCCAAGTAAGTATTTAAAAGGAAGGAAGGAAGGGTCACAGCCTCCATCCCAGTGGATCTGACTTTCTCACGGGGAGACCACCCCCAGTGCCACTTGGCAGGGACCGTGTGCACTCAGAAGTTAGGTCCGGGGAGGCCCTGCGGAGCAGTGGGTTAAACCACTGCTTGGATACCCGCGTTCCACGCTGGTGCACTGGTTCAAATTTTGCCTCCTTTGCTTCTGGTCCACTATCCCGCTAAAGCATCCTGGGAAGGCAGCAGATGATGGCCCAAGTGCCTGGGTCCTACCACACATGTGTGAGAAGTAGATGAAGTTCCTGGCTCCTGGCCACTGCAGCCATTTGGGAAGTGAACCAGCAGACAGAAGATCTCTCACTCTCCCTTCATTTGAAGTAGATGAAAATAAAACAAACATTTTTATATAAAGGGTCTGAGAGCAAACACAGCCTGGACACTGTTCTGGGCTGGGGCAGCAGTGGGGAGCACAGGTCCAGGCGAGTCTCTACTTACCCACGAGACCCCAGCCAGAAGGAAGAAGGCTCAGCGAGGTGCGGCCAGCAGCCCCAGGCTGCCCAGCAACAAGAACAGACCCTTTCCTCTCCAGAATGGCTGCAGCCGCATGGGGAGGGAGGCTGCCCATCCTGCGCTAGCTCTGGGTGAGAGGACAGTGAAGGCCTGGGCTTGAGGGGTGCTCCTGAGCCCCAGGGGACTCCTGTGTGGGCTGGGGAGCCTAGGCAGCCAGGGGAGGGGAAGTCACCGGGATGGGGACTGTCACTCCAGTGTGGCCACAGGACACTGAGATCAGGCTCCTTGGGAGGAGGACAGTCCTCCTGCAGTGGGCTCACCCAGGCTAGCCCCTGGGGAGAACTGCCCGGCCACAGTCATTAGGGTCATCCTTGCACCCTGCACTAGCCCCTGGATTCTGAGGCTGTCTTGCCCTGGGCAGTTCTTATCACCTGGCCCAACGCCCCCAGCACTGTCAGGGTCATGCAGGCCAGGGGCGGACAACTCCCAGACCCTGGGGAAAGCCCTGGATCCTACTCTACTGCCCCCTTGCTCCCAGGGAGGCTCTGCTGAGCCCTTGTGGGCCCTCTCATTCCCACCCTGGAAAGCAGGGGGCACCCTCTGCCCCCAGCACAGCTTGCTCGGCGGGCCAGCTCCCAGCACTCCCTGGCCCTCGGCCCACCCACTGCCCCCAGCCTGCCCACTGTCGAGCTGCGGCCCCAGCGGCCAGCACACCACGCGGGCTCCCAGCTAAGGCCGCTGCGTCCTTCCTTTCGCGGCCAGCGGGGCGCCGGCAGCCCGCGGTCATCAAGGCGCACAAAGGCCGGCCCCGGCGGGCGAGCGGCACGCCCGAGCGCGGCGGCGCGGGAACCGGCTTTGTGCGCCGCCGTCACGCCGCGTTAGGCGACAAAGGCCCCGCCGGCGCGGCCCGGCCGGCCGCCCGTCATGGCAACCCCGAGGTATGCGCGCCCGGCTGCGGGCGCCATCCCATTCAGCTGCGCGGCGCCCACGGCGAAGGGCGTGTGAACCGCGGCGCGGGGCCGCTCCTCCCCGGGCTTAATCTTGTCGTCGTCGCGGGGACATTGTGCTCTGAGCCGGCGCGGCGGGGCGCGGCCGCCCTCCCCCGCAGCCCGAGGCCCCGCGCCAGCCATCCCCGGGCAGCACGTTCCGAGGGGGCCGGGGTCGCAACCTGGGTCTGGGGATGCTGCCGACTCCAATGCAGGCTGCGGACAGGCAGGGCGGTGGGCGACCACCCCAGAGGAGCAGTGGGCCTACGGTGGTGCTCCCCCATGGAGGGAGTTCAGGGACAGGGGGCTTGTCCAGGACTGGCCCAGGGCACAGTCCAGACTGCTGGCCCACAATGAGGGGAGCCACCCGGCCTCTGACCACCAGGCACCCAGCCCGGCAGACCCCTGGGGACCAGCAGGGATGCAGGCTCCACCTCTCCTCCCCGCAAGGGGAGGGCTCAGTAGGGGCTGCCAGCAGCAAACCCACACTTGGATTCCCCAGACAGCTGCTACAGCGGGCTGGCAGCGCTAGGCACTGGGCCCCTGGCTCTGGACCTCACTCTGAGGTGAGGTAACCCCTGGCCTCTGGGTTACCCCCATGGCACATCCCCTCCACCTTATCCCAGGCTCGTCCCCTGAATTTCCAGCTGCCATGCTAGGGGCCTTCCTCAAACAGGCTGCCCTGCCCACTTCACCTGGCCAGGGGTCAAGAGAGGGGGGTGCGTGCCTGCCCCAGGTCCCAGTACTTGAGATGCCTGACATGCTTTCTGCCCCAGCGGGCTGAACAGTCCTGATGCCTTGGCATCCAAGAGCAGAGGGCTCAGCTTCTGTGGCCCAACCCGTCTCAGGCCGGACAGACAGGTGTGGAGGGGCCGGAACAGGAGATGTGGGCACTTGCTCCTTCCTTCATCTCTTCACATGCCCTATACACAAGCTGCACACGTGTGCACACAGGCATGCCCACCTACACACATTCATACGTGGACACGCACAAGCACACCTGCACATGTGATGCACTGTGCACACACACATGCACACATTAGGAGCTGGCCCTCTCTCATAGCTGGCTGGGTGGTGTTAAACGCCATTCAAGGAGGCCCCCTCAGCAGGGGTGGCCAGGCACCCCACAGTCCCTGCCACAATGCTAGGTGACCTTTGACACGATTAGGGTCGCCCTGACCCTAATCCAATCAGATTGATTACTTGTGAGCACAGTCAGCAGGCAGCCCGGGCCTCCACAATGGCCTCCCAAGCTGGCCCCTCTCTAGGGCACCTGGCTGGCTCCTTCCTCTCCCAGCCACCAGGGATCTGGCCCAGGGCTTCCCCTTCCCTATTTAAACCAGGTGGGGGTGGGGGTGGGGTTCAGAGATCTTATTCAGGAGGAGAGCAGAGAGCAGGTTGGGGGGACTGTGGGGGAGGCCAACAGGCACACACACCCCCGCCCCCCACCAGCAGCTTCCAGGCCAGGAGAGGCAAGTGCAGAGGAGCCAGGCCCCTCCCTCCAGCCCCCCAGGCTTGCTTCAGGATGGCCAGACCTCTGCCTGGGGACCCCAGCTCCTCCTCACCTTCAGAGCAAGGCTACCAGCCCTGGGGGCAGCTGGCTTCCGTGTGCCTGGAGAGAACTAAGATGTGTTAGGGAGGAGGGGAAAAAAGCCTCAAGAGTCAGCCAAGCGCCCCTCCCCTGGGAAGTCCCCCTGGGCCCCCATACTTCTGTCCCCCCCAGACACAACTCTATCCCCATCCAGGCACACACCTCCCCCCCCCACCAAGCTACACACTTCTATCCCCCCAGGCACAACTTCTGTTCCCAATAGGCACACACTTCTGTCCCCCCAGGCACACACCTCTGTCCCCCCACCTACACACTTCTGTCCCCCACACCAGGAACACACTTCTGTCCCCCCCTTACACACTTCTATCCCCCCTAGGTACACACTTCTATACCCCCCCCAAAGCATGCACCGTCTCCCAATCACTCCCCCAGTACCCCCTTGGGGAGCAACTCCTGTGCCAGAGCCTCTGCTACCCAGAGGGCAGAGTCCAGGGGAGATCACACACCTGGCCTGTGGACCATCCCTGAGGGTCCAGCTCTCATTCTAGGTGGTGTCTGGATCTCCCTGGGGTGTGCGCAGCCTTGGGGAGCGGGCCCAGAAACTGAGCAATGGCTGTGGACTGTGCCTGGGCCTTGTGAAGACCAGCATCTGCACAAAATACAAGGAGGACCTACTCCAGTGCTGTGCTGACAGATTCCTGAAACTGATGACTGACAGTCACCAGACGGCTCCGAAGCACCTGCAGTAGTGCAGGCCGGCCACTGCCCCAGAGATGAGGGAGGCCGCTGCGATGTCCACTTTTACGCTGCTGTTCAGCACGGGCCACTGAGCAAGAAAAAGGAATAAAGGTGCCTTCGTGGAAAGGCCAAAGGAGGCACCAAAAAAATCCATTAAAACAAAGAAGATTTGGGCCAGGCTACAGAGTACAAAGGCCCTATTAAAGATCAGTTGCATTCTTACATGTCAGCAAGAAAATAACTCACTTATACCCACATAAAAAAGAGTAAAATACTTAGAAATGAATTTAACAGCGTGCTGGGGCTGTGGCGTAGTGAGTAGAGCCACCGCCTACGGTGCCAGCATCCCACATGGACTCCAGTTCAAGTCCCCACTGCTCCACTTCCAATGCAATTCCTACTAGTATGCCTGGGAAAGCAGCAGCAGTGACCTAAGTCCTTGGGCCTCTTCACCCATGTGTGAGACCTGGAAGAAGCTCCTGCCTCCTGATCAGCCCAGCCCCAACTGTTGTGGCCATTTGGGGAGTGAACCAGTGGATGGAAGACCTCTCTTTCTATCTCTGCCTCTCTGTAAATCTGGCTTTCAAAATAAATAAATCTTTTTTTAAAAAAGAAATGAATTTAACAAAACAAAATGCAAGACAATGTACACGGAAAACTACAAAATACCACTGAGAGACACTGAAGACCCACCCCATCTCACATCACACTTCTGAGGGCCTGGTACAAATCCTGACTGCTCCCAATTCCAGCTTCCTGCTGATGCACCCTGGAAGGCAGCAGTGAGGGCTCTGGTACTTGGGTCCCTGCCACACACGTGGGAGACCTGGATGGAGCTCCTGGCTCCTGGCTTTGGCCTGGCCCAGTCCTGGCTGTTACAGACATTTGGAGAAGTGAACCAGCACATAGAAGATCTCTGTCAATCTCTTTCTGACATTCAAATAAATAAAAATAAAAGTTTGTGGCAAATGAAATTAAAAGATAGCATTGTTTTTTTACAAAAAAACAAATTTTCCTGAGCTGGGGCTGGGCCCAAGGGGCAAGCAAAGAACAAGTAGATGAGCTAGATTTCCTTACCTGTGCTTCCTAGGGTGCCGTCAGAGAATCAAAGAACGAGACAAGGCAACATTTGCCAACCATCTGTTTCCTAAGAGACCAGTATGCAGACCAGATAGAGAACTCACAGCTCAACCACAAAAAGATAAGCAGCCCAATAAGGTGCACAGGCATTTCTGAGAGAGGAACACACGAGGGGTCGTCGACCACCCCTGGGCATCAGGGAAGGGCGAAGACCCCCACCCAGGGCAGCTGGGAGGTGATGGAGCAGTGGGGGCAGGGGAATGGGAGCCCTGGACAATGGCCACGGGATAGCAAGCCCAGCAGCCCCATCCCCAGGTGTGCACTTGAGGTGTGATGTGTGCGCCCACAGGAGAGCAGCACCTTCAGCAACAGCCCAGCAGGGGCAACAAGACAGATGCAAAGTGCTTTATCCACACAATGCAACATTCAAACCTCAGCAAGCCACAGGCCTGGGGCCAGTGCTGTGGCCGGGTGGGTAGGGCCACCATCTGGGGTGCTACCATCTCATATGGGCGTCAGTTCAAGTCCCTGTTGCTCCACTTCCAATGCAACTCCAGCTAAGACACCTGGCAAAACAGCCGAAGATGGCCCAAGTTCTTGGGCCCCTGCATCCATGCGCAGACCAGGAAGAAGCTCCTGGCTCCTGACTTCAGTCTGGCCCAGCTCCAGAGGCTGCAGCCATTTGGGGAATGAACTAGCCGATGGAAGACTTCTCTCTCTGCCTCTGCTTCTCCCTCTCTGCAACTCCACCTTTCAAATAAATAACTCTTCAAAAAAATTAAAAAATTGTTAAAAAAGTGACATTTATGAGAAGAGCAGTGATCCTGTTTGGGCCCTTGGAAGTTAACACTTTTTTTTTTTTAAAGAAAGTACTGGGCATGGGATGCCCCCAGGCTCCACCTCGAAGCACTGAGCCTGCCTCAAGCCGGTGTGCCAGCATGCTCCCGTGTGCTGCCAGTGGATCCCGGTGGGAGGGGAGCGGTCACCCTCCCTGTGAACAGGGAGGGGCCTCCTACCGCTCGTGGAGGCAGGGAGGTGATGACGGTGGCAGTGACCCCTCAGGACCTCCACGTGGTAGTGGGGCCTCTGGGAAGTGAGCGCGTCCCTCAGGGGTTCCCCAACGAGTTCCTCCACCCCCAGGGCTGCTGCCGTCCTCCCTGCTTCTTCACAAAATTCTCGTGTTTCCTTCTCAGCTGGGCACTAGATCCTGGCTCTGGGCCTCCCTACCCTACCCCACGACAGGCCACCATGTGGGTGACAACTACACCTGTGCACACACAGCATATCTGCACACGGGCACCATGTGTGCACACTGCTCCACTCGCACTGGGTGGGTGTGATGAGCCACACCACCCTGGGCCCCATCCCCTCTGTGCAGAGTCTCATGCAGTGCTCTGGCCAGCTCTCGGGGTGGCAGGCTGTAGCCACTCTCCATGCTCACACTCAGGGTTCCAGGAGGTACACAAGAGCCCCCTCAGCCCCAGCTCCTGCCCGCTAAGAACGTCCTTCTCGTGTTGGGCTCCGAGGTACACTCTCCATGCTGCTTTCTGCCCCTAGTGAGCCTCTCATCTGAGGGACCTGAGGCCCCTCTGCCCGCTGACACAGCATCCCGAGGGTGCAGGCTCAGTCCATGGTTTGGGGGACACAGACTTTCAGACCACAGTGTAGGGAGAGAGGAAGGCTAGGGTTGGGGGCCCGAGAGAGCAGAGATCCCTGGAGGGGCACGGGCCTTGGGCAGAACCACGGTCTCTGCAGGGAGTGCCAGAACAGCAGCCCAAGGGGGAACTTGCCAGGGACCCCAAGTCTGTTGGCATGAGAACAGAAGGTATGGTGCCCATTCCAAGACGACAATGTCAGAAGAGAAGCAAGTGTGTGGACAGGTGAGTTGCCATGTGGCCTCAGCTAGGCTGTGGCTTGCATCTGCTGAAACCCACTGGGGGCATGGTCCCCAGAGTGCTGGTGGGCACGTGGGGCCATGAGGGAGCTGTGCTGAATGGTCAGCCTCCCTGTCTCAGGCATTCACTGTGGCTGAGCAGATGCCAGCACCGCCTCTCGACCCTCCACAACCAGGCACTCCATGAGACCCCTGTTAGAGCCAGAGAGCAGACTGAGGCAGCACACCCTGGTGTGGAAGGCATTGAGGCAGCACACCCTGGTGTGGACAGCACCGAGACAGCACACCCAGGCGTGGACAGCACCGAGACAGCACACCCTGGAGTGGACGGCACCGAGGCAGCACACCCTGGTGAGGACGGCACTGAGACAGCACACCCTGGCATGGACGGCACCGTGACAGCACACCCTGGAGTGGATGGCACCGAGGCAGCACACCCTGGCGTGGACAGCACCGAGACAGCACACCCTGGAGTGGACGGCACCGAGGCAGCACACCCTGGTGAGGACGGCACCGAGGCAGCACACCCTGGTACGGACAGCACTGAGGCAGCATACTCTGGTACGGATGGCACTACCGAGACAGCATACCCAGGCACAGACGGTAATACTAAGACAGCACACCCTGGCACGGATGGCACCAAGACAGCATACCCAAGCGTGGATGGCATTACCAAGACAGCACATCCAGGCACAGATGGCATTACCGAGACAGCACACCCTGGCGCGGATGGCAGCAAGACAGCACACCCAGGTGAGGACAGCACAGAGACAACACACTCTGGCGTGGACGGCACCGAGGCAGCACACCCTGGTGAAGACGGCACCAAGGCAGCACACCCTGGTGAGGACGGCACCGAGACAGCACACCCTGGTATGGACGGCACCGAGACAGCACACCCTGGCGTGGACGGCACCGAGACAGCACACCCTGGTGAGGACGGCACCGAGGCAGCACACCCTGGTGAGGACAGCACCGAGGCAGCACACCCTGGTGAGGACGGCACCGAGTCAGCACACCCTGGTGAGGACGGCACCGAGGCAGCACACCCTGGTGAGGACGGCACCGAGGCAGCACACCCTGGTGAGGACGGCACCGAGGCAGCACACCCTGGTGAGGACGGCACCGAGACAGCACACTCTGGTGAGGACGGCACCGAGACAGCACACCCTGGTGAGGACGGCACCGAGGCAGCACACCCTGGTGAGGACGGCACCGAGGCAGCACACCCTGGTGAGGACGGCACCGAGGCAGCACACCCTGGTGAGGACGGCACCGAGACAGCACACCCTGGTGAGGACGGCACCGAGGCGGCACACCCTGGTGAGGACGGCACCGAGGCGGCACACCCTGGTGAGGACGGCACCGAGTCGGCACACCCTGGTGAGGACGGCACCGAGGCAGCACACCCTGGTGAGGACGGCACCGAGGCAGCACACCCTGGTGAGGACAGCACCGAGGCAGCACACCCTGGTGAGGACGGCACCGAGGCAGCACACCCTGGTGAGGACAGCACTGAGGCAGCACACCCTGGTGAGGACAGCACCGAGGCAGCACACCCTGGTGAGGACGGCACCGAGGCAGCACACCCTGGTGAGGACGGCACCGAGTCAGCACACCCTGGTGAGGACGGCACCGAGGCAGCACACCCTGGTGAGGACGGCACCGAGGCAGCACACCCTGGTGAGGACGGCACCGAGGCAGCACACCCTGGTGAGGACGGCACCGAGACAGCACACCCTGGTGAGGACGGCACCGAGGCAGCACACCCTGGTGAGGACGGCACCGAGGCAGCACACCCTGGAGTGGACGGCACCGAGGCAGCACACCCTGGGGAGGACGGCACCGAGACAGCACACCCTGGCATGGACGGCACCGAGGCAGCACACCCTGGTGAGGACAGCACCGAGTCAGCACACCCTGGTGAGGACAGCACCAAGGTAGCACACCCTGGTGAGGACGGCACCGAGACAGCACACTCTGGTGAGGACGGCACCGAGACAGCACACCCTGGTGAGGACGGCACCGAGGCAGCACACCCTGGTGAGGACGGCACCGAGGCAGCACACCCTGGTGAGGACGGCACCGAGGCAGCACACTCTGGTGAGGACGGCACCGAGGCAGCACACCCTGGTGAGGACAGCACCGAGGCAGCACACCGTGGTGAGGACGGCACCGAGGCAGCACACCCTGGTGAGGACGGCACCGAGGCGGCACACCCTGGTGAGGACGGCACCGAGGCGGCACACCCTGGTGAGGACGGCACCGAGTCAGCACACCCTGGTGAGGACGGCACCGAGGCAGCACACCCTGGTGAGGACGGCACTGAGGCAGCACACCCTGGTGAGGACGGCACCGAGACAGCACACCCTGGTGAGGACGGCACCGAGACAGCACACCCTGGTGAGGACAGCACCGAGCCAGCACACCCTGGTGAGGACGGCACTGAGGCAGCACACCCTGGTGAGGACGGCACCGAGACAGCACACCCTGGTACGGACAGCACCGAGGCAGCACACTCTGGTGAGGACGGCACCAAGGCAGCATACTCTGGTGCGGATGGCACTACCGAGACAGCACACCCAGGCACGGACGGTATTACTGAGACAGCACACCCAGGTGCGGACGGCACCGAGGGAGCACACCCTGGTGTGGACGGCACTTCTCTAAGCCGCCACAGCATGCATATCCCAGCTCCAGGCTGCTCTCCCAGGGTGGTCTGGGGGCGCCAGAGAGCTCAGTGTGTCCCACACAGGAACCCAGGGAAGCTCTGACTGCAGTGGGCAAAAGCAGGACATGGGGTTGCATCTCTCGGAAGTGGTGACCAGCATCTGCCAGGAAGCCACGCCCCAGCCTCACAGTCCCAGGATATCTGGAAGACAGAGAGCAGCCTCCTCAGGGTGGGTGGACCGCACCCCAGGAGCTGTGTGGACCTGTCTGGGCCAAAGCCTATGTTTCACCTGACTCGGAACTCTGCCAGGGCTGAGGCAGCTCAGCAAGCTGTTCATTGAGACTCAGGCACCTGTGGAAAACCCAAAGCCTGCGGCAAAGGCCCACCCAGGCCACCTGTGCTCAGTGTGCACCGAGGGCCCAGCCAGAGGAATTAGCTGAAGACAAGAAATGAAAAGTGTCCGATCAGAAAGAGCAGGTCCAGTGCTGTGGGCAGCAGGTAAAGTGCCCAAATGGGCACCAGTTCAGTTTAGCTGCTCCACTTCCGATCCAGCTCTCTACAGAAGGTCTCTCTCTGTAACTGCCCCTTTCAAATAAATACATATTTTTGAAGGATTTTATTTATTTATTTGAGAGGCAGAATAAGAGAAAGAGGCAGAGAAACACAGAGATCTTTCGTCCTCTGGTTCACTCTCCAAATGGCCGCAATGTTGGAGCTGCACCAATCTGAAGCCAGGAGCTTCTTCTGAGTCTCCCACGTGGGTGCAGGGCCCAAGGACTTGGGACCATCTTCTGCTGCTCTCCCAGGCACATTAGCAGGGAGCTGGATTGGAGACGCAGTCAGTACATGAATTGCTGGCACCCATATGGGATGCTGGCACCACAGGCGGAGGCTTAGCCGACTATGACACGGTGATGGCCCCTAAAAAAAGTAGCAACACTGTATATTCCCAAATAAGATGGCACTACAGGTAGAAGATTCTACAAAGCCGGCGCCGTGGCTCAATAGGTTAATCCTCCACCTTGCAGCGCCGGCACACCAGGTTCTAGTCACGGTCGGGGCGCCGGATTCTGTCCCGGTTGCCCCTCTTCCAGGCCAGCTCTCTGCTGTGGCCAGGGAGTGCAGTGGAGGATGGCCCAAGTGCTTGGGCCCTGCACCCCATGGGAGACCAAGAGAAGCACCTGGCTCCTGATCAGCGCAATGCACCGGCCGCAGCGCACCAGCCGAGGCGGCCATTGGAGGGTGAACCAACGGCAAAGGAAGACCTTTCTCTCTGTCTCTCTCTCTCACTGTCCACTCTGCCGGTCAAAAAATAATAATAAAAAAAAGATTCTACAGGAAACACACAACTTCCCAGAACTAGTGAATTAAGCAGTTTAAAGACACAAGATCAAAAGTGAGTCACTGCCCTTGCACGTGGAGCAAAGTGCCACAGCCATGGCCACCCAACCTGACCAATGCTGGACACTCCCCTTGGCTGGTTTCACACTCACCACAGAGCTACAAGAACCCCAGGAGTGGCATGGGTAGCAGGGCTGGCACACAGGCTGATGAGAGGAGCTGAGGGCCAGGAACAGCCCAGCTCGCCTGTGGCAAGCAGATTTTGGGGAGGGAGCCATGCCCATTCTAGAGGAGGAGAAGGCCCTGGAACAATGGACACCATGGGCAGAAAAGGACACAGCTGGACCCCTATCTTGCCAACTGCAGATTGCCTCTGCACAGATCCAATACCTGAATGCGTGAGACAGAACGTCACACTCTGGGAACAAAAGGCCGGTGTGGGACTCAGATGAGGCTGCTGTCTTCCTAGGACATCTGGATGAACTGAGCTTGATCACAGCATAGGACTTCTGTGCACAAACCCAGTCAGGGGCTGGTGCTGTGGCGCAGGGGTTACATCGCCACCTGCAGCTCTGTCATCCCATGGGTGCTGCTCCACTTCTTTTTTTTTTTTTTTAATTTTTGACAGGCAGAGTGGACAGTGAGAGAGAGAGAGACAGAGAAAGGTCTTCCTTTACCGTTGGTTTACCCTCCAATGGCTGCTGCGGCCGGCTTACCATGCTGATCCAAAGCCGGGAGCCAGGTGCTTCTCTTGGTCTCCCATGCGGGTGCAGGGCCCAACCACTTGGGCCACAGCAGAGAGCTGGACTGGAAGAGGGGCAACCGGGACAGAATCCCGACCGGGACTAAAACCCGGTGTGCTGGCGCCACAAGGCAGAGGATTAGCCTATTGAGCCGTGGCGCCAGCCTGCTCCACTTCTGATCCAGCCCCTGCTTATGGCCTGGGAAGGCAGCAGAAGACTGGACCCCTGCCAGCCATGTGGGAGACCCAGATGGCATTCTGGGCTCCTGGCTTTGCTTGCCTCAGTTTGACTGTTGTGGCCATTTGCAGAAAAAACCAGCAAATGGAAACCCTCTCTTTCAAATAAATAACTCTTAAAGAAAAAAAAAAAAACCCTACCCAATCACCTAAGAGAAAAGACAACTGCCACGAGGCAGTGAATGTTTGCCAGTCAAACACCTGAGCAGGGATTGGTGTCCAAAGAGACAGAGGGATCCAGCACAGCGGACAGACACCCAAGACTCCTCCTCTAGTCACACACCACAGCAGACAGACGACCCAGACTCCTCCTCCAGTCACACACCACAGTAGACAACCGAGACTCTTCCTCCACCAGACACAGCAGACAGACAGACAGAGGACCAACTCCTCCTCTGTGGTGGAATGAGGTCATGCCAAGATGGCCGCTAGCAACAGAAACTGCCTGGCAACAGGCTGTGATTGGTTCGGGCATAGACCGCCCCTTGACCAGACTGGCTGCCTTGGCTACATAAGCTGCTGAAGCAACTGATATAAACGAGTCTACAGGCTGCTGGCCTCAGGCCTGCTTTCACCGGACTCCCAGGATCTGTGTGGTGGGTATGTGGGGTGACTCCGTGCCTCTTGCCCTCACCACCTCTTCCTCTCAGGAACAAATCCACAGCAGCACTCCTCCACCAGACACAGCACAGCAGACAGACAGACGACCTGAGACTCCTCCTCCACCAGACACAGCAGACAGACAGACAGATGACCTGAGACTCCTCCTCCACCAGACACAGCAGACAGACGACTTGAGACTCCTCCTTCACCAGATCCTGCAGACAGACTGATGACCTGAGACTCCTCCTCCACCAGTCACAGCACAGCAGACAGAAAGACGACCAAGACTCCTCCTCCACCAGACACAGCAGACAGACAGATGACCTGAGACTCCTCCACCAGACACACCAGACAGACGACCTGAGACTCCTCCACCAGACACACCAGACAGATGACCTGAGATTCCTCCTCCACCAGACACACCAGACAGATGACCTGAGATTCCTCCTCCACCAGACACACCAGACAGATGACCTGAGACTCCTCCTCCACCAGACACAGCAGATACAGACGACCAAGACTCCTCCTCCACCAGATCCAGCAGATAGACTGACGAGCTGAGATTCCTCCTCCACCAGACACAGCAGACAGACAGACGACCTGAGGTTCCTCCTCCTCCATTCACAGCAGACAGACAGACACCGAGACTCCTTCTCCAGAGATAGCACATCACGTCAGCCATACGACGTGCAGACAAAACCAGGCCAAGTCGCCAGCTCCCAGCCTTTGTGGTGGCCAAAGGAGCAGGACCCACAAGTGTTGTGGGGACGTGGAGGAACGGGAAACTGCACAGATGCAGCTGCAGGTCGGGATGCAAAACAAGGCAGGCACTGCAGGAAATGGGACTATGCCTCCAAACACCACAGAATCGCCACAGGACCCAGCAACTCTGCCTCCAGGTGCAAGCCCCATAGGAACCGAAAGCAAGCATCCCAGCAAATGCTCATCAACAGCATCCAAGCAGTGGGAGCCACAGCTTCAGAGGACCCGCATGGGCACCCGGGTTCGCACTTGTGGAGGACTCACTCATGAGAAGGCCGCTGCAGTGGGGGTGAGCCAGAAGGCAGGGTGTTCAGTGAGAGAGGAGCAGTGTCCAGGAAGTGCGGCTCAGCCAGAGAGGAGCAGTGTCCAGGAAGGGCGGCTCAGCCAGAGAGGACCCCGCATCCAGGAGGGGTGGCTCAGCCAGAGGAGCGGACCCTGCATCCAGGAGGGGCAGGGGTAGGCGCTCCCGCAGGGCAGCGTGCAGCGGCCACTGCAGGGCACACAGCAGCCCTGAGCCTTTTCAGGAGGAGCAGGGCATTCTGGGAGTGGATCGAGGTGAGGAACGCACGTTTCCAGCATCCCAGGAGCTGCTGGATCCACACAAAGACCACAGAACACAACTCTCCCGGATTTTAAACGAAGGCGCTAAGCTTGCACCTTGTGTGCTGTTACTTATCTGTCTTTACGTCTGCTTCCCTCCATCTCTGTCATCTGTCTGCCTCTGTCTCTGTCCCTCCTGTCTGCCCACGACAGGGAAGGGACACAGCCCACAAGGCCCCAGGTGATTGTGCTGTGGCGGACCTGCCCAAAGCCCTCCCATGGGGCCTTGAACAAGCAGCTGTCCCCCCACCCCCGGCCCCGCCTACCTCTGTCCAGCACAGGGCCGAAGATGGCCAGGCTGTCGACGGTGGTGCAGTTCCAGCGGCGGCCGCGGAACTGGTGCTGACACTCCTGGACGGCCAGCCGCACGCCCTCCGCCACGCTGGGCATGATCTCCACGTAGTTCCTGCAGAAGCGCAGCTGCTTGGGCACCAGGCCGGGGATGCTGGCACACAGCACGGGAT
Source organism: Oryctolagus cuniculus (assembly GCF_964237555.1). Lineage (NCBI taxonomy): Eukaryota > Metazoa > Chordata > Mammalia > Lagomorpha > Leporidae > Oryctolagus > Oryctolagus cuniculus. Next base: position 195,503 of record NC_091437.1, on the reverse strand, counting down.
GCGTGCCCAGCGAGGAGTGCTGCGGCCCGACGGCCAGGGACCTGGGGAGGAGGGACGAGGGTCAGTGCTGCAGGCCCGGGACGCCACACGTGCGAAATCTGCGGAGGCCAGCCTTCCCCTGGGGAGCAGACAGCTCCCTTGTAAGGAAACCTGCCCTACCCTGCACCCTCGAGGTAGCTCCAAACACAACACTCCAGCAGCTGCTGCGTGAGGCGGCCAGAGCCCATCCCTGCTGTCTGGCTGCAGGGGCCCCATGGACACTGGGCTCCCGAAGGCAGGGTGGGTGGTGGCCGCTAAGGGGCCTCAGGTAGACCCTGGGGCAGATGGGAACAGGTCAGCCCTGGGAGGCTTCTGGGGTGGGGACCACATCGCACCCCCTCTCCTGGTAGACCCGCTGCTGAACCCCACTCTGGAGACTCCGACCCAGTGTGCAAGGTGGGAGGCACCGGGACATAGCTGATGGGGTGGCCGGGACCGCCAGCTCCTCCCCGGATGTTCGCTTGTCCACAAGTGGGCGCCTGCGTGCTCACGCTCTCGCTCCTCGTGCGTCCACACCCAGCTGACTGTGCACAGGGGACGCATGGACACAGGGGGCACAGCAGATGCGACCTGCGGCCCTGGGCTGGCAGGGCCCTGCCTCCGTCTGTCTCCATTGAGCGACAGGACCAAGGCCCCCCAGTGCGGGCCCCCCAATCACCCACCGCAGCAGCTGCAGGCGTCTGTGGGGTCCAGGGGCTGGCGTCCCCTGCCTGGGTCCTGGTGATTCTGGGGACAGCCTGGACAGCCGCCTGCGGTTGGAAGCTGTGAGACCTGGCCCAAGGAGGGCACAGTTCCGTTCCCGGGGGACACCTGCGGCCCCGCAGCTGCGATCAGCAGCCTCCGGGACAGGAGAGACCAGCCCAGGGGCCCAGCGCCCAGAAGCGAGTGAACGCCGCAGAGCGGGCCCCCAGGCCTCCCCCGCATGCCTGACGGTGGGGGTGACGGCTGCCAGGCCTCTGCTTGCCCTCCACCCAGCAGCCTCCCGTGAGCGCTGGCCCTGACTTGACACTCACCGCACATGGGAGGGCCTCGTGCTGCTCCAGCACACGGCGCCTGGGGCACCCGGTGTCCAGGGCCCTTGTCAGCTCCCCAAACCCCCTCTTCCTCAGCGGAGAAAGGGCGGAGGTGGCCATGAAACTGTCTGCGGCACCTCAGAGTCTCGAGGAGCTCCAGCAAGGCCCTGCGAGGCTGCGGGCCACTGCTCAGCTGCCCAGGGCCAACGTGGCTTCCAGCAGGTGCCCGCCAGTGCCCTACGGGCGGGAACCTTTGCTTCCACCGGGCCACGCGGCGCCGCTCCTCGCGGTGTTATCCTCGATATGCGGAGCAAAGCAGCGACGCGCCTGCCCACGTGCTGAGGGCGCAGGAGCGTGACGTATATGCCCACGTGATGGGGGCTCCGGGAGCGACGCGCCTGCCCACATGCTGAGGGTGCGGCGGAAGTGACATATATGCCCACGTGCCGAGGGCGCAGGGGAGCTACACGCATGCCCACGTGCTGAGGGCGTGGCGGAAGTGACGTATCTGCCCACGTGGTGGGGGCTCTGGGAGCGACGCGCCTGCCCACGTGCTCAGGGCGCAGGGGAGTGACGCGCATGCCCACGTGCGGAGGGCGCAGAGCCGGTGGCCGTGTGCGTGGGGCTGGGTAGAGGACTGGGGCGCTGGCAGGTGGTCCCTGTGCGTCTGTGTGAGCCCCGCGGACTTTTCCGGTGGATGCGAAGGGTCTGCCTGCTGGACCGGGCTTTTCCACACTGGGGAGACCGGAGACGCGCAGAGCAGAGGACTCTGCTGAGACCGAGCCTGGCCGCTCCTTGCTGGACACCGGGCAGCCTGAAGCCTCCTCGGACAGCCCAGAGCCGGGGCCGCTGGCCCCCTGCCTGCCTCACCTGGCGGGGACAGTGTCGGGGACTCCCTGCGCGGGCTGCTGAGTCAGCTCAGCCTGCTCAGGCTCCGGGCAGGCCCCGGCTCGCACCTCCCCGGCGGCGGCGCAGGCGGCAGCGCCAGCTGCTCCAGCTGCTCCGGCCCCCGCCAGCCCTGACTGGCTCCCTCGTGCTCGAATCCAGAGACCTGGAGTGCCTGGGGCTTCTCTTGCTTTCCCGGGGCCCCGGGACGCCTGGAGCTCCTTGAGTAGCTGGGCAGTGTGGCCCCTGGAGGGGTGGGGGACGGGGCCCACCGCAGACGTGCCCTGTCCCACACCTCCCGGCAGAGCCCTCGGATTCAGACGTCGCAGGCAGGGAGAACGCGAGGCTCCAGCAGGCGGCGCCTGCGAAGCCCTTCTAAGAGGCGAGGCTCTGGCCTGGGGGCTCTGGGGGAGACCCACGGCTGCACGGCCCAAGTGGGCCTCCGAGGATGGCAGCATGGCCTGTCGGGGGGTCTCACCAGGAAAGAATGGGGCGCCAGGTCCCCATCCTGGGGGACGCGTCTCTCCAGGGCCCAGTTCTCAGGACACCTAAAACATGATGCCAAACGAACACTGGCTTCACAGACCTGCACCCCCACCCCGCGTCTGGTGCACGGCTGCCTGCGGGAGACGCTGGAGGTTGGAGGCTGCCGGGCCTCTGCAAGTTTTCAGCTGGAGGGAGCTAACTGCTGCCCTCAGGTCACGGCGTCCCCGGACCGCTGTGACTGATCCTGGCCACAGCTGGACAGTGCCTGAGGGAATGGCGCTGGACAACCTGGCCTCAAAGGGCAGAGGTGTTTCCCATGAGCCTCAAGCGGCGTATGCAGCTGAGCCCACCCCAAGCCCGACCCGAGCTGGGTGCTGGGAGGACCCCTCTGTCCCTGAGCGCTAACAGAAGCTGCCTCCCTGTGCTGCTCACTGGGGCACCTGCAGAGGGGGTCTCTGTGGGGTTTGCACCTCTGCCTGCACCCAGGTGCCTTTCTCCTGCACGCCCCAGCTCCGGCATGCCGCCTGCCAACCACTCAGCCCCTCAGCTGGCCCCACCTGCCTTGTCACCTGTGGAAGCCCAGCGATGACCCGCACACAGGCCCACAAAACCTAAGCCAGACAGTCCAGAGCCCTCCTGGAGCAGCACAGAGGTCCTGGCACATCTGCCTCCCAGGGACTCCCTTTTCCAATACCCTACAAGGCCCTCAAAATGCACTAAACACCAGGATGAGCGAGGGGACACTTGTGAGCCCGTCCAGTACCAACCATGCCTACTGCAGCCCTGCTGCTGACATGGCGTGGTCACAGGGGGGATGTGGTGGAGCCCCCCCACCTTCAAGCCTCACCCCTGTCCCCCGGCTGAACTGGGAGGCCCTTGGTTACTGCACCTGCTCTCCACGGCAGGTCCCGACAGCCTCCCAGGAGCTGGAGCCCCAGAAGAGGCTGGGCCGTGGCATCAGGTGCTGGGAAGGTGGTTGGGATGGCTCCTGGCCTGAGTGGGCACTGCCCTAATTATGCCCCAGGTGCCAGCCCTGAGCACCTGCTGGGGTCCCTAGTATGAGGTCTGCCACCCGTCCTCCTGTGTCCCGAGGGGCCTGCCTTGGGGTCATTTGCTGAAGGGGCCAGGGTGCCGGGGCTCAGGCCGTAGCCCTGTCTTTGGCCCAGATCGGGGAGGCATCTGGTCATTTCACATTCACACCTGGGTTCCTCTGTCCTGGGCATGGCGAGATCCAGGCCGTGCTGCGGGGTCCATGGGAGAGGTCGAGAGACCACCCTCGTGGCACGTACCTGCCCACACCTGCCCTCCCCGCCAGCTCCATGGGAGGATGCGATTGGGAGGAGTGTGACACCGAACTCCAGCCCCTCCAGCCCCCAGGATGGGGCATCCCCACCTGTCACCCTGCCTTTCCCCCGGCCCAGCTGGGAGAAGCCTCCTGCACCGCAGGTGTGCACCGTGGAGCTTGTGTCACCACAAGGCAGCCGTCGAGAGGACCCCAGAAGGACTGCAGGGTGCAGAACTCACCCCAAGGGACTGCTCTCCCCCTCGTGTGTCTCCAGGCCCCAGCTTCATTCTGTGTGCACAGCCCATTTGTCAGGGAAGCCATTGCCTTGCACTCTGCCTGTCCCTGTCCTCACAGTGTCAGTCGTGGCCGTGGCCATGTGAGCCACGCCTGCAGCCCACGAGCACTAATGGTTTTTCTCCCCCTCCTCCCCTCCTCCTGCCGAAAGGCCGGGCACCTGGCCAGGGCTGTAGCAGAGGCGCTGGCTGTGACTTGCAGGGGAGGAAGGAGGCGGGCGGCCGGCCAGCCCAGCCCGGCCGAGCCGAGGGCCTCCAGCTTCTGTTTGGTCCCGTGTGAATTTCATCGTCTTTGTGCGTGGCCATACGATGCTGATGCTGGCCGCTCCCTGTGGACAGCGGCTTGGGGCAAGGGGAGGGGCTTCGTGACACCCTCGCCTCGTGCAGCCACCCAGCCCGCCTGCCAGGCCCCAGCAAGAGGTGCCACGTCTCGGCACCTCTCTCCTTGTGGTTGAAGCCGACAGACCCAGAGTGGTCACGCAGAAGTCCTGGGGGACTCTGGTTACAGGCAGGGGTCTGCGGGGAGCTCCAGCGGCGCCCCCTCCCAGGCCTGTTCCCCATCCATCGAGGTCGGCTCTGCCTGAGGCTGCGAGAGCACGGTGAGGAGTGGATGCGCAGTGGTCACTGCCTGGCTGGGGGTCATTCAGTGCCACCTGGGCGTGTCAGTGGACAGGGCACCTCAAGGAGGCACCGGATGCCCCCAGCCCTGTCAGCCACCTCCCTGGCCGTGAGGAAGAGGGCCGCCCAGAGCCAGCGCCTTGGGAAGGCGGAGCACTATGGAGGACCCTGGCTGAGCCGCGGTCTCTGCAGGTACAGCGAGGCCTGGGCACCTCCGTGCTGCTAGGGTCAGGGCCTTTTCATGGAGGGGCGTGAGGGTCCCATCCTCAGACCAGTGGCCCCTGGGGGTGGGCGGCCCCCAGCCAACCGGGACAGTCTGTCCCCTCTGGAATGGGGCTGCCCCCAAGGTTCCGCTTTCTCTTCCCAGCTAGGGCCAGAGGCGTCCCCGCCCCGGGCTCCCCATCCCTGCCGGGAGCCCTCCCAGCAGCGCCTGGTGCTGCCCGCAGGGCCAGGATTACCGACACATACTTTGGGCGAGTCCCGGCAGGCGGGGAGGCCCCGTGCCCGCGGCCAGGCATTTGCCAGCCTCCCTGGGCGGCAGCGGCACGTTTCCCTGGGAAGGAATGTGGACGTGCCAACGGGTGAGACACGGGCAGAGTGTCACCTGAGAGGCCAGGAGGGAGACTGAGGCAGAGGCTGCCACATGCCCCAGGCTCAGGGCTGGGACCTCCTTGAGGGTGAGGAGGGGACTTGCAGAGACAGCAAGCTTCATCCTCACACCATGACGCTCCGGTTCTCACAGGCAAGAGTCCGTCCACCCCAGCCTCACTGCTTAGCAACAGGCGACTCTGGAGATGCCAGAAAGGAGGCAGAATGGTGATGTCCACTCACTGAAAGCCGTGCCCAGGTGCTGGGGGTGCCACGGACACGTTTCCAAAAGGTCCCATGGTCAGTGAGACACAGCCACACCTGGCCCACTCTGCACGGGATCTGCACCTCCTCCATCACACAGCTCAGGTCCAGGGTCTCAGCTCACCCTGGAGTAGCTCACAGAGTTGGGGACCACGGAGCCCTGGCCCTGTCTGCACCCACAGCCCAGCCCCCTTTCTCGAGCTTGTTTCTGGCAGCTCACCTTCTTAGGAACTCTTGCCCACCCTGTGTCAAATCTGCCTCCCTGCCACCTGCAGCCTCTGCTCCCAGTGCCTGTGGAGCCACACGGAGTCTGAGCCTCCTCCAACCACCAGTCATGCCACGAAGTGGGCAGCAGCAGCAGCTCCTTCCCCTTCCTTCTCAGACGGGGCAAATGTGAAATCTCCCGCTGGGGCCGAAACCCCTCCCAGGGAGGCCTGGGCGCAGGAAGTGCCACGGCACCTTCAGGCCCCGAGGCCACCAATCACTTCCCCCAGGTCTGCCTGTGCTTCATGGCAGGCAACCCAGTGCTCAGAGGTGGGCTGTGGCCCCACTTTCCCCCCAGGGAAAAAGTGGCCAGCAGGTGCTTGTGGACGCATCCTGTGCTCTCTGCCACATGAACGTAACACACTTAAAAGGGAGTCAAGGCAACGAGTCTGATAACATGGATGGGCCAGCAGGCTGAGGACGCCAGGTGGGGGACTGTGTGGCTGGTCCGGGCCCCGGATCCCGGTGATTTGAGACGGGTGGTCTGGCTGTGGTCACTTGTGACAGTGCCCTGAGGAAAGCTGCAGGAGGCAGGGCTGCCCCCGAACTCCTCAAGCTGACAGCACTGCTGGGGGGGGGGGGGAGGTCAGCCTGGAGTCCCATTCTCTCATCTGCAAGTTTCACCTGCTAGTCACCCCCAGGCTTTGGGGGGTGCAGAGAGGCAGAGGGAGATGGAGAGAGACAGGGAGAGGCAGATACAGGTGCAGGGAGAAGACAAGGAGGAAGGAGAAGGCTCCCTTGCAGGAACTAGCAGAGGTGCAACTGGCTGCCTGAGAAGCTCAGACACCTGTTCAACTTCCTGGGTCTCCAAGGGCCGCCTGTCCCTGCCCAGATGTCCCCTTCCCATCTCCACCTCTTCTCCATGCTGCAGCTGACCACTCACCTATCACAAAGTCTCCAGTACCTCCATGTGCCTGTACATCCCAACCGGAACTCTCCCCTCCGTCTGTGCCTCAACCCCATGGGCACCTACTTCACTCACCCCATGGTCCGTGGGCATGTGGTGAGACCTGTGGCCCCCCATCCTTCACTGCCATGTGAGGACAGTGAAGACTCCATGTGATGAGCCCCCTGGGGGCAACCTTGGCCAGGGGCTGTGCAGACTAGGAGGCAGGTGACAGCTGAACCAGCCTTTGGGGCAGCAGGGGGCAAGGGCTGAGCACTGGCTTCCTGGAAGGTGTGTGGGAAGGGGAGCTGAGAGGGATCTGGGGCTGGCCCTGCAGAAGTAGGGGTCACTGATGGGCTTCTGTCCTGGCTCAGCCTGTCTCAGGCTGTTGACAGTCCATGGCCAGGGAGAAGGCTGGACACGGGCTGCACACTGAGTGACCATTGCACTTGATGGCTCTGCCTGGGTGCTCGTGGAGCCCACAGTCCAGAGGGCACTAGAGGGGCTGGTGAGAAGGTTCCCAGAGGGAAAGGGGGCCAGGGTGGGACTCTTGGAACATAAAGGACCTCACCCCGCCTCTGAGGACAGCCAGGGTATCGGCCACTGCAAGCAATGAGTCCAGGCTGCTGAGAGGGTGTGGGGCCCGAGGAACGGGATGGGCTGAGGACTAGGGATGAAGACAGTGCAAGGAACAGAGGGATGGAGTGCTTGGCCCCTGTGGGCTCGGACCCTGGCTGACCCCTAGGGCCTGCTGGGAGACACAGGGACATCCCGAGAAGCCCTTGGCGGAGGCTGGGGCAGGAGGGAGCCGGTGCCACCAAGCCAGGCCAGTCTTCTGCGCCCACAGTCTCTGTCATTCATTCCAATTCCACAAGAAGAGAACTCAGTCTGGACAAGGGTGTGGGGGGAGGGGCATGCGCAAGAGTGGCCCACTCGGGACCCCTCTGCCTTTAGAGTGGACCTGGGGTCTGCCGTGCCACCACGGATTAGAGATGTTCCTGGTGGTCCTGGCATTCCGGACACCTAGACACCTCGGGCCACTCCACCCAGAGCTGGGCTGGGCTGCTTTCCGGCTTGGTTTCTCCAGGTGAACAGAGGTTCCCAGGTTGAAGTCACTTTCTCTTTCCTATGCAAGGTGCGAGGGGCAGGGCTGGAAGGCAGCCCGCCCCCCCCCCCCACTTCCCTTTAGGGAGGGAGGGTAAAGCAGACCACCCAGCCAGGGGTGAGGACAGGTGGCAACTTAGAGAGAGGTCTCCCAGGCTGGGTCTCTGCTCTGCCGCAGCCGGGGCTAACCCAGCGCGGTCAGGAGCACCTCCTTCCTCCCAGGGGGATGCCTACCTGGGGAGGGTGAGCGAAACCAGGAGCCCTCACCCGAGGCCCTCCTCCGATTGCAGGCGCCCCTCCCCCCAAGGCGCTGTTCCTTTCTTTCCGTGAGCCCCCTCCTCACCAGACGAGTGCCCCCCCCCCTTAGGCAAAGAGGGCTGGAGGTGGGAGTCTTGGTGTCCCCAGGGGAACCTCCCCAAGGGGTTCCTCAGGAAGCAGAGAATCGCAAAGTGTGGAGTCCCACCGAGAACAAAGGCGCCGCGGAGGAGGAGGTGAGACAGGGTCCTAGCCACATCCCTGCAGTCCTGGGGGCTCCCTGTGCCCCTTTGCCCTGGGGCCAAGGGCTGCCCCCTGCCCTAGAGGGCGCGCATGCCCCTGAGAGGCCCAGACACAGGACGCGGACGGCCCAGATGATAAGAGTAGTGTTTGCGCGTGGGGAGCTGGGTGAGGCTGCGGACCGCAGATGCCGGGGCGCGGGGTGGCCAGGTGCAGCGGCCGGGCCCTTGCTTAGGAGTAGCGCGGGGAAGGGGTGCGCCCTTCAGCGCCTTGCAGGCGGCGGCGGGTCCTAATTAGAAGCCTGGCGCGGGATGGGGCAGCTCCCGGGGCGCCCTCGGGCGAGCAGTCCCAGCTCCCTGTGGCCGGCGGCATGCGCTTCAGGGCCTGCGCCCCAGGGCGCGCCCGCTCGGGGAAGCGCCGGGAGCCGGGAGCCGTACGTGCGGAGGGAGCCAGAGCGCACCAGGAGTCCCTGCGGACCCCGCCACCTCTCCCAGGCCCCATGCTGGGCCGGGGCTGTCCCTCGCCCCGCCCCGCCCCGCCCCGCGCCTCAGACCCGGCTCCCCAGCTCCTGAACCGTCTCGGAGAGAAAAATTATTATCGGATTAGATGTACTTCGCTCGCTCGGGCTTCCCCCTTCCCCTCGGCGTAATTATTATAATTCCAGGCGAGCCGTCGGAGCGGGTTCCCGGGCAGGGAAGCCTCTCTCCACCTCGGGTCTCTAGCCGCGCGCCCCCGCCCTCGGGCACCCGCATTTCCGCACCGTGGGCGTCCAAGGGCCGGAGGATCCTGGCTCAGTGACCCAGGCTCTGCGGAATGACGCGCCCTGAGGAAGGGTCCCTCGGTTCCCCTCTCTCCCGGGATGTGTGACCGGGAGGCGCTTGGGTTTGGCGAGGATCTGACCACAAGGTGCCGGGCAGTGGGTTCCCCAGTGCGGGCCGCTCGCTCTAACCCGACGCGACACCCCCGCCCGCAGGCAGCTGCGGGCCGGCGCTCCGGGAGAGGCCCCGGGGTCCCCACGCTGGGACTGCCTAGTGCGCCCGGGCCCGGGTCGCCTTTACGTAACCGCGCCGCCGAGCTGGGTCTTGTCTCAGCGACTTTGTTTTAGGGCGTGGGGGTGGGGGGGAGAGATGCAGCCACCAAGCACAGTCCCCGCGAGCCTCCGTCTCCGCGCGCGGCCGCCGCCTGCCCTCCGCTCTCGCCCAGCGCAAGATGTGAACATAGCTTGCCCGCCTCTCCCTGCCCGACGCCAGGGTTGGCCGGGACCCTGCCCGACCCCCTCCACGGGCTCCGGGAGTCGATGTCCCCGGAAGCTCAACCACCCGAGTCCCAGGCGCCGCCGTGGAAGGCATCGGTCCGTTGCCCGTGGGTGCAGACTCCCGAGGGGACGGCCGCCCTGGGGGCCCCGGGGAGGCTCACTCACCACCAGATGGGGTAGCTGCCCAGCGCCGGCCTCAAGCTGCACAGCAGCAAGAAGTATCCCAGCGGAGCCATCGCCGCGCGCGAGAGCGCGCAAGGCCGAAGTCCGCCTGAGAGCGCGGGCGCCCGTGAGGGCTGGGCCCTGGGAGCTGCGGCTGCTGCGGCCGCGGGTGCGCGGCAGTGCGCGGCAGTGCGGGCTCCGAGGGCGGCGCTGCGCCAGGTGGGCCGGCAGCCCGGCGGCGGGCCGAGGCCCGGGGCGGCGCGGGGCGGCAGGGGCGGGGCACCGCTGCGGGGGGCGCCCGCCGGGGCCCGGGCCAGCGCCCGGGCGGGGCGGGGCGGGGCTGGGGAGCTAGAACTGCGGCGGCGGCGGCGCCGGCCCCTCGTGAGGCCGTGGGTGCGCGGGTGCGCTCGAGCTGCTGCAGGTGCGCGGGGTGCGCGGCGCGCTCGGGTGGCGTGTCCAGGTGTGCTCCAGTGCCGGAGTGCGTGGGTGGAGCGGGCCAGCTGGGGCCCGGGACTGCACGGTCAGTTGGCACCCGCGGGGTTCGCGCGGCGCCCGCCCTGTACTCTCCGTGGGACGCGCGGTCTGCCTCGCATTGGCGCTCCTGCTTTCTGAGCACTTGCGTCTCGGCCCCAAGATGGCTTGGCTCCTCTGTCGTGTCCCGTCACCGTGCAGGGGCAGTGTTGGCCGCCCCTGGCTCCTCTGTCTTCGACCAGACCTTGCTCAGCCACGATCTGCGCTGCTGGAGAGTCTTGGCCGGTGCGCAAGACCGGGGAGCGCGTGACCTGGCCTAGGGAGAGCGGCCCGATGGGCGCTCTCTGGTCACGCCGGGAAGAGTTGGCCCTGCCTGCGGCCCAAGGATAGGCCCCTCCGCTTGTCTCTGACACGCACGGGGAAGAGAGCACACGGCCCGGCACGGGGAGGGGCGGGGGCCGGGGGAAGGCAGCCTCTGCTCCAGCTCCAGCGCTCCAGACCCGGACCTTCCAAAGGCAATCATTTCTGTGTTAGACGCCACACGGCAGCGAAGAACAGAGAGGGAGAGTGGCTTGCTGAGGTCACCCTTGTGGCTGGAGCAGGGAAGACCCAAGCCGGAGACCCCACCCTGGTCCTGTCCCTGAGCTGAGCAGGCTCCTGGAGATGCCGGCCTCAGACTGAGCCCTGGGGACCCTGCGGCTCCCGGCCCCAAGCCTTGCTGCCTGGTGTGGGGAGAGGCCTGGCTGCACAGTCAGAGAAGGCTGACCACTCCCCACTTCCTGGTGTCCCAAGGGAGCCGTGCAGTTGGGGTTTTGTCCCCAAGGCACAGAGAGCGCTGTTCCCACTCAGGAGGAGCTCCCTTCACATCACCTTGGGGACCCAGTTCAGTGTTCTCATGCTCCCCCACTAGTGGCTGCATGCCTCCCACCCCAGGGGAAGGGGGAAGAATTCTGGGGTGAGGCAGAGAAGGGGCAGGGGCTGGCTTCTCCTCTGAGCACCCTCTGTCCAATCGTGGAGATCCCGAATACATACTGTGCTCCTGGGGGACCTGGGCCATGGAACGAGGTGGGTGGGGCCACGGATCAGGGTGGCCATGCCCAAGCTGCCCAGCAGCCTCCCAGCTGTCAGGCAGGCACCATCCTGCAGCCTGGCCTCCTGCCCCTTTGGCCTCTGCCTTGCTGCTTCCATGGATCCTGCTGAGCCCCTGCCCCCTGCCCATGGGTGCCCGGCCGCTCGCCATGCCCCAGAAGGCAGAGAAGGCTTCAGCTCCCAGGCGGGGGCTCTTCCCCGGCACACTCTCAGAGACTGGAATGATACCCGTGGAGGGGCGCTGGCAGGATGGGCTGCAAGGTGGTGCTTGGCTGGGGTCGTTCAGGGCTGCCCTTCCCTGTGTGGGGCCCCTTGCTGAGGGGGCTCTGCCTTTGCCTCCTTTGGTCTATGTGAGAATGCTGGCCTTGGACAGCTATGTGGGGCTGGAATTGGTGGAGAGGGGAGCAGGGGCAGGGACTCTTGCTTGGGTGGCAGGGGATGCCCTGTGCCTGGCACAGGCTGGCACAGAAACTGTTTTCTGGGCTCCATCAAAGGCCCTGAGCATGGTTTGATTGGGGCAAGCTGAGCTGGGGTCCCCCAGGCCATCTCCAGTCAGTGCAAGCAGAGGCAGGAGACAAGATCTCTGATTTGCAGCCTGAAGCATCCAGTCCGACCTGGGGCTGCTCTCACTGCCCTGGAAGTGCTACGCACTGTGCCAGCGTCCAGTCCGACTTGAGGCTGTGCTCACTGCCCTAGAAGTGCTAAGCACTATGCCAGGGCCCCTTCCGTGTTGGCCATGGCTGACAATGAAAGATGTCCCTGACCAGCCAGACCCTGCTCCGCATGGGGCAGGCATGGGACAGGCATCTGGTGAGCAGCCCGCAGCCCTGGCCTGCCCATTGGAGAGCACGTAGGTGCAGACAGGGAGGAGAGCGAGACCTCCGGAGCCCACGTGGGAAAGTGGCTTGTGGTGATGGTGGGGGTACCTGGGAGGAGGGGCGGCCACAGGCTTGATGACACAGAGACCACAGTTATGGGTGAGTCTGCAGGAGACAGGTTTCTGGTCCATCGTGGGGCTGTTGGAGGGCCCTGGGGTGGGCTTCCAGAGCAAGCACCTAGAGGAGGCCACCATCCCTGATGGGCGGTCTTTGTGTGGTGGTGCAGAGCCTGTATTTCTGCCTGACCCAGGGAAGAGTTTGGGGAGCCACAGAGCTGGAGAATGAGGTCCAGTGAGCAGGACAGAGTGGGGTTCAGGAGTCAGAAGAGGCAACACCCTCCACCCCCACCCCCTGGCCAGTGGGGGTTTCATCTGTTCCGGAAGCTTCTCTGACCTGCAGGGTGGGTCCTCTGAGCTCAGAGGCAAAGGGCCCCAGACTTTCCCTTTGTGTGAACAGAAATACCTAACAGGGGCTGGCACAGTGGTGCAGCAGGTAAAACCCTGGCCTGCAGTGCAGACATTCCTTATGGGTGCCAGATCAAGTCCTGGCGGCTCCACTTCCAATCCAGCTCCCTGCACATATGCCTGGGAAAGCAGTGGACCCCTGTACCCACATGGGAGACCCAGAGGATGCTCCTGGCTCCTGGCTTTGGCGTACTCAGCCCTGGCCATTGTGGCCATTATTGTGGCCATTTGAGGAGTAAACCAGTGGATGGAAGTCTCTCTCTCTCATGCTTCCTTTCAAATAAATTAATTGTTTTAAAAAAGAAATACCTAGCCGCTTTGTGTATTATGTGATGAGGTTCAAATGATGTAATAATTAGTAGTTTCTAAAAACTTATGTGCATTAAAGACATAATGTATTTTTTTAAGATTTATATATTTATTTGAAAGGCAGAATGACAGTGAGAGGAGAGATGGAGGCCTCCCATCCACTGGTTCACTTCCCAAATGATTGCAACAACTAAGGCTGGGCTGGACTGGAGCCAGGAGCCAGGGACTCCACCCTGGTCTCCCACGTAGATGGCAGTACTTGGGCCACCTTCAACTGCAGGAAGCTGGATTGGGAGTGGAGCAGCCGGGACTTGAACACACTCTGATATAGGATGCTGGGTGTCGTAAGAGGGGCTTAAGCTTTTGCACCAAAATGCCAGCCCTAAATAATGTATTTAAAAATTTTAAGTCTATTTGGAAGTAACAGGAAAGAGGAGAGAGAGAGAAAGAGAGAGAGAGAGAGATCTCCATCTGCTAGTTCACTCCCCAGATGGCTGCAACGGCAGAGGCTGGGTCAGGAAAAGCCAGGGGCCAGGAGCCCAGTTCAGGTCCCCCACCCCTCAAGCAGTGACTATTGCCGCCCAGAATGCACATTAGTAGGAGGCTGGAATCAGGAGAAGAGCCAGGATTCGAGCCCAGGCACTGACCTTGGATGTGGGCGTCCCCAGCTGCAGCTTCACCCTGTGCCTGACACCTGCTCCAAGAAGTAAAGACATTTTAAATTTCATTCCCGAATAGCTGCAGTCACCTGCTGTGCCAAGCGATGCCTGCACACCCATTGCCACCACCGTGCCACCACCTGTGCCACCCACCCGAGCCACACTGATGCGTACCAGGCCCTCCCTGCCAACCATGGCAGTGGCCCCAAACCTGGCTGCACAAGGGGAGGGGTCTGTGGAAGGAGCCAGCACGTCATGTCCACCTGCAGGGACCAGGGGATTCTGCAGTCTCTGGACACTTGCTGCAGCACCAGGGTGCCTTGGCTCTGAAGAGGCAGCCAGGGCCGGTCCTTTGGTGCTCAGCTCATCTGAGCCAGACCCAAGGGGAGCCACAAGGCACAGGCTCCCCTGGGGCTGCAGGCCTGGCTCTGCCTGCCTCCCCCACCCGCCATGCCTGGGTTTGCTTGTCTTGTCTTTCCATTGGTCCGCAGGTGTCTGCTGTCACAGCCGTGGGCCCTCCCACGCACTTGTCTAGCTCCACGTCCCTGTACCCTCTTCCCTGCTGCTCAGCCTGGGAGCCGTGTGTCCCTGCTTGCCCTTGGCGGTGGCAGCTCCAAGCTTGGGACAGTCCATCTCCCGAGGGTCACTTGGTCCTGTGTGTTGTGTTTGTGTAGGGTCTCCTAGCCTGTGTGCGGCTCGGCTGTCCCTGCCTCCCCCATGCACTTTTCCAAGCTGCTCCTTTGCCAGCTCTGAAACCCAGGGTCTCTGCCCTGCCGACCCCTCCATGCATGCGGTGATCCGGGCCTCTCTGCTTCTCCTGTCCCTCCCCCGCTGCCTTCCTCCTCGGCCTCCATCCTGGCTGTGCATGCGTCTGTTCCTCGCTTGTCCTTTGCACTTGGGGTTACAGAGTCGCTTTACCCGCCCCCCCCCACCCCATGGTTTCAGTTGCTACAGTCTGAAGTCCCCGAGAGGGCGATTCAAACTCTGCCTCACCATGACTGGCATGGCGAGACTCCTGCCGCCCCGTCCTGGTTGGTCTGAGGCACCGGCTTTCCTCGGTGCACCCCACGGCATAAAAGGCGACACTGACTGGAATGACAGAGCATCCCCAGCAAGGAAAGGGTTGCCGGACTTCCATGCAGCTGATTGCTATGACTGCTCCGTCTTATCGTCAGCTCATCTCTTACTGTGCATGATGCACTAATTCAGCCCCATCAGAGATGTGCACGTGCAGGGAAAGAACAGGGAGAGTTTATGGCCCAGGGTCTCTGGCATCCCTTGAGCTCTTGGAACGGAGCCCCCATGGGCTGGGGGGGGTCCAGCCAAGAGCCCTGGTTCCCGTGACTGCTCAGCTCTCCTGAAGGTTCACACTGGAGGGCAAGGTGGTTGGATGACTTCTTCAAGACCTTGGAGTGGACGCTGGGGGTGCCCGCTGTGTGCGCAGCTCCCTGCTGGGACCCCTGGACAGAACACTGTACCCCAGGCACCTCTCTCTGTGGGCTGCATCTCCCACAAGAGCAAGACCAGAGCGCTGGCTGATTTTGGGGTGGGGCAGGCTAGGGTGGGTGTGGCTCCCAGGTTCTGTCCGGCGGCACTGCCTGCTCCGACCCACCCAGCCTCCTCAGGCTGTGAGTTAGAATTCCATCTGAATTTGCCAGCTCAGGCAGAGCCGAGGACTATTCTGCCCATGTGGAGGTGAAACTGGAGGCGCCAGTCAGGCAGAGCCCCAGGGCTGCACCCGCGTCGTGTGCTCTGGCCTCTCTCCCTCTTCTTCTTTTAAAAATAGTGCTATTTATTTTTAAAGATTTATTTATTTGAAAACCAGAGTTACAGAGAGTCAGAGGCACAGAGAAAGAGGGAGAGAGAGAGAGAGAGGACTTCCATCTGCTGGTTCACTCCCCAGATGGTTGCAATGGCCAGAGCTGCACCGATCTGAAGCCAGGGGCTTCTTCCCAATCTCCCACAGGACTTGGGCCATCCTCTACTGCTTTCCCAGGCCATAGCAGAGAGCTGGATTGGAAATGGGGCAGCCGGGACTTGAACCAGCACCCATATGGGATGCGGGCACTGCAGGCAATGGCTTTACCCTCTATGCCACAGCTCAAGTCCCAATGCTACATTATTTATGGATTTGAGAGGCAGAGGGAGTGCTCCCATCTACCGGCTCACTGCCCACCTGCCTGGAATGACCTGAGTCCATCCAGGTCTCCCGTGTGAGGGCGGGCAGGGTCCCAAGCTCTTGAGCCACCACCAATCTCAGGACCCAGAGCCACTGAGTGAGGGAGGGTATGGAGCTCAAGTCCTGGGGTCCCTACACGGGCAGCCCTGCATGCTGCGTCCTGGAATCCCAGAGATGGCCCACGGGGACACAACCAGTCTGGCTTCATGGATTCTGGGGGTCGCAGATCTGGGCTCAGAACTCCAGGGTCTACACAGGCTAGGGTGCTGGCTCCACCCCTGGCCGAGGCTCCGCCCCCGTGAGGCCAAGGCCTTAGAGCACAGCCTTTGCTAGCTGGGTTTGTGTGTCAGGAGCCCCTGCCACAGCTGCGCTTCTGAGTGAACACTGCCACCTTGTGGAAACACGCGGGGACCTCGGTGGAGCTGATAGTTCACTCCTGGCCTACAGGAAGACGGAAATCCAAACGTCACATTATTTGATATTTATTGCTGCTGTGCTCACAGTAGCTGAGATGCAGAAACGACAGTGGGCTAGTAGGTGAACACGTGGGGGTACACCCAACACCCAAAGAGCACAGTGTAGCGGGATTGGGTGGACACATGGGGGTGAACTCAGCACCAGGGAGGAAATGTAGCAGGAGTGGGTGGTCACATGTAGGAGTGAACCCAGGGAGTACAGAGTGTAGTGGGAGTGGGTGGTCACATGTAGGAGTGCACCAAGGGAGCACAGAGTGTAGTGGGAGTGGGTGGACACGTGTGGGGTGCACCCAGGGAGTTCAGAGTGTAGGGGGAGTGGGTGGACACACGTGGGGTGCACCCAGGGAGCACAGAGTGTAGTGGGAGTGGGTGGACTCGTGTGGGATGCACGCAGGGAGTACAGAGTGTAGTGGGAGTGAGTGGACACAAGTCGGGGTCCACCCAGGGAGTACAGAGTGTAGTGGGAGTGGATGGTCACATGTAAGAGTGCACCCAGGGAGCACAGAGTGTAGTGGGAGTGGGTGGACACGTGTGGAATGCACCCATGGAGTACAGAGTGTAGTGGGAGTGGGTGGACACACATATGGGTGCACCCAGGGTGTACAGAGTATAGTGGGAGTGGGTGGACTCATGTGGGGTGCACCCAGGGAGTTCAGAGTGTAGGGGGAGTGGGTGGACACATGTGGGGAGCACCCAGGGAGTACAGAGTGTAGTGGGAGTGGGTGGACACACGTGGGGGTGCACCCAGGGAGTGCAGAGAGTAGTGGGAGTGGGTGGACACACGTGGGGGTGCACCCAGGGAGTACAGAGTGTAGTGGGAGTGGATAGACTCGTGTGGGGTGCACGCAGGGAGCACAGTGTAGTGGGAGTGGGTGGACACGTGTGGGGAGCACCCAGGGAGTCCAGAGTGTAGTGGGAGTGGCTGGACACATGTGGGGTGCACCCAGGGAGTAGAGAGTGTAGTGGCAGTGGGTGGACACGCGTAGGGTGCACCCAGGGGGTACAGAGTGTAGTGGGAATGGGTGGACTCATGTAGGGTGCACCCAGGGAGCACAGAGTGTAGTGGGAGTTGGTGGACATATGTGGGGAGCACCCAGGGGGTACAGAGTGTAGTGGGAGTGGGTGCTCTCATGTGGGGTGCACCGAGGGAGTACAGAGTGTAGTGGGAGTGGGTGGACTTGTGTGGGATGCACCCAGGGAGTCCATAGTGTAGTGGGAGTGGGTAGACACACGTGGGTGCACCCAGAAGTACAGAGTTTAGTGGGAGTGGGTGGACACATGTGAGGTGCACCCAGTTAGTACAGAGTGTGATGGGAGTGGGTAGACACACGTGGGGGTGCACCCAGGGAGTCCAGAGTGTAGTGGGAGTGGATGGACACGTATGGGTTGCAGCAAGGAAGTGCAGAGTGTAGTGGGCGTGGGTGCACTCGTGTGGGGTGCACCCAGGTAGCACAGAGTGTAGTGGGCGTCCGTGGTTACATGTAGGAGTGCACCCAGGGAGTACAGAGCATAGTGAGAGTGGGTGGACACACATGGGGTGTTCCCAGGGAGCACAGAGTGTAGTGGGAGTTGGTGGACACATGTGGGGTGCACCCAGGCAGTACAGAGTGTAGTGGGAGTGGTTGGACACACGTGGGGTGCACCGAGGGGGTACAGAGTGTAGTGGGAGTGGGTGGACATGTGTGGGTTGCAGCAAGCAGTACACAGTGTAGTGGGAGTGGGTGGACATGTGTGGGATGCACCCAGGGAGCACAGAGTGTAGTGGGAGTGGGTGGACACATGTGGGGTGCACCCAAGGAGCACAGAGTGTAGTGGGAGTGCGTGGACACATGGAGGAGTGCACCCAGGGAGTACAGAATGTAGTGGGAGAGGGTGGACACGTGTGGAATGCACCCAGGGAGTACAGAGTGTAGTGGGAGTGGGTGGACACGTGTGGGGTGCACCCAGGGAGCACAGAGTGTAGTGGGAGTGGGTGGACTCGTGTGGGATGTACGCAGGCAGTACAGAGTGTAGTGGGAGTGGGTGGACACACATCGGGTGCACCCAGGGAGTACAGAGTGTAGTGGGAGTGGGTGGACACATGTGGGGTGCACCCAGGGAGTACAGAGTGTAGTGGGAGTAGGTGGACACATGTGGGGTGCACCCAGGGAGTTCAGAGTGTAGGGGGAGTGGGTGGACACATGTGGGGAGCACCCAGGGAGTACAGAGTGTAGTGGGAGTAGGTGGACACATGTGGGGTGCACCCAGGGTGTACAGAGTATAGTGGGAGTGGGTGGACACACGTGGGTGTGCACCCAGGGAGTACAGAGTGTAGTGGGAGTGGGTGGACACGTGTGGGGTGCACCCAGGGTGTACAGAGTATAGTGGGAGTGGGTGGACACACGTGGGTGTGCACCCAGGGAGTACAGAGTGTAGTGGGAGTGGGTGGACACGTGTGGGTTGCAGCAAGGGTGTACAGAGTGTGGTGGGAGTGGGTAGACACACGTGGGTGCACCCAGGGAATACAGAGTGTAGTGGGAGTAGGTGGACGCATGTGGGGTGCACCCAGGGAGCACAGAGTGTAGTGGGAGTGCGTGGTCACATGTAGTATTGCACCCAGGGAATACAGAGTGTAGTGGGAGTGGGTGGACTCGTGTGGGGTGCACCCAGGGAGTCCAGAGTGTAGTGGGAGTGGCTGGACACACGTGGGGTGCACCCAGGGAGTACAGAGTGTAGTGGAAATGGGTGGACACACGTGGGGTGCACCCAGTTAGTACAGAGTGTAGTGGGAGTGGGTGGACTCATGTGGGATGCACCCAGGGAGTAGAGAGTGTAGTGGCAGTGGGTGGACTCGTGTCGTGTGCACCCAGGGAGTCCATAGTGTAGTGGGAGTGGGTAGACACATGTGGGTGAACCCAGGGAGTACAGAGTGTAGTGGGAGTGGGTGAACACACGTGAGGTGCACCCAGTTAGTACAGAGTGTGATGGGAGTGGGTAGACACACGTGGGGTGCACCCATGGAGTCCAGAGAGTAGTGGGAGTGGGTGGACACACGTGGGGGTGCACGCAGGGAGTACAGAGTGTAGTGGGAATGGGTTTATGTGTGTGGGGTGCACCCAGGTAGTACACTGTGTAGTGGGAGTGGGTGGACACACTTGGGGTGCACCCAGGGAGTACAGAGTGTAGTGGGAGTGGGTGGACACGTGTCGGGTGCACTCAGCCTCCCAGGGGACATGGAACTGTCTGACAGCGTGCAGGGGAATGAGGCTTCCAGCATAGAGACACAGCCTGCGTCCGGGCAGGAGCTTAAATGCTGATCTCAAAGTGGAACCGAGGTTGCCAGAGCTCTCCAGGGCAAGCTGGGGACCCTGCTCCGAAGCAGAGTGAGGCAAGAGGAAGGGCTTGGTGTGCTCAGGGCAGAACTGGAACCATTTCCTGGGAGACCAAAGAGAGGTGCTCCCAGGCCCCAGATGCCGGGAAGTGAAGAAAGAAGGCAACGCACCCTGCCTGCTCCGCAGGCTGCTAGGGAGAAAACATCAGGGCTGTGGCCTCAGCGCCCAGCTCAAGGTCCTTGGATACCCCCAGCCTGGAACCCCTGATGCTCCTGTCCACCTCTGCCCACTGCCCTGGTGGTCCCTGGGCAGGGGCAGGGGCCGGGGCCCCAGTACCCTGCACCTCTGTCTTCAGCTCTGTGGCCCACTGCCCACTGCATCCCCCCTGGCTGCCAGGAGTTGCGAGGCCCTGAGCTGCCTCCTGGCCTGCTCTCTGTCTGCAGGCATCTCCTGTCCCATGTCAGAGGGGAACTGAGACCACCAGCTTCCCAGGCCTCCCCCTCCCCCCACTCCAGCAGCGACTGTGAGCCCTGAGGCTGCTTCCCCAGGCTCTGACTACGAGGCTCGCTGGAGACCCCCCACGAGGGCCTCTCTGGGATGCCACATGCATTTAGTGCTCTGTGCAGGTTCCTGGACGGTGGTCTCCATGGCGTGCAGGCTCCAAGCACCTCTGCTTACCCCGGGCGGCTGCTCGGCCGAGGCAGTCCATGCCGTCCCTGCTCCACTGAGTTTCCACCTGGATGCCAGACCTCGTCAAACACCTTCCCGACACCTGTCGAGGCAGCTGCCTGTTTTTTGGATTTGAGTGTATCCATCTATTTACTGCCCATCGCCTACAAGGGCTTATTTTTTGCAGGAAAATCCTGCAGGTGCAGTTTTCTCATGAGATGCATTTTCATGAACTTCTTGAGGACCCCTTGTATGCATGCATTTCAAACTGGCTTTTAAAGATTTACTTGTTTATTTGAAAAGCAGAGTTACAGAGAGAGAGAGAGAGAGAGAGAGAGATCCTCCATCCTCTGGCTCACTCCCCAAATGGAGGCAAGGCCAGGGCTGGGCCAGGACAAAGCCAGGAGCCAGGCACACCATCCGGTTTCCCATATGGCTGGGACTTGGATCATTTTCTGCTGGTTTCCCAAGTGCATTAGCAGGGAGCTGGATTGGAAGTAGAGCAGCCGGGACCCAAACCGGTGCCCGTATGGGTTGCTGGCACTGCAAGCAGTGGCTTTACCCACTACACCACAAGACTGGCCCATGATTTCAAAATACTTTTGTACCAGGCAAAACTTGTCTTCTAAGTTCATTTCTCACAAACTCTTGGGTCCTGTCATCTACCTGCCTGCCTCCAGGTCCACCTCCTGGGTCTGACCGGCATCCCGGACAGGTCTCGGCCCCCAGCACTTACCAAACAACTTGTTAGCTGAATGAAGGGATCTGTGTCAACAGCCCTGATCCACAGGGCTGCCTGACTGGTGGAAACAGCTGGTGTCTGTGCCCCAGCTCACATGCAGCTGGCATGTACTCTGACTCCAGCTCGCACGCAAGTGACCACTGCCAGGAGCAGCTCAGCAGAGCCCTGCCCTGCCCTGGAGTGGGCCCTGCTCTGAGACCCTCCTCTCCGCGCAGTCTGGCCAGCTCACAAGCTCAGCTTGCTCTGGCTGTGCCCGAAATCTGCCGTGGAGAGCTCACCTGCCCCAGGTGGGCCGCAGCTGGCAGATCCCAGCTGAGTCAGGCTCAGTGGGGCAGGCACTGGACCCAGCCCTGGCCTCCTCAGAAGGCAGTAGGGTTTGCAGTCCACACGACACGGCGAAGACAGATCCTAACTCTGCACCTGCAGCAGGGGTCTTACTTCCCGAGGTGTGTTGTGTGATAGAGACCCCACCCCATCCAGTCCCCTCCTCCTGCTGCTGGGCACCTTGGCCTCTGTTGCAGCCCCTGCTCGGCCATCCCTTCCAGGCCGCCCCCTCCCCTGCGTGCCTTCCTCATGCAGGCGCTGCCTCACCACCCTTCCCTCTCCCCTGGGACACCCCCTCCTCCCCCAGGCCCATGCTGACCTTCTCCAGAGAAGGCACAAGAGAACCCCACGGTCTGTTTGCTGAGTGTGCGCCCTAGATGTTTCCATTCCGCCTGGCCAGGCTGCTCTGGGAAGTTCGCTCTCTGAGAGGCTGAAGGCCGAGAGGGTGGACAGGGCGTGGGGCTAGAGAGAGCCCCACTCCTTGGAGGTGCCTGTTGCCGCCAGCGGACAGGTGAGTGGTCTCTCTTCCCTGGAGCTCTCCTGTGGGTTAACCCCCAAAGGTGGCACCTGCACACTTGCTACATCTGTCATTCAGTCTCACGCAAACCTCTACCCAATTCAAATTCCCCAACAGCATGAGACGTCCTCACCCCTTCCACCAGCTTTCCCATTTTAAAGAGTCATTTATTTTATCTGAAAGATAGAGGTACAGAGACACAGAGAGAGAGAGAGAGAGAAATCCTCCATCCACTGGTTTATCCCCCCAAATGAACACAACAGCCGGAGTAGGGCCAGGCCAAAGCCAGGGGCCAAGAGCTTCTTCCAGGTCTCTCATGCGGGTACAGGGGCCCAAGCACTTAGGCCACCTTCCACTGCTTTCCCAGGCCATAGCAGAGAGCTGGATTTAAAGTGGAGCAGCCGGAACTCAAACCAGCACCCACATGGAATGCTGGCACTGCAGGCTACACCACAGTGCCAGCCCCTCCACCAACATTTTAAATCTTAGTAGCCTGGGGAGATTTGGGGCGAGGATAGCAGCTGTGGGCTGGGGGAGGAGTTAGGTCAGGTTGAATGACAAGTGGGTGCCCAGGAGGCAGAATCTTGGGGACTCTGAAAACCACAGCTGAAATCAGGACGCTAACCTGCCCCGTGACCACTTTCCAGGGTCCTTGGCCATCCCAAAGGCGCCTGTTTAGAAAGAGCATCCAGCAGGCAGGCATTCTGTGCAGGCTAAACTGCCACGTGGGACATGAGTGCCCCGTATCGGAGTGCCTGGGCACTTGCCCCAGCTCTGCTTCCCATTCCAGTTCCCTGCTGACCTGCACCCTGGGAGGCAGCAGTGATGGCTCGAGGACCTGGGACCCTGTGCACACATGGGAGACCTGAGTTAAACTCCTGGCTCCTGGCACCAGCCTTGCCCACCTGTCTGGCACCTGAGGAGTCAGTCGCAGATGGGAGATCTCTGTCTCTCTACCTTTCAAATAAATGACAATAAAAATAATTAAAAGCAGTTGCCCCTCTTCCAGGCCAGCTCTCTGCTGTGGCCAGGGAGTGCAGTGGAGGATGGCCCAAGTGCTTGGGCCCTGCACCCCATGGGAGACCAGGATAAGTATCTGGCTCCTGCCATCAGATCAGCGCGGTGTGCCGGCCGCAGCGTTCTGGCCGCGGCGGCCATTGGAGGGTGAAGCAATGGCAAAGGAAGACCTTTTTCTCTGTCTCTCTCTCTCACTGTCCACTCTGCCCGTCAAAAAAAATTTAAATGAGGAAGAGTCACTTTTTTAAAAAAAGGAGGCTCCTGGGCAGAGCCAGGTCCCACTTGGGTCCCTGTGGTGCGACTCTGAGACCTGGTTCTGGGTCCTCAGGGCCCGTGTGCTTTCTGGACATTCATCTGGCATCCAAAACATGGTTTGTGAGTATTTCCCCCATCTTATAGCCTGTCTGTTCACTCTGTGTCCTTTGATGCACAAAAGATTTAAATTATGACAAAGTACTGTTATTTTTCTGCTTCTGATGTCTCGGCTAAGACACTCTTGCAGGATCCAGTGCCGTGATCGCCGTGTCTCCCTGTGAGGGTCTTGCGGTGACACTCGAAGCTGGGAATTCTCATGGCCTCAGGAAGTTTGCAGAAAAACCCCCTTCCCACGTTACATGGTCTTGACACCCTCATTGGAATCAGCTGACCATTTGCATGGAATCTGTACACCAACTGCCTATGGAGCTGGGACCTCCCTGGAGGTGATCAGGGTCCAGGGCAGGCCTACTGGCCTGGGGAGAGCAGCAGCAGAGACCTGGGCACCCGCTCCTAGAGTGTGCCCGGTGAAAGGGAGATCCCTGAGGGCACGGAGAGGAGATGGTCTCCTACACACCAGGACGAGGCCTTGGCAGGGGCCTAGCCTACAGCTCCCAACCCGCCGTGGGCACAGGGACCTCGGCCAACTGAACTGCATATTCCAGCCCTCACTGTGGGCACAGGGACCTCCGCCATCTGAGCTGCATCTTCCCACCCCTCACTGTGGGCACAGGGACCTCCGCCGTCTGAACTGCACCTTCATGCCCCTCACTGTGGGCATGGGGACCTCCACCATCTGAACTGCACTTTCCCACCCCTCACTGTAGGCACAGGGACCTCCACCATCTGAACTGCACTTTCCCGCCCCTCACTGTAGGCACAGGGACCTCCACCATCTGAACTGCACTTTCCCACCCCTCACTGTAGGCACAGGGACCTCCACCATCTGAGCTGCACCTTTCAGCCCCTCACTGTGGGCACAGGGACCTCCACCATCTGAGCTGCACCTTTCAGCCCCTCACTGTGGGCACAGGGACCTCCACCATCTGAGCTGCACCTTTCAGCCCCTCACTGTAGGCACAGGGACCTCCACCATCTGAGCTGCACCTTTCAGCCCCTCACTGTGGGCACAGGGACCTCCACCATCTGAACTGCACCTTCCCGCCCCTCACTGTGGGCACAGGGACCTCCACCATCTGAACTGCACCTTCCCGCCCCTCACTGTGGGCACAGGGACCTCCACCATCTGAACTGCACCTTCCCGCCCCTCACTGTGGGCACAGGGACCTTGTCCATCTGAGCTGCCATCCCTGTCGACGTAACTGCCCAAGTACAGGGCTTCTCTCCGGCTCTTGGTCCAGAGCCCTGTGTTGATGACTTCACTATAGCAACTTTTGAAGTCAGGGAGCATGCGAACTTCAGCTTTCTTCCTCTGAATGTTGCTGTGGCTATCAGTGTCTCCGAGATTTGATATAAATTTTCAGATCAGATTTTCTGCTTCTGTGTTTTTAGACAAACATGTCGCTGAGTTCTCACAGAGGCCATGCAGTCTGCAGGGCTGCAGACCCCGCCCCTCGGCGCGGGCTGGCTTCCCATCCTGCACAGCGGTTCTCCGTGTCCAGTTTTTGTTTTATTTATTTTTCTTTCTTGATGCTTCCCTGTGGCGGCTGGGGCTGCCTGTGATGAACACAGTGTGGACCGTGGATGGGATGGTGCTGGCCATGAGCTCTGCTTCTCACGGTCTGTGGGCTGGACACTGGAGACCCAGCAAGGCAGGTCTGCCTCCTGGTATGTAGGAGACGCCTCTCCCGGTCCTCACCTGGCAGACACAGCGACTGTCTGTGGATCTTCTTTTCCCAGGGCACCAAAGTTGATTCAAGGCTTCCTCCTGCCCTAAGCCCCACCTCCAGGTGCTACCACACAGATGTGGAATCGTGTCCTGATTTACTGTGCTCTGAAACACAGTACATGCAATCCTGCTCCTTAGCCATTCTCGTGTGCACAGCACGGTACAGCTGCCAAATGCACGCATCCCTGGGGGCCTTTCTTTGCATTGCTGTGCGCTCCCGAGAGCCGACCCCACCCCTTCCCCACACCCAGTCCCCAGCCCAGGAGACAGCACACTAAATGGGAATGCTTTAGAGAACTCCCACCAGTGGGTCTTGCCTTTTTGTGCCCAACTTACTTCACTTACCATAGTCTCCTGCGGGATCACCCAGGCTGTCACAGGGGCAGCACCCCTCCCTCTGTGGCTGAGCGCAGTCACTGTGTGTGTCCTGCAGGATCACCCAGGCTGTCAGAGGGATCTGTTGCAGGGTGCTGATGTGGGTGCTGTTGCAGGGGCCATGTGGGTGCTGATATGGGTGCTGTTACAGGGTGCTGATGTGGTGCTGATGTGGGTGCTGATGTGGTGCTGATGTGGGTGCTGTTGCAGGGTGCATGGGCTTCCCTCCTTGGCCTTGGTGGCAGCCTGGTGTAAGTGCACTTGGCTGGGCTGAGTCAGCCTGGATTTGTGGTGTGCGTGCACACACACACACACACACACACACGTGGGCGCGTGCCTATACGCTCATGAGCTGAGCTCATTCTGCCTGTGGCTGGCAGTTGGGGTGAGATCTTTCCTGCTTGAGCTCTTTCTCAGGCTCCATTTCAAGTGACTCATGAGTAGGTTTTGACTTCTCCCCAGGGAGACCCCCCTGCCTGGCCCCATAACCCTCTCAATTCGGCAATGTCTCCTGATAAGGGGCCCTCTCCATACTCCTTCCAGACCACCCTAGAGGGCAGCTGGTCTCCCCAGCCCAGCCTCTCACATGATCTCCCAGGTCCCAGTGCAGGGAGCCAGGAGCCTCAGGACTCTGTCAGCTAGGGAGAAGGTGTCCACTCTTTCTCTGCCTCTGAGAGTCCTCAGGAGGGCCCACATATCCCTCTCCCTCTCCCACCCTCACTCTGCTGGGTGAAGTGCAGAAACTTCTATCATGAACTGAGCCCAGATCTGCCTGGACACATCTAGGACATGTCCTGCGCTGATTGCTGCGCACCACAGCTCTAGGAGGCGGGGCTGTCCCTGTCCATCCCTGACTATGGCCCAGGTCTAGGAGGTGGGGCTTTCCCTGTCCATCCCTGACTGTGGCCCAGGTCTAGGAGGCAGGACTGTCCCTGTCCACCCCTGACTATGGCCCAGGTCTAGGAGGTGAGGCTGTCCCTGTCCATCTCTGACTGTGGCCCAGGTCTAGGAGGCAGGGCTGTCCCTGTCCATCTCTGACTGTGGCCCAGGTCTAGGAGGCGGGACTGTCCCTGTCCATCCCTGACTGTGGCCCAGGTCTAGGAGGTGGGGCTGTCCCTGTTCATCCCTGACTGTGGCCCAGGTCTAGGAGGCAGGACTATCCCTGTCCATCCCTGACTGTGGCCAGGTCTAGGAGGCAGGGCTGTCCCTGTCCACCTCTGACTGTGGCCCAGGTCTAAGAGGTGGGGCTGTCCCTGTCCATCCCTGACTGTGGCCCAGGTCTAGGAGGCGGGGCTGTCGCTGTACACCCCTGACTATGGCCCAGGTCTAGGAGGCGGGGCTGTCCCTGTCCATCCCTGACTGTGGCCCAGGTCTAGGAGGTGGAGTTGTCCCTGTCCATCTCTGAATGTAGCCCAGGTCTAGGAGGCAGGGCTGTCCCTGTCCATCCCTGCCTGTAGCCCAGGTCTAAGAGGTGGGGTTGTCCCTGTCCATCTCTGACTGTGGCCCAGGTCTAGGAGGCAGGACTGTCCCTGTCCATCCCTGACTGTGGCCCAGGTCTAGGAGGTGGGGCTGTCCCTGTCCATCTCTGACTGTGGCCCAGGTCTAGGAGGCAGGACTGTCCCTGTCCATCCCTGCCTGTAGCCCAGGTCTAAGAGGTGGGGCTGTCCCTGTCCATCACTGACTGTGGCCCAGGTCTAGGAGGTGGGGCTGTCCCTGTCCATCTCTGACTGTGGCCCAGGTCTAGGAGGCGGGGCTGTCCCTGTCGCTCCCCATCTTCGTGGAGGAACGACACAGGACCCTGCGCTGTTCTTTTGTCTGCTCGGCCCTCCCCGGGTTTGCTGCTGGTTCTTCCCGGGTTGGCTGCTGGTCCTTCCCGGGTTGGCTGCTGGTCCTTCCCGGGTTGGCTACCGTCCCTTCCACCTCCGTGGAAGGGCGGTTCCCCCTGCCACATTCCCCACTTCCGCGGGGGAGCGGCACACCGCCGGCCGGCTCTCTCGGGGGCTGCACAGGTGTTCCTCTTAGATGTTCCTGGTGCATGTTGTCTCTCTCCTCCTTTATAGTCCTCTTCCACCAATCCCAACTCTGCTACCCACACGCCGAGTACGCTGCTCTCCTCCAATCAGGAGCAGGTCCTACAGTTTATTGGTTGAACTGGAGGCAGCTGTGTAGAAGCTGTTTCCTCCTCTCCCAGTGCCATATTGTGGGAGAGCAGATGCATAGAATAAGTCTTAATTCCAGTAACTTAGTCTAGTCCGAGTTGCTCCCAGTTGCTCCCCACAGTCCCTGTCCATCTCTGCCTGTAGCCCAGGTCTAAGAGGTGGGGCTGTCCCTGTCCATCCCTGACTGTGGCCCAGGTCTAGGAGGCGGGGCTGTCCCTGTCCATCCCTGACTGTGGCCCAGGTCTAGGAGGCGGGGCTGTCCCTGTCCATCTCTGACTGTAGCCCAGGTCTAAGAGGTGGGGCTGTCCCTGTCCATCTCTGCCTGTAGCCCAGGTCTAGGAGGCAGGACTGTCCCTGTCCATCTCTGCCTGTAGCCCAGGTCTAGGAGGTGGGGCTGTCCCTGTCCATCTCTGCCTGTAGCCCAGGTCTAAGAGGTGGGGCTGTCCCTGTCCATCTCTGACTGTGGCCCAGGTCTAGGAGGCGGGGCTGTCCCTGTCCATCTCTGCCTGTAGCCCAGGTCTAAGAGGTGGGGCTGTCCCTGTCCATCTCTGCCTGTAGCCCAGGTCTAGGAGGTGGGGCTGTCCCTGTCCATCTCTGCCTGTAGCCCAGGTCTAAGAGGTGGGGCTGTCCCTGTTCATCTCTGACTGCGGCCCAGGTCTAGGAGGTGGGGCTGTCCCTGTCCATCTCTGACTGTGGCCCAGGTCTAAGAGGTGGGGCTGTTCCTGTCCATCTCTGCCTGTAGCCCAGGTCTAGGAGGCAGGACTGTCCCTGTCCATCTCTGCCTGTAGCCCAGGTCTAAGAGGTGGGGCTGTCCCTGTCCATCTCTGCCTGTAGCCCAGGTCTAAGAGGTGGGGCTGTCCCTGTCCATCTCTGACTGTGGCCCGGGTCTAGGAGGCGGGGCTGTCCCTGTCCATCTCTGCCTGTAGCCCAGGTCTAGGAGGCAGGACTGTCCCTGTCCATCTCTGACCGTGTTCCGGGTTTGGAAGGCGGGGCTGTCTCTGTGCATCTTTGACTCTGGCACATGTCTGGGAAGTGAGGCTGTCTGTGTCCATCTCTGACTCTGGCTCAGATTTGGACACTTGTGGCTGGGTGAGAGGGACAGGGGAGGAATCCCTGATGGTCCTGAGGCCCAGCCCAGCCACTGTGCACCGCATGGTCGCTGTCATACATAAGAGATGCAGCAGGAGCCCTGGCGAGAGTTCCCTGAGGGTCTTGCCTCTGAAGCGTCCACTTTTCCTGAGGGGTCTCCAGGGATGAGCCTTTGCTTCTGAGAGGGGTGAACTCAGTTTTGGGATTCTGCTCTGCCTAACAGGGCTCCCTGGCTTACTAGAGGGCCCCGTCATGAAAGGCTGCAAGCCCTGAGCCCTCCAATTCCCAGTTTCTGCTGCTGCCCTGAGGCATCAGGATCCAGGCTGGGTCTGGAAGAGGGTGGGCATGGCCCAGGGAGGTGGGCTGTCCTTGCTCAGGCTGGGGTCCCAGCAGACACCCCCTCCTATCAGCATAACCAGGGACTCACAGCTGTGTGGATGCTAGCAGCTCACAAGGCAGAAGTCTCCCTGATGCTGTACCTGGATCCATGGCTGCTGCCCTTGCTTCTCCATTTAGCCGGGGGATTCCTTTCTGAGTGGACGCCCCCTTCCCAACACTAAGGCCACCCTGGCAGGGCTGTGCCTGTGCTGGCCCCTGCTCTAAACCCTGGGTGTATGGGGCAGGGGCAGAGGCAGATCCAGCCCAGCCTGAAGCCTCTTTTCACTCTCCCTTGCACCCATGGTGACTCTGCTAGCTGCTGGGTGTGTCCACTCCAATCCTGCCTCTGGAAGTGGGAAAATGAACACAAGACAGGTTTTGGCAGCCATGAGGCCATCCTAAGATGGAGCCAGACTTCATGACCACTGGGTCCACAAGCCCTATCACACTGGAGGATGCAGGGATGTCGGGGGTCTTCTGGAACCAATGTCAGGCCAGAGTCAAGGTCCTGGCATCTTCAAAAGGTCTGGTTACTTCTTTTTCCCCAACAAAAGTCCTTTGGGGTCCCTCTGGAGAAGCTGAAAGAGCAACAGTAAAGTTTTCAGCCATGTATTGGGATCCTTCATCAAGGGGACCCAGCCTCTGTCGCTCTAGGGGCCTAGGGGTGCCAGCCTGGGTTGAGTGGCCATTTATTGGGGTTCTTCATCATGGGGACCCAACCTCTGTTGCTCTAAGGGGCCTAGGGGTGCCAGCCTGGGGTTCAGGGGCCATGCGCTTCTGTTAAGACTGAATCAGACCTCTGGTCACTTGACTTGGCCCTGCAGCCGCTGGGCTGCCCCCCACCCCCTCCAACCTCCTTAGGTGACTTCTCTGGCCTGGGGGCCATGGTGGGGAGCCAGGGAAACCCAGTAGTCCCGCCTCACTAGCAGGACACAGGACCACTGGCTGCAGTGCACCACATGGGTGCAGCAGAGAGTGTGCCCTCCCTGCAGAGTACCCCTTCCCGACACTGCCCGAGACTGGGGAAACCACCCTGACATGGCTCAGCCAGTGCAGGCTTTGTCCCCCCAGCTTGCTGTGCACCACAGGCAGGTGAATTCTGCCAGGCTCTAGGGGCCCAGTCTGCCATCTAGGGAGGGGCTTAGCAGGTGCTCGCTAATGGTCTTCCATCAAATAGCCGCTGCAGCCATCACCTCCAGCCGCTCAGCATCAGGAGGTGCAGAACGCCAGCCATTTCCTGTCCCTGTCCCACCTCACGGGCCTCCCTCCTCTCCCAGCTCTTGTCCCCTTTGTACACAGGAGAAAGGTGGAAGTCGACACAGATGGGGAGACACACCTCCCGGCAGGTGCAGATGCTGTGCACCGTGGGGCTGGGCTGACGCTGACAGCCTGGGCAGATGTGGAAACGCCAGAAAGATGAGAGTGCGCAGGGCAAGGGTGGGGTGCGTGCCAGGGAGGCAGGGATGTCACGCCCTGGGCTCGTTTGCTGTTGAGGAAGTGAGGCAGTGAGAGGGAGGTTCAAGGCCTGGGAAATCCGGACAGGGAGTGTTGGCAGGGGGTGGTGCCACCTGCATCTGCTGTCCCTTCCCCGGGTACAGGCAGGGAAGTGCTGCAGTGATCTGCAGAGCCCTCGTCCACCTCTGGCACAGACTCTGGTCCCAGGCTGGAGCTGGGCGGGTGCCTGGGGTGTTATCTGGTGGGCCTCTGGGGTCTGGCCTGCACTCCTTCCCCATCCCTTCTCCCATAGAAGAAAGCAGGACCCTCCCTTCCCAGCTCCATAAACGAGGACCATTCTTGCCAGCACCCCCTACCCCACAGGTATACGAGACCAGAGCTGCCTGCCTTTAAACATGTCAGCACATGGGGTCTCCCGTCTCCTGCCTCTCACTTTCCAGGTGCTAAAGCCAGCAGTAGTAGGTGGGCAGGGTCCTCCAGTCCCTGCAGCCTGGGTGAGCTCTGCCTGCCCCTTGGGGAGGAGCAGGGGTTGAGCAGAAGGGGTGAGGATTGCCCTCTCCACACAAGAACTGGTGTCAGGGGCCCAGGCAGGGCGGCCACAGCTCCCCAGCCAGCACGGCTGGCAACGTGGACAGGGTGCCACTCCACAGGAAAACAGGCCGAGAGAGGATGCTGTGGGCCCAGCCTCCTTACCCAGCTACACTCGCACGTGGAGCTCGCCTGGTACTCACCTGGGTGCCCACAGGGGAAGCCAAGGGGCACCCACCCTCTGAAAGGCGCTGTGTCAGTGCCAGCCCCTGTGCCCCTCCCACCTGCTTTCCTCGAACGCGACGGTTCCAACAGGGAGCTGGCATGTCCCTGGGGTCTCCAGGCTCGGCTGGCGGGGCGCTGCCTGGCCCACAGCCTGACCAAGGAGCCTGGTTTTTTTGTTGCGTCTTGACCGCTAGGCTGCGGCTCCCACCCAGGGGCTTTCCAGGGTGGCTCTCTCCTGGTGTCCGTTTTGAATCCGGGCTTTGGAGTCCCTTAAGCTGTGTGGCCTCTGAGGTGGCTGCGGCCACCGCTGCTGTCCACGGGAAGCAAGGACAGGGCTCCAAGAAGCGTGCTACCCGACGGTCAGGCTGGCGGTGGCCACAGCCGCCAGCGCACCTTCCTCAATCTAAGGGAGGGGATACGGCAGCGTTCCCAGACGGCTGGACAACCCGCCTCCGCCCCCGCGCCCCGGGGTCCAGAGGGCCGCCCTCGCCTGGCCGAGGAGCGCCTCGTCGGCCCGGCAGCTGAGATGTGGGAGGTGCGGAGGGCCAGGGCTCCACCTGCAGCCGCTCCCGGGCTGCAGCGGCTGCGCAGCCTTGGCCCCGCACAGGCAGCCCGGGCCCCGAGGCAAAAGCGCCGCGCGCCCCGGCCTGCAGCCCCGCCGAGCGCCGCCTTGGCCGCCAAAGCCCCCTCCCCGGCCTCTCCCAGGTCCCCCGACGCCCCCGGCTGTCTCCGGGCCCCGCCCCAGCCGCCCCGCCCCGGCCCGCACCTCCCCCGCACCGGGCGGGGCGCGTCCGAGGCCCGCCCTGGGAGCGGCGGTGGCCGGGGCGGCGCACGGCTCGGGTTTCGTCCCGCCCCCGGCGCCGGCGTGACCCCCTCCCCCGGGCGCGGGGCGGGCCGGGCCCAGCTGGCCGCGCCCCGCCCCGCGGCCGCGGCTGCGGGCGCTATAAGAGGGCGGCGGCCGCGGCGCGCCCTGCGCGGATCCGGGAGCGCGATGGTCGCCGCCGCGGCGCGGCAAGATGCTGGATGGGGCCCTGCTGGCGCGCTGGCCGGCCGCGGCCTTCGGGCTGACGCTGCTGCTCGCCGCGCTGCACCCCGCGGCCGCCTACTTCGGGTAGGTGCCCCTGGGGGACGGGCGGGCGCGGGCGGCCAGGAGCCGGTGGCGGGCGGCATGCGCGGCGCACGGCCCGCGGGCCGGGGCGGCGAGGCGGGCGCTCCCGACGGTGCCCCATGACCTGGGGTCGCCGCCCCGCGCGCGCCTGCCCGCCCGCCTCCTGTCTCTCCTCGAGAGTTAATTTCGCAACAACAACAATACGCACAAAATCCAGATGTTCCTTGCGCTGAGCCCCAGAGGGGGAAGCCCTGCAAGCTGGAGGAATTTATTTTTCTTGCGCTTTGCCTCTGACGTCGCCTGGGCAGGGCCCGGATCCGGCTCTCGCCGTGAGTCTGCGGGACCTGGCTCGGTGCGCGGGGCCGGGCCGCGCACGTCGCCAACCCGCGGACCGCCGCTCAACTCGGGGTCCCAGCGACAGCGGCTCGCGGGGTCGGCGGCGCGTGCCCCTCTGCCGTTGCCTTCTTCTGCGCCTTCGCCTCGTCCTTCCGCGGGTCTGGGATGCCTGCGCCCGGCGGCCCCTTCAGGATACCCTCGCCGAGACCGGGGAGAGTCCCGTGCGGGTCAGCGCCCGCGTCTCCGCGCCTTCCCTGCCGCGAGTCCCAGCGCCTGCCCCGGGCCGCGCCCTGGACCGCCGCCCTCCGCCGGTCACCTGTTCCTTCGCCCCTGGCCCGGGAGCCCGGCGCGCGGCGGCCTGGCCGGCAGAGGGCCCCGTTGGCCCAGGAATCCGACGCCCGCCAGGGCGGGGAGGGCCGGCTGGGCAGAGAAGCCCCGCAGGTGCATCCTGTTCTCAAAGAAAACGAAATTTGTTCATGGGAAACTTTCCCTTTGTGTTTGCTTTCCCCTCCGTTCCCCTCTTTCTGTCCCTTTCCGCCAGGTCTTCATCCAGGGTCAGCCCTGCGTCTCCGTCCCTGCTGGGCCCCCACCCCCAGGCCGCCTCCTGGCTCGGACTGCGGGCACAGCACCGGCCCCACTGGCAGCCCCCGCTCGCCATCTGCGCGGCCCCAGCCTCGGCGCGCGCGCGAGGGGGAGGACCGGAGGGTGGCCCGTTTGGCCGCAGGTCGGGGGTGACTCACGGCCCCTTGTCAGCCAGCCTTGCTCCCCAGGCGGCCACAGCCCTGGGCTTGTGCGGCAGGCAGGCTTCCTCCCACTTGGGAGCTGCATGCTGTTGGCCCTGTGCCCCCAGATCCTAACCGGTGGGCACGACCCCCTGCCCCTCTGTCTCAGGGAGTTTCCCGGCTCTGCTGCGTTTGGTGGGTGCCTGTGGACACTCTGCTGGCGTGGTGCAGGTGGTAAGGGCTTCAGCACTCTGGGCCCTGTCCTCTGGCCCCGTGGGCCCGGCCAGGGGCGATTTCCTCCTTGTAGCTGCCCCAGGAGGGCATCCAGAAGGCAGGTGTGGCTTTGCTGGAGTGGGTGGGGGCATGGGGGCCAGGACTCCCTCTTATGCACTGAACCAGAGAGCAGAGCCAGCAGTTTCCCCGGGGGTGGGGGTGGGGGTGTCGTGCTGGAGCCTGGGTTCACTCTTGAGTGGATTCCTGCAGGAGGCTTGGGAAGCCCAGCAGCCCCTCTGGCCGAGGGAGGGGAGGGCCCCCAAGACAGGAGAGGCCAGGCAGGGCTTGAGCCTGCAGGGTCCCTGTGGGTGTGGGGCGTGGGCCTGAGCTGAGTGCAGAGGGAGCAAGGAGCAGGAGCTGGAATCCTCAGTTCTCCTCTCCCTTCCCCCTCTCAAAAGCTCTGCCTGGCACGGAGGCTCCCAGGCAGGAACGCGGCTCCAGTTACAACCCAGGAACCCAGAGAGGAGAGGTTGGCCCGGGGAGGGTCACGTGAGCCTGAGGGGGCCCTCCCTGCCCCCTCCCCAGCTGCAACCCAACCCTGCCCCTCTCTAGCTGCTCTTCCTCAGGCTGCTGGCCACCCTGCGGGACCCTCCAGGCCAGCTGCCCCTGGAAGGGGCTCCCCTCTCGTCCCCCCGGGCATGTCTCTGCCCGGGTAGCAGGTGGCGTTCCCATCTGGCTCCCCCAGAGCTGCCCACGTGTCTGTGCTCCTGGGCCTAGATGCTTGGCCCACCCCTTCCTGGGGAGGGTGAGCAGGATGAGGGGTTGCACGGCCAGTTTGGGACCCTCTCTCTAGGGAGTGTGGCTTGTCCCTATGGCCTGCCTCTGTTCCACTGAGGTGGCAGAATGGATCCTAAGGGCCAAAATTCGGGACTCATGTCCAGTTTGGCGGGGGTGCCACAGGCCATTCTGGCGTTCAAGCTGCAGGCTTTGGGTATGCAGTCGGGTCTGGGGGCTGCTCCTGCTGGGCTGAACACCTCCAAGACCTTTTCTTGAGGATCCTCTGCAGCACAGCAGCCCTCAGCAGAGTCCCCAGGAGGCGTGGAGCTGCCTGCTGGGTTCTTTAAGAGAAGCGGCAGGGAGCCTGGGGAGCCCTGAGGCTGGTCCTTGGTGTTGGTTGGGCTGTGGGGCACCCTAAGGCAACCTGGAAGCCTGCATGGAGGAGGCAGGATTAGGCTATGCACTGGTACAAGGAGAGACAGGCTTTGAAAGCTCTGGCCACTTGGAGGCCCGGTGGTCACTGGAGCCGGCACAGCCATTCTTTGAGTTGCTGGACATAGCTCACATTGTATCAGCGCTCCCCCTGAACACAGCCAGCTCAGAGCCGCCACCACTGTCCAGTTCCAGAACACTCCTCTCACCGCAGACGCCCCCCTCAGCCTCTGGCAGCTGGGAACCCACTGTCTCCATGGAGTTGCCTGTTCCGTTCGTGGGTCCTGCGTCGGTGGCCTTTGCGTCCCAGTGCTGAGGTTCACCCATGTTGCAGCACGAGTCAACCTTTCCCTCCTGCCTACAACTAAGTCACGTTCCACTTGGGGGAGGCAGCATGAGAACCGATCCCTGGCTGTTTCTGTCTCTCGGCTGCCACGTGTGGACTGTTTGTGGCAGGGGTCTATTTGTTTATGATTCGTGGGTCGTACGCTAGGGGTACCCTGGGTCCTGTGGTAGCTCTGGCTAGGCTGTTTCAGGTTCCCACCAGCAGTGCACACAGGTTCCAAGTTTCCCATCTCCTTACCCACACTTGTTTTATTTGGTTTTTAAACTTTATTCTGGCCTTCCCAGTGGGCACGAGGCGGCGTCTCCTTGTGGTGTGATGAGCTAGTGTCTTTCCCTGTGCTTGTTGGATGCCTGTGCACCTGCTGTGAGAAACGTCTGTTCCCTTTCTTGGGCCATTTTTCTACTTGGCTGGTTTCTGTTTTCCTCGTTGAGTTGTGAGGGCTCCTTCAATACCCCGGACCTTCTCGCAGCCCGAGGAGAGCCTTATTTCTTGACCAGTGCCCTGGTGGGCTGCTTTCCACAGAGATGACATTGGCAGATGGCACAAGGGCTGTGGGGTAAGCCAGGGTGTGGGGTGCCGTCCCCTGTCCGCTGGCGCAGGGGGTGGGAGCCCAT
Organism: Oryctolagus cuniculus; assembly: GCF_964237555.1. NCBI lineage: Eukaryota > Metazoa > Chordata > Mammalia > Lagomorpha > Leporidae > Oryctolagus > Oryctolagus cuniculus. Next base: position 159,900 of record NC_091437.1, on the reverse strand, counting down.
TCTGGGCCCAGGGGACTCAGAGAGGAGGCAGCAGAGGGGCTGTTCTCAGGGAGAGGGGGACTGTGCTTCCTGCATGGATGCCTCCGTCAGGCCCCTGACTGCCCTGCCCTCACCCCTTGCTCTGCCTCACTTGCACCAAGCTAGGCCCAGCTGGGGGTATTGTGTGGCCACTGACTGAGGATCCCTGGCCGGCTCCTGGAAGGTCAGAGAAAAGGCCAGGGAGAGTCCCAGGGCAGGGGCAGCCCACAGGTGTAGAATCACCCAGCCACATGGTGGGCTGGTGATGGGCGGGGGTGGGGAGGGCAGTGATGGGTGGGGAATGGGGGCCCCACTGGGAAGGCAATGATGGGCGGGGGTGGGGGACCCCTGGGGGCTGGAGGGCTGGCTGAAAAGAGGGTGTCCAGGGTCATCTGTGGCCAAGGGCCTGGGGCCCTGCCATGGGCTGAGCGGGCCAGAGTCCAGGAAGTACAGAGCTTGGGGCAGATGAACAGTTCAGGGTCAGGTGTGCAGGGACTGCCATGTCCTGGGCAGGTGCTGTCTGCAAAGACCCCCCCACCCAGCTCAGGGGACCCCTCTGGAACCCTAGGAGGGCCCTTGTGTGGAGGAGGGGCCACCCAAAGTCTTCTGGGGTTTCAGAAATTGTCAGAGAAGGGTCCAGGCCACAGGGTGCACAGGGGCAGCTGGGGCATCTAGAGGGCTGCCAGAGGCCTCTTGGAAGTGAGCCTGCTGGTGACGTTGCAGCATGGGGTGGAGGGGTAGGGCCTGGAACCAGACGGGAGCTTGAGGGGACTTCTGGGAGGTGGCGAGGAGAGATCCAGGCATGCCTTCCTCCTGGATTCTGCCCACGGATTCCTTTTCCCAGTCTGGGGGACCGAGTGTGGGTGTGAGGAAGTGGTGTGGGAGGAGCCCCTGGGTGGGGGCTGTTTCCCTCCCCTTCTTGCTCCCCCTGGCGTTGGGGGGATAGACCCCATGCCCAGCCTCTGTGTCTCTGCAGGTCCCTGGGCTATGGTCTCTGCCCTGGCCCCTAAAACAAGCACAGACCACACTGTGGGGCAGGGGTCGTGCTTCTTTGTCCTCCCTTGGAGACCGGGGTGTGGCGTCTGGCAGCCCTGTGGTGGGATTTGAGGTGAGGCGGAAGCAGCCCCACCTGGCCCCTCAGCTGTGTGAGCAGATGTCCTGCCCACAGCCCAGCCGTCTGGACCCAGGGACAGCTGGCTTAATCTCGCCCAGCCCTGCCGCTTGCTCTGGTGCCCGTCCAGGCAGGGCCCTCTGTCTGCCCCCAGGGTGGCTGAGGACGCGGCTGGTTCCTCGGGCCTGTGCCGGTCCCCAGCCCCGCAGGACAGGGAGGGCACTTGTGGAGAGGCTGCCTGGCCCCCGCTGCTGGCGCAGGAAGAGTACACCTGTTCGGAGGACTTTGTAGCGCCCTCCTGATCAGCTTTTGTGCATTGTGCTGTGGTAGGCTGTGCCGGCCATGCCCGGCAGGCTGTGCAGGGGCTGCACGAGGCACAGTTTTCTGGGGAGGTGCCTGTGGACCAAGCCAGTGCCCCTGGAGAAGGGAGGTGGGCTGCAGGAGGCCCTAGCTGGGTGTTGGCCTCTGACAGGGTGCAGGGTAGCCACCCCTCCTGTAGGGCCTCACCTGCCCTGTGAGGTTAGGCTGACCTGTGCTGTCCCAGCAGGGTCCGCCTGGGCTGCCACCTCTTCCAGGAAACCCAGTGACATTCTGGGTGTGTTGTTCTCAACTGTGGAGGGAGCCTGATAATTTTCTGTGTGTCCCCTTTGAGCCCCCATGTGTCCCCTGAGTCCCCTGTGTGTCCCCTCTGAGTACTGTTTGTCCTCTCTGAGTCCCCATGTGTCCCCTGTGTGTCCCCTCTGAGTCCCTCTGAGTCCCCTGTGTGTCCCCCCTGAGTCCCCTGTGTGTCCCCCTGAGTCCCCTGTGTGTCCCCCCTGAGTCCCCTGTGTGTCCCCCCTGAGTCCCCTGTGTGTCCCCCCTGAGTCCCAGTGTGTCCCCCTGAGCCCCGTGTGTGTCCCCTGTGAGTCCCCCATGTGTCCCCCCTGAGCCCCATGTGTCCCCCCTGAGCCCCATGTGTCCCCCTGAGCCCTGTGTGTGTCCCCTGTGAGTCCCCCATGTGTCCCCCTCTGAGCCCCATGTGTGTCCCCTGTGAGTCCCCCATGTGTCCCCCTGAGTCCTTTCTGAGCCCTTGCTTGTCTCTCTTGAGTCTTCTGTGTGTCCCCTGCTGAGACCCACAGGGGCCTCACCCAACATTCCAGCCCTGACCCTGCCCAGGACCCTAACTCGATCCAGGCTGGGTCCACACCACAGGGCAGAGTGGAGGTCCTGTCCCAGGTATGGGTGAGGGACAAGCCTGAGGCCCTGGTGCAGCAGCGCCACAGCATGGGTGTGGCAGTCTATTCCCCAGAGGCTTTGTCTGAAGGCACATCTGTCAGCCAGGCGCAGGTGCCTGCCTATCTGGGTGGCACCGGGCTGCCCCTGCTCTGTGAGCTGCAGGCCAGGCCCTCCGGGAGCCTGGCCCCTCCTCGTGCCATCCTGGCTGGCCTAGTGCCGCTGCCCGCAGAAGGAAACCCAGCCGCCCAGCTGGCAGCCCCGGCACCTTGGGCCGGCGGCCGGACGAGGCAATGGAAAAAGGCAAGCCACAAGCTGCGTTTGTTTTTCTTTGCGATACCTGAGGTCGGGCAGCCAGGGGAAGTGGGCTGGAGGTCTGGCCCAGGAGCAGGCGCTGCCAGAGGCTCCCGGGGCCTGAGGACAGCAGGGCTGCTCCCTCCTGCACTGACAGGGCCAGCCGAGGTTTCAGCCCCGAGGTCCCCGTGTGGAGTGGGGTGGTCTCTGGCCATCTCTGTTGTGCCTGGCATGGAGCACTTGCCCCAGGCAGGTGATGCCAGCAGCTGCCCGAGGGGCCCAGGGTCTCCCTGCCCTACCACCTGTTCTGCAGCTGGGGGCCTGCCAACACCTGAAAGGGTGTGGGGGGCTGGGACTGCTACCTTAGTGCTCCAGTGGGTCGCTTGCCTTGCCAGTCCTGGGCTCCCGCAGGCTGCTCTTCCAAGGTTGCTGTAGGTGGGGCAGCCCTCAGGGACTGGCAGAGCTGGGTTGGCCACAGAGGGTCCCGTGTACACTGTGCTGACACGAGCAGGACAGGGCTGGCTTGGTGGCTGTTGTGGGAAGAGGCCAGCTCCTGCTAGGGTCCTCAGGGCATTTCTGTTGGGTGTGAGGGCCCCAGCCTTGCTGGGCAGTGCCTCGGGTGCTGGGGCAGTGGCTGGATACTGCTGGCCTCTGCCCACCCAGCTTCCCCCGGGATGGCAAGGCGAGGAGACTGGGCTGCCCTGGCCATATGTCCTCCTGGTCCCTGCCACTCCTGCTCACTCGGGGCACCCACTGCTGTCATTGCCCTGAGGGAGGCGGAGTTGGCCTCCGGCAGGGGGCAGGGATGGAGGGTTCACCCTAGCACATTGCTCAGCCCTGGAATTTGCTTGGTTTTTGTTTCACACAGAAATTAAATGCCGCCTGGTGGGCTGAGGTTTCATCCGCTGGGCGCTGCAGCTTCTGGGATGGCAGCCTTGTCTCTCTCCACCCTGGCCCATGGAGGGCCAGGCTCTCAGTGTGGCCTGCTGGTGGGAGGGGCTGCTCTGTCTGCCTCTGCTTCGAGTGGGAAGGAGCCTGTGGCCTGGGGGGCAGGCTTCCTGAGCCATCTGGGGAGGGATGCCATCCACTCTTATCTGGGGTGCATTCTCACAGGAGCAGGTTGCTACAACAGCCAGAGCCTCGGGTGGGCGTTTGGGGCGTTTGTGCCTGGGTTCGAGTCCTGGCTCTTGATTCCAGCTTTCTACTAATGGGTACCCTGGGAGGCAGCAGAGGTGTTTCAAGTGCTTGGGTCCCTGCCACCTGTGTGGGAGACCTGGATGGAGCTCTGGGCTCCTGGCTTTGGCCTGGCCCAGTCCTGGATGTTGACATCATTTGGGGAGTGAGCTGGTAGATGGAAGGTCTTTGTTTTTCTGTCTCTCTCTGTCTCTTTGGATTTTGAATAAAATAAAATAAAAATAACCCACCAATCTGATACTGCTTGGGATTCCCTTAGCCCAAACCAGCATCCCTGAGTCTGAGCCCTCCCTGAGGTCCCAGTGCCAGCTTCCTGCTTATGCTTGGGTCCCTGCCACCCACATGGGAGACCTGGATGGAGTTCTGAACCCTTGGCTTCAGCCTGGCCCCAGCCCCAGCCATTGCAGGCATTTGGGGAGTGAACCAGCAAATTGGTACGCTCTTGCCTTTCAAATAAATAAGAGAAATTAAAAATTTGGGAAAAAACTACTATTAAAAACAGAGGCGCCTGACCCCAAGTGGCTCCACACCTCCTGCCCGTCCTGTGACCTGTGCTGGGCTGCTCCACACGTCTCCGCAGGGCTCAGCCTGCAGAGCTGAGCCTGTTTCATTACACACTGCCCGGCTTTGGGTGTTGGCCAGTGGGACACAGAGCAGATGTGTGCCCTGCTCTGCCATGTCCGCCGCTGCCCTCTGCAGGGTCTCTGCTGCCTGGACCTCTTCTCTGTTCTGTCCCACGTGGCAGTCCAGGCCAGGCGGCTCCTGGGCCCGCTGTGCCAGAGCCTGCAGGTGGCCTCACGGCTGCCTGTGTGACTGCAGCTCCAGAGACAGGGGAGGTTGGGGTGGCGTCTGGGCCCCTCTCCGGGCACTGCTGGTCTCCACTGAGGAGGTGGTCTGTGTCCAGTCTCTCCTCACGAGCTGCACAGGCCCGGCCACGTCACTCAGACCCCTGCGCCTCCAGTTTCTGCCTGTTTGTGGAACTCAAAACACTGTTGCCATTTTGTTCAGAACGACATGTGACAAACAGATTGGAGGCACCCATTTGTGTTCACATGGCCCACATAGCTCTGAGACTCATTGCTGGAGGCAGCTGAAGCTATGTTATGCATGTGCATGTGTGTGCACATGTATGTGTATGCCTTGTGTGGACACATGTGTGCACATATGAGTGGGCAGGTGTATGTGTACACATGAGTGTGTTATGTGGTTGCATGTGGGCAGGCATGCATGGGTGTGCATGTATGTTTTTGTGTCTCTGTGCACATGTGCACACGTGTATGTATTGTGTTCTTATACATAGGTGCACAAGTGTGTACCATATGGGTGTTGCACATGTGCGCATGTATGTATTCTATGTGAGTTTGTGTGTATATTGTATCTCTCTGGGTATGTATTATGTGCCTTTGTGTGGGTGTGTATTGCACATATGTGCGCATGGGTGTAGCGTATATCTCAATGTGTGTTGTACATGTGTTGTGGGTGTACATATGTGGGTTGTATGTGGGTGTGGGTATGTGTTATACATATGTGTATTGTATGTCTTGGTATGGGTTGCACATTTGCATATATAGTATGTGGGTGTGTTGTACGTCTCTGGGTGTGGGTGAGTTGCATGTGTGTGAATATGTGTATTGTATGTGCTTATGTGTTTTACATATGTGTGTCTCTGGGTGTGTGTACACGTGTGTTGTATGAGTGTGGGTTGTGTACATGTGTGTTGTTTGGATGTGTTAAACATGTGTGTTTGTCTTCTGGGTGTATGTTGTACACATGTGTGCATGTACGTGCCTATTTAAAAGTGTGGAAGAGCTGATAAAGGGGTGACAGGAACCTATGGAAATGAGAAAGACCTTGAACCAGAAAACATTGAGTCTTACAAGATGAGGGGGCAGGGCAAAGACCAGGGCCTATCAGAGGAGGCCCTCCCACCACGAGCTGGGGTCCTAGGCCACAGCCACAGGGCCGTCTGGCCTTGCCTGCCCAGCACAGTTCAGGGTCTGTGGCCTTCCCTTATCTTGGGTGGTCTGAGACCAGGAAGAGCCCTGGAAGCCTGGCAGTGTGCATAGACCTTTCTGGAATGCAGACTGTGCCCTGGGGCAGCCCTCACAACTGAGCACAAGCTGGTGGCTTACAGCATGGGGACCACTGTGTCCTAGGGCTGGAGGCCATGAGACGGGGGTCACGGTGCGGCCAGGACTCTGCTCCCGCCATCCCCACTTCTCCTGCATCTGTGTTTCAGCACGGACCTCATCTAGTGGGATCTGGTTCTGAGATTCTTCCTCAGCTGCACCTGCAGAGACCCTCGTCCCGTGAGGTCTCTCTGAGGTTTTGGGGACAGCGTGTGGCCTAGGTCTGCCTCACCACACTCCTGCAATCCTTTCTCCTGGACGGTGACCAAGGCCTGCCTGGCAACACGGCCAGGGGCACCAGGACAACAGCCATGGCCTGCACGCCAAGTGGACGCCTCCTGCCACACAGAGCTGGAGGGAAAGATCTGGACCGGATCCAGTGGGAGTTGGCCGAAGGGAGGCAGCAACCTGGAAGGCGGGTCAGGAGCTCGGAGAGGCAGGCACCTGCCGCTAGGAGGAGGCCCCAGAGGTGGGGGCACTGGGAGGGGCCGCAGCTGACATTTGCAGGGCAAGGTAGAGGATTTTCTGGACCTGGATGGAATGTGAAGACCCAGGAAGCCGCTGTCTGCCCAGTCAGGTGCAAGGGAGTTCCCACTGGAACGTAGCCTGTGCCAGTCGCAGAGCAGGGGAGACACCAACACGTGGGTGGGGTTCCCAGCAGCTGGGTCTCAGCTATAGCCAGAGGTGGAGGGAGGGAGGGAGCCCTGTGGGGACTGCTGGGGGAGCAGCCGTGACCCACACGGGGCCCAGACTGGGGCAGAACACAGCAAACGGACCCCTGTGCTGGTGCTGGGGTGGGGAGGAGAGAGAGCCTCAAACGAGGGGAGCTGGAGTGGAGCCAGGAGAGCAGGGTGGGCCGACGGTGGCCCTGGGGCCCGGCGGGGGGCAGGGGGTCGAGGTATGACTCAGCCCTGGGGAGGCACAGATGTTAGGGCAGGGAACATGGCAGTGCCCCGGGAGCAGAGCTGGTGGTGACAGCTGCCACGTGACAGAGGCTGTGGATCAGAAGGAGCCTTGAGCACCACACTGAAAAGCCGGGGTCGCTGAGCAAACCATGGTTCAGAAACAAGGGGAAGCATGGCGAGGTGGACTTGGCACAAGGAGGGAGACTGGGCCGGTGCAGCCATTACATTTATGACCCTTCTTGTGCAAGCACTGGAGGCGTCTCCTCTCTGGGAGCCTGCAGATTCTTAGAGAAAGCAGGGAAAAGCAGTGAATGGCTTCATGTCCGAAAATCTGAAAATGTGAATGACATTAGTGAAACTGGGAAAGTAACAGAAACAAAGTACAGAGGCATGACAAGCCCTGGCGTGACAGAAGACGGGCAGGGCGGGGGTTGCCGAGAGCATGCCTGAGAAGCCCGTGTGGGTGCCCAGTGCCTGGGCTCTGGTGCCAGCTTCCTGCTCAGGTGGTTGGGTCCCTGCCACCCATGGGGGAGGCCTGAATTGAGTTCCAGGCTCCAAGCTTCAGCCCGGGCGTTTGAAGAGGAGGAGAGAATGGAGCGGAGAGCCTGGGCGTGTCAGCCCACCCTGACTTCTGACTCCAGTGGCCAGTGTAGACCCTGGAGGCAATGGTGATTGCACCTGTCACCCACATGGGGACCTGGATTGAGTCCCTGGTTCCGGACTTTGGCCTGGCCTGGTTTCAGCTGCGGCAGACATTTGGGGAGGGGGCGGTAGATGGAAGCTGTCACAGTTTCCCCTCTCAGATGTCTGTTTCATGGAGCATTGGTACATGGAGCGAGGTCGTCACTTGGGAGGGCATCCTGACCGTTCCTCCGTGGGTCATGCATACAGCCTCCCTGTTATCCAACGACTTTGTTTCCTGGTTTGTTTCTAAGAGAAGTGAAGTTGCACACAGGACAGGCCTGGGACACTCACCGCAGCAGCTTCACGTGGGGTCTGTGTGCAGCAGGACTGTGGCACGCAGTACAGCGTGGGCAAAGCCTGAGGGAGATGAGTCCATCACATAAGTACAGATGGTGCACGGCTTCACCCAGGTGGCATGTCACCAGATGCTGTGTCACAGCTGCATGCAGACGCCGTGTCACCCAGGTGGCATGTCGCTCAGATGCTGTGTCACCCAGATGCCATGTCACCTGCATGCTATGTCACAGCTGCACGCAGACACTGTGTCACCCAGGTGGCATGTCGCTCAGATGCTGTGTCACCCAGATGCCATGTCACCTGCATGCTATGTCACAGCTGCACACAGATGCCATGTCACCCAGGTGTCATGTCGCTCAGATGCTATGTCAGAGCTGCATGCAGACACCGTGTCACCCAGATGCCATATCACCTGCACGCTATGTCACAGCTGCACACACACGCCATGTCACAGCTGCATGCAGACGCCGTGTCAGCTCCACACACACGCTGTGTCACCCAGATGCCATGTCACCAGATGCTGTGTCACAGCTGCACGCAGATGCCGTGTCACCCAGGTAGCATGTCGCTCAGATGCTGTGTCACCCAGATGCCATGTCACCTGCATGCTATGTCACAGCTGCACACAGACACCGTGTCACCCAGGTGGCATGTCACTCAGATGCTGTGTCACAGCTGCATGCAGACACCGTGTCACCCAGATGCCATGTCACCTGCATGCTATGTCACAGCTACACGCAGATGCCGTGTCACCCAGGTGGCATGTCACTCAGATGCTGTGTCACAGCTGCACACAGACACTGTGTCACCTGGATGCTGTGTCACCTTGATGCCATGTCAACTGCATGCTGTGTCACAGCTGCACGCAGACACCGTGTCACCCAGGTGACATGTCGCTCAGATGCTGTGTCACAGCTGCACGCAGACGCCATGTCACCCAGACGCCATGTCACCCAGATGCCGTATCACCTGCACGCTATGTCACAGCTGCACACACACGCCATGTCACAGCTGCATGCAGACACCGTGTCAGCTCCACACAGACGCTGTGTCACCCAGATGCCATGTCACCTGGATGCTGTGTCACAGCTACACGCAGACGCCGTGTCACCCAGGTGGCATGTCACCAGATGCTGTGTCACAGCTGCACACAGATGCCGTGTCACCCAGACACTGTGTCACAGCTGCACGCAGACGCCGTGTCACTCAGATGCCATGTCACTCAGATGCTGTGTCACAGCTGCACGCAGACGCCATGTCACCCAGATGCCATGTCACCAGATGCTGTGTCACAGCTGCACACAGATGCCGTGTCACCCAGGTGGCATGTCACCAGATGCTGTGTCACAGCTGCACACAGATGCCGTGTCACCCAGACACTGTGTCACAGCTGCACGCAGACGCCGTGTCACTCAGATGCCATGTCACTCAGATGCTGTGTCACAGCTGCACGCAGACGCCGTGTCACCCAGATGCCATGTCACTCAGATGCTGTGTCACAGCTGCATGCAGACGCCATGTCATAGCTCCACACAAATGCCATGTCACAGCTTCACACACATGCTGTGTCAGCTCTACACAGATGCTGTGTCACCCAAATGCCATGTCACCTGGATGCTGTGTCATAGCTGCACACAGATGCTGTGTCACCCAGATGTCATGTCACCTGGATGCTGTGTCATAGCTGCACACAGATGCTGTGTCACCCAGATGCCGTGTCACAGCTGCACGCAGATGCTGTGTCACCCAGATGCCGTGTCACCTGGATGCTGTGTCATAGCTGCACACAGATGCTGTGTCACCCAGATGTCATGTCACCTGGATGCTGTGTCATAGCTGCACACAGATGCCGTGTCACAGCTCCACACACACGCCATGTCACCCAGACGCCATGTCACAGCTGCATGCAGACGCCGTGTCACAGCTCCGCACACATGCTGTGTCACCCAGATGCTGTGTCACCCAGAAGCTGTGTCACAGCTGCATGCAGATGCTGTGTCACAGTTCCACCCAGATGCTGTATTGGGAGCACATGGAACACTGAACACAGCTGAGTGGTTCCTCAGGGCTTGGGGGAGCAGTGGGTGGGTTTCTTCTCAGAGCTGCACAGGGCTGTGGGGGCATGGAGACCTTTAGCTGGGTGGATCTTCTGCTGTGGGAATTCTCTCTCAGTAACGCTGATCAGAGACAGAGGAGAAAAGAAAGTGCACGGGACAGGAGATCTTGCTGGAAAGCAGCCTCTCCCCCATGGTCCTCATGATGCAGGCTCTGCCAGGGCAGTGAAGTCCAGCAAGGAGAGCACAGGGAAGAACACCTAGGGACAGTGGACCCATGTGGGTGCTGGTCCAGCTCTCTACTGAGGTCTGGGAAGGTAGTGGAAGACAGCCCAAGCCCTTGGGACCCTGCATCCACGAGGGAGACCCAGAAGAAGCTCCTGGCTCCTGGCTTCAGCCTGGCCCAGCCCTGGTCATTGCGGCCATGGGGGGAGTGAACCAGTAGACGGAGGCTGGCTCTCTGTGTCCCTGCCTCCCTCTCTGTGACTCTGACTTTCAACATAAACAAATCTTGGAAAGAAGCGGGCGAGGGTAAGAGGGACAGAAAGAGTCAAACACAGGCGTGGGGTCCCAGGCCAGCCAGAAAGGGAGGAGCCCAGGCCAACCCCCAGCCTGACCCTGGGCCTTCCAGGGCCACCCTGGGGAGGGCAGCTCCCGTGGAGAGCAGCAGGCAGGATCTGTGGCTCCTCCCCTTGGCAGGTTGACAGAGACTTGAAGGACATGGGTGACAGTTGATGGCATTTGGTGTTCACTGATGGTAACTGGAGGTTCTTCGCCAAGTGAAAGGCAAGGGAGCAGGGTAGCCTGGCCGCCGTCTGGCAGCCACAGTTGGCAGGTGTCAGAGGCTGTCCTCTGAGGTTCAGCATCTCACAAAAAGTGGGGTGTGGCTGGTGGTTTTAAGGGACACAAGGATTACACCTTTCTCTGGCCCTGCCCCTGGGTGCTGTATTGTCGTTGCTGCTGTGTCCAGAGGGTGCCTCTAGGTTTGTGCAGAGCAGAAGGGGTGCCTGCCACTCAGTTCCTTGCCTGTCCATCAACCCAGGTGTCCAGACTCAGGACGGAAGCTTGCAGGGTACAGCCTGGGTCCCTGCTGAGTGAGCTGGGCACTTGAGAGTCGACCTGATGGCTGTCAGGGAGTGGGCGTGCCAGAGGAGAGACTTCCCCTCACCGCGCGGTTCACATCATGGCTTGGCTCCCAGCTCCTGCCTCCCACTGATACAGGCAGTGCCAGAGGCAGTCTGGTTACTGCCAGGAGCCCCCAGCTCCTGGCTCCAGACCTCGCCAAGCCCTGCTGTTGTGGGCATTTGGAGATTGAATTGGTCTCCCTCTCAACCCTCTGTCTCTTTTCTGTCTCTCAAAACAACACCTGGGGGGATGGGATGGGAGTTACCAAAGGCTGGGGGAGGCCACTGGGGAGATCCTGACCAAAGGGTCCAGAGTTTCCGAGGAAGGTCTCTGGGGTTTATGGCACAAGAATGAGTATGCGAGGTGATGAATCTGCTTATGAGCTTCTTTTAACCATTGTGCAGTGTAAACATAAGTCAGCCTCACATGTGCAGTCACACACACAGCAGTGCAGTGTACCTGTCAGTGTCATACAGTCACACATGTAGCTATGCAGTGTACATGTGAGTCAGTGTCACACGTGCAGTCACATCTGTGCAGTGTACACATGAGTGTCACATGTGCAGTCACAATGCAGCTGTTCAGTGTACCTGTCAGTGTCAGTCACACATGCAGCTATGCAGTGTACTTGTTAGTGTCACATGCAGTCACAATGCAGATGTGCAGTGTACATGTCAGTGTCATATAGTCACACATGTAGCTATGCAGTGTACATGCAAGTCAGTGTCACACGTGCAGTCACATCTGTGCCGTGTACATGTGAGTCAGTGTCACGTGCAGTCACAATGCAGATGTGCAGTGTACATGTGAGTGTCGCATGTGCAGTCACAGCTGTGCAGCATACCTGTGAGTCAGCGTCCTATGTGCAGGCACACATGCCACTGTGCAATGTACACGTGTCCCAGAGCCTCACGTGGTACAGTCACACATGTGGCTGTCGTACATGCAGCTGTCTGGATCATCACTTTTGCGCCACCGGGCTCACCTCTTGGCAGCCTGTATGCTCAGGTCTGGGGAGCGCCGGAAGCTGTTTGGAGATGAGTGATGGCGTGCAGCTGAACAGACACAAGATGTACTCTAGAAAGATGGTTTTCTGCCTGGATCTGAGAGGGAGCTTAGCCGAGGAGACCCTGGGTGGGAGACCCTGGGAAACTCTGGGGAACGTCCGTGTGCTGAGGAGCTCGGTGCTGTGGACAGGTGACGCCTCCACCTCGCCCAGGTGCAGGGCAGCTAAGAGGCGCTCCACGTCGTCCTGTGGACACTATTCCCGTGAGAGCCACTTGGGGCCTCGCCTCACAGCACACACCAAGGCCAGCGCCAGCTGCAGTGAGGCACGGAAGTGTGGGGCATCCGAGAACCTGTGGCTTAGGGCGTTTTCCAAGTTTGTCTCACAGTGGTTGGTTGGCGGGTGTGACGCGCCAGGTGTGAGCACTGTGGGCGTGCCTGCTGTGCTAACACTGTACTCCTCGAGAACACTGAACAGGGCTATGGCCTGGTGACCAGGCCGAGCAGCACCCCCACGCCCCCCGGGCCCTGCCGTGCATCTGAAGGTGCCACCAGCCCAGCTGGGTGTCCCCGGGGGAACGGTGCCTTCTGTGTCTTCTAGTAAACCATAAAGCCCTGGTTTGGCCTTCATAGGCTCCAGTCTCTGCCTCGCTTCACCATTTTTTTTTAAATTTTTTATTTATTTATTTTTTTGACAGGCAGAGTGGATAGTGAGAGAGAGAGAGAGAGAGAGAGAGAGAGAGAGAGAAAGGTCTTCCTTTTTGCCATTGGTTCACCCTCCAATGGCCACCACGGCTGGCACGCTGCAGCCGGCGCACCGTGCTGATCCGAAGGCAGGAGCCGGGTGCTTCTCCTGGTCTCCCATGGGGTGCAGGGCCCAAGCACTTGGGCCATTCTCCACTGCCTTCCTGGGCCACAGCAGAGAGCTGGCCTGGAAGAGGGGCAACCGGGACAGAATCCAGCACCCCGACCAGGACCTGGTGTGCCGGCGCCGCAAGGCGGAGGATTAACCTAGTGAGCCGCGGCGCCAGCCTCACTTCACCTTTTTAAGTTACTTAGAGACATTTATTCGAGAGACAGATGGAGGTTTCCCCATCTGCTGGTTCACTCTCCAAATATCTGCAGCAGCTGGGGTTCAGCTGAAGCTGGGAGCCTGGAACTCTATGTGGGTCTCCCCTGTGGGTGGCAGGGACCCGGGTACCTGGGCTACCTCACAGAGCGCACGTTTGCAGGAAGCTGGAGGTGGAAGCAGAGCTGGGAGTTGAACCCAGGCCCCCTGGTGTGGGATGCAGCCCTCCTCAGAGCCATCTCCACTGCTGTGCTGGATGCCGGCCTGGTGTTGCCAGCCACCCCACTGACCCTCACCTTGCACCACCCACAAAAGTAAAAATGGACTGAAGGCTTAACTGTAAGACCAGAAACTGAAATTCCTAGAAGAAAATGGAGGAAAAACTACTCAGCAGTGGGTGCGGAAGACCCCAGAACATAGACAGCAAAAGCAAAGATTGACAAGTGGGATTGCATCATGAAAAAGCTTCTGGCTGGCGCCGCGGCTCACTAGGCTAATCCTCCGCCTAGCGGCGCCGGCACACCGGGTTCTAGTCCCGGTTGCCCCTCTTCCAGGCCAGCCCTCTGCTGTGGCCAGGGAGTGCAGTGGAGGATGGCCCAGGTGCTTGGGCCCTGCACCCCATGGGAGACCAGGAAAAGCACCTGGCTCCTGGCTCCTGCCATCGGATCAGCGCGGTGCGCCGGCCGCAGCGCGCCAGCCGCGGCGGCCATTGGAGGGTGAACCAACGGCAAAAGGAAGACCTTTCTCTCTGTCTCTCTCTCTCACTGTCCACTCTGCCTGTCAAAAAAAAAAAAAAAAAAAAAAAAAGCTTCTGCATGGCCAAGGACGATGGACCGCGTAAGGGGACAGCAGGGTGTGTGTGTACTTCGAAGGACACAGAACACAGTCAACTCAGCAGGAAACGCCCCAGTGTGTGTGTGTGTGTGCCACATGTGTATGTTCGCAGATGACTCAGCAAGAGCTGCCCCAGATGTGTGTGCACATGTGTGTGCACGTGTGGGTGTGTGCCTGTGTGTGTATGTGTTTATTTGTGTGTGTGTGTTCATTTGTGTAAATGTGCGAGTATGTGTGTGCCTGCATGTGTGTGTTTACAGACGACTCAGCAAGAACCCCCCCGGGGTGTGAGTGTGTGCATGTTCATTTGTGTGTGTGTGTCTGTGTTTGTGTAAGTGTGCGAGTATGTGTGTGTGTGTGTGTGTGTGCACAGACAACTCAGCGAGAACTTCCCTGGGGCAAGAGGGAAGGAAAGGTGTGGGACATTTCTCCAAGATGGCTGTCAGGCGCATGGGAAACTTCAGCAGCCATGCAAGTGGCCCACAGCTCAACACCGCTGACCTGCAGGAGGACGCAAATCAAGAGTCGCAGTGAGGGTGAAGGGACAGCAGCCCGGGCTGCAGCCTGAAGTCCCCAACAGGCCGGTGGGCACTGGCAGCTTCCTCAGCACGAGGGCCCACCCCTGCTGCTGGCCTTGCAGGCGAGCTCTGAAGTGGGGCAGGACGTCACTTGGTGAGCGTCAGGGTGGTTTCTGCTCTGTGCTCCCCTCTCTTGCCAAGGTCACCAGCGCTTCACAGCCTCTCATGGCCCCCACTTGCTCTCACAGGCTCCCGCCGTACTAATGCTTCCCAGTGGAGGATGAATCAGCACACAGAGCTGGGGGTGGGGGTGGGGGTGGGGGGGCTCCTCTGCTGCTCACAGCTGAGTCTTGTTTTTATAAGATTCGTTTTATGTATTTGAAAGGCAGAGTGACACAGAGGGAGGGACAGAAAGAGAGGTCTTTCACTGCTGGTTCACTCCTGAACCTGCTGCCACAGCCAGGGCTGGGCCAGGGTGAAGCCAAGAGGCAGGAACACCAGTCGGGCACTTGGGCCATCTTCCACTGCTTTCCCAGACGCATCAGCAGGGAGCTGGCTCGGAATCAGAGTGGCCAGGACACAAAGCAGCACTCCTAAGGGATGCTGGCTTATTCCACTGGCCCCAGTACTGCTCACAGTGCTGGTGGTTGGGAGTCATGGCCATGGCCCACCTGCTGGATCCCTTCCGTAAGGGTGCACATCCCATTCACAGGGCCTCACTTCTGGGATCCTCACCTATGGGTGCAGGGTTCCAGCAGAGGAACTCGGGACAGCTGTGGGAGCCTCTCTCCCTGTCACCAGGCATTTGCACTTCGGTGCTAACAGGGGTTTCTCTGAGTCAGGCTGAGGGCCAGCGTCTGCCGTTCTCTGCCTGTCCTTGGTCCGGTGTCCACTGGTCCCTTCACTCGCTGCCTGCGTGTGCACAGAAGGCTGGGGTTGGGATTCGGGGTCTCCCACTGTGATTTCTGTTGGCTCTTGACAGTGCTGCTTGCTTGTTTTGGCTTTGCCATGCAAAGAGTCCCCCTCCCTTTTTAAAAAAGAGTATCCAATTCTTTAAAAAAATTTTATTTTATTTATTTGAAAGGCAGAGTGACACAAAGAGAGGGAAGGACAGAGGTCTTCAGTCTGAAGCCAATACTCTGATGGATTCATGGTCCTACTTTCTGTGCTCCCAGTGACACAGGGACCAAGCTCATCCACTGGCCCCACCTCTCCAGCCCTGGGGCTGCTTCCATCACACCCAGGCTCCATCCCAGCCTCTGAGCCCTGGGGGGCCTCCCCTCTACCTGTTTATTGCACACCTGAGGCAGGGGCCAGCCAGGGCTGGGAGAGGAGAGGGGCAGAGATGCAGGGCCACTCGGCAAGGGCCAGCCTTTGGGCCACAGATGCTCGTGTGTGCCCTCTGTCCAAGGCAGGGGATGAAGTTGGTTGACCCTTTGGGCCCCCTGGGGCCCATGGTGCAGCCTCCGTGGTCCCAAGGGAGCCTCCTTGCACCATCAGGAGCTCCCAGCCTTGCTGCTCTGCTGTCTGTAGCCAGGCAGGGTCTCGCTCATCAAGACACTGGGCACAGACTGCAATGCTGGCCCAGGTTCACGGTGTGGGGGCATGGGCTTTGGCTGCCCCGTGCCCTAGGCCTGCCAGGAAGACCGCCCAGGGTCTTAGGGGAAGTGTCTCCTCCTGTCAGTCTGGGGAGACCTGGACCTGGGAGGCACAGCTGGGTGACCCCAGCTTCTCTGGTGGCTCCTGGGCACAGCGGTGACACTCTTATCTGGGGACAGAGGTCTCCACCACGTGAGCTGCCCTCACGTGTGGCTTTGCCCCTCCTGCCCTGGTTTCTGTTGCCTGTGTGGGCAGTTATCCCTGGGCCTCTCATCTCCCATCTTTGGGCTTGGAGCTGTCAGTGTGAGCTCAGTTAGGACACAAGGCCCAGGCGTGCACATCCCCACTGGGCCCTCTGCTCATCTCCATCCAGGCTGCCAAGCTGTTCACAGGTGTAGGTAGCTTGTTTTCAACCTCAGGGGCGTGGAGGTGGGGGCTCTGACCCTGCCTGTGCTCAACTGGGCCCCCTTCCCACCAAGGGCTGAGTCCTGCGTATGGCTGGAGGTGGACATGTCTTGGGCCCAGATGTCCCTTCTGTAGTTCTGAGCAGACCAGGCAGAAGTGAGGCCAGATATTCCCTAGAATCAGGGCCAGGGGTCAGGGCTCAGCATGTGATGGCCATGCTTGGGTGGAGGGCGAGGAGCCAGCCTTTGGGCACATGTCTCGGCAGCCAGAGAGTGGCTGTGCTGAGGGCCCCAGGAAAGCTGGAGGAGCTGGGGCCAGGCAGGTCTGAGCAGAGAAATGAGACAGCTGGAGGCCGGGACCTAGGACCCGGATGGTAGAGGGGCAGAGGCTGAGGGCGAAGCTCTTGGTGCACAGAAGCTGCGGAGCCGAGGCTAGTGGCCCTGGGGGCAGCCTGTGCAGGGGGCTTAGCTGGGTCTTCCCCACCGGCATGGCCTGCACCCAGAGCTCCAGGGTCCTGAGGCTGGGAGACTCCGGCCAGGCCACAAGGCGTATGCCCAAGCTGCAGGAGGACCAGGAGGAAGGAGTGAGCCAAAGTGCTCCGCCAAGGGCAGCAGAGCCATGGGTCACCCCAAAGTGGTGACAGCTGAGGGTGAGGGTCCCCAGGCTGAGTCCTGGGGAGGAGAAACAGGCCGGGGCATACAGTGGGTGTTCCTCAGGCATGGCCTGCGGTCTCTTGGGGTAGAAGGTGCTTGTTGGTCCTGGCATCAGCTGGACTCTAAAGCTGCCAGGGACGGGTCAGCAGCAACAGTGCCATGTGGCTGCTAGGGTGAGGGCAGTGGGTGTGCACAGCCGGCAGCTGGGGCAGGAGGAGAACCAGATGGGGACTGGCAGGTCCCAAAGGGTCCCTTCTTGCCTCCGGCCCCCTGCAGGCCCTTTCTGGGGTGCCTGGTCCCACACCGCTCCTGGGCCTGTACACTCAGGCCGGGCTCTGCATGGTGTTCCTCCGCTGGCGCTCCCCAGCCCCACCCACCGCCCTGCCCCAGCCACCCTGCTCTGGGCCAGGGCTCACCCTCACCTCTCCGTGCCCAGGCTAACGGGCAGCGAGCCCCTGACCATCCTCCCTCTGAGCCTGGAACCCGAGGCGGCTGCCCAGGCGCACTACAAAGCGTGCGACCGGCTGAAGCTGGAGCGGAAGCAACGGCGCATGTGCCGCCGGGACCCGGGCGTGGCCGAGACGCTGGTGGAGGCGGTGAGCATGAGTGCGCTCGAGTGCCAGTACCAGTTCCGCTTCGAGCGCTGGAACTGCACGCTGGAGGGCCGCTACCGCGCCAGCCTGCTGAAGCGAGGTGAGTGCCTGCCGCCTCGGACTGGGGCTGGGGAGGGCGGCGTGTGCCCTCCCTCCGACCCTGCCCCTCTCTGTGCACTGGCCTGGCCTCCGCAGGGCCCCAGGCTGCCCATGAGGCTATCAGTGAACACCAGGTGGTCAGGGTCTTGCAGCCTCCACCCCAGAACAGACCCTGTCGTTGCCTGGGTCCTTCTGCGCCAGGGGCTGCCTGGGGCCCTGGCTCTCCTGAGGGCCTCTCCACAGGGTCGCGGGGAGGCCAGTGGGTCAGACGCGCGGGTGGGCCTCGGATTCCCACCCCACTCCTGGGCTGGCTCCCGTGCAGGCGCAGCTCCCCACGCTCCGCGACCCCTATCAGGGCCCGGGTGCTCCCAGCAGCACCAGCGCTTGGGGGAGACTGTGGTCTGGCTGCCGCGCACGTCGTGGAAGCTCTCGGGTGGGCCGTGGCCCAGTGCCTGGCTGTGCTGACCCCCGTGCTGACCCCAGGCTTCAAGGAGACGGCCTTCCTCTACGCCATCTCCTCGGCCGGACTGACGCACGCGCTGGCCAAGGCGTGCAGCGCGGGGCGCATGGAGCGCTGTACGTGCGACGAGGCGCCCGACCTGGAGAACCGCGAGGCCTGGCAGTGGGGCGGCTGTGGCGACAACCTCAAGTACAGCAGCAAGTTCGTCAAGGAGTTCCTGGGCCGGCGGTCCAGCAAGGACCTGCGAGCACGTGTGGACTTCCATAACAACCTCGTGGGCGTGAAGGCAAGCTGCGGGGAGCCAGCCAGGTGGTCCCCAGGGGCTGGGTAGAGGTGGCCCCTGCACGGTGCCAACGGGGTCTGGAGACCCCTGCCCCGGAGGTGGGGCGTCCATGGAGTGGTTGTCATGCAAGCTTAGCCACCTTGCTGCTTCTGGTGGCTGGGGGCTGGCCCTACCGCCGGCTGACCCTGGCCCGTGGGGCCCCTGGGAGGTCCCACGTTGGGTGAGTGCCCAGGAGGGGGGCGGGCCTTCCAGCAACAGCAGCCAGCAGGGACTGGTAGGGGTGGGGTCACAGAGTGCACTGGCCCAGTCCCAGAGGTCCAGGATCCCTCCCCTGCCCTGTCTAGCCCCACTCTTCAGTGCACAGGTGCCCAGCTGCGAAGCAGGACTTGAGGGAGAGTGGGGCTGTGCTCCTGTATCCGTGCTGCTGGAGGGAGGTCCGGACCCGCACCCCAGATGTGACCCCAGCCTCGGCCAGCACCCGTGTGAGGGGCTCGGGGACTTTCTTCCTCCTGCCCTCCCCTGGGATGTGGACCCTGGCTGGGAAGGGGCCGAGCCATGAGAGATAGCCCCTCATGACGGAGCAGCTGGTTCTGAGTCACCCACTTGTTAGGCAGCCAGCGCTGTCCTTTGCAGCCAGACTCTGAGGCAGAGGCTCGCAGGTGAGGTGCAGCCCACCAGGGCAGGGCCCGTCCCCAAGGTGAGCCCCTTTCTTCTTTCTGCTCTGCTCCTCCCTCCTTGCCACGCTGTGGTCTTTGCAAACATTTAATGAAAAGTGTGAGTGTGGAGCAGGCCGAGGTCAGCCCAGTGTCCCTACATTTGTCCTGGTTTCTCAGCAGATTGTTAAATGGGACTCTGGCTGCCTGCTGGGGGTCCCCTTTGAGCTGACCCCAGGCTTAGTGTGGGAGCTCTGCTGGCTGGCTGGGGGCCCACTGGGAAGGGCCTCCACCCAGCTTCTCCCGCACATGAGGTCAGGCTGCGCCCCGTAGGGCAGCTGGCCTGTCCTTGCAGGTAGGCTGGGAGGGAAGGCTCACCCTGCGTGGGTGAGGGCTACAGCCCATCCCCTCTGTAGTGCGGAGCTCTCACCCAGGTGTGGGGGGAGTCTCTGACCTGAGTGTCCACCCCTGCCCCTGCCAGCTGGCTGAACCAGGCACCTCCAGGCGTGTGCAAACTCACTGTCCCTGATATTCAGATGGGGGTGTGGCTGGCTGACATGCAGACCACCAGCCAGCGGCCAGTGGCCCCAGTCTGCCCCACTGGCAGACAGCCCCAAGAGGGTCCAGCCAGAGTGTTGTCCTGGCCAGTTCAGCCAGCAGTGTGTGGAGACCAGATGGCAGATCCTTGGGTGGGGCACAGGGCTGAGCCCTTGCCAAAGGCGGCCTTGGGGGTCAGAGGTGCTGGCTGTGGGGTCTCTGTCTTGGGCAGTCCTCGCATGTGAGCAGGTCCTCAGAGTGTGCTGGGTGCTGGTGCCCACCGCCAGCCAGGCATGGGTCTGGGTGGGTGGCTGTGGGGTCCAGCCCACCAGAGGGTCCCTCATGCCCTCCCTCCCTCCCTCCCACCAGGTGATCAAGGCCGGGGTGGAGACCACATGCAAGTGCCACGGTGTGTCTGGCTCATGCACGGTGCGGACCTGCTGGCGGCAGCTGGCGCCCTTCCACGAGGTGGGCAAGCACCTGAAGCACAAGTATGAGACTGCACTCAAGGTGGGCAGCACCACCAACGAAGCCACTGGCGAGGCGGGCGCCATCTCCCCGCCACGGGGCCGGGCCTCGGGGATGGGCGGCAGTGACCCCCTGCCCCGCACACCAGAGCTCGTACACCTGGACGACTCGCCCAGCTTCTGCCTGGCTGGCCGCTTCTCCCCAGGCACCGCTGGCCGCAGGTGCCACCGGGAGAAGAACTGTGAGAGCATCTGCTGTGGCCGCGGCCACAACACACAGAGCCGGGTGGTGACAAGACCCTGCCAGTGCCAGGTGCGCTGGTGCTGCTATGTGGAGTGTCGACAGTGCACGCAGCGCGAGGAGGTCTACACCTGCAAGGGCTGAGAGCGCTTCATCTGCTGGCTGCACAGCTGGTGCTGAGGGCCAGGGTCCTCAGGGCTGTCTGGGCTCACCATGGCCTCCTCTCAAGGGCCCAGAGGTGGGAGCCAGCTCCTGCCTGTCTGTCCGGCCTCTTGCTTGTGCCTTGGGCCTCGGCTTCCTCCCCTTGACCCGAGAGCATTGCGGCCAATGCTTTCTGAGCTGTCTCCCGTTCCTGCCGTGCCAGTCCAGGTGTGACCTTCCCCCTCCTGCACCTTGGGCTCCCTCTGAGGCCAGGAGAGCAGGTGCACCTTGGTGACCACAGGGCTGCTGTGGAGATGGGCGTGGCCTGGGCCGTCCCTGCACCAGCACTGCCTTTAGAGAGCAAACCACTAGGAGAGCAGGCAGCCTGCCCTGTCCCCAGCGCCTGGCCGCCAATGCCCGGCCCTGGGGTTGCCGCTGTCCCTCTCTGACGTTGAGCACTTCTCTTTGGAGTGAATATCAGTGACTTTTAAGTTATTACTATTATTTAACTATTATAATAATTATTATTTTCTCCACCTGACCCCGGCCTGCGAGGACCCCTCCTTTTCTCCCTAACATTCGCTCCTGACCTTGCTCCCTCCCACCTGCTCTGTCTTTGAAACCACTAAGCCAAGGTGGACGCTGGCATTGCTGTCAGAGGCAGGCAGCACGCGGGGCTGCCACAGCCCTCTGTGTGCACCAGTGTGCTCCAGCCAGGGCCCCCAGTGGTCCCTGTTTAGCCCCATGGGCGGACGGCCCAGAGTGTGCTCCAGCCAGCAGCCCCCACACCCACCATGGATGCAGACTCTGGGGCAGGGTGGCAGGGCGAGCCTGTTCCTGGGGGCAGCCCTGGCTAGCAGAAAGCCGCTGCTTTTGGCCTACACGGACACGGCTTGGTTTGTGTGGTGTGTGTGTGTGTGTGTGTGTGTGCACGCTGTGCTCGGCAGTTGTTGGAGCGCTGAGTGGGCTCTGCTTCTCACGTCAGCATGGACAGCAGCCTTCGACCTCTGTGGGCATGGGTTAGGGTCTGGGCGGGCAGCAGGTGTGGGCACAGGACTACTGAGTGAGTGGATTCCTCCAGGAACTGTGTTTTTAAAAGAAAACCTATTTATGTTGATGTCAGTTTCTGTTCCGTATCATAAATGGTAAGGTTTATTCTCCTGTGGCTGTGATAACATCCCCACCAAGGGCTGCCCGGTGCGTGGGGCTGAAGCTGAAGCCTTCTAAGCCCACACCCAAGGCCTCTTTTCCAAGAAGTGACTGTGGTGGCCTCATGTGATAGCCTTGTCCCTGCCCTGGCTGCGGGTGGGGCCTGTTCTCTCCTTGAATGCCATGTTGGGCTGTGTCCTCGGTATTCAGAGTGCTCATTTCACAAGGCAGACTGGCAGCGGCTGGTGGGTCCTGGATGCGAGGCTTGCTACCTGAGGGCGTGGGGGCTGCTGCTTTGCCTCTTCTGGGAAAAATGGTCTGGGGGCAGGGGTCCCTCTTGCCAGCATTCCTGCTGCAGGGCTGTGCTGGCCGCCCCCCCTGGGGGAACCTGTGCCTGGTCTGGTGGGTGTGGCACAGGGAGGGCGCACCCCATGCTGAGTCTCTAGGAGCCAGTTGATTGATTTCTCTACCTCATCTGCGCAGGGAGTCGGTGTGTACCTGATTGACTGTGGAGAATGTATTTATTTAACAGCTTTGTATAACAGAACCAGAAACAAATGGAAACACTAAATAAATGTATTTTAAGTTATAGCCAATCTCAGTCTCTTACCTTCGCATAGCCAGTGGCATGGGAGGGGTCTGTGCTAACCCACAGTGAGCTCTGACCCAGACTAGGGGTGGCCCCAGCCCCCTCCCGTGTCCAAGCCTCACTGTCCTGTCCCTGGGGAAAGGGCCCTGTGCTCAGAGCCCTGCTCCTGTGCCCTGGCTCCTGGGTTCTCCCACACTGGTCCTCAGTCTTCCTGCCCTGATGGGGTCCTGAGGCACAACAGACCCCACCCCAGGCTCTCTCTGGTTGGCTCTTAGCCTCTCAGGCCCCAGCCCCTGCAGGCCCAGTCTTCTGAGCTGCCTCGTGGTCTGCTCTCTGCTGTAATGAACTCGCTGGGACTCTCACTGTCTCCTGCATGACCCGGATACCACACCCCAGCCCTGAGGGGTGAGTGGAGCCCAGGGGTAGCCCCAGGCTCTCCAGCCAGGCACAGGGCTTCGAAGCTAAGGGATGCTGGGTGGGTGGCTTCAAGCTACCCAAGCCAGGGAGTAGGTGGCCTTGGTGGGGCCTCGTCTCCTGGGTGACTGAAGCTACAGGAGCCCGGTCTGGGACAAACCATGCAGGTCCCTGTGCGCTGCCAACCTGCTGCCAGGGCACGCAGACCCTGAGAGCAGAGCCTTCTTGGTGTGCCTGGGTCTCCTCCATTGGACCTGCATCCCAGCTTTGCAGGCCAGGGTCCCCTGTGTGGTGGACAGTCTATGTATGGCCAGTCTTGCAGGGTGTCTGTGTCCACACGTGTGTGTCATGTGTGTCTACATGCATGCATGTGTGGCCACGTGAAGGCCTATGTACATCTGCCCACATGGGTCTGTTGCGTGTGTCCACATGCATGCATATGTATGTGCAGGCCTGTGTGCCCACTTGGGTCTGTTGGGTGCATGTGTGTGTGTATGTCCACATGCATGCCTGTGTGTCTTCCCACCTGGGTCTGTTGGGTGCATATGTGTGTGTGTATGTCTATATGCATGCTTGTGTGTGTCTGTCCACTTGGGTCTGTTGGGTGCATGAGTGTATGTGTCCACATGCATGTATGTGTGTGTGTGTGCAGGCCTGCGTGCACACCTGGGACTGTTGGGTACATGTGTGTCTGCCCACCCAGGTCTGTGTTGGGTGCATGGGGGGCTATGCCAAGCTGCAGCTCACCCCTGTCCAGGCCAGCCGCAGGGCCTTATGTGGTGAGTGAGGTCTGAGCCAATGGACCTGAGCCTGAGGCAGGGGAAAGGAGGCCTGCCCAGCTTTCCAAGCCCAGGCACCGAGTGGGTCGACACATTTTGGAGACCTGCCAGGGGCAGCGAGAGACCCTGGGGAAACTCTGGAGGCCAGGGTGTCTGTCCTGGCGACACCTGCCAGTCGAGAGCTGGCCCTGAGGGCTCAGAGGTGGGCCCGGCATACCACACAGGTGGCAGCTCCACTGGCCCTCCCCTCCCTGCTGTGATGGCGAGGGGATTAGGTCAGGAGGCAGCTTAGGTAATGTCTCCACAGGGGCCTCGCTATGTAGCCTTCCAGGCTGACTGAAGGGACAGAGCAGTGTGGGGGTGTGGGGGGAGGTGCAAAGTGTGATGTTCCCAGCCCCTGTGTCATGGGGTTCTGGGACCACCAGGAACCAGGAGGGTGTCCTGGCTGCCTTCCAGAGCCCCATCCCAGGAGGCACCCAGCATCTGCCCAGGGCCAAGAGGGGAAAGGCCAGAGGTCAGGGTCCCTCCCTCCCTGCCCCCACCAAGCTGCTGCAGAGACTGATGTGCACACCCCCGTGCATGCATATTTCTGTGGCCTTGCACCTGAGGGGGGCCTGTGCAGGCACGGGGCAGGGGGTCGCCACTGTTGTCCTCGCTGGGGCACTGCCCTGCTGCACCCTGTGACCAACTTCTCCCACCCCTGGCGTCTGTGTTCTCAGCACATCCAGTGCAGCTGGGCCTCCCTGCCTCCTGCCACTGCACCTGCCCCACCCCCTCCCCAGCCAGGCCCCTGCCCACCTCTGTGCAGGCTCAGCTCCCTAGGGGTGGCCCGTGGAGGCTGCATGGTCCTGCCTCCCCACCTGCTAGCGCCAGTGCCTTGCTTTCCTCATCAGCTTTGGAGGTGGGGCTGATGGCCCCGGTCCCCCTCCTGGTGGCCCCAGATTCTGGTCTGGAGACTCCTGTCCTGGCCAAGCCAGGCATAGGGCAGTGGGGGCAGCTCTACTTGAACCCCCACCCACCCCAACCATGGGCACAGCCCCCCCCCCCGGAATAGAGGAGGGACTAGCGGGTTGCCAGGGAAACAAGGCCAAACAAACACTGCCCCCTTGCAGGGCGGGGTGGGGGGAGTACTGTGGCAATGACCTCATCCGCCCACCCAACCTGCTCCCAGGCCAGGCTGGAGGTGGGGGGTCCTGGCTGGCAGGGGGAGTCATGCACGTGTTTGTGTTGGGCCCACGTCCATGGAAACGGTGGGGGTTGGGGGTGTAGCTGGCTCCTGCTGTGGTTATGAGCGGCTGTGCGGCTGCCAGAGCAGACTGGGGGGGGGGGGACAGAGCCGGGACGGGGGACAGGGGAGGGAGCACTCAGTGGATCTTACCCGAGGGTGAGTGTCACTCGCCAAGCAGGCCCCACTCCCACTTTCTAGCAGCAGGCCGGCCGTGAGGGCTCAACTGCATCTCCCAGGGACACCCCACGAAATTCCCTCCACCTTGGGATGGTCCTCCCTGGATCCAGGGTTTGATCCAGGGTGTGCCCAGGGGCAGCCTGGTCTCCAGATGTGGCACCCGCCTAGGTGACAGCTCAAGGTTCTGATTGCGGTTTCGTCTGCCCTGACATTGTTGTTCAATAGAGAAAACTCCACGTTTCTTGCAGTATTGTCAAAAACCACGTGAACTCGTAAAATATGATGTGTTGTGCCTGCTGAGGATCCCTGCTGAGACATGCCTGGGAGTGCGTCAGGTTTCAGAGCTTTGAGACTCTGGACTATTTGCAAAGACTTTGCCAGCTGAGCATCTTTGGTGGGTGATGTCGGCCTTACAAGGTTCAGACTGTGCAGCATTTTGGGTTTTGGACTTGAGGTTTGGGCACTGCATCTGCTTGTCCATGCTGCCCCTTTGATCTTCCTCCCTCCACCCTTGCTTCCCAGGTGTCAGGTTTTAGGCAGCAGCAAGGTGTGTTTTGACTTACGTGTTCACAGGACACCCTGGGCGACGTTGGAAGAACAGACTTGGCTCAGAGCACAGTGTTAGGTAAAGTGTCCTTAGCATCATTAGAAGATCTGCGAAAGAATGCCATCTATGAGGAAGGAATTAAGAAGGCAAACAATGTCCAATTCAGGATGAAAAAAAATGGTTATTGAGTGAAAATTGGAATAAGTAGCCCAAGAAATCTTGGAGAAAAAGAGATCAGCTTCTCCCTGGCCACTTTCCAGCCACTGTGACGGCCGACTGGACGTCATGGTCAGCTCCTCTGGAGAGAGGGCTCCTGGGACAGCAGGCAAAGCTCTATGCAGGCGGAGGCTGGGCTGGAGCCGGGACACAGACAGGAGCTGCACGGGCCAGGGCAGCAGAAGCAAAAGGCTGAGCTTGCACAGCGACACCCATTCTTGTGCCTGTGTGACTCAGGACAGAGGGACATCCGTGTTTGAGCTGGGGCTGCTGCAGGCTTGTGCCCAGGTGCTGTTGCTGCTGCCGGACCGCTGTGCAGCCAGAGCTTCTAAGCTCCTCGGAGAGATGGAGTCATCTCCCGCCCGGCCATGCACATGCAGCCTGACTCACTGCAACAAAAACTGGAATAAAGACTTGGGAAAGTGTGGACATATTTTTGTTTAGACACAGAAATTGTGCATGTCGGTGGGGCACCCTGTGAAGTTCCTGTGCGGATGCCTGAGGCTGAGCACCGGCAGTTTCTTCCTGGTGAAAGCATCCCAGGCCCTTTTTTCCAGCTCCTTGGAAACTCGCAATGCATGGTCATGCTCTGCACCGGCCCCTTGAGTGGGCAGCGGGGCCCTGGAGCTTCCCCTATCCGGTTGTGAGGCCATGTCCCTTGCTCCCCACCCCGTCCTAGCCTCGATCACCACCTCCCCACTCTCAGCCCTTGTCCAGCTGTGTCTGGCCCACAAGGTCCCGTCCTTCTCATGGCTGGGTGGTACTCCCAGTGCCCTCATCGCTGGTGGACACCTAGGTCAGCTCCACCTTGCTGCTGTGGACAGTGCTATAGGGTCCAGTGCAGGTGACTGACATCAGGATTTCATTTTCCTCAGATGTGTGAGGCAGGGGAATCCCACAAAAGGTCACAGCCTTGAGCATCACAGCATGAGGCCGAGAGCTCCAGCCTACAGTGTGAGGAAGGGCACGTGGGTGACAGCCAGGCCTGCCCAGCCCCATGGGGGTGGAGGTAGGGGATACCGGGCTGCAGAAAGAGACAACAGACAGCAGTGAGGCCTGGATGCCTGGATTCTTGTGGAAAACAAAGCTGAGATAAAAATAAAGACCTCGGAATAGAGGCTGAGGAGGCAGGGCAAGCCTGTGTGAATTCAAACTGGGGGACTGTGGCCTTGGGACACAGAACCTGCACCACAGCTGTGCTGTGACACCCTGGAGTGGACAGCAGGGTGAGCAGAGCCTTTGCCCCTGGAGTGGGCACTGAGTGGGCATTGCCCTCACCCCTGGAGTGGACAGGAGAGTGGGCAGAGCCTTTGTCCCTGGAGTGGGCACTGAGTGGGCATTGCCCTCGCTCCTGGAGTGAACAGTGGGTGGGCAGCACTCTCACCCCTGGAGTGGACAGCAGGGTGGGCAGCACTCTCGCCCTTGGAGCAGAGGGTAGGAGGCACCCTCGCCCCTAGAGTGGACAGCGGGGTAGGCAAAGCCTTTGTCCCTGGAGTGGGCAGTAGGTGGTCAATGCCCTTGCCTCTGGAGTGGACAGCAGGTGGGTATTAAGAAAGCAGTGTTGTCACCGGTGCAATGGCTCAATAGGCTAATCCTCCACCTGCGGTGCCGGCACACTGGGTTCTAGTCCCGGTCGGGGCGCTGAACTCTGTCCCAGTTGCTCCTCTTCCTGTTCAGCTCTCTGCTGTGGCCGGGGAGTGCAGTGGAGGATGGCCCAAGTCCCTGGGTCCTGCACCCGCATGGGAGACCAGGAGAAGCACCTGGCTCCTCGCTTTGGATCAGCGTGGTGCGCCGGCCGCAGTGGCCATTGGAGGGTGAACCAACGGTAAAGGAAGACCTTTCTCTCTGTCTCTCTCTCACTGTCTACTCTGCCTGTCAAAAAAAAAAAAAAAAAAAAAAAAAAAAAAAAAAAGCAGTGTTGAGACATTAATATCGTGTGCTATAGATTTTTACAAACAGTTTGTAATGTATTTATTTTGTAATGTATTTATTTGAGAGACAGTGAGAGACACATGGTCCCATCTGCTGGTTCCCTCCTCAAATGCCCGCGACAGCCAGGAGAAGCCAGGAGCTCCACCTGGCTTTCCCATGTGGGTGGCCGGGGCCCAAGCACTTGAGCTGTCAACTGCCTCAAGGAAGGAAGCTGATCTGGGGGCAGAGGCAGGACTCGCACCCGGTGCTCGGACTCGGGTGTGGACGTCTTTACCTCCAGGCTGATGCCCAGCTCTGAGACGTCTCAGGTCAGCAAATCCCAACCTCCCTCTTATCACCTTCTTGTTTTTGCCCCTCTCCTGCCTTTTTTTTTTTTTTTTCTGTGAAAGTCGTTGCAGCAGCCAGAGAGGTACTGATAGGCCAGGTGACCAGTGGACTCAGTGAGTTTGACACAGAAGGGCTGAGTGTGCTGTATGTGGCCTCAGGAGGCCAGCAGCCGGTCTGTGGCCAGAGAAACTTTGAGGATGTGTGGGGGGTTGGAAGACCAGGCCCTTGGGAGAGGAACTGACTGGGAAGTGGGCAGGGAATGGATAGCAGCGTTTTCTTAAAAAAAAAAAAAGTTTTTCTCTTCACTCATTCCACAAATACTCCAGGCACAGCTGGAACAAGGGCGTCACTGTTAGAAGTAAAACCGCACTCTGAACACACTTTGTCTACACGATGGTCCTGGCACCTACCGGCTTTGATTAAGTCAGCCATGGTGTGACCCCAGAGGATCCCTTGCAGTGACAGTGACAGTGGGGATGCCAAGGTCACCTGCCATCTGCCATGTGAGTGAGGTGATACCCAGCCATGTGGACAGCAACCAGGTCCACCAAGGCTACTGTGGAGTGTGGCAGTGGCCAAGGGTCCTGCTGTGCACGTCCACACAGGCTGTGAATGACCCTTGGCCAGACTCTGCCACGGCACCCTGCCTTCATCGCCTGGAGGACCCAGCAATGGGGGTCCTGCAGCAGAGGTGAGGAGAAGGTGCCTGCAGGGGCGGCGTCCTAACAAGGAGAATGAGGGAAGGGCTTTCCACCTTTGAGCACAGCTGTCTGGTGCGGATGGATGGGACAGGCTGTGACCAGGAGGGGCTATTGAGGCAAGGGTCCAGAAGCCAGCGGATCTCCTGCAGGTGTTGTAACGGTGCACATGGACGGGCAGGGGTGAGTCAGTGGAAGGTGAGGAAGGGCTGCTGTTAGCGAGAGAACCCAGGAGACCCCAGTAGGGGCAGCTTCAGACCCTGCCAAATGCAGGTGTGGCCACGGAGCTGCCGGCCAGCCATGGCAGAAGACAGCCAGGAGGCAGGGCACATGGACTGTTGGGGCAGCAAGTGTTTGAGGTGTGAGTACCACCCTGATGCAGCCGCCGAGGGCAGGGCCTGGGAAACCCCTCTCCTCACCAAGGGCAGAGGTCCTTTTGTGGATGCAGGAACACCCCCCAGAAGCAGTGAGCAGTGCCTCCATGTCGCATGCACTGCTGGCTGGGCCACTGGGGGTGCACCAGCCACACGTCAGATACCGTCTGTGCAGAACTTAAAGTGAGACCCAGGGCCAGCACTGTGGTCCATGTCCCAGCTGCTTCACTTCCCATGCAGCTCCAGGTGCTAGTGCACCTGGGAAAGCAGCAGAGGATGGCCCAAGTGCTTGGGCCCCTGCACACACGTGGGAGACCTGGATGAAGCTCCTGGCTCCTGCTTCAGCTTGGCCCAGCCCTGGCTGTTGCAGCCACTTGGGGAGTGAACTAGTGGATACAAGACCTCTCTGACTTTCAAAAAGAGAAGCGTGGTAAACACCTACCTCGGCTGGCATGCCTGTGGCGTCCTGCAGCTCTGCCCTGACAGCCTCCAGGTCACAGTAGGGTGCACCCCTCCCAGGTGAGGGCTGGGAGACCCCAGTTTCTCTGGGCCCAGCTGGGATAGGCCAGGTGTGGGGCGTGGAAGCTGGTGTGGCACAGGGTGAGCTGGACAGCTTGGAGGAGAGAGATGGGGAAGAGGAGTGAAAATGATGCCAGATTTTGGGGGATTCTTTTCAGGACCCCCAGAGCTGAATGCAGTGACCATGACGTGAGGACATCGGGGGCCTGGCATCCTGATACCTGCAGCAGGGCCTGGAATCTTCCATTGCAAGACCTGGCAAGTCCCATCCTCCTGCTGGCCAGCCCTCCAGGAGCTGAGCCTCAGGAACCCCTGTGGCAAGTGGTGAAGCCCCTGCCCCACCAGCTCAGGGTCTGCTCTGTCCATCACTGCCACTGTCCACCTTGGCCTTTCCCGGATGTGGGCTCCTTGTCCCTGCCCACCCTGCCGGCTTAAGGACGCCCTCCCCGGGAAAGGGACAAGGCCCTGGATGGGCAACCTGGTGCCTGGACGCGGTTAGCAGGCTCAGTCTGTGCACAGCAAGGTCCCCTGACTCAGATTTGGGCTGGGGTCCACCGAGGGAGTCTGGGGTCAGACCTCAGGGAGGGGAAGGGCCAGGGCTCTGAGAAAGGCCGCCCAGCAAGTGGTCACTGCACCCGGAGCGTTCTCCACGCCCAACAGCCCACGGAGTCGAGGCCCAGGCGGCACCGGGACTGAGAGGGCCCCGCGCCCGGGTACTGCGCGCGCCCCAGAGGCGGGCTGTGACGTCGGTGCAGCGGTGGGGCCGGGCGCTCTGCGGCGACCCCTTGTGGCCGCGCCGCCGCCGCACACGTGGCGCTCAGGGCGTGCCCTCTCCTTCTGCAGAGGGGTTTGGGGAGGGGAGGCCGCAGCCGCTTGGTTCTTCAGAGGGGAGGGACAGGAGGAGGGGGAGGGGACTCTGATCTGGGGAAATGAGCTGAGCTCCCAGAAGGGATCCTCGGCCGGCCAGAGCAGAGCCTGGAGGCGCTCAGGTGTGCCCAGAGCCGAGGAGGACCCTGCCCACAAGATCCAGAGACCCCAGGGTCCGGGTCCTTGGTCATGAGCACAGAGTTCTGGGGTAGGCTGGCTGCCCCCTGCAACAGGTGAGGGGCACAGGCATTTGCAGTCCCTGCCAGGGGCTGGGTCAAATGGGGTTGTCAGCCCTGGCCCCACCATTCCCAGCCTGGCTGTGTCCAGTAAGGGCCACTCTGGGCACTGTCCCCAAGGCCTTCAGGCCATGTGGGACTGACCCTGTGACTAGGGCGAGTCTGTGTCCTCCAGGTTGCTGCCTGCAAAGCCCTCACACACGAGTCCCGATGATACCTGCAGGGCCCCACACTCATTGTCCAGGGCCTCCGGCCACACCCCTGGCCAATCCCAGCTGACCTTGGCTACACAAGTGTGATATGCAGCTGCCTCAAGCCTTGGGGTGGCTGACCTGTCACAGAGCTAGCAGACACGTCACAGAGTGGGCTGAGCTGTCACAGAGCCGGGTGAGCTGTCACAGAGCAGGCTGAGCTGTCACAGAGCTGGGTGAGCTGTCACAGAGCAGGCTGAGCTGTCACAGAGCTGGGTGAGCTGTCACAGAGCCGGGAGACCTGTCACAGAGCAGGCTGAGCTGTCACAGAGCCGGGTGAGCTGTCGCAGAGCTGGGTGAGCTGTCACAGAGCTGGGTGAGCTGTCACAGAGCAGGCTGAGCTGTCACAGAACCGGGTGAGCTGTCACAGAGCAGGCTGAGCTGTCACAGAGCAGGCTGAGCTGTCACAGAGCCGGGTGAGCTGTCACAGAGCAGGCTGAGCTGTCACAGAGCCGGGTGAGCTGTCACAGAGCAGGCTGAGCTGTCACAGAGCTGGGTGAGCTGTCACAGAGCTGGGTGAGCTGTCACAGGGCTGGGTGAGCTGTCATAGAGCAGGCTGAGCTGTCACAGAGCTGGGTGAGCTGTCACAGAGCAGGCTGAGCTGTCACAGAGCAGGCTGAGCTGTCACAGGGCTGGGTGAGATGTCACAGGGCTGGGTGAGCTGTCACAGGGCTGGGTGAGCTGTCACAGAGCAGGCTGAGCTGTCGCAGAGCCGGGTGAGCTGTCACAGAGCCGGGTGAGCTGTCACAGGGCTGGGTGAGCTGTCACAGAGCCAGGTGAGCTGTCACAGGGCTGGGTGAGCTGTCACAGAGCTGGCTGAGCTGTTATAGAGCAGGCTGAGCTGTCACAGAGACGGGTGAGCTGTCGCAGAGACGGGTGAGCTGTCACAGAGCTGGGTGAGCTGTCATAGAGCAGGCTGAGCTGTCACAGGGCTGGGTGAGCTGTCACAGAGCTGGGTGAGCTGTCACAGGGCTGGGTGATCTGTCACAGAGCAGGCTGAGCTGTCACAGAGCAGGCTGAGCTGTCACAGAGACGGGTGAGCTGTCGCAGAGCTGGGTGAGCTGTCACAGAGCAGGCTGAGCTGTCACAGAGACGGGTGAGCTGTCGCAGAGCTGGGTGAGCTGTCACAGAGCTGGGTGAGCTGTCATAGAGCTGGCTGAGCTGTTATAGAGCAGGCTGAGCTGTCACAGGGCTGGGTGAGCTGTCACAGAGCAGGCTGAGCTGTCACAGGGCTGGGTGAGATGTCACAGGGCTGGGTGAGCTGTCACAGAGCTGGGTGAGCTGTCACAGAGCCGGGTGAGCTGTCACAGAGCTGGGTGAGCTGTCGCAGAGACGGGTGAGCTGTTGCAGAGCTGTGTGTCCTGTCATGTCCCTACCTGCACCCTAGAGATGGAAGGACAGGGTGAGGGGGTTCAGAGGATCTGCCCCAGACAGGAAGTGTCAGGTGCCCGATTCTTAGGCGGGGACAGCAGGGTCTGACTTGCAAGCCCAGAGGTCAGGGCATCCAGGGCCCATTCTGCTCAGGCAGAAGGCTCTGGAACAGCTGGAGCTTGCCCTTGAACCATGCAAGGCACACTGCCATGGGCACCAGCACTGCCGAGGCCGCCATTGCCAGCTGCACCTGGTGGTGCCCTGCCCCTCCCCAGGCCCACAGACAGGAGCCACCCCACAGACACGGAGGCCAGGGCCTGTGCGGGACCTGGGTTGTGTCCCTCCAGACCCCAGGGCCATCAGCTTGTGGCTCACTCCCCTACCTAGCACCCATGAAGGGGGCTGCCCTCCTGTGGTGCCCACTGAGCTGTGCCCCCTGGGGAGCAGCCCCCTCCCTGTGCCACCTGCCCTGGTCCTGGCTAATCCACTGACAGCACAGGGGCCCTGGGCGCAGAGGAGCCGACAGTGTGTGTACAGATGGGGTGGGGATCAGGGAAGGTGGGTGGGGCCCCCTAGATTCCCTGAGCTCAGATCTCAGCCCTCTCCCCACTGTCCCAAGGCGTGGGAGGTAGAGGGAGGGTGGGGTCTCTGCACCAGGGCTTGGATATTACTCAGGCTTCCGCAGAGGCAGCATGAGATTCTGTGTCTGTGGGCACTGGGTTCATGGCTTCCGGAGGTGAGAGGTGACTGCCTTACATGAGGTTGTTGGGATGGAAGCCTGGTGGCCTTGCCAGGACAGCCACACAGACGACACTGGCCAGGGCATTCCTCTGCTTCCCAGCAAACACGTGACCCTTCCTGTACTCCTCTGCCATCCCCCAGGCTCAGCAGGCGCCGGAGCAGGGGGCTCCGATCTTAAAGAGCAAACCTCCAAGACCCTGCGACTAGCAAGTCTTGCTCCTGTGCAAGCAGCTTGTCCTGGGTGTTCCCTGCAGGCAGGAGAAGCCATCGAGCGAGGCCTACAGTCCGCCCTGGGCCCCGGCTGGCTGCATGCTGTCTCTGCCTGGCCTCTCTGTAGTCCTGGGGGGTGGGGGAGCTGCGGTGGCTTCTCAGGCTGGGTGAGCCAGGCTGCGACACTGCCCCACCCCTGTCACCCCATCCCAGGCCTGTGCCTGCCCAGGCAGCCTCTGCCCTTCTCCCTTCCTGAGCCAGCATGAAGGCCCCCACCCCACCACCACAGGGCACACGCGCTCTGTCCCGGCCTCTTCCTGCCTCTAGCCCAGCCCACTCCCCCGGTTGTTACCCCCTGCTCCTAGAGCCTACCCCAGCCGCTGCCCCAGAGAGAGCACGACAGTCAGAGTCAGGAGCTGTGCCCCCATGGGCTGGCCCCCTAGGCCTCTCTCTTGAGTTTCTGTCCCCAGGTTGGTCCCCACCATCTCACCCCACCCGGCCTCCTTCCTTTTTCCTGACATCTTCCTGGGACCAACCTGCCCACTCGTCTGCCCCCGTATGGCAGCCCCGTGGCAGCGTCCTTATGGCCAGTGTCCTATGGCCACACCCACCAAGACCCCAGGACCCTGTGGCCTTCTCATTTGCAGGTCCAAATCCTATCAGCAGGGCCCAAACAAACCTTCTCCCCCTGCAGGCACCTCTGGGGCCGCTGTGGGCAGGAACTTTTGCACTGGTGCCTGAGAAGTCTCGAAGACAAGGCCACGGGTGAGGGTGTGCTGACGGAAGAGAGCCTAGTGTCTTTCCAGCTGGAGTTGGGGCGTGGAGGGGAGAGGAAGTGGTCAGGCCCTGGGTGCAGCACAGGGGCAGCCAGCAGAGGGCAGGAGGGAGGCCCAGCAGCCTTGGTTCAGAGGACAGGGTGGGGCATTTGATGTAAATACTGAGTGCTGCCAGATTCCGGGGATGAAATCTGGCTCTGCTGGTGCAGGGACCTGGGTGCTGGCCAAGAGGGATGGGAAGGCTGGACCAGGGCCTCCTTCAATTGGGACTCTGCCAGCAGAGGCCTTGCAGTGACCGAGAGTCCCACAAGTAGCCCCCGGGGGAAACCATTGGGGCAAAGGCCCTTGGCGGCCACCCCAGCCACACCCTGGGGCCAGAAGGAGGGAAGACCAGGGTCTGCTGGCCCCACACAGCCGCACAGGTTCCTGCAGCCTGATTATGATAGACAGGAGGAGCAGGCACAGGGCCAGCACTCCGTGGCTGTGCCGGGAGCAGAGGGGAGTCCCCGCCTGACGCTCCTTCCACTACGTCCACCTCTGGAGAGGGTTGTTGTTGGCCAGGAAATGCAGGGGACACATGTCGCTGAGGGGGCACCATGGAGGCAAGGGGACGGGGCCCTGTGGGACAGCGGATATCCAGACCCTAACCCTAACCCTAGGTACATGCAGGTGGCAGGCTGCTCGGACCCCCTTCTGTAATCAGCAGGAAGAGGAAAGACCTGAGAATTTGGGCTCTTCTCACCTGGGAGTTGTAGTGCAGGTCTTGTTGCCCCTCTGTGGGGATCAGGCAGCTGCTGTCCCAAGAATCAAGGTCATTGAGAGGGCATGGGAAGGGGCAGGATGGAGGTGTGGCCCAGGGGTTGGCCGTGGATGAAGAGAGTGAAAAAACAGAGCATTATGGGAGCTGCTGAACGCTGCCCTGAACCCCACACGTGGTCAGGCAGCCCAGAGGGAGACAAGGGAGGTACACAGGAGAGGGGACAGAGGGACAGACACAGCCCAGTGTCAGCTGCACTTGATGCTTGGCTAGGGGAAACCAAGGAGATGGATGGGGGGCCCTGAAGAGGGGACTTTGAGCCCTGCTGCCCCTGGGGTGGTCCAGGTGAGGGTCTGCCACTCTCACAGGGCACGCACCCAGTCTCTGGGCCAGGAGGGGCCTCATGGTCTCCTACGTTAGCAGTGCAGGGGGCCAGGCCACCTGGGACCCAGTCACTCACATCCAGCATTACACTCTGCCCTCCCCTCCTCTGTTGCTCCCTGGCTCCTTGGATCCCCTCCCTCCCCAGATCCCTCTCCTATCCCAGTGTAGCCCAATACTCTTTGGTTTAAGGAATGAGCTTGGTGTTTGCAGGTGGAGGCACCAGGCTGGGCTGAAGGCATGGGGGGGGGGGTCAGACTAGGCACTGGGATTGGGGAGACCACACCTGGGACACTGGTCATCCAGGCGTTGGAAACGGTGGCCACAGGACTCCACAGCAGGATCAGGCCTGGCCTTCTTCAGAGCATATGGTTTGTGGAGGGGTGGGAAGGGTCCCCTGTGCCCCCTCCTGTGAGGGCTTGGCCCTAGGGCATGCACAGTACGGTCTACCTGGGGCAGGTCTCCCAGACGTCTCCAACACAACTGCATTGGCTGTGAAGCACAGGGCACCTCTCCTGTGCTGGGTCCTTCCCCTGGGAGCTGCCTGAAGAATTTTTAAGTTCTTATGGGTGAGTGAGTGTGGCAGGCCCAAGGTTGTATGTTACTGCATGCTAAGAGTGCAGGTGACCCAGAGAGGATGTGATATTTGTGCCTGTGGATGTGTGTACATGTGTGTGTTCTGTGTGTCCATGCATGTGTGCTGTGTGCATGTGTCCACCTATGGTGCCCTTACATGTGTGTGTTTTGCGCACTTGTGCTCTGTGTACACCCCTTTGGGGCCTTGCAGAACTCCAGTGGAGAAACTGAGGCTTATGGTGTGGGACACCCAGTGGTGGTCACCTCAGAGTCCACAGGTGAGGGAGCAGACCCAGGAGCACGCCTGGGGCCCTGGGCTGGAGGTCTTGTCTCCAGGGCCCCTCCTCAAGAAAGAGCCCTGACTCTGGGTGCTCAGGAGGTGTTGCAGAAGGAATGAGTGACCAAGCACTAATCTGCTTGCTCAGTTTCTTTACTCACTCGTTAATTTGCTTGTCCATCGCTTTTTTTTTTTTTATTTTTATTTTTTTGACAGGCAGAGTGGACAGTGAGAGAGACACAGAGAGAGAGGTCTTCCTTTGCCGTTGGTTCACCCTCCAAAGGCCACCGCGGCTGGTGCGCTGCGGCCAGCGCACCGCGCTGATCCGAAGGCAGGAGCCAGGTACTTATCCTGGTCTCCCATGGGGTGCAGGGCCCAAGTACTTGGGCCATCCTCCACTGCACTCCCTGGCCACAGCAGAGGGCTGGCCTGGAAGAGGGGCAACCGGGACAGAATCCGGCGCCCCGACCAGGACCTGGTGTGCCGGCGCCGCAAGGCGAAAGATTAGCCTAGTGAGCTGCGGCGCCGGCCTTGTCCATCGCTTCATTTGTTCCTTCTTCCCTTCCTTCTCTAGGTATCTGTGAGTCTGGCTGAACCAGACAGGGGGCCTATGTCTCCCAGAACAGCTAAGCCTGGGGCTGCTCAGCCTCGGGGACAGATGGCCTTGGATCTACCAGGTGCAGGTACTGTTGGGAGCTGGGCAGACTACACCAGGAGTGATTTTCCCCAGAGCCACAGGCTGCCCCAGGAGGAGGGAGCTCCCCACTGCCCGGGAGGCTGCAGGAGGAGCCCCACACACCAATATAGCCTGGAGCCCCTAGAGGCCCCCTCACATTTCCCTCTCCTGGCCCTCACCCCATGCTCCAGTGCCAAGGAAATACAGAATTGCCCACTGCACTGGCAGCCCCTCGCCCCCAATGCTTCACAGTGGGGCCTGCGGCACTCAGCTTCAGCCAGAGACACCGGGAGACCAGGATCCCTGTGGCCGGGGCTCCCTTCTCTGAGCAGGGGCTCCGTCTCAGTCCCAGCTGCTCTGCTTCCAATCTAGCTCTCTGCTAATGTGTCTGGGAAATCAGTGGAAGATGGCCCAAGTCCTTGGGCTCCTACACCCACATGGGAGACCCAGAAGGAACTCCTGGCTCCTGGCTTCAGCCTCGCCCAGTGCCTACCATTGCAACCATTTGAGGAGTGAACCAGCAGATGGAAGATCTCTCCCGCCACCAACTCCAAACTTCAAATAGATAAATAAATACAGTTTTTTTAAAAAGACCCTCTCAATGGCCCCTCACCTGGGCTACCTTCTCTGAGGACACCTCCTGGGAGGAGAACCAGACACCTGCACCTGGACGCTCCTGTTCCAGGCCTGCTCTGTGGACCCTGGGGCCTGGCACAGGTCAATGAGTGACAGCTCAGTGCATGAAAGGCAGAGTGGACAGGCAGTGGGAGGATACCCAGTCAGGGAAACGGGGGCCCCAAGACAGGAGGGAGCCAGCTGAAGCTACAGGCAGATGAGCATGGGAGGGGTCAGAGGCATCCCAGTCGGCCCCAACCTTCTGGCCCTTTCTTTCCACCCCTGCTTGAGACAAACAACTTTTTGTCTCTCTCTGAGTTGCTGGGCAGCCCAGGCCCTGCTCCTGGAGTGTGAGGGGGAGCTAGACCTTGGTCACTCTGACCAGCGAGCCTCCCAGTGGGGCCTGGTGCTGAGCAGCAGCCCTAGCTCAGCCCCCATCAGATCTGGCCAGGACCCCAGGGCCACAACTGAGAGCGGAGGAAGTGCCTGGGCCTCCTGACTCATGGCCCCAGCAAGAACAACCCAGTGGGCCTGATTGGGGTGGGACACGGAGGGAAAAGGGTCTCTCCTTGGCCAGATCCCCTGGAACACAGCTGGGCTCAGCCTCAACTTTAAAAAATGCTTATTTATTTTTCATCAACTTGAAAGGCAGAGCGACAGGGACAGAGAGATCTGCCACCTGTGGGTTCACTCGCCAGCTGGGCCAGGCGGAAGCCATCATCAGCATTAGCAGGAAGCTGGGTCAGAACCTGGATCTCTGTGGCTCTTCTGCTGGCTGTGGGCATGCCACAGGCCACTTTGCCATAGAGCCCTGGCTTCTGAGCATCCAAGGTTGTGTCTGCATCGTACCGTATTAGCAAGAGTCCTGTCATTGCTCAGCCAGAAGGCCCACCCCTGATATCAATCGGGTCCCAGGACCCCGCCCGGCCCCAGGGTCTCTTCTTGGCTGTCCCCATCCAGGGGCTCCACGCTGCTCCTTGGCGTGATCCCGCTTGCCCAGCTGTGTTGGAGAGGAGCCCAGAGTTTTCCCAACGGCAGGCCCTATGGCAGCCACCCTGACAGACACGTCTTCCTGCCCCCATCCGTGTCTCCAGCAGCTCTTTCTCTAACAGGGGGCGTGGCAGCAAGTCCAGGGAATCTCCACATGTCCCCGTGCGTGGAAACAGTGATCCCGGAGTCCTGGTGGACAGCGGCTTCCATCGGGGAAGGCTGACAGGCCTGGTCCCTCTCCTGCCCAGACCCCGAGGCCCCACCCTCCAAGCCTTCAGGGTCCTCCTCATGGCTGAGGCTGCTGATGTGGGCTCCTGGGCAAATGTGAGCTGTGAGCCAACCTCTGTCCACCACGTCTGTGAGCAAAGCACTCTGTGCCCCGTGCTGCCGTGAGCAGCAAGGGACACACGTGTGTTCACAGCTGCAGACCCAGCCAAGAAGCAGGGACTGCACATGTGTGTGGGTGCATGCACTGTGGGTGCACATATGTGTGTGGAGAAGCCCCTCAGCCCCATCTGAGTGAGAAGACATGGGCTGTGGGACCAGAGGTCAGCAGCTTGCTTCTGCAGACTTCAGAGAAGCAGGAAGGAGAGCAAACTCAAAGCACCCCATGCCTGCCTGCCCCCTCCCCTCGGATTCTCGGAATTCTTTCCCAACCTCCCTGCAGGGCTGAGTGGGTCCTGGCCTGCTCCTTCCGTGGCCTGGCTTCTGGCTGGCCTGGCCTCCAGGGTTAGATTTGGCTCTCCTGCAGCCATGGGCCCTCAGAGCCCTGGCCCTAGCCCTGCCTCAGTCTGTATGACCACGGCCCTGGTTGACCTGGGTCCCGATGGGATGGCAGCCCATCTGTCTGCTTCATGGCAGCCAGGGACTTGTTCATTAGTCACACCTGCCAGGAGGCCCATGCCTGGGATCAGCAGGATGCCCAGATGCCCAGAGCTGACAGCATGGTGCTGGGCTAAAAGAGTGGGTGGGAGAGGGAGACAGAGGTAGAGAAATGAGGAGAAAGAGATGGAGACAGAAAGGGCAGGAGCAGGCGGGAGCGGAGCCACCCCTTCTTGTCACCATACCTGCTGCAAGCTGTGGAGACACCAGGATCTGGGAATGTGTTCCCAGCTGTGTTGCAGGCAGAGCAGGAACATAAGTTACTGCAAAAATGGGAGCAGGATTTACTTGAAGTGGGGGAGTGAGTGTACATTTAGATGTGAGTGTAGGCAACTCCAGGCAGAGAGACTTGCCACGAGAGGGCCGGAGCAGAGCTGCCCGATGAGGCAAGCACACCAAGGGGGCTCTCCCATCCAGTGGTCTGCTTTGTGGGGTGGGGGCGGTGCCATAACTGAATGTGCAGACGGCTGAGGTCTGGGAGACCTTGTGTAACTCTGGGGGAGTTCTATGGCGTCCCCTTGTGGAGCTCAGTGTGCACCTGCTCCTTTCTGGTTCTGGGGAGACTCAGGTGCATGGTGGGAATGTGGGAGTGCTGGATAGGCATGTGAAGGCATGGGGTTAGAGGGCTGAGGCGAGGCAGAGGCTGGAGGCATTTCTCAGCTTATTTGTCCCTCTCTGATTTCCCGTCTAGCCCCCTATGTCACAAGGATCCACCCAGTCCACGGGGGCCTCCACCCCTGGAGCAAGGTGGCTGTGCAATGTCATTCTGGCTATCTCTGCAAACACAGTGGGCATCGCGGCTCCAAAAGCACCTTTGCCCTGACCCAAGCCTGTCTGCTGGGCTCTGCTGGCCTGATGCTTACCAAGGCTCCTAGGCTTGTGGTTGGCAGTGGTATAGCCCCCAGCCTGCCTACCCCTCAGCCATGTGGGCCCAGTCTGTTGCCCTGCCCCTGCCAAGGGAAGGCCTGGGAGGAGAGGGCCAGGGGGGTTCCCACCTCTGAGATGGGTGCCCTCTCCCTCTTACCCAGGGCCTCAAGGGTCAGGAATGCAGCTCAGTGAGTCCCCAGGCCTGGGCCAGATGTGGTCCTTGGGACTCCAATGGGAAGCCTGCTCTGCCCCTTCCCTAGCAGTGTCCACCCTGTCCCCTTCCTGTGGGTCCCTGTGCCCCACAGCCATGCCCTGATCCAAAGAGCAGAGACTCTGCCTCCCCAGGCTATACCCTGAGCCATCCACCTTCAGATCCAGCCCCGCCTTTGTGGGATCCAGGCCAAACCTCTAACCTGGCAGAAGTCCATGGGGGCACTACCTGGGGGGATCCCCACCATGGGGAGCACCTCCAAATCCTGCCAATCACTGATACTTTGCCCTGCTGGCCAACAGGGCCTCGGGGCTCCAGGCCTGAGCTGACCCTGCAGCTCTGCTTCCAGCTTCTCTCTGGCCTGTCCAGGAGGGTTTCGAGAGGGACCAACAGCACAGAGGATACAGCAGGCAGGGGCTCCCATCCTCAGCTGGGAAGGGGCTGCTTTTATTAGCTGTTGGGCCGAGACCCACAGGGCTCGCAGGCCTACTGGGCACACTCTTGCCTCATGGATGGGGATGTGGAGACATGGAGACGAAGAAGGAAGAAGGCAGAGGAAGAGGCACCACTCCCCAGGGCTGCTGCTGGGTGGGAGGTACTAGCCTACAGATCTCCCGCCCTGTGCATCCCCCGCTCCAGCTCATAAAGATGCTTAAGGTCCCCCACAAGCTGGAGGGGCCTCTCTCCTTTCCCATGGCCAGACCCTCATGGCAGCACTGCTCCTACCAGGTGCCCTCACCCTGGGTGGAGTGGCTACCCCTTACCGTGGGGACAGCACTGCTGTGGGTCCGGCATTGCAGCCCCTTGACGAGATGCAGAGGAGCTGGTATGTGGGGCTGCTTCTCACACAGCACATCTGACGTCAGCATCCTCGATGTCGCTGGCCAGGAGGGGTCCGAGGCCTCCCCACTAACCTCTGCCAGCTCTGCTGTTGCCCTGAGAGGAGTTGTCTTCCTGGACTCCCAGCAGACACATCCTGGGCAGACTGCAGGTGCAGAGGACCTGAGAAGGGTGCACAAGCCTTGCCACTAACCAGCAGGTCCTCGTGGCTCTGGAGCACTCACGATCCCACACTGCTCCAGCTCCATACTGATGCGGGGTCCCACAAGAGCCCCCGCCCACACTGGGCTGCGCTACACTCACAGAAACGTATGTTTTTCCACCTGCCGGATCCCGGCATTCCAGGGCAGGGCTGTGAAGGTCATAAAAACGTTGCGGTAACCTATATATTATTTTTATGCTGGTGCTTAACACGGCGTCTTTGACACATGTGCGGGAGTCCTGCTGTAAATCAGGGCTGGGTCCACCCGTGTGCCTGCACAGGGGGTCCCTGGGCCTCTCACACGTGTGCGCCAGCCCCAGCAGTCCTGAAGGGAGCCAGGCATGGAGCTGATCGGGGGCCCAGCTGCTGGCTGCCTCCCTGTGCCTCCCACAAAGCTGGCCTGAGTGCGGGGAAAGGGAGGACGACCAGGCTGGGAAGGCCGAGGCCAGGAGCTCCAAGGGCTCGTGCATGTTGGTATGTGTGTATATGCATGCACGTGGGTGTGTGTGTACAAAAGTCATGTGTACATGTGCACAGGTGCACTTGCGTGTGTCCGTGTGTGCACACCAATGCTTGTGTGCTTGAGCACGCCTGCTCTGTGTGTGTGTGAACCTGACTTGGGCAGAGGCCTTTCTCTGTATGCCCTCTGCGGCAGCCCCCACAGCCCTGACTCCCCCGACCCACCTGGCTTTG
Source organism: Oryctolagus cuniculus (assembly GCF_964237555.1). Classification (NCBI taxonomy): domain Eukaryota; kingdom Metazoa; phylum Chordata; class Mammalia; order Lagomorpha; family Leporidae; genus Oryctolagus; species Oryctolagus cuniculus. The sequence continues at coordinate 117,952 of NC_091437.1, read as the reverse complement.
GCTCCCGTCCTGTTAGAGGTGAGAGTCAGGTGTGGGGAGCAAGCTCGGACTAGACTGAGTTACTGGAATTAAGACTTATTCTATGCATCTGCTCTCCCACAATATGGCGCTGGGAGAGAAGTAAACAGCTTCCACACAGCTGCCTCCAGTTCAACTAATAAACTGTAGGACTTGCTCCTGATTGGAGGAGAGCAGCGTACTCGGCGTGTGGGCAGCCGAGTTAGGATTGGCGGAGGAGGACTATAAAGGAGGAGAGAAACGGCATGCACCAGGAACATCTATGGGGAACATCTAAGGGAGCCCGTGCAGCCCCCGAGAGAGCCGGCCGGCGGTGTGCCGCTCCCCTGCGGAAGTGGGGAATGTGGCCAGGGGAACTGCCCTTCCACGGAGGTGGAAGGGATAGTAGCCAACCCGGGAAGAACCAGCAGCAAACCCGGGGAGGGCCGAGCAGACGAAAGAACAGCGCAGGGTCCTGTGTCGTTCCTCCGCGAAGAGGGGGAGCGACAGTCAGGCCCTCAGAAGGGTCATGTGCAGTGGGGCACTCCTCACTGGCTCCCAGGCTCGTTTCCCTGTCTGTCCATGGCTGGGCCACAGTCTGGCTGAGGGGCTCTGGGGAGGGTAGGTGGACAGGGACAGGTGGCAACCTCCAGACACAGGGGCCCTGTGGGGACAAGGTAGGGCCAAGAGCGGCTTCCGCCCACAGAGGTTTGGCAGGGAAGCCCAGCCTCTGTTTCTTTGGCCTGAGGCCTGTGTCCAGGGAATCAGGTGCTGCTGTGGGGCCTCAGAGCATCTGTGGCTCATCTGCACCCTTGACGTGGGGACAGGGCCATGCCCCACCCTCTTCTGCCTGCCACGGAAATGCGGAGCCTTCACCCTAGCAGGGGCATGAGTCAGTCGTGCAGCTGGCACCACAGACTCAGCATGTCCACTCTCAGAAGCATAGTCTAGGCATCCATCCATGTGTGTGCACATCGCATGTGCACGTGCATGTGCCCGCATGCCTCCGGAGGCCTGGACCAGGCCACTGAAGAGATGGTAGAGGACCCCTGGGTCCTGGAGAATCACCTGTTGGAGAACTTGGGAATGGGTTTGTTTGCATAAAAAGGACCACCTCCACGGCGGCGGCAGACACACACCCGACAGCTCTTGGTCAGGCATTGTTGGCTGCCTCTGTGGTCCCCCCGAAGCTCAGGATTTGCAAGTGGCTGGAGGTCTGGCTAGGGGGCCAAGATGGCAGGGCCACTGTCCTCTCAAGGTAGCAGTGAGCTGAAGAGCTGCCTTTGAAGGACTTGGGTGTCGCTGCCGAGGCGGTGCTGGCTGCTGGCTGGGACCTTGGTTCTTCTGCTCGAGTGGCCTCATAAAACGGCAGCTGGCCATTCACAGGACGAAGGTTGAAACCACTCCTGACCCTGGGCACGCTTGAATCTCCCAAAGCTTCACGGCTCCCATGACCCAACACAGAGCCCACACTGAGTCCAGAGCCCAGCAGGATGGGCTGGGGACAGAGGCTCTGTGGTGGGGCTGTGGGCAGGGCCTCCTGAGCATTGGTCCAATTGGTTCCCCTCTGTACCCAAGCCCCTGCTGCCTCCTCTTCCCTCTTCTTTCCGTTCCTCCCTTGGGAGGCACCCACCTCTACCAGGGGCCCCCAAAGTCCCCAGCTGTCCCTCCCCGCACCCTGGACCCTGGGGGAGACCGACTGCCTTCCCAGAACCCGGAGGTGTCCCTTGGGGCTGTGACCAGAGAGGAGCTGGGAGGCCACAGCCAGCGAGGGTCAGAGGCCCTCCCCAGAAAAGCCTGCATGGTAGGACAAGGGGGTCACTCCAGGTGGCGGGAACCATGGCTCCTCCCCCTCACACAGTGGCTGGCACTTCAGGAAATCTTGGGCAGTGTGGCCAGAGGTGGGGTGAAGACTGAGGTAGGGCAGGGTGGGGCAAGAGGAGCAGGAGGAGTAGGGAAAGGCTAGAGCAGCCGGGGTGGGAGCTATCCTGTGCCTGAGGGAGGGGTGTCAGGAGGCAGGGGGTGGGTGAAGACTTGGTCTGAGATGGGGACAATGGGAGCCACAGTGACTGGAGTCCTGGAGGGGGCCTCTCCAGCAGGTAGCCAGACACGGATGAGGGTCTTTGGTTCAGAGAAAGCCAGCTCTGTGAGAGACGCCAGCTCTTGACCCTGCTGGCTGGAATAGCTAGGACTCTCACTGCACCCCTGCCTCCTAGGCCCAGAAGCGGCTTGACAGACCCCTGCAGGTCCCTGGCGGGGGCCTCCTCCTGGGAGATGCAAGGAGCAGCCCCCTTCCCAGGCTGCTGGGTACCAGGGTTGCACAGGCTGGCAGATACCATTATCAGCACCCAGTGAGGGAGGAGGCCCTATCAGAGCTGGTGGGCTCCTCCAGGATGCAGTATTGGAGGATGACACCTGATAACGCAGCCCCAGTACTCACCAGGGTATGAGGCAGGGCACCCCCACTGTGAGCCCCTAGCTTTCTGGGTTGTGGCATGTTGCTAGCCAGGGGCTAGAGCGTAGGCCTTCTTGGCTCTCTGGACGGGGGGGGGGGGCTGCTCCATGGATTCATCTTCCATGTGGGGCCGTGATGCTCGGCAAATGCACAGGTGCTGAGCTGAGCCCCACATGGGCCCAGACTAGTACCACTGTCCACACTGCAAGCCTGCCATGTCCCTTCTACACAGCCACTAGCCAGCGGGGGCAGGATGCTCGGGAGTGAAGGCTGCTGCCCTACCCTTTGGCAGCCCTGCCCCCGTGGAGGGAGGTGTGTGTGGGGGGCTGCCCCACACCCCTATCTCCTCCCAGTCTGGCTCCCACTGGCATAGGGGCTCTGGGCTCCCCTGGGTGTGTGCAAAGTGTCTCCAAGGTCCAACTGGAGGCCTTGCGCCCCTCCCCTTGCCTAGAAGGCCTGTGGTCTGTGAGGCAGGCTGGGGGCAGAGCCTTCTGCCCATTACCCAAAGCAGCACATGCATGCACACAAAACACACTCACTTTGTAAGGACATCGGAGGTGGTATCTGCCTGCTGCTTCAACGCATTTTATTAAAAAAGACGAGGAGGGAAAAAGAAAGAAAAACAAACGAGGCTCCCACAGGACCACACACAGCGACCTGGTGCAGCCGCGGGGCAGGGCTGAGCCCCAGCTGGCACGGCTGCACCACCACCACCAGCCGCCTCCAAACCCTGACCCCGCAGACGATGGCAGTGGCATTCCAGGGTGGGCCTGGGGCCAGGTGGGCCCAGACGTGGGGCTCCTCACACAGTCTACCAGCTGCCCCAGGACTTGGAGGGGCTGGAGGACTTGCTGTGGCGCTTGCTGCTCAGCATAGCTCTCTGCTGAGCCCACCTGCCCCATCCCCCAGCCCAGCAGGCCTGGTGACGGCTGGGTGCTGACCCCACTGGAGGCCTTTTCCCTGGCTACACAGCAACCTGTCTTCCCCTCAGATGGGCCATGGGTGGGCGCCTCCTTCCCCCTTCTGGGCTTCCTCTGGGGGGGGTCTCCTTCCACAGAGCCCTCCAATGGGGTGCCTGGAGGCCCCAGGCTCAGGATGGTACAGCTGGATGAAGCCACTTCCGTGGATGAGGGACCAAGGACTATAGCCCAACCCCTACCCCATGAGAATGAGGTTGGGAGCCCCCTCACCTCCCAGCTGTCCCCAGGGCTGTGCACCTGTGAGACTGACAGAGTGCAGGAAGCCCCTCCCTGGGGAGGGAGGAGAGAGGCAGAGGCAGAGGCAGATGGGGGTGGGGTGAGGGAAGTGTCTGGCCCAGGCCCCTCCCCACGGGTGGAGTGAGGATTTGGCTCCTGGCTCCTTCTCCAGCCTCTGGTGTCTGCGTCAACAGCTGAGGGGTGGGCCAGGGCGGGTGGGCGCAGCCCAGGGCCCCACCCGTGGCCTCCCGAGGCCTGCTTGCTCCTGCTTGCTTCGGAAGGAGACAATCACTGAGAACGCGCTGGAAAAAATGTTCTCATTGTGAACATAAACAGGCGGTTCCAGCCTCTGCCAGATGTGCCTGGAAAATGTTTAGGATCCCAGTCAACATATGAAATTTCCATCAAACTTTTTATTAATCAGAGGCTGTGCTGTCGACCAACCCTGCTCAGTCCCTCAGGATGTCCTGGGAGAGGCCCGGTCCCACCAGGGGCCTGTCCCGCCCGTCCTGGCCTCCCACCTCAGGGCCTCAGCGGGCGTCCAAGGCTGGGCAGCGCAGGGCCATGGCGCTCCTGCACGCAGTCCCGCAGCTCTTCCCACGCTCCCAGGCAGCCCTCGCCTACCCCACACCTCAGAGCCTGCAAGGCTGAGGCTGGGCCAGCTGCTTCCAGGGGCTCTGGACAGCTCGGCCGAGATCTCTTTTATGGAGTGGGAGGCTCGTAAAGAACCAAGAGCCCCACTTAGGAGCTGAGAAGCTTGGCGACTATGCAGCCTGGAGAGGAGGAGCAGGCTGGCCGGTTGGGGGAGGGAGGAGTCTCATGGGGGAGGGGCAGGCCTGGAGGGGTGGAGTGGGAGGGGGGAGAGCAGAGTCCTGGGGGTCCCTAGGCCTTGCCAGGAGCCCTATTTCTTCCAGCTGAACAGGCAGAGCCACCCCCAGACCTGGAGCCCCTCTTTGCAGGACACCTGGTCCTGTGTGAGCTCCTTGCTGTTGCAGCCCTGTGAGCCCAGGCCCCCATTCCAGCCCACAGGCCTCGCCAGGGCCAGGATGGGAGCCACAGTAAGCCTTTGGGCCAGGGAGGGGCACAGGGTGGCCTTGAGAGGGGCTGGGCCCCCAGCTGTCCCGGAGGTGGGAGTGGGCTGAGCATTGAGGCTGTCACTTGCACAGACATGCGGCTGGCTGGTGATGTGTCCATGCAGGCATTTTTGTCAGCTCTGGGCAGGGCTTGGGTGGGGGTGGGGGTGGGGGAGAGACAGGCAGCTCCCATTCAGCACTGTCCAGTGCCTGGTTTCCCTCACATCCAGGTGTCTAGTCCTGCCCTGCCCCTTACACTACGGCACCGGGGTCTGAGAAAGTCAGGGCCTGCACATCCCTGACACGTTCCCACCTAGCTGTCTTCACCCCGCCTCGTCTCCCCGTGCACCCCTGCTGTCTCTGACCTCTCAGCCTCAGAGAGAGAGGACAGTAACCCTGAGTGGTCACTCCTGGCTTGGTCCAGCTTTCTAGGAGGGCCTGTTTTGGTCATTACACCAACAAGGAGAGGGGAAGCTGAGAACCCAGCCTGCATGTCTGCCAGGGGAGGTGCTGTCCCTGTGGCCAGCAGGGCTTGTGCCTCAGGCAGAGCAGGAGCAGGGGAAGAGGAGTGGACCCCTCCCCACTTGGGCTCTCACTGGCCCTGTCTGCAGAGAGGACTGTGGATGCCTTGCTGGAGAGGGGGGAACGGCTAGCACTGGGGCTGCACTTGGTGGGCCTGGGGGCTTCTCAAGCTGCCCGGATCCTGCTGTACCCCTGCTAACCACTCTCCCAGACCTGGAAGCAGGGAGAAGGCTCTCTGGGTTCCACCCCTGCCCCTGAGGTTTCTGACCTCACCCCCTTCTGTCCTGGACCTCCATTCTGGGCTTCATCCACCCTAAGCTGCCCCTTGTTGCCAGGGTCCCAGGACCCAGTGACTAGTGAGACTGGTGGCTGGGATAATGAAGGTGTCCTCTGCTGCCTGTCCAGCCTTCTGGCGGGTGCTTAGGGCACCCCTACCCTCTCTGCTCACCTCCCTGAGGCCTAGGCTTTCCTCAGCTCTCCTGAGGTCACAGCAGCGCAGCCCCATCCTCCTATGCTGATGAAGACCAAGCATGCAGGATGCAGAGACCTAGGCTTAGCACAGTGCGAGACAGCTCTGGTGGGAGGGTCTGTGGGTGTGTTTAAGTGTCACAGAATTTTCAGCCTCCGTTATGTCCCAGCCACATGTTACTCACCTGCAAAGGTGAAAGAGGGGAATGGGAAGGGTGTGCACATGGGTGCATACTGGGAGGAGGCACCTGCCCTGTGGTCTCTAGATGAGCACAGGTGTGCACATGGGTGCATACTGGGAGGAGGCACCTGCCCTGTGGTCTCTAGGTGAGCACACAGGTGCATACTGGGAGGAGGCACCTGCCCTGTGGTCTCTAGATGAGCATAGGTGAGCACACAGGTGCATACTGGGAGGAGGCACCTGCCCTGTGGTCTCTAGGTGAGCATAGGTGAGCACACAGGTGCATACTGGGAGGAGGCACCTGCCCTATGGTCGCTAGGTGAGCACACAGGTGCATACTAGGAGGAGGCACCTGCCCTGTGGTCTCTAGGTGAGCACACAGGTGCATACTGGGAGGAGGCACCTGCCCTGTGGTCTCTAGATGAGCATAGGTGAGCACACAGGTGCATACTGGGAGGAGGCACCTGCCCTGTGGTCTCTAGGTGAGCACAGGTGTGCACACAGGTGCAGTTTGAAGTCTTCAGTGGTCTCTGCAGATGCTGCTTCGGGACAGCCCCAGTGCACAGCAACAACTACTCTCTCTTCTCCACCCTCCTCCCCTGAGGCATCCCGTTGTCCAAGCAGCAGAAAGCAGATAGCCCTGCAGGAATCTGAGCTAGGAGAGATGGGGAGGGGCAATGGAGAAGAGAGGGGGTCAGGAAGCTGGCGCTGTGGTGAAATGGGTAAAGCCACTGCCTGCATGCCGGCATCCCATATGGGCACTGGTTCGAGTCCCGGCTGTGCCACTTCTGATCCAACTCTCTGCTATGGCCTGGGAAAGCAGTAGAAGATGACCCAAGTGCTTGGGGCCCTGCACCATGTGGGAGACCTGGAAGAAGCTCTTGGCTCCTGGCTTTGGATCAGCACATTTCCAGCTGTTATGGCCATCTGGGAGTGAATCAGCAGATGGAAGACCCCCACCCACCTCTCTGTAACTCTGACTTTCAAATAAACAAATAAATCTTTTTTTTTTTTTTTTTTGACAGGCAGAGTGGACAGTGAGAGAGAGAGACAGAGAGAAAGGTCTTCCTTTGCCGTTGGTTCACCCTCCAATGGCCGCCGCTGCAGCCGGCGCACCGCGCTGATCCGATGGCAGGAGCCAGGATCCAGGTGCTTTTCCTGGTCTCCCATGGGGTGCAGGGCCCAAGCACCTGGGCCATCCTCCACTGCACTCCCTGGCCATAGCAGAGAGCTGGCCTGGAAGAGGGGCGACCGGGACAGAATCCGGCGCCCCGACCGGGACTAGAACCCGGTGTGCCAGCGCCGCTAGGTGGAGGATTAGCCTATTGAGCCACGGCGCCGGCCTAAACAAATAAATCTTAAAAAAAGAAGAGAGGGGGTCAGGAATGGCCACTGGCCTCCACATGGTGGGGCCCAGACAGGATGGCCATGGGCACAGGGGAGACTCTGCTCCTGTTGGTCCCTCACCCCACCCCCAGGCTCTTCCCTTGGAAAAGGTTTGGTGGAGGAGAGTGGCTGATCCCAGTGAGTCTGGTCCTGTTGGCTGTGTGGGCTCACCTGGCTTCCATATGGAGATGGGCTGCGCTGTTCCTGTCCCCACACCCCACAGTCCTTTGTGCCCACATCCACAGGAACTTGGTCATTTATTTGAAAGGCAGAGTTACAGGTTACAGACAGAGGGTGGGGAGAGAGAGAGAGAGAGAGAGAGAGAGAGAGAGAGAGAGAGAGAGAGATCTTCTATCTGATGGTTCACTACCTTAAATGGTCACTATGGCTTAGGGATGGGCCATGCTGAAGCCAGGAGCCAGGAGCTTCTTCTGGGCTCCCCATGTGGATGCAAGGGCCCAAGCACTTGGGCCATCTTCCACTGCTTTCCCAGGCCACAGCAGAGAGCTGGACCAGAAGTGGAGCAGCCAGGTCTCGAACCAGAAGCTTGGCAGCTATGCAGCGCCCACATAGGATATTGACACTGCAGGCAGTGACTTAACCTGTGCCACCACAGTGCTGGCCCTGTCTTCCTTCAGTCCTGCCATTTTTATTTTGCATATTTTGGGCACTGTTGTTACGGGGATATGTGTTTATAACTGTTGTATCTTCCAGATGGACTGACTCTTCCTTCAACATGCAATGTCCTTCTTTGTCCTTTGTAGCAATGTTCTAATTTAAACCCCAATTTGCCCATGTAGGTGACTTCAGTACAATTTCATGGTATATCGTTATCTTCTATTTTTGTGTCTTTGGATCTAAAAGGAGTCTCCTCAATATAGCAGATAGATTGGTTGTGGGTTTGGGCTTTTGGTTGTTTTATGTTTTGCTTTTGGGTTTTGTTGTTGTTCATATCCATTCTCCCCATCTTTACTTTCTAATTTATTTCTTCAAAAGGCTATACATTATTATTTCTCATCAAAGGGCTCCCTTAGCACTTCCTAGAGTAGAGCAGGTTTTGATATTCTCTAACCTCATTACTATTCAGTTCGAGCCATCTCTAATATTGTCTTTGGCTTCACTGCTTCCTATGGCTGGACAGTGCTCCACTGCTGGGATGGACCACAGTTGGTGGGCGACTTGGGAGCTCCCACCTCTTGACTCTAAAGACTGATTCTGCTGCACACATTTTTGGGTAAGTATTCACCTGCATAGGTGTTTCTTACAAAAAAATTTTTTTTAATTTATTTTATTATTTTTATTTTTTTATCTGAAAGAGTGACAGAGGGAGGGAGAGACAGAGATCTTCCATCCACTGGTTTACTCCCTAAATGGCCAGGGCTGGACCAGGCAGAAGCCAGGAGCCTGGATCTCCACCTGGGTCTCTCACTGGAGCCATCCTCTGCTGGTTTCCAGGTGCACTGGCAAGGCAGCCAGGACTGACTCGTGCTCTGCCAATCTGGGGTGCTGGTGCTGCTGGCAGTGGCTTCATCTGCTGCATGACACCTGCCCCATGTGTGGCCGTTGTCGGATCAGAATTGCTAGGTATTTCCCCAGATGCATGCAGATCTCACTCTGCTTATCTTTATTCACCACGCAGGAGACTGACAAGGTCTATCTGCTTTTACCTGCTACCAGGGTTTCTGGCAAAATCACCACGTTTCGGTCACCTTTTCACAAGCCCAGTGACACACAGCCGGGAGTTTCCAATCCCCCTGCTGCAGCACATGGCAACCCTACACCGCATGAAAGCAAATGGCAGGGAAGCCACCTTGAGTCTCACTCCCCCCTCTGCCATCTGTCCCTTAAAGTCCATAACCACTCCACTCCCCAGCCACAAGGCTTAAACACTGTTTGGCCCTGGCAGACAGCTCCCAGATCTTTGTCATCTCAAAGTCATAGTAAATCTGCATGCTAATGGGTCAGCTGCTGGCCTGCAGCCCTTGTAGCTTCAGGAAGGGGCTGGTCACCCAGAAAGACCCTGAAGGATTAGAGGGTGGGGACCTTCACCCTACTGCAAACTCTGGGGAGACGGGCAGGGCTGAGGGTTGAGGTGAGCACCCATGGCCAGTGAGTTCATCAGCCATACACTTGATGGGCACGTGGGCAGTGAGGTTCTGGGAAGGTTCCTGCAGTGGGGTGCCCAGAGGGCATGGGACCTCCACACCCCTTCCCCTACTTTGTCTTATGCAGCTCTTCTGTATGCTGTGCATAAGCTGGCAATTAGGAGTGAATTCTTCTGACAGTGTCTGTATCCATACTGGAGTGCAGGATTGAGTCGTGGCTTAGACTGCTCCACCTCCCTGCTAACACACATGGAAGAGAGCAGGTGAAGCCTCAGTACTGAATCCCTGCCACCCACACAGGAGATCCAGAGCTCCTAGCTCCTGGCTTTGCCCTGGTCCATTAGCAATGTTACAGATTTTTGCACATCTTAACATGTGCGCAGACACACTCACACCTGCACCCTGTGTGCACACACACTCTTACCTGCATCAGTGTCAGGTGAGACACACGGATCCTGAACCCTGTGTGCACACATACTCTCACCTGCACCCTGTGTGCACACATACTCTCACCTGTATCCTGTGTGCACACACACGCTCACCTGCACCCTTAGTGCACACACACTCTCACCTGCATCAGTGTCAGGTAAGACACAAGGACCCTGCACCCTGTGTGTACACACACTCACATCTGCACCCTGTGTGCACACACTCATACCTGCACCCTGTGTGCACACACACTCTCACCTGCACCCTGTGTACACACACTCACACCTGCATCTGTGTCAGGTGAGACACATGGACCCTGCACCCTGTGTGCACACAGACTCACACCTGCATCAGTGTCAGGTGAGACATATGAACCCTGCACCCTGTGGGCACACACACTCTCACCTGCATCAGTGTCAGGTGAGACACATGAACCCTGCACCCTGTGGGCACACATACTCTCACCTACACCCTGTGTGCACACACATTCTCACCTGCATCAGTGTCAGCTGAGACACATGGACCCTGCACCCTGTGTACACAAATACTCACATCTGCATCAGTGTCAGGTGAGACACATGAACCCTGCACCCTGTGGACACACATACTCTCACCTGTATCCTGTGAGCATACACACTCTCACCTGCATCAGTGTCAGGTGAGACACATGAACCCTGTATCCTGTGTGCACACACACTCACACCTGCACCCTGTGTGCACACACACTCTCACCTGCATCAGTGTCAGGTGAGACACATGCACCCTGTATCCTGTGTGCACACACACTCACACCTGCACCCTGTGCACACACACACTCTCACCTGCATCAGTGTCAGGTGAGACACATGCACCCTGCACCCTGTGCACTACTCACCACTTGTTCTGGGGATGCAGCCTGCAGCAACTACAGAGTGGAGAAACCAGCTCAGGAGTTCTGGGATGCTTGCTTCATAAACATTTAATGATATCATCAAATCCCAGATACACAGAATCCAGGCCCTTGGCCCCGCCCTGGTGTCCTCTCTGCTCTCAGTCCCAGGCTGTCCCAGACCCAGCATCGAGGCCTGTCCAGGTGGCCCTCACCTGGCTCCAGAGAGAGATCGGCAGGAGGTGTCTGTGCCAGGCCAGGGGCAGGGCATGCAGCTGTAGAAAGCCTGAAGCGGGAGGGGAGCCTTGGCCCTCACAAAGCTGAGAGGCTGACCAGCATAGCCACGAGGACACTGAGAGTGGAGGGGAGAGCAGGGGAGAGGGCAGGGGTCGGCTGAGGAGGGGTGGGTACAACCTGTATGTGATAGCGAATCCAATGTGAGAAATGGGAGACGCGGGCATACACTCCAGGGTACATGGGCTGGGCACAACCACGACCCCAGCTCACAATTCCAATCTGCAACCAGGTCTCGTTGATTTCACAGACCAGTGGGCCCCCAGAGTCTCCCTGCCAAGGAGGAGGGGGCTTCCTGTGAACCCAGAGTGTGGGGCTCGCCCACTCACATGGTCCCTCCCTGGCGGCAGCACTGCAGAGTGTGAGACCCCAGGACACCCCCACCTGGCCCCACCTTTCACCTCACACACAGTCTTCCAGTTCCAGATGTCTCCAGCACACAGCATGTCCTGCATAATGTAGGACCGGTGCCCGTAGAGCAGCCGGCACATGGCTATCGGGATCAGAGGCAGCCGGGCCTCCTGCAGTTCCTCTGAGGAGTGACCTGTTGGGAGAGGGGACAGGACGAGGGCTATTCCTGGTGCACGGCAGGAGGAGCAACCCACAGGGCGGAGCAGAGACATCAGACGGTGTCCCTCAGCCCATGTGATGTGGTCTCCCTGGCAACACTGTCTCTCGTGAGAGTGCTCTGGACCCACAGTGTGGCTTCTCTCAGAGGAAGCTGGAACCTCCAGCCAGTGGGATGGCAGGGCCTGGCACACCCCACTGTTCCTGTAGGTGGGGGTGGGGGTGGGACCGAAGCCTAGGTCCCCAGGGAAGCGAGAGACCAACTATGCAGGGTACAGGCAGGGGTCACTGCTGGGGCCAGCACTGGGGCACAGCAGGGCTGGAGCAGGAGTGAGTACAGGCTCCCTCTCAGAGTTGAGGCCAAGGCTGAAACAAGGAGACAGGGAGCTCCCCTCCACTGGCTCAGGCCAGGCGTCACCTTTGGAGGGCCTGCCCTGTATGCATCACAGCACAGAGCAGTTGCAGACAGAGGCAGAGCACGGCCCTCACGCCAGGTGCAGCGTCACAGCACTCCATCTCTGCAGTGACCCCATCCCTCTGAGCAAAAAAGTGGCTCAGGAACCCTCAAGTTCCACGCAAGAGGAGGAAGGTGGGCCTTAAACATTCCACAATGTCTGGAATTTAACAACAACAACAACAAAAGAAAAAACAGTGGGGGGGACCCCAAAAGAATGCCAGATCCATTGTCAAGTGGTACAACACACACAGAATCAGAGCTGTGCATGAAGGTATCAGAAGAATCTGACAGGGCCTTCAAAATAACTGATATTTCTATGTGAAACGGAATTCTTTAAAGGTGAACAACGTGCTTGAACAAATGAAGAATTTCAGCAGCAAGATGAAAAGTCTAAGAAAATGATTTATAAACACTAGAAATAAAGACACAATATCAGAGCTGACAAATTCCTTTGATGAGGTTATCAAAAGATTGGGTACAGCTAAGAAAAAAGATCAATGAACTTGGAGATAGGTCACAGAAATTATATGAACGGAAACACGGAGAAAGACTGTGGGGGGTAGGGGGCGGTGGAGGGGAGAACCTAGCTGAGACAAAAGCAATCAATGCGGCATTTGTGGAGCTAGTTCCAGGGGAAGAGAAAGTAGAGGCAGAAGAACTACATTATGATACCATGGCCAAGAAATTTCCAAAATTAAAGACAGCACTCCTAGAAACATCACGATTAAAAAGCTGAACAACAGGGCCAGTGCTGTGGTGTAGGGGGTGAGCCCTCAATGCCGGCATCCCGTGTGGGTGCCAGTTTGAGATCTGGCTGCTCCACTTCCTGTCCAGCTCCCTGCTAATGGCCCAGGTGCTTAGGCCCCTGCACCCACGTGGAGCCTTGGAGGAGGTTCCTGGCTCCTGGCTTTGGATTGGCCAGCTGTTGAGGTCATTTGGGGAGTGAACCAATGGATGGAAGAGCTCTCTCTGTCTCTCCTTCTCTCTCTGTAACTCTGTCTTTCAAATAAATAGATGAATCTTTAAAAACAAAAAAAGCTAAACAACAGAATTGAGGAGAAATCTTGAAGGTAGCCAAAATAGGGGAAATATTATATACAGACTGCCAACGATGAGAGTCGTAACCCATTTCTCACTAAAAACTAGGCAAGTCAGAAGAAAACAGCATCCACTAGGAAAGCAGTACCAAAACATAAAAGCTGTCGACCCAGAATTCTCTATCTGGTGAAGCTATCCTTCCAACAGGAGTGTGATGCAACTGCTTCCTGCAAAAAGGATCTGTAACTCCCATTTGTTACTGTTAAAAGTACATGCAGGGGCCGGCACTGTGGTGTAGCAGGTAAAGCTGCTGCCTGCAATGCCAGAATCCCATATGGGCTCTGGTTTGAGACCCGGCTGCTCCACTTCTGATCCAGCTCTCTGCTGTGGCCTGGGAAAGCAGCAGAAGATGGCCCAAGTCCTTGGGTCCCTGTACCCGTGTGGGAGACCCAGGAGAAGCTCCTGGCTTCTGGCTTCGGATCAGCACAGCTCCGGCCATTGTGGCCATCTGGGTAGTGAACCTGCAGATGAAAGACCTTGCTCTCTCTCTTACTCTGCCATTCCTTCTCTTAATGTAACTTTTTCAAATACACAAATCTTAAAAAAATGTACATGTAATACAAGTATGGCACCAACACTTTGAAAAAAAAAAATGTAATCCATCAAAATTGGCCTAAGAATAAATTTAAAAATCTAAATGAACCAGTGGCCATAACAGATAGTAAGACAATATTATTCCAACCAACACTTACAAATGGTACCAGCATCAGTGTGCTTTATGGGAAAATCAGATCCAAACTTCAAGGAATAGCTTGTTCCTGTTTTAACAGAAACCATTTTCCAGAGAATACAAATAAACAGGAAAGCATTCAACCCATCCACCCAAAGTCAGCAGCACAAAGACGTCAACAAAAGATGAGGTTAGCCAACAAAGAAAACCTTAGACTCATGTTATTTACAACTGCATGTGGAAAAGTTCCAAACAAAAACTCTCAAGTTCTATCTGTTAAATAAATAATACAAAAAATTCCAAATAAAGCTTTCCTCAGAGTTCAGAGGTATTCCACATTAAATACCTATCCCTGGCATCAATAGATTAAAAGAAAATTATGTGATCCTCCGAGGGGTTGCTATAAATATCTGAATAAATTCAACACTGATCCATATTTTTCTTAAAGTAAGCCAACTATAACAGGTAACTTTCTCAATCTGGTATGATTTATCAACCTAAAAACTCTAGGTCAACCCATAAATATACTGAATTATTAGGAGCACTTTGAATAAAATAAAACCAGAAAAATAGACCTACCATAATTTCTACTGGAGTTTCCAACCATTGCAATAAGAAAAATATGTAAAAGATAAAATAAGGAAAGGAAGTGATGTAACAGTCTTTATTTGAAGAAAATATAATATTTTATCTAAAATTATCAACAAAATCAGTTGAATTTTTTTAAAGATTTATTTTATTTATTTGAAAGACAGAGTTACAGAGAGAGACAGAGAGAGACAGAGAGAGAGGTCCTCCATCAGCTGGTTCATTCCCTAGATGGCCGCAACGGCCTGAGCTGTGCTGATCCGAAGCCAGGAGCCTGGAGCCCCTTCTGGGTCTCCCTGCACATGGGTGCAGGGGCCCAAGGACTTGGGCATCTTCCACTGCCTTCCCAGGCCACAGCAGAGAGCTGGATTGGAAGAGTAGCAGCTGGTCTCAAACCGGCACCCATATGGGATGCCTGCACTTCAGGCCAGGGCTTTAACCTGCTGCGCCACTGCGCTGGCCTCAAAATCAGTTGACTATTAAAAATGAGTTTAGTATAGTGGTTGGATACAAGATCAACATGCAAATATCAATAGTTACAACTGATTAGCAAATGAAATTTTTAAAATTGCTTCTCAATATCCAGAGATACTCATCTTTTAAAGTACCCTAGTATAAACCTAGGGGAAAGAAGCACAGGCACTTAAGGAGAAGATCATAGAAAGTAATGCTTTATTTTTTTAATAGGCTAAAGGAGATTTCTTTTTTTTTTTTTTTTGACAGGCAGAGTGGACAGTGAGAGAGAGAGACAGAGAGAAAGGTCTTCCTTTTGCCGTTGGTTCACCCTCCAATGGCCGCCGCGGCCAGCGTACCGCGCTGATCCGATGGCAGGATCCAGGAGCCAGGTGCTTTTCCTGGTCTCCCATGGGGTGCAGGGCCCAAGCACTTGGGCCATCCTCCACTGCACTCCCTGGCCACAGCAGAGAGCTGGCCTGGAAGAGGGGCAACCGGGACAGAATCCGGCGCCCCAACTGGGACTAGAACCCGGTGTGCCAGCGCCGCAAGGCGGAGGATTAGCCTAGTGAGCTGCGGCGCCGGCCTTAAAGGAGATTTCTAAGCCTAATTTAAAATCTTAGGAGAATAAGGAGAATGAGGCTTTCGCTCTTGGGATACTGAATGCAAATTTCACACTCAAGTGTGAAGAAGCTGTAACTATTTTCTCTGCATACAACAAAGTCAGTCAAGGATACAACACAAAAAAGGTCCCCAAAGACAACAAACAGATGCTGATCGAAGGGTAGGGATTCCAGAACCCAATAGAGAAACCAATCCCTTCTGCTGTTCTCTATTTAAAAAGTGTACTTGTAATCAAAATGAGTAATTCTACGTGTTTATTGGCTACGGTGAGATGAGTGGATCTGTGTACAGGAGTAGTATAAGCACAACAGGAGCAATGCAATAGGGTAAGCAGCTTTTGCATTTCCCTAAGAACATGCACCAATTCATGGGACTGGGAATTACCAGGCTATTCTTCCTTTCTTTATGAAGTGTGTGGGATGTTCCTGTGAGTGTCCTGGGTTCCTGTGAATGTGCTAGTTCCTAGGAGTGTCCTGGGTTCCTCTGATTGTGGTAAATTCCTGTGAGTGTGGTAGTTCCAGTGAGTGTGGTAGTTCCTGTGGTTGTGGTGAGTTCCTGTGAGTGTGGGGGTTCTGAGAGTGTGGCAGTTCCTGTGAGTGTGGTGAGTTCCTGTGAGTGTGGTGACTTCCTGTGAGTGTGGCAGTTCCTGTGAGTGTGGTAGTTCCTGTGGTTGTGGTGAGTTCCTGTGAGTGTGGGGGTTCTGAGAGTGTGGCAGTTCCTGTGAGAGTGGTGAGTTCCTGTGAGTGTGGCAGTTCCTGTGAGTGTGGTAGTTCCTGTGGTTGTGGTGGGTTCCTGTGAGAGTGGTGGGTTCCTGTGAGAGTGGTGGGTTCCTGTGAGTGTGGTGGGTTCCTATGAATGTGACAGTTCTTGTGAGTGTGGTAGGTTCCTGTGAGTGTGGTGAGTTCCTGTGAGTGTGGTGGGTTTCTGTGAGTGTGGTGGGTTCCTGTGAGTGTGGCAGTTTGTGTGAGTGTGGTAGTTCCTGTGAGTGTGGTGAGTTCCTGTGAGTGTGACGGGTTCCTGTGAGTGTGGTGAGTTCCTGTGAGTGTGGTGAGTTCCTGTGAGTGTGGCAGTTCCTGTGAGTGTGGTAGTTCCCGTGGTTGTGGTGAGTTCCTATGAATGTGACAGTTCTTGTGAGTGTGGTAGGTTCCTGTGAGTGTGCTGGGTTCCTGTGAGTGTGGTAGTTCCTGTGAGTGTGACGGGTTCCTGTGAGTGTGGTGGGTTCCTGTGAGTGTGGCAGTTTGTGTGAGTGTCGTGAGTTCCTGTGAGTGTGGTAGTTCCTGTGAATGTGGTAGTTCCTGTGAGGGTGGCGGGTTCCTGCGAGTGTGGTGGGTTCCTGTGAGTGTGCTGGGTTCCTGTGAGTGTGGTGTATTCCTGTGTGTCGTGAGTTCCTGTGTGTTGTGAGTTCCTGTGAGTGTGGCAGTTCCTGTGAGTGTGGTGGGTTCCTGTGAGTGTGGTGAGTTCCTATGAATGTGACAGTTCTTGTGAGTGTGATGGGTTCCTGTGAGTGTGGCAGTTTGTGTGAGTGTGGTGAGTTCCTGTGAGTGTGGTGAGTTCCTGTGAGTATGGTGGGTTTCTGTGAGTGTGGTGGGTTCCTGTGAGTGTGGCAGTTTGTGTGAGTGTGGTAGTTCCTGTGAGTGTGGTGGGTTCCTGTGAGTGTGGTGGGTTCCTGTGAGGGTGGCGGGTTCCTGTGAGTATGGTGGGTTCCTGTGAGGGTGGCGGGTTCCTGTGAGTGTGGTGGGTTCCTGTGAGTGTGGTAGTTCTTATGAGTGTGGTAGTTCCTGTGAGTGTGGCAGTTTGTGTGAGTGTGGTGAGTTCCTCTGTGTATGGTAGTTCCTGTGAGTGTGGTGGGTTCCAGTGTGTGTGGTGAGTTCCTGTGAGTGTGGTGGGTTCCTGTGAGTGTGGTGGGTTCCTGTGAGTGTGGCAGTTTCTGTGAGTGTCGTGAGTTCCTGTGAGTGTGGTAGTTCCTGTGAGTGTGGTGGGTTCCTGTGAGTGTTGTGAGTTCCTGTGAGTGTGGTGAGTTTCTTTGAGTATGGTGGGTTCCTGTGAGTGTGGCAGTTTGTGTGAGTCTGGTGAGTTCCTGTGAGTGTGGTGAGTTTCTGTAAGTATGGTGGGTTCCTGTGACTGTGGTAGTTCCTATGAGTGTGGTAGTTCCTGTGAGTGTGGTGATTTCCTGTGAGTGTGGCAGTTTGTGTGAGTGTGGTGAGTTCCTGTGAGTATGGTGAGTTCCTGTGAGTGTGGTGGGTTCCTGTGAGTGTGGTAGTTCCTGTGAGTGTGGGGAGTTCCTGTGAGTGTGGTGGGTTCCTGTGAGTGTGGTAGTTCCTGTGCATGTGGTGAATTCCTGTGAGTGTTGTGAGTTCCTTTGAGTGTGGTGAGTTCCTGTGAGTATGTTGGGTTCCTGTGAGTGTGGCACTTCCTGTGAGTATGGTGGGTTCCTGTGGGTGTGGTAGTTCCTGTGAGTGTGGTGAGTTCCAGCGAGTGTGGTGGGTTCCTGTGAGTGTGGTGAGTTCTGTGCGTGTGGTGGGTTCCTGTGAGTGTGGTGGGTTCCTGTGAGTGTGGTGGTTCCTGTGAGTGGGGGGCTTTCCTGTGTTTGTAGTGTGTTTTTGGAGCTGCCCTGCTGCGTGGCATTTTGCCTGTCTTTACCCCTTCCCTGGTGGCACCCTGTCACCTGTCAGGTGTTTTATCTCTCCCTCACGGCTTCCATGACCCCTTCCATGCCCTTGAGGCCTACACCTGCTCTTACCTTGCTGTGAGATCAGGCCCCATCCAGTAGCCCAGCATGCCAGGCCTGTGAGGTTTAGATCGGCAGGCGCCAGGCAGACAGGGAGCACGGCGTCGGAGAATGTGATGCGGGACTTGAGCTGCACCAGCGCCACGTCCCCGCCAATGGGGTGGTACATCTGATAGCTGGGGTGCAGAATCACCTGGTTCACTTCGAACCACTGGGTGTGGTTGCGGGCTGCCTTGAGGTTGGTGAGGCCCACATACAAGTCAAAGGTCTCCAAGCTCTTGTCCCTGCAAGCCGGGGAAGGCACATTGCCTGCGGCCCAGCGCAGAGACCAGCACCACGAAAAGGCAGGCACAGGCCGGGAGGAGTCGCGACCCCAGCCCCTGCCCAGGACTCAGTTCCACAAGGCTGCCCTGTGCGCAGGCGCTGGCCTCTGCCGTGGACCCGCTTCCCAGGCGCGCGAGTCACGCGCTGTGACCGCGGCTGCGGGCCTCACCGGTGGAAGCAGTGTGCCGCCGACAGCACCCAGTACTCGTCGACGATGGAGCCGCCGCATACGTGGAAGCCGGCGTAGTGCACGCTCACTTGCCATGGCCACCTGGTCTCGGTGGCCGGCGCGCCGCCCAGCACCTTGCCCGGCACCGCTCGCCGACCGCAGGCTGGGAAGGGGACAGGGCGTGAGGGGAGCGGGCCAGCGGGGCGTCCGCCGCTGCCAGCTCCACCGCGAGCCATGGGATTCCCTCTGCTGCGCCCTGGAGCAGGGGCCTACCGGGGTCACCGCGCGAGGAGTTTCTTGGGCTCTTGGGAGGTCCCCGGACCCATGCCTCAGCTGGGGCTGGGGTCCTCGTCACCAGCAGCAGCAATAGTAGCAGGAAGCCCAGGCCTGAGAAGGGTGCCATGAGGATGGAAGGATGCGCCTGACTTGGACGCGTGAGGGAGCCTGGGCCTTGGGAGCCTGGGCGCAAAGGCGCCCCCAGCAGGCGACTGCACCTAGCCTGAACACTTGGCGCCCCCAGCAGGTGAAAGCTCAGAGGCAGGGGCAGGGAGGGCGCCCCCAGCAGGTGATACACACATGTGGCAGTAGCCACTCAACCCAGACACTGGGGCTTCACCCCGTGCCTCACCCCCACCCTTGGGTTTGTCACCACAGCCCACAGACAAAACTGTGTAGGCCGGTTCTGTGCCAGACTTGATTCTGTAAGTCAGTTACCATGGACAGCTCTGCTGCACAGCTGCCAACCTTTGCACGTTATGAAACATGCCCCTTCTTGCAGGCTTGGGGAGTGAACCAGCAGATGGAAGACCTATCTCTCTCCCCTCCCCCCCTTCTCCATAACTCCACCTTTCAAATAAATAAATAAATCTTTTTTAAAAAAAGTTATAATTTACGTGGGAGGGTAAAGGTCCAAGAGAGTAAGACAGATCAGTTTTCCCTACACAACCCCAAATCTCATTGTGGTGCTATAGTAATTAAAACATTAGTAGTGTTGGGGCCGGTGCTGTGGCACAGTGGGTTAAAGCCCTGGCCTGAAGCGCCGGCATCCCATATGGGCACCGGTTCTAGTCCCGGCTGCTCCTCTTCCAATCCAGCTCTCTGCTATGGCCTGGGAAAGCAGTAGAGGATGGCCCAAGTCCTTGGGCCCCTGCACCTGTGTGGGAGACCCGGAAGAAGTTCCTGGTTCCTGGCTTTGGATCAGCACAGCTCCAGCTGTTGCAGCCATCTGGGGAGTAGGCCAACAGATGGAAGACCTCTCTCTCTCTCTCTGCCTCTCCTCTCTCTGTGTAACTCTTTAAAATAAATAAAATAAATCTTAAAAAAACATTAGTAGTGTATATACAGGGACAAAAAATGGTAATGGAATTGGCCGGCGCCGTGGCTCAATAGGCTAATCCTCCGCCTTGCGGCGCTGGCACACCGCGTTCTAGTCCTGGTCAGGGTGCCGGATTCTGTCCCGGTTGCCCCTCTTTCAGGCCAGCTCTCTGCTATGGCCCGGGAGTGCAGTGGAGGATGGCCCAAGTGCTTGGGCCCTGCACCCGCATGGGAGACCAGGGAAAGCACCTGGCTCCTGGCTTCGGATCAGCGTGATGCGCCGGTCGCAGCGGCCATTGGAAGGTGAACCAACAGCAAAGGAAGACCTTTCTCTCTGTCTCTCTTTCTCTCACTGTCCACTCTGCCTGTCAAAAATAAATAAATAAATAAATAAATGGTAATGGAATTGTCTTAATTCAGATTGCTATGGCAAAATATCATATAAAAACTCTGTGGCTTATAGACAATAACATTTACATTTTTTTTAATTTATTATTTACTTGAAAGGCAGACAGAGAGAAATAGAGTATTCCACTCCTCTGGTTCACTCCCAAAATACTAGCAACAGCTGAGGCTAAGCCTGCAGCCTGGAACTCAATCTGGGTCCTTGGGCAGCAAGGTGGACGGGGTGAGGGAGCTCTTGAGAACAAGAACCCCATTCAGGAGGCTTCCATTCTCAACATAACTGCCTCCAGCCACCCTCACAATGGGGGTGAGGATTCCAGCCCGTGGCTCTGGAGGATGCAGGTGTCAGCCCATTCCAGGAGCACAGCCCACAGTCATGGAACTCCCATATGTGGTGTACACTTGGAAAAGTGGCTATGCACATGAGGAGAAATGAAATAAGAATGGTACCTCACAATTCACACAAAAATAGACAAAAGGAACACTTAACCTTCTGGCATAGTACACTAAGCCTCCACCTGTAATACTGGCATCCAATATGGGTGCCAGTTTGAGACCTGGATGCTCCATTTCTGATCCAGCTCCCTGCTAATGGCCTGGGAAAGCAGCAGCAGATAGTTCAAGTGCTTGGGCCCCTGCATCCATGTAGGAGACCTGGAAGAAGCTCCGCATTGCTGGTTTTGGCCTGGTCCAGCCCTGGCCATTGCAGTCATCTGGGGAGTGAACCAGCAGATGAAGGATTGCGCGCTCTCTCTCCCCTCCTCCTCCCCTCTCTCTGTAACTCTGCCTTTCAAACAAATAAAAACAAATCTTTAAAAAAAAAACCTTTAGATTAAAAGTTGGAAAGGTTTCCAACAATTGCAAACAAGGTAATAAGGGCTAGCCCTTCCGGTGAAGGCAACTAGACTCCATGATAAAACATGAAATCACCCCCAGAGAAGCAGGAAATACCCAAACCGTGATGCTGGGTCACCAGAATAAGACCCAACCAGGAGACTCAAGCATTCAGGCTGCTGCTGCCCTTTCAGAAAGGGCAGCACAGGGACTCTGTGTCATTTTTGGCAGCCGTTTTGGGTTAGGGAAGCGATGGGTGTGGACCATGGTGCACCACACCTGCTTTGGGCTGAAAACAAGAAGGGATGCACCCTCGGAATATGGGTGAATCAGACGCAGAACAGCCCAGCTTTGAATCATCTGGGTGACTCAAACCCTGAACTCAGAAAATCTCAAGTTCTCAAGCCCTGAACTCGGTGCAGAGTAACCCAGATTGCTAGTGCCTGCCTGTGCCTGGCAAAAGAAACAAAAGTCCTCTCAGGGCAGTGGTGGCATCCCCTGAAGCATTACATTACTTTCATGAGTAAAACGTAAATACCTCTCCAGCACATAAGCAGAGATAACCAGAAACATGAGGTAGCACACCGTGACTGAGAGCCAGCAGAAAAAAACAAACCGGAAGAAACCCAGATAGTTGAGCTATCAGCCAGAAACTGTAAAACGAATGTGCTTATTGTGCTCAAGAGGATAAAACTGTGCTTGTAAATATTTATAGCAACAACTGGAAACTATAAATGTGGCAGAGTCTTTCAAAAAACTGAAATAGAATTTTTTGACATGAAAAACACAAAAAACAAAATTCAGAACTCACAGGCTTCGACAACAGTTTAGATTCAGATGAAGATAGAATCCATGAACTAGATAGAACATAAGGTTCAGAAGAAACTACCCGAAATGTGGGGAGGAGGAACCCTAGGAAGGACACGAATAATCTTTAAAACTATATAAATATACATATAAATATATATAGGAGGAAGGACATGAATATTCTTTAAAACTATATATGTATATATATATATGCATTTAAAAAAATAAAAAGTTCCTGGGGATGGTGACTGCAGCACCGGTAACCCTTATGGGCACCAAGTTCAAGTTCTGGCTGCTCCACTTCCAATCCAGCTCCCTGCTAATGGCCTGAGAAAGCAGTGGAGGATGACCCAAGTGCTTGGGCCCCTGCACCTACATGAGAGACCAGGAGGAAACTCCTGGTTCCTGGCTCTGGCCTGACCCAGCACAAGCTGTTGAGGACATCTGGGGAGTGATTCAGTGGAGGGAAGCCTCAGGTCTCTCTCTCTTTGTAACTTTCAAAATAAACAAATAAATCTTAAAAATAAAAGACTTCCTAATTTTGTTTTGACTTTGTTTTGAATAAAACTAACAAACAAAAAAATAACGTGTATTTCTAGCCAAGAGGTAGTAAATGGGATCAGATGGACCTTCAATCTGAAACAATAATAATAATAATAAAACTTTTAAAACTGGTTTTCAAGATCCTGTACATCAGGCAATGGTGGCTGTGGTCCCTGAGACACAGGAGAGCGTCGAGCCTCTGCCCAGCCTCAGAAATGGGAATCCAGACAGGGCTGGTGAAGAGAGATCAGGCCGCATTCTCAGGGCAGAGACCGGCGAAGGGAGCAGCGAGGAGAAAGAGCCCTGGAGAGCCGAGAGCGCCCCCTGCAGCTGCTCGGCCGCGCGCCGATCTGGGCGAGCCTCTGACTGGAAGTCACAGGGCAATGCTGTTACTAACACTCTCCTGAATAACCAACAACTCAAAAAAGGCATCACAAGGAAGTTTAACAAATACTTTAAGATAAATGATTGGGAAAACACAACACATGGAAGGGAAGTGTCCGAGCAGGTCTTGGAGGGAAACTCACAGCTTTAAATGCCTAGGAAAGTCCTCAGATCAGTAACTTTAGTAACAGGAATACCTTCAGTAATAGCCATAATCACATGCAGGACATAAACAAAACAGCAGAGAAAATCAACGAACCCACAGGTTCATTCTCTGAAAGGATCAATAAAGTTAACAAAGCTCCAGCTAGACTGATATCTAAAAACACTCAAGTTATTAAATCAGGAATGATTTACATTAAAAAGGAGAGAGAGAGAGAGAGAGAGAGAGAGAGAGAGAGAGAGAGAGAGAGAGAGAGAGAGACTGAGACTTAAAAGAGAATACTACAAAGCCGGCGCCACGGCTCACTAGGCTAATCCTCCGCCTTGCGGCACCGGCACACCAGGTTCTAGTCCTGGTTGGGGCGCCGGATTCTGTCCCGGTTGCTCCTCTTCCAGGCCAGCTCTCTGCTGTGGCCAGGGAGTGCAGTGGAGGATGGCCCAAGTGCTTGGGCCCTGCACCCCATGGGAGACCAGGAGAAGCACCTGGCTCCTGGCTTCGGATCAGCGCGATGCACTGGCCGCAGCGTGCCGCCAGCCATTGGAGGGTGAACCAACGGCAAAAGGAAGACCTTTCTCTGTCTCTCTCACTGTCCACTCTGTCAAAAAAAAAAAAAAAAAAAAAAAAAAGAGAGAGAGAGAGAGAATACTACAAGCCACTCCATGCCAGCAAGTGAGATAGCAAATTCCTAGAAAAACACAAACTACCTAAGCTGACCCACATAGAAATAAGACCGATGAGTAGAACTATTGCATGAGTGAAACAGAAATTCTGGGACTTTGTGCAACTAACTCCTTGATTTCCACGATATCGAAACCAACTAATGGGATCACAAGGAAAGGAAATTACAGGCCAGTAACTTATGATACAGACACACAAATCCTCAACAAAATACTGACAAAGAAAATCCAGCAATGTATGAAAAAGATTATGCATTGTGCACAGGTGGGATTTACCCTGGGAATGCAAGGCTGGGTTAACATTTAAAAGTCAATTAGAGGGTAATGCCACCACCTGTATCACTGGCATTCCATATGGGCACCAGTTCAAGTCCTGGCTGCTCCACTTCCGATCCAGCTCCCTGCCATGGCCTGGGAAAGCAGTAGAAGATGGCTCAAGTCCTTGGGCTCCTACACCTGCGTGGGAAGACCCGGAGGAAGCTCCTGGCTTTGGATCGGCACAGCTCTGGCTGTTGTGGCTAACTGGTGAGTGAACCAGCGGATGGAAAACCTCTCTCTCTCTGTCTCTTCTCTCTCTGTGTAACTCTTTCAATAAATAAATAAAAATCTTTTTAAAAAAAGTCAATTAATGTAACAAACCCATATTACTAGATTAAGAACAAAATCCACAAGATCATATTATTAGATGCAGAAAAGCCAACTCTTTCAGGATAAAATAACAAACTAGAACTAGAAGGGAGCTTCCTTAACTGGATAAAGGATAGCCAAAGGCCCACAACCAGCATCACGCTTAGTGGTGAGACTGGAGCTTCCTCCACGAGATGAGGAGCAGGACAAGGACGGCTGTTCTCACTGCTTTTGCTCAGTGCTGTACTGGAGTTTCCAGGCAAGAAAATGAAGCAAGAAAAAAGACAAAATCATCCAGTTGGAAAGCAAGAGGCAAAATGATCTCCATTTGCAGACAGCACGATCTTGTACATGAAAACCCTCACAAGTCCACTAAAAACTGTAGGATACAGAATCAATATATGGAAATTAATCTATCTCTGTACACTAGCAACAAAAATGAAGTAAAACAATTCCATTTAGAGTAGCATCAAAAGAATAAAAACGTTTCAGAGTAAATTAAAATAAATGCAAATCTGTACACTGGAAACTACATGGATCAGAGATTTGTTAAGTGGCCTTCCTTCCCCATGTATCTACTGAGTCAATGAAATCCCTACCAAATTACCAGATGTTTTTCTTTTCTGCTTTTTCTGTAGAAATCAACAAATGGATTCTAAAACTTGTATGAAAATCCCAGGATCTCAGAATTGTCCAATCTTGAAAAAGAACAAGTTGGGAGACTCAGCTGTAGAATCACACACAGCGTGGTGCTGACACAGGGGTGAAGACAGAGGTCAGTGGACTCCAACTGGGAATCCAGAAATAAACCAGCATTCACAGATAAGACAATTCAACGGGAAAGGGAGTATCATTTCAACAAATGGCCTAGTCACCTGAAAAAGAAGCAGCTCCGGATCCTGGCTCCAGTCCGGCCCTGCTCTGGCTGGTGAGGCCATTTGGGGAGTGGACCAGTGGATGGAGGACCTTTCTGTCTTTCTCCGTGTAACCCTGCCTTTCAAATAAAAAAAAAAAAAACCTTTAAAATTTTTTTTATTTATTTGACAGGTAGAGTTATAGACAGTGAGAGAGAAAGAGACAGAGAGAAAGGTCTTCCTTCTGTTAGTTCACTCCCCAAATGGCTGCTACAGCCGGCACTGCACTGATCTGAAGCCAGGAGCCATGTGCTTCTTCCTGGTCTCCCATGCAGGTGCAGGGGCCCAAGCACTTGGGACATCCTCCACTGCCCTCCCTGGGCTATAGCAGAGAGCTGGACTGGAAGAGGAGCAACCAGGACTAGAACCCGGTGCCCATATGGGATGCCAGCACTGCAGGTGGAGGATTAACCAAGTAAGCCATGGCGCCGGGCCCCCAAAAAACCCTTTTAAAAAAAACAAGAATTGCTGGGCCACATGCAACACTGTGTTTAATGTTGAGGAAGCCTCTCAATAAGTTTGCACAGTGGCTGCAGATGCCACAGTCCCACCAGCAAAGCACAGGTCTCCAAGTTTTCGGTATCCTGGCCCCACTTGCTATTCTTTTTTGTTCTGGTTTCTGGTGGCCATCACAACGCTATGAAGTGATATCTCCCTGAAGTTTTGATTTTCATTTTGCTATGACTGGCGGTATTCAGTATCTTTTCATGTGCTTTTGGGTCATTTTATATCTTCCTGAGAGAAAGGTCAGTTCAAGTTCTTTGCCCATTTTTGAATCAGGCTGTTCAATTTCCATTGTTGTTGAGTCATAGGAATTCTTCCTGTATTGTGACACTGATCACTGGTGTCCTTTCATGTACACGAGTGCTTAGTGTTGATGAACTCTGGCAAATGATCTGGAATCCTTGGAAACTTGCCCTGCCTCACCTTGCAAGCTCACTCAGAACCCCACTCACTTGTGTTATCTGGCCTGCCCTCTCTCTGGCTCACAGCTGGGCCTGACACAAGCCCGCTCCAGGTAAGACGGGAATCTGCTTCAGGGCCCACCTTGGGTTGCTTCCCACACGAACAGCTCGTGCTGTCCTCAGCCAAGGGTCCTTCTTGCCCACACCTGGGCTGTGCTGTCCTGCAGGGACCCTTGGCAGAAGTCCCCCCTCACACACACACACACAGCCATGGTGCAAGCTGGGTCTCTTCCCAGCCAGCTTGGAGCTTAGTCCTGCCCCTGAAACTCCACCCAACTCTGCACTTCCTCCAGTGCTTGGGCTCAGGGATTCCTCGGAGCACACACAGTCCCCCTTGTGTCCAGAGCACTATGAGGGCTGGGCTCATCTTCAAGGCAGAGCACGAGCTCTCTGATGGTCAGGACCCAGGTTCCATATCCTCAGGTGCTGTGCAAGAACACTCCTGCCCTTGGCCCCCATATCCCATTTCCTCACAGCTTTCCTTGCCATAATCCCACCCAGCAGGGCAAGCCTTATCCAGAAGGGTTGGGTAAACTGTTAGCGGATAGGTACCTGTAAGGATAAGTCCATTGATGTCTCCATTTTGACAATGGCCACATCACTTCCAGACTATTCTAGAAAATTTCGTGCAAGCAAGATGCACTCCACCTTGAGGGTCAGGGTGGGAGTGTGCATGTTTTTTCGAGGAGGTGGGGTGGGGTGGCTGCACACCAGAGCAAAGGCAGGATCAGGCCAAACCCAGGCCTACCTGGGAAGAAGCCACTGACCGGCCAGGCCCAGGTGGCAGGCAGTTGTGGGGCCTGCAGTTGTGTAGCTGACAGACTACCTGTCATGGGCATGTGGGCCTGTGGGGAGCAACTCGGACTATACTGTTACTGGAATTAAGACTTATTCTATACATCTGCTCTCCCACAATATGGCGCTGGGAGAGGAGAAAACAGCTTCTACACAGCTGCCTCCAGTTCAACCAATAAACTGTAGGACCTGCTCCTGATTGGAGGAGAGCAGCGTACTTGGCGTGTGGGCAGCCGAGTTGGGATTGGTGAAGAGGACTATAAAGGAGGAGAGAGACAACATGCACGGGGGAACATCTAAAGGGAACATCTAAGAGGAACACCTGTGCAGCCCCCGAGAGAGCCGGCCGGTGGTGTGCCGCTCCCCTGCGGAAGTGGGGAAAGTGGCAGGGGGAGCCGCCCCTCCATGGAGGTGGAAGGGTCGGTAGCCAACCCGGGAAGAACCAGCAGCAAACCCGGGGAGGGCCGAGCAGACGAAAGAAGAGCGCAGGGTCCTGTGTCGTTCCTCCACGAAGAGGGGGAGCGACAGGGCCTTGCTCCTGAGAGGCACGTGCCCCGTGTCCAGTTTAGGGGCCAGCCAGATTGAATTCAGGCCCTTCCACCAGCCTCTTCACGTAGAATGGGCTCAGTGTCTTGGCTCCACCAGCCCCTGCCACCCCTGGATCATCTGTACTCTGCACCCCAGCAGGACCCCCCTCCAAAGTCTATCAAGGCCAGGCAGGGCCCTCCCTGTCCCCGAGAGAGAAGCCTGCTAAGGGGCACACGCTTGGCCTGGCAGTGGAAATGTCCATGTTTTCTGCTAAAGGCCTGGGTGCAGCCCCTGTCTCTGACCCCTGACTCCATCTTGCTTTTAAGCAGCCCAGAGGGCAGAAATGACAGCTCTAGTGACTGGGTTCCTGTCATCCATGAAGGGGACCTGGATTGAGTTCCCTTTTGAGCGTCTGGGAACCAAAACAGCAAATGAGCGCTCTCTATTCTCTCTCTGTGTGTTTTAAAAACACTTTTAAAAGGAGGAATAAAACCAGGATGAGGCTGCTGAAGGCTGTGTGTGGGAGGGGAGAGGACTATGTGCGGGCAACACGGGCAGGGCAGGAGGGCCCACCCACTCAGTGCAGTGCCCCCACCCCTAGGGGAGCATGGTGAGCCATTGTGAGACACCACACAACCATGCATTGCATAAAATGCAGCCCGCATAATGTACTGCACCATGTATTTTTTTTTTTTTTAAGATTTATCAGAGGCAGAGTTAGAGAGAGAGAGGGAGGGACAGAGAGATCTTCCATCCGATGGTTCCCTCCCCAAATGACCATGATGGCTGGAGCTGGGCCAATCCAAAGCCAGGAGCCAGGAGCTTCTTCCTGATCTCCTACGCGGGTACAGGGTCCCAAGGACTTGGGCCATCCTTCACTGCTTTCCCAGGCCATTAGCAGAGAGTTGGATTGGAAGTGGAGCAGCTGGGACTTGAACTGCCACCCATATGGGATGCTGGTGCTGCAGGTGGAGGCTTAATCTACTATGCCACAGCACTGGCCCTAGTGTATCACATATTATGCAATGAGCAATGTAATGGGTACCATGTGTTGTGTGATACTTAACATGCACTATGGACCATGGACCATGCAATATGCCCAGTGGCTGACTTCAGGGTGATAGGATGCCATGCATACATCCTACATGGTGTCCTCAACCCACTGTCCCTACAGCCTGATAGCAGCTTGGGCCGGCCCTGAAATGTCAGGCTCATTGGGGGTCTTGGGGCCCATGCGCCACAAAAGGAAATGGCTACTTTTAGCCCAAAGCCCCAAGTAGGGAGGAAAGGTCGTGCCAAGTCCCACTCCCAGTGGGAGGGAAGCTGGGAACATGGGGCCCAGGGCCTGTGCCAGGTGGCACAAATCACAGAGGCACCCTCAGGGGATGGCAGCCGGGGTCCTCAGGCCCATGGGGCCTGTCTTCCTCTACAGCCCCTGCCCTAGGGCTGCCCTGTGAGGTGGGAGGATGGCTTCCCCCACAGCAGGGGCCCAGCTTGGGATCCAGGCTTCCCTCCCACCCCAGAAGCACCGTGTTGTCTTCCCAGCAGTGCAGTTGGCCTCAGAAGGTTAGGTCCTCCGGGCTCCGGCCCCACATGTGAGGGCCTCATGAGGCCACTTGATTCTGGCTGCCCCTACCAGCTGAGGGCAGCAGGGGCTTCTTCTGGATGATTTGAAAGGTCCCAGCCTCTCAGCCCCGCAGCCATGCAGGACCTCATGTCTGCATTCCCTGGGGGAA
Source organism: Oryctolagus cuniculus (assembly GCF_964237555.1). NCBI lineage: Eukaryota > Metazoa > Chordata > Mammalia > Lagomorpha > Leporidae > Oryctolagus > Oryctolagus cuniculus. The sequence goes on along the minus strand of NC_091437.1, from coordinate 88,608 downwards.
TGTTCCATGTCAGGTGCAGGATGGGCCTGGTGGCGTGAGGGGCTTGCAGAGGTTCCCCAGGTCCAAGGATCACCTGAAACTGACCTTGGGTTAGAGCCCTGTCCATCCAGAGACAGAAACAAAAAGCCCTGTCCCTGCCCAGCACATGGCTTCAATCAGACCCAGCCTGGCTGGGCCAGGCCAGGCAGCGGACCTCCTCACCTCCCAGGCCAGTGTGTCCAGCAAAGCACACGCCCAAATGCACACCAGCCCACCCAGCTTCACTGCCTGCCAGCTGTCTGCCTTTGAACTTGGGGAAAATGAAAGGCAGATGCCTGTGGGTGGAAATACACGGGGCTTGGTCCTCAAAGTAGACCCAGGCTGGGAGAGGGCAGGGCTGGCCACGCTGACTCTCATCAGCCCCTTTCCCTTGCCTGTTCACTGCGAGTGGCTCGGCTGAGCCTCCATCCATCCTGGGAGGCAGGCAGAGCTAGCAAGCCTGCGAAGGCACCCTCTGGCCCTCAGCTGACAGAGGGGCCCACAGAGGCCCTGGGGCTTGCCTGGTCTCCCAGGAGACCCTGGCTGCTTAGGGGAAAGTCACTGCACAGTGACAGTGGCCCCCACCCCAAACAGGGCTCCTGGACAAGCATCATAGAGAAGAGCCTGATCTGGCCAGGTGGCCACACAGACTGAGCTCTGGGCTGCCTTCCACGGAGCCCTGGGACAGAGGAACGCCCCGCCTTAGTGCTGGTTCCTCTGAGCAGGGTCAGCCAGAGGCCTCGGGAGGGGCCGCCCACCAGGCAGATCATTCCCAGGCAGCCCGGCATGCGTGGAATGTTCTCCAGCATCCGGCCCACACCCCAGACCAGGACAGCCTCAAGGTCACCTGCCACTCCCACCCCCCCACATCCCCAGTAGGGACACTGGCCCAGGGTGAGGCCTGCTCCTAGCTGTGCCTGGCTAAGACTAAGATTGCCTCTGGGGCTCTCCCAGGACAGGCAGTTCTGAGAAAGGGTGGAACACTGCACATCCAACATGTATGTGCAAGGAGAAATGCCCAACACCCCCCCCCCCACCACCACCAGGTGTTTTCTACAGGTAGATAGATACAAACCAACATACCCATAGAAATGCACATTAGAAACGGCAGTTATTGGCCCCATGATGATGAACCTTGTAATGAAGCAACCTTCTTTTTTTACTGTCATAGATTGAGCATAGCTAACCCAAAAATGTCCCAAAATCTGAAGTTCTGTGGGTATTAATAGGACACCGCAAGTGGAAAATTCCACATCTGACCTCATGTGATGGGTCACAGTCAAAATGCAGGTGCACTAAAAATCCAGAATAAAATTACCTTGTGGTTATGTCTCTAGGTATAAATGAGATTTAGATGAATTTTGTATTTAGATTTGGTCCCACCCCCAAGGTATCTCACTATGTATAATATTACAACCCCTCTCCAAAAAAAAAAAAAAAAAAAAAAAAATCCAAAAATCACACTGTGACCCTGCACACTTCAGAGAAGGGATACTCAGGCTGTGTACACAGTGCTTCAGTGATGCATTCTTGCACATCCAACCCATATTTCTGTATGATGGAATTTCTCCACGTAGACTGGCTGGCGTGCAGCTCAGCACAGCTTCAGATGGGAAGATCCTGTCCAACTGCCCTAAAAGGAGGCTTTGCTAACTTAAATGTCTACCAGTGTGCCTAGGAGTTTTCCAGAAGAAAGCAGAAGAGTTGCTTTCCAACACTGGAGAGTATGGCATGTTTTTACATCTATTATTTTTTATTTAAAAATTTTTATTTTTATGTACTTGAAAGGCAGAGAAACAGCAACAGGCAGGCAGAGATCTCCCATCTGCTGGTTCATTCCCCACCAAACGTCCACAACACTGGGGTTGGGCCAGGGCAAAGCCGGGACCCAGGAACTCCATCCAGGTTTCCCACATGGATGGCAAGGACCCAAGTCCTTGAGCCAACAACTGCTACCTCCCAAGGTGGCATTAGCAGGAAGCTGGAATCATGAGCAGAGCCAGGACTTGAATCCATAGTTGTTCTCCTATTTTTTAAGAGATAGCCATTCCAGTTCAAGAGTCAACTTGCTGCGGCGTAGCAGGTAAAGCTGCTGTCTACAGTGCCAGCATACCATACGGGCACCAGTTCAAGAGCCGGTTGCTCCACTTCCGATCCAACTCTCTGCTATGGCCTGGGTGTAGGCAGCCTTTGGACAAGTCAAGGCCAAGGAAGGATGTTGGTCAAAAACATTCTGTGGAAACCGGCTGATGTTGCAGGAGAGCAGATAAGCCGCTTGCATGTGCTGATGTCTGTGGACCTTCTGTGCTTCCTTAATGTGCCGCTGGAATAAACGAGCCTTGATCAGCTCTTTGTCTTGGCTCCATTCTCTGCGCCCTTGTCCCTCTTTTCATTCTCACTCCCTCCTTCAGGTTCTGTTCGACCGGTGCAGCAGGCCTGCACACCTGGGAAAACAGTTGGCACAAGTCCTTGGGCTCCTGTACCAGTGTGGGAGACCCAGAGGAAGCTCCAGGCTCCTGGCTTTGGATCAGCGCAGCTCCAGCCATTGCGGCCATCTTGGGAGTGAACCAGCGGATGGAGGACCTCTCTCTCTCTCTGCCTCTGCCTTTCAAATAAATAACCAAATCTATAAAAAAGTTATACAGAGAGCCGGCGCCATGGCTCAATAGGCTAATCCTCCACCTGCGGCGCTGGCACACTGGGTTCTAGTCTCGGTCAGGGCGCCGGATTCTGTCCCAGTTGCCCCTCTTCCAGGCCAGCTCTCTGCTGTGGCCAGGGAGTGCAGTGGAGGATGGCCCAAGTACTTGGGCCCTGCACCCCATGGGAGACCAGGAGAAGCACCTGGCTCCTGCCTTCGGATCAGCGTGGTGCGCCAGCCGCAGCGCGCTGGCCACAGTGGCCGTTGGAGGGTGAGCCAATGGCAAAGGAAGACCTTTCTGTCTCTCTCTCACTGTCCACTCTGCCTGTCAAAAAAGAAAAAAATAAAATAAAATAAAAAGTTATACAGAGAGAGGAAAGGAAAAGAGAGAGAGGTCTTCCATCCATTGGTTCACTCTCCAACTGGCAGTTGCTGGAGGTGTGCTGATCCAAAGCCAGGAACCAGGCACCTCCTCTGGGTCTCCCATGTGGGTGCAGGGGCCCAAGGACTTGGGTAAATTCTATTGCTTTCCCAGGCCATAGCAGAGAGCTGGGTCAGAAGTGTAGCAGCCAGGTCTCGAACCGGTGCCCATATGGGATGCTGGCACTGCAGGCGGTGGCTTTACCCGCTATGCCATAGCACCGGCCCCTAACTAAATCTGAAAAAAAACCAAAAAACAAAAAACAAACAAAAAAACAAACAAAAAACAAAAAAACCTTGCACCGCTTGCACCTGTCATTGGGCAGTTGCCAGCCAGGAATAATTTTGACATTTTAAACATGTTAGGGGGAAAAATCACAAGAAGACTACCACCACATGTGAAAATTACATAAAATTCAAGTATCAGCATTCACAGAAATCTCTGGGTCACGCTCTCCTCACTCATTCACCTATCAGCTGACGCCTGCTGTCCTGTGACAGCGGCAGAAGTGAACAGGGACTATAGGAATGCACAGGTGCAGCTCCTCTGGCCCATTAGAGGAAAGTTGTGGTGAACACAGATCAGCCGGTCAAAATAGGGGCAATTCACTGTTACTTGTGAGGCTGAGCATTGGGTCAGGCTGATCAGGAAAAGAGAGTGGGAGAAATGAAGCTCTCACCAGCCTGGTGCTGTTAGAAGCAGCACAATGGGAGGATGCGCAGACACAGGAAGAGGTCAGAGGGTCAGTGAGGACTTCTTGATCCATCGCCCTCCTGCGTCCCCGGGACTGGAGCACAGGTGTTTGACCAAGCTGCTGTCTCCAGAGTCATTCCTGCCTTGTCATACCTGGTTCCTCCTCCAGATCCGAGTCATCCCCAGCTCCCAGCGCAGCCTCAGTCTCCCTCTCACCCTGCTGTGACCCAGCCCTAGCCCCTCCCATGGACTCTCAGCCCAACCAGAAGCCAAGCTGACTTCTAAAGGGTCCTTACCCAGCCCTCACCAAACACACAGATGCTCAGCCCACTCCTTCTTCTGTGTGTGAGGGTGCCCTGGTGTCCAGCCCCAGCTGATCCTCCTCCAGCCAGTCACAGGGTCATGAAGACATGGGGCACTGTTCTAAGCCATAGGGTGCTGGGGCAGAAGGAGACAGATTTCAAGATGGCAGTGCCAATGCAGCCGTGGTGGGAGTCCATCAGGTGACCTGGATGTGCCTGGATCCTCCACTGCAGGTGCACAAAGTGGCTCCTGGAGTTGAGTTCTCTGTGCCACCGCGGTGAGAGTTTCCACAAACAGCCTACGCTGCTGGGCCTGAGTCACTCTCACTGTGTGAAGCCCCACCATGGCCACAGCTCAGGACTGGGACTCCCTGGTCTCCTCCTGACCCCTCACTGTTGACTGAGGAGTCCCCAGCTCAGGCCTTGTTGAAGACAGTGGGACACAGGCAGGCAGAGTCCTCCTGGGCCACGCTGGTCCCGCCACAGTGGTGTCCCTAGGGGAGGGCCCTGAATGGGTTCTGTTGCTGCTGCTGTGTGTGCTGGGCCTGTGTCCCTGACTGCAGGGTGAAGAGTCACAGCAGACTTTCCCTGGGGAAGTCATGTGTTCCTGCAGAGGCATTCCCCACGCCCCAGCACACGGCACAGCTGGTTCTGATTACAGCGGGACTCAGGCCCTGCTCTGCTAAGTGAACTTGTCAGGCAAATAAGGAAACCTGATCCTGGCCCCCTCATCCCACATGTGAGCCCCCAGGAGGGGGCCCCAGGGTGGGGTCTCCTGGGAAGTGGAGCAGGGATGTGGCTTCCAGCCTTCTTCCCCACATGACTTGTTCTGGGACTGCTGGCTTGGGTTCTGGCCTTGGTAGGAGTAGGGGCTGCTTGTCTCTGTCTCTGAGTGCAAAAGAGCGCCTGATCCCAGCACAGCAGAGCTCTAAGGGATGCCAGGAGACTCCTCCCAGCCCCCAGCTCCTCAAGATCCAGCTTCTCTGGGTCATACGGGGTCCTAGCAAGGAGAGATCCCCAGCTCAGGTGAGATCCTGGCAGACTAACTGGTCCCTGGAGCAGGAGGCCCCACCAGGAAGAATGAGGACCCTGCACCCATGCATGCCTGGACTCCCACCCTGCCTGCCCCCTCTCTACGCCCCAGCAGGACATTAGCACCCTACTCATAGAGGTTAAGGGGACACAAGTGGGACCCAGTCTTGGGCAGGTTGGTTCTGTTGCCTGCTGGCCCCGAGTCACACCACACACACTCACCTGGCAAGGAGCAGCTGCTGGGAATCATAAGCCAGTTCAGGACCCCAGCACCCACACGGCCCTGGGGACCAGGCTGGCTGAGGGAGGCACCCCACAACACAGCTGGGAATGGAAGATGCCACTGAGTCTCCTTGGAACCAAGAATGACCTGCACCCATACCAGGAAGCGAGGCCCCTGGGCCGGCCCCACAGGAATTGAAGGTGCAGGGTCCCAGAACTCCTACTTGACTCCTTGCGGAGGGTCCACTCGGCTGAAGGCCCCTCATCAGGAACACCTGGCTGACGGGAGGCGCCCGTTGGTGCGGGATCTGTCCCCAGGTGAGTGGCTGCTGCTCCTGCGAGGGCCGGGGGTGCCCTGCCCCCTCCTGGACTCTCCCTTGGGGCCATAAAACCCGCTTGCGTGGGTTGCTGCCCTGGATGTACCAGGACCGCCTCAGAGACATTCCAGACCATTTCGTGGAGCACCAATTGGTCATTCCCTGCCCCCACTGGGCTTCCCCGACTCTTAGCACAGGCTAGGCCTCCGCTGGGGCCCCTCCCTCGACACCTGAGCACAGCTCTCCCGCCCGCGCCCACAAGCCCTGGGCCATGGCTCAGCATATTCATCCCTTCTCCTCACAGGTAACCCTAACCTCTCCTCCTCGGCCTGGAAGCCCTTGTCGCCGCTGGATCCCTCTACCCAGGCAAAGCCCGCCGCTCAGGTCCGCACCTGAGTCTCGCCTCTACCCGCCCACGGCCACCGAAGCCTGCCCCGCCTACGCCCGCCCAGGTCTGCCAGTAGCTCTGTGACCCGGGCCCTGCCGCGGCGCCCGGCCCCCGTGTGAGGTCCGAGGCCAAGGTCCCGGCTGCCCCGCCCTGCGCTCCGCCCCACGCCGCGCGCACCCTGCGGCCAGCGGCGCCGGAGGGGAGGGGCCTGGTTCTTAAGGGACTGAGGACCTCGTGGAGAGAGGAAGCTGGGAGGCGGCGGCGGCTGCGGCGGCGGCGGAGGCAGCGGCATCCGTGTGTCCGAGCAGGCGCTTCTTCGGAGCCTGTAGGGTGATCACTTGTTTGTCCAGGCTGCGCTCCGAGGCGGCCTAGAGTGCGCGTCATGCTTTCTGGAGAGCCTGCAGTGTGGTCATGGTCAGCACACCCCCCTCGCCCCGGGGACCGGACACGCGCGCCTGCCCGGCCCTGGTGACGCCTCGGCGCGGGTGTCGGCCGAAAACCTCAGCCACCCAGGCCCCCTCACCCAGGCTCCCAGGGACAAAGGGTTCTCAGGTTCTAAGTCAGAAGCCACTCTGGGTGGTGCATTAACCTCCAGCTGCCCAGTCTGCCCGCCCATCCCCCCCACCCGCCCCCGCGGGGGGTCCCCCTGTCCTGCTTGGCTATCAGAGCGACTGTTGTGACAAAGCAGGCTGTGTTCAAGGAATCCCTGCTCCATCCTCATTGCTCCCCAACCCAGATACTGTGGAGTCAACAGGCTACAGCTTCATGCCTTGCCCCACGGAACCTTCTGGAAGCCCGTGTGTGCAGCACATTGCTCCCCCAGCTCCCCGCATTCTGGGCCCAGGGCGTCCTCTCTCCCCTCCAGGGGACTCTGGAGCCCCAGGGCCAGGGAACGTGAGCTCAGCGGCCAGGGCCCTTGTGGTGAACCGTGCAAAAGCGCAGCTTTGAGCCCCCGTATTCAGTTCGCCGCCAAAGCAGAGGACATCGTTGGCAGGCGCCTCAACCCTCTAGCTCCAGAACGTGCAAATCTGAGGCATCCCAGCGCGGGGGGAGGGGCACAGACAGACTGAGGTCCCGCCCCTCAGGGGGTCTCCATCTCTCCTGGGACTTCTGAGCCCATCAAGCAAGGCACACCTATGACCAGTGAGCAATGTATTAAGTCCCCTCTCAGACCAGCCCCCATGCACCCTGTCTCTGTCACTGACTTCACTGCGGTAAGCACGAGGCACCACAATATAAACCATTAAATTAAAAACACGTGGTGCCTGTGGAACAAATCCACCCAGCCTCCTTCCTTGGAATGAAGCAGAGGAAGAAGCCCTCCCATCTCTGGGACGTGTGTGGCTGCTGGCCACAGCTCCCTGGCCTACTGAGTTCGTGGCCTGGCCACCACCCTGCACTCACCCTGCCAGGGAGCTCACAGCTGGAGGCACCCGTGGCGGCGACAGAGTGCTGGTCAGGCTGGAGGACAGCAAGGGCTACTCTCCCTCAAACACACGGAGATGGAGAAGGAGGGACACCTCCAAGACTGCCAGCTCCGAGAAGCTCCTGGGCCAGGAGTGACCTTGAGGGGGTTCAGCATATTCCCTTCAGCCTCTACAGCCATCAGAAAGGGGCAGACGGGGCAGGTGTGGCACATGCGCCACAGATGACACTGCTGGTGGGAGGGGATCTGCAGAAAGGCATCCACAGGAGTGACCCCTGGTCTGAGCTGCATCACTCACACACACGTTTCAGATGCAGGAACACAGACAGGAGGTGACTTTCTGAGCATTGCAGGCAGCGCAGCAGAACTGGTGCTGAGGGATGAAGCCTGACCCACGCAGGAGACCTACCAGGTTTTGAGAATGTTGTATTCAGCAGAACAGTGCCAGCTTAGGCTGAAATGTACAGAGACAAGACAAAGTGCCAAAGGGATGTTGGGTTCCTGAAATTCAAAATGAGAGGTGAGGGCCAGACCACGACTTCCTAGATAAAGATAGAGAGCAGGGCAGATTCTATGACACCCCCAGATTCCCAGTCCAAGATGAGCTGACCTCTCCCTAGATAGAGAGCAGGGCAGATTCTATGACACTCCCAGATTCCCAGTCCAAGATGAGCTGACCTCTCCCTAAGAAGGGGTGAGTACGGGGCCCTGCACTGTGGTGTAGTGGGTAAGGCTGCATCCCATATGGATGCCAGTTTGAGTCCCAGCTGCACCTCTTCTGATCCAGCTCTCTGCTTATAGCCTGCCTGGGAGAGCAGTAGAGGATGGCCCCAGTGCTTGGGCCCCTGCATCCACATGGGAGACCTGCAGGAAGCTCCTGGCTACTGGCTTTGGTCTGGCCCAGTCCTGGCTGTTGCAGGCATCTGGGGAATGAACCAACAGATGGAAGATGTATCTCCTTCTTTCTCTGTAACTCTGCCTTTGAGAGAAATAAATCTTAAAAATAAAGGGGGAGTGGGATGAGCAAGTTGGTGGGCCTGAGCAGACCACAGTTAGTAGTCTTTGCAGTTCTCGGACTTCATTTTGTGGTCTGTTTTCAAGGCATGAAGTGTTTGCTGGGATTAATTGTATTCAAGGAGGATCTATGTCTTTCAGAAAGGATATGTACTCAAGCCAACATACATTCCGTGCCTTTCTTTCATCTTGTCCAGCCATCCTCCTCCTCCTATCTTTCCTTGAATTCAAAAGAAAATTATGAAATAGTTCAAACATACAAAAAGAGAAAATGACAAAGAACAGTCATGTTCCATCATGCCTAATCTTGCCATACATGCTTCCAATTCTACTCGGGAAATAAAACCCTATAGCTGCAGTTATGTCCCCTGTGTATTCCTGTCTTTGCTCTGCCATAACCGTGTCCTGGAGTTGCATGATTTCATACTTGACACCACACACATTCACTCTAACAATGTATACTGTCAGCTTGCCTGTGCCTTCTTTTCATTCTACAGTATGTTTTTAAGATGTATCAGTGTTGATACTTATGGTTCCTGGTTAATTTTAACTGCTACACAGTCCAGACAATCCATTTGAAACCAAAATTTTTAAAATTCAAACTAGATTTTTGTTTTTCAAGTTGTTTATTGGTGTCTTTTGATATAGTTTTTATTTTTTAAAAAAGTTTTTTTTATGTATTTGAAAGTCAGAGTTATAAAGAGAGAGAGGAGAGGCAGAGAGAGGTCTTCCATCCACTGGTTCACTCACCAATTGATCGCAAAGGCTGGAGATGCGCCCATCCAAACCCAGAATCCAGGAGTTCCCTCTGGGTTTCCCATGTGGGTGCAAGGGCCCAAGGATTTGGGCCATCTTCTACTGCTTTCCCAGGCCATAGCAGAGAGCTGGAATGGAAGTGGAGCAGCTGGGACTCGAACAGGCGCCCATATGGGATGCCAGCACCATAGGTGACGGCTCTACCAGCTACATGTGCTGGGTGAAGCCACAACCATCTACCTTATTATTAATGGATGGGTTCAGCCAATGCTGTATTATAGACCAAAGCCAAAATCAGTCAATTAAATAAGCAAACAACCAAAGCATGGAGTATTGACAATAAAGCTGGCTTGTAAAAATATGAAAGAAAGGCAGAGTGTTCTCCAGCTGGTTGCTGAAGAGAAGTCTGAGATTTGTAGCTTCAGGAGGATCTGTGCTGCTGCTGGTGTGAAGACAGAGGAAAAAGAATGTGGTGGCCTCCCAGAGCAGGCCTCACTGATAGCCACAAAGGAGCTGGGATCCTTGGACCTACTACTTCAAGGAGTGGAGTTGTGTCAGCAACTGGATGAGCCTGGAAGAAATCCAGATGTGCCAGATGAGGATGCAGCCCTGCCAACATCTTGGTTTAAACTCTGGGCTTGGAATTGTGAGCATAAATCTGTTATTTCAAGCCTTGCAGTTTGTGGTACTTTGTTATAGCAGCCCCAAGCCGGTGCCGCGGCTCACTAGGCTAATCCTCTGCCTGCAGCGCCGGCACACCAGGTTCTAGTCCCGGTCGGGGCGCTGGATTCTGTCCCGGTTGCCCCTCTTCCAGGCCAGCTCTCTGCTGTGGCCAGGGAGTGCAGTGGAGGATGGCCCAAGTACTTGGGCCCTGCACCCCACGGGAGACCAGGATAAGTACCTGGCTCCTGCCATCAGATCAGCGCGGTGCACCGGCCGCAGCGCGCCAGCCGCGGCAGCCGTTGAAGGGTGAACCAACGGCAAAGGAAGACCTTTCTCTCTGTCTCTCTCTCTCACTGTCCACTCTGCCTGTCAAAAAAAAAAAAAAAATATATATATATATATATATAGCAGCCCCAGGAAACAATACAAACTGTTACCAGAAAGTAGAGTGCTGCTGTAACCAATTAGAATCGAGGAATGTGTATAAGCTGGAAAATTGTTGAGGCACCAGACAGATGAAGCCCAGACTGCCTTGAATGAACACTGGTAGAAATACAGACATTAAAGATTATTCCAGTGAGGGCTCAGAAGGAAGTGAGAAACATGTGATTGGAAACTGGAGGGAATTTGATAGAGTGGCAGAGAACTCGGGTGAACTGTGATCTACTGTTGGGTGGAAAGCAGAACTCATAAGCCACAAACTTGAAGACATTTCTGGTGTTGTCTGGATTTTCTTTGCTGCTTATAGTAAAATGCAAAAAAATGCAAAAGGAAAGGGATAAAATTGAGGATGGAATTAAGCAAAGGACACACACATGAGAGAGAGAGAAAGAGCATATCTGGTGATCTGGGGAAGTCTCAGCCTGGCCGGGTAGCACAAGATGATAAACTAGGAGCTCCCTGTTAGGAAAGTGTGCCCTGAAGAGGGCAGAGTGTGGCTGGATGGTGGCCTGCCAAGGAGACAAGGCACACTCAATCATCTCAACAGAAGCCAGGAATCGGAGCCAGTGCTGTGGTGTAGTGGGTAAAGCCGTTGCCTGCAGTGCCAGCATCCCATATGGGTTCCGGTTCGAGTCCCAGCTGCTCCACTTCTGATCCAGCTCTCCGCTAATGGCCTGGGAAGGCAGTACAAGATGGCCCAAGTCCTTGGGCCCCTGCACCCACATGGGAAGACCTGGAGGAAACTCCTGGTTCCTGGCTTTGGATCATTGCAGCTCTGGCTGTTGAGGCCAATTGGGGAGTGAAACAGCGGAGGATGGAATACCTCTCTCTCTCTGCCTCTCCTTACCTCTCTGTGAAATTCTGACTTTCAAATAATTCAATCTCTAAAAAACAAAAACAGAAGCCAGGAATCAAGCCAGGTTTTTCCAGGAAGATCTGTGGAGGATCCTCTTATCTAATGGCATTGATACTTGTGGCTTACACAGGAGAGCCACAGGTTTCTGACAATGCTGTACCATCATCAGTTTATGCTGAAAGTTAGACAGAACACAGTGAAAAGGGGTTGTGGAACACGGGCTGCTGGAGCCACTGGGCTGCAGACTAAGGAAAAAAGGAATACTGACTCCAGTGGTGGAGCCGTGTATCCAGGAGGCAAAGCCTTGCATCACAGAGGCCTGATTATATTCAGACCAAGAAACCAAATGGAATTTGCTTTGCTATGCTGGGTTTTGATAATGCTTGGAGCTAGTCACTGTCTCCCTGTCTTCCTTTCTTCCCTGACTTTTTGAAAAACAAAACAAAACAAAACAAAACAGATTTACTTTATTTATTTGAAAGGCAGAGTGAGAGAGACAGACAAAAAGAGAGAGATCCTTCAGCCACTGGTTCACTCCCTGAATGGAAGCGAGAGCCAGAACCAGGACAGGTCAAAGCGAGGAGCCAGGAGCTTCATCCTGATCTCCCACATGGGTGCAGGGGTCCAAGCTCATCAGCAGGAAGCTGGATCAGAAGTGGAGCAGCCACGACTCAGCGCTTTGATATAGGGTGCTGGCATCATAGGTTGTGCAACCCTCTGCATCACAACCCTGGTCCCCTTTCTTTTCTTTCTTAAAGTTTTAGGTTTACGGAAAACTTAAGTGAAAGACACAGTTTACATATACCCTCTGCCCCCCCAACCTGCCTCTTTCAACATAAAAATCCCCTACATTGGCAAATTATCACCCAGAGCCCATTGTTTACATAAGGACCACACCAGGTGCTTTACATTCTGTGGGTTTGGACACGTGTACAGTAACTGTACCCACCATCATAATTGTCATGGGGTCAAAAAGAGTTATATCCTCTGTGCTCTGCCTGTTCATCCCCTCTTTCCTATCCCCAACCCCTGGTAAGTGTTGGTCTTTTAAGTACCCATAGCTTTGCCTTTTCCAGAATGTCTATGGTCAGAATCATACAGTACGCAGCCTTTTCAGGTTGGCTTCTTTCACCCGGCAACGTGCATTTCAGTTTCCTCTAAGCATTTCCATGACTTAATAACTCTTTTTTTTTTTTTTTTTTTTTTTTTTACGGTGGAATGATATCCATTGCCTGGATGTACCACAGTTTTTCCATTGCCCTACAAAAGGACATCCTGGTTGCCTCCAAGTCTGGGCTACTATGAGAATGTTGCTGTCAACGCTTGTGCTCAGGTTTTTGTGTGGACATAAGTTTTCAATTCATTTGGGTAAATATCAACAAGCATGCCTGCTGGATGTATAGTGAGAAATTGTCAAGCTGTCTTCCAAAGTGACTGTTTCATTCTGTATTGCCACCAGCAAGGAACCGAGAGCTCCCGCTGCTCTGCCTTTGTGAGTCAGCTCTTCGTCCTGTAGTGAAATTCCTCACACAACTGCTTATGGAAGAAAGTTTCACAGTCCAAGGTCACGCAGGTCTCTGTAGTTCAGTCATCTGGTGAAGCCAGAGGATGGCAGGTAGAGTGTAGATGGAGGGAGGATCACATGGTGAGCCAGGATACAGAGGGAGAAGCTGTCAGAGCACCAGGACAACTGGGCACACTGGAGCACAGCAGGAGTGCTCCACCAACAGGCAACCTGCTGCTTCTTTCACTAGGAATGGGCTGGAGTACTCCCAGGCTTCCTCAAGTGCTGCCCACTCCCCACAGTGCAGCCTCAGGATCCCTCAAGGGCTTCTTGCTGTGGCCTCTGTGCCTGACCCTTATACTCTGAGGCCTGTCTCAGTGACTGCCTCCCACAGGAAGCCCCTGCCTCTGTCCTCCCTCTCCTGAACACATCTGCATTCCCAAGTGGAGCATCTCAAGGCTCCAGTTCCTAATGCCCCAGTGTGGATCTTCTAATAGTTAGCATATCTGTACACAAACCACTTCCAAGTGTCCCTTCTACTGGAAAACACAGCCCATGGCCCAGACAACTTCATGAAAAGTATTTACATGGCTCTGGCCTGTCCTCATTGGAGGGACACCCACGTGGGGGCTGCTTTGGCTTGTAGCTGCTGGAGGGGCCAACAGCTGCCATGTCAATTCTGCATTCAGGGCATCGGCCCCTGCACCTCCAAGCAAGGGTAAGACGGGTCAGAGGTGACTCCCTCCCTCCTGGCATCACATCCATGATGGCAAAGTAAGGCTAGGACAGTGAGGGAAGCCTGTGCAGAGGAGACCCCCAAGAGAGCAGTAGCCTCAGCTCTGTGTGCACAGAGGCCCTGCCCTCCCCCATCACCCGCCAGGTTTCTGTACTCTACAACCCTACAAAGGATAGACCATTTTAGGGAACATGCCCTTTCCTGAGCCCACACCGCCTCCTGCTCACACCTAGAAGGGCTGAGCACCCTTGGCCTCTCCTGGCGTCCCTCTCATGAAACACATTATATGAAGCAAAAAGAAACAGCACATGGCATTTAAAAAAAATGTCTGAAACTATTGTTTTCCTTCTGTTTCTGGATAGAAATGGAGACACTGAAAGCAGAAATCAACACTCTCTTAAGCATACAATCATACTGTTTCATTTTTGTGTAAAACACTAAAGCAGTGTTAGAACGTGCCAGATGTTTATGAAGGCCCTGCAGGTATGCTTATCAAAAATTCACAAGCTACCTGTAAAGAAAACTTGCCTGTCCTACAGGGAAAACCTGAAATCGGATAAAAGCAGTGGGGGCTGTCTTCTCTGGATCTGTTGGAACAGCCCACAGCAGGGAAGGCAGGAGGACGTGGCCCTGAGAAGGGATTCGCTCCCCTTCACCATTAACAGAATCTGCCTGCAGCACTTACATGGGCAGAGAGCCCCTCCATGCTTAACAAAAACTGCAAGGAGCCAGCACTGTGGTGTAGTGGGCTAGGCCTCTGCCTGCACCACCAGCATCTCATGTGTGTGCCTGTTAGAGTTCCAGCTGCTCCACTTCCGATCCAGCTCCTTGCTGATGGCCTGGGAAAGCAGCAGAAGGTGGCCCAAGAGCTTGGGCTCCTGCACTCATGTGGGAGACCCAGAAGAAACTCCTGGCTTTTGCCTTCAAATCAGCCCAGCTCTGGCCACTGGGGCCAGTTGGGGAGTGAACCAGTGGATGGAAGACCTCTCTCTCTGTCTCTGCCTCTCTCTGTAACTCTGCCTCTCAAATCAATAAATAAATCATTTTAACAAATTGCATAAAGAAAATGCAACAAATTTCATGCTGGACAGCTTAGGCCAAGGCCATGCATGGTGACACTGAGCTGGCGTCTTGCATGTGATGGGAGAGACAGTCATACTATGGCAGGCATGCTGAAGACCATGTGCTCATGAGTGCCCAGGAGGCCCCATGTGTAAAGTGGCTCCCTCCTTGGCAACAGGTGCTGGAGTACAGCCCTCATCCCAAAGAGTGACCCCCTGGGCAAGGTTGCAGTGAAGCTCCCCAACCCCAGGCCTCATCAGAAGGGAACGGCAGACCCAGAGGAGAGACACCCATCAGCAGCGGGCACCTCTGCACTCCACACTCTCCTAGGTCAGCTTCCTTATACGCCGGTTATGCTTGTCCACGGTCAAGGTTGCCCGGTCCACAGCTGCAGTGATGCCGTCCAGGGCCTCATCCTGCCGCTCTAGCTCTGCCTCAGCATCCAGGGCGAGCCCTTTCAGCTTCCTCAGGACCTGGGGGAGAAGCATAAGTGACAGCAGAGGCTGCTTTTTTTTCTGTGAATTCTCAGAAATGCACACAGATGATGAGGTAGTTTTCTGTGATTTGATGGACAGGGCCCTCATAACTAAACACTTGGGTCTGGCCTCTTCTCTGCTGTATCTTGGCCACCTATGGGATACCACTGCCTGCTAGCCACCAGCACACAATGAGGGCACCCCGGGCATCTCATCGTGTCCGATGACAGCCTGACAGTGCTGCACATGGACGAGGGCCTCATGCACATGTTGACGGGACACTGGTCTGATGCCCAGGTGCCAATCTGCTTACCTGTCAGCACCCAGGTGCCTAACTGCAGATGGAGGTGGGACAAACAAGCTTGAAAAGAGCAAAACCCTCTCTGTGTCTATATGTGAAAGGTGTCATACATAAACAAATGGCAGAACAAAACAAACACAGTCTTCAGCTGCACAGTGCCGTTGTGGTCAGTACACATATACAACCAGGGTCCCAGACCATTGTAATGGTTATGGAAGTTCCTGTCCATCTAGTGACTTCCTAGCTGTGTGACACTGTAGCACCACCATGTAGTGCATTCCTCATGCATGTGTGGTGACACGGTATGCACACACTCACTGCTATGCCAGTCATGTAAACACACACAATTATGCATGGTACATGACACTTGGTTGTGATAGTAAGTAATTTTCATGTTTATTTTCTGTACTACACTTTTATTGTTGGAGTGTACGCTACTTCTGAAAGTCAGTGTAGCACAGAGGTGTTACATTTTCTTTTTTAAAGATTTGTTTATTTTTATTTGAAACGCAGAGTTAGAGAGGCAGAAACAGAGAGAGAGAGAGAAAGAGAGAGAGAGAGAGAGACATGGAGGTCTTCCATCTGCTGGTTCACTACCCAAATGGCCATAATGACCAGAGCTAGGGTGATCTGAAGCCAGGAGCCAGGAGCTTCTTATGGATCTCCCATGTGGGTACGAGGCCCAAGCACTTAGGCCATCTTTTGTTGCTTTCCCAGGTGCATTAGCAGGGAGCTGGATCAAAAGCAGCCAGGACTTGAAACAGCAAAGTATGGGATGACACCGCAGGTGGCTTTACCTGCTACATCATGGCCCTACAAGCTGCGTTTTCTCCATCTCCCACATCGAGTGAGTGACCTATACCACTCAGGTTTGCTAAGTACACTCCATGGTGTTTCTGCATTGACAAAACTGCTTAATGATGCAGCTCTCAGAACCTGTCCCTGTTGTTAACACTGCATAACTGATCCAATACGAGGGCAGGGGCACAACCTAACCCCAAGCAGCACTGTACACAAAGTACCAGGCACAGGCACCAAGAGCCCTGAGCAGTCCAGGTCCCGGCAGGGAGGACTCGGGCTAGCTAGAAGATGTGGGGTGCCCAGGAAATGCCACAGAGCCACTGGGGGTGCAGCCACAGGGTAGCCCTGCTGTGGCCACAGGACTCATGCCCGCTTCATGTGGTCTCAGTTAACTGCAATTCTGTGGAGACCACCACATATGGATCTCACTCCACCTACCCACAGGGCTGGGTTTAAACTCTCAGTGCTTGCAGGGAGACAGCGCAGAGGAACAGTCAAGAACAACCACTTGTGATGCACTTTCACACCCTCCTCTGGGGAAAGTTTCAGATCACAGGCAAGGACCATGAGAAGGAACAGTACAGAATGAAGTGTGAGGAGGCTGCACCTGGCTCCTGTTCCCACAGCGGCTGCAGCAGATTGAGCACCACAAAGGCAGTGTCAGTGCAAGAGAGAAACTGAACATGGACAAAGGAGATCCCAAGAAGCTCACAGGCAGATGTCATCCTGCGTGTTCTTTATGCAAACACGCCAGCAGTGCCACAGGCACACAGAGTACTCTAAGAATTCAGAGCTGGGAGACCACATCTGCTATAGGGAAAGGAAAACTCGAAGACCTGGCAGAAGCAGACAAGGATCCTGATGAAATTCAAATGAGAACCTGTGTCCTTCCTAAAGGGGAAACAAAACAGAAGTTCACAGATCTGTTCTGAGCATCAGAAGAGACTGTTCTGGCTGATGCAATGCGTGATCTTGCCAAGACGCTGAAAGCAGCGTGGACGAGCAAAGCTGGGCAGGTGACAGGAGCCTTGGGAAGACAAGGCTGCTGCTGCAGGAAAGATGTGGGAGGAAGGTGGCTGCGCCAGGAGCTGATGCAGTGAGAAAAGGAGTCGACAAGGCTGCAACACCAGAAAAAGGAGGAAAAGAGGAGGAGGAGGAGGAAGATGATGATAAATAAGTTGGGTCTAAGACAGGATTGTTTCCTGTAAAATGCATTTGACCCCTTTAAGCAACTCCTTTTAAGAAAAAAATGGAAAGGTAAGTCTGTAAGATTTGTTTCCAGCTGTGCAGAGTCTGGTTTTGTAGCTAACACATGAGGGGATGTGTCTTCAGACAGCCCTGTCTGTGGGTGTTTCCAGCAGCCTCAGCCCCTTCCCAGCACAGTATGGGGCTGTAAGCTGGCATGGAAAGTAAAGCAAGTTCCTGTTGGTGCCCAGCACAAATCAGCTACACATGGGGATGGCAGTTTCATCCTCAATTGTTTCTGATGCCGCTTATAGGAAATAACTGTTGTTTCATTAACTGAATATGATTATATAATACCCACAAAAGCTGCAATTTTGGCCGGTGCCGTGGCTCACTTGGCTAATCCTCCACCTGCGGCGCTGGCACCCCAGGTTCTAGTCCCAGTTGGGGCGCCGGATTCTGTCCCAGTTGCTCCTCTTCCAGGCCAGCTCTCTGCTGTGGCCCGGGAAGGCAGTGGAGGATGGCCCAAGTGCTTGGGCCCTGCACCCCATGGGAGACCAGGAGGAAGCACCTGGCTCCTGGGTTTGGATCAGCACAGCACGCTGGCTGTAGCGGCCATTTTGGGGGTGAACCAACAGAAGGAAGACCTTTCTGTCTCTCTCTTACTGTCTAACTCTGCCTGTGGGGAAAAAAAAAAAAGCTGCAACTTTGTAAACTTTGCTACACAGATGCCTAGGGAAGGGGCCCCAGCTGCAACCACACAGTTGAACATCAGGAACCCAGAATCTGGACTCAAGGAAGGCCTCACTGACAGTCTTGGCCTGGCCATGTGCTTTGTACCTGACCAGTGAGTAAAAGAGCCAAGGTAGGGGTGGCCAGCAAAGAAAAATCCAACTTCTCCATAGGTGGCAACTTACATCCATTTGAATGAGGAGGCACGTGGTGAAGCAGATTCTGCAGGGAGGCTGCCAGGCCCTCTCTGCAGACAGAGTAGGAGTGGAGGAGCTGAGGTCACACAGCAAGTCCATAACTGAGGTAGGATGAGCCCATCCCTCCTTCCACATACGGTGTCTGTGCTGTGAGCCCACCTCTCCTCCCACACTCGGCGTCTGTGCTGTGAGCCCATCTCCCCTTCCACACTCGGCGTCTATGCTGTGAGCCCATCTCCCCTTTGTCATACGGCATCCACCTGTGAGCCCATCTCTCCTTCCATACACGGCGTCCATTCTGTGAGCCCATCTCTCCTTCCACACACGGCGTCCATTCTGTGAGCCCATCTCCCCTTCCACACACGGTGTCCGTGCTGTGAGCCCATCTCTCCTTCCACACACGGCGTCTGTGCTGTGAGCCCACCTCTCCTCCCACACATGGCGTCTGTGCTGTGAGCCCACCTCTCCTCCCACACATGGCGTCTGTGCTGTGAGCCCATCTCCCCTTCCACACTCGGCGTCTATGCTGTGAGCCCATCTCCCCTTTGTCATACGGCATCCACCTGTGAGCCCATCTCTCCTTCCATACACGGCGTCCATTCTGTGAGCCCATCTCTCCTTCCATACACGGCGTCCATTCTGTGAGCCCATCTCTCCTCCCACACACAGCGTCTGTGCTGTGAGCCCATCTCTCCTCCCACACACAGCGTCTGTGCTGTGAGCCCATCTCTCCTTCCATACACGGCGTCTATGCTGTGAGCCCATCTCTCCTCCCACACACGGCGTCTGTGCTGTGAGCCCATTCCTCCTTCCACACATGGTGTCCCTGCTGTGAGCCCATCTCTCCTTCCACACATGGCGTCTATGCTGTGAGCCCATCTCTCCTCCCACACACGGCGTCTGTGCTGTGAGCCCATTCCTCCTTCCACACATGGTGTCCCTGCTGTGAGCCCATCTCTCCTTCCACACATGGCATCTATGCTGTGAGCCCATCTCTCCTCCCACACACGGCGTCTGTGCTGTGAGCCCGTTCCTCCTTCCACACATGGTGTCCCTGCTGTGAGCCCATCTCTCCTTCCACACATGGCATCTATGCTGTGAGCCCATCTCTCCTCCCACACACGGCGTCTGTGCTGTGAGCCCATTCCTCCTTCCACACATGGTGTCCCTGCTGTGAGCCCATCTCTCCTTCCACACATGGCATCTATGCTGTGAGCCCATCTCTCCTCCCACACACGGCATCTGTGCTGTGAGCCCATCTCTCCTTCCACACATGGCGTCTATGCTGTGAGCCCATCTCTCCTCCCACACACGGTGTCCGTGCTGTGAGCCCATCCCTCCTTCTACACAAGGTGTCTGTTTTGTGATCTGCATCCTGAGACATGAACACATCCTGATTCCAGCCGGCAGTCTCAGACAGCAGCCTTCCTGCTCCCTCTGGGACATGGTGGAAACTCCATCAGTTGAGTCATTACTTAGAAACTGGCCGGAGTGCTGGAAACTCGACTGTGGGGTCAGCAGCCCTGGGGGGATGGCCGGATGACCTCATACAGTAGGTCTTTTCCATCTCCTGTTCCTATGATCTCATATGGCTGATGCCCAAACAGCATAATGAAAAAGAAAAACAAATCACAGCTCACCACCATGGCAGGCAGGTTCTTCCCTGCCATTTTCCCTGGTTGACTAATCCTCTCTCATCTGCCTCCACTCTAACAAGAAGGTCCTTCCACCAGGACTTGGCATGAAGAAATAACCTTTGCCACCCAACCCCACATTCCACGATGTCCCCTGGGGAGGCCTCCTGGTGTCACATGCGTAGGCCACACACACCCCTAGTGGCTCTCCTATGCAAACTCTGTGTTCTGTCAATCACAAAAAAATGCAATTCAAGTTTACATCAATGTGCCACATAATGACATTCAGGTCACCAGTGGTGGTCCCATCAGATTACATCGCCAGTGACAGAGCCGTCCTGGTTTGTGGAAGTGCACTGTCTAATGTTTGCACAAAGACGAAACTGCCTGCTGACTGACTTCTCAGAACCTGTCCCATGTTCTCAGAACCTGTCCCATGTTTAAGTGATATGTGACTGTATTTAAAGTGTTTTTGGGACCACAAGGCTCCACATTATACACAATGACCTCTTGGCACATGAGCTGAGAGCGGGGGCATGGGATGTGACCATACTGCAGCCTGACATTCCTGTCAGAGTTTAGGGTGTGAATACTTCTAATGCAGCAACACAGAGAACCTGCTCTCTCTGAAGCTAGCTGCTCCCTGCAGCACAGGTCACAGTTAGTCCTGGCTCTGTTCTGGTAAGAATACTGCACAAAGAAGATGAGAAACAGAGAGAGAAGTCATGAAGACAGTTAAAGTTATCCATAATCCATATCATTCTTTGCCAGATTAGCAGCACAGGTAGTACATCCCTCATCTGAAAATCTGAATTCCAAAATGATCCAAAATCTGAAATTTCGTGAGCACCAACGTGATGTCATACACAAAGCCCACCCATGAACCCCTGTGATGGGTCACAGTGCAGGTGCTTTAGAAATAATGAATAAATTGCCTTTACACTGCATGTGAGACATACGTGAATTTCATGTAAGACATCTGATTACATGTATGCAAATATTTCAAAATCCAAAAATATCTGAAATCCTAACACTTCTGGTTCCAACCATTTTGGATAAGAGATAGTCAGCTTGTATCAGTAATATCTTTTCCTATCCCTATATCCACATACTCTCACTTGGGAATAAATATACTTTTGTTTCTGTTTTTTTTTCCAACCTCTAGCTAGGGTGCCCTAAATAAAAGCTAAGAATTATGGGATCCCTGAAGTGTACCGAACATTGCTTTAAGAACTTCACACATTTTAACTCTGTTTCAAAAAAGAGACCCAGGCAGGCTGTGCAACCCAGCCCCCTACAGGAATGCCTGGCTTCCATTCACTAAGAGTTGAGCCGCCTCCTGGCAGAGACAGAGACAGGACTGGATACCCCCATGGCAAACCATGCACTGATCATGCAGGCCTGCTGTAAATGCCTCAGTCTTAGCACCAGGACACATCTCTTGCAAAATGGCAAATGGGCCCACAGCGGGCTGGGACCTGGACCTGTGCTATCTCTCACAGTCCTTGAGTGGCTGAGGCAAGACCCCACTAAAAGGAAAGCCAAGAAACAATTTAAAAATCTCAAACACACACACACTGATTGCATAGAAAATGACAGAGGAGTTCACTTTGGTACTTAACCCAATTATGTTCAAAATATCATCACCTTATCATGGCAACAACATAAAATACCATTGGTGACACACTGTGTTATTTTTACTATGAAGACCCTGAAAGCCAGTGTGAACGCCACACTTATGGCACACGAGAACTTGGACAACCCACGGTTCAGGTGTGGAGGAGAACCACGGCACCCCACTAGCCTTGTCCCACATAGGCTGTCCACAAAGCCATCTCCACCACAGCCTCTAGGCTCCTACATTTCTATCACCAACACCCTCAAAAAGCCGAGGGAACTGCCTTTTCCCAGACCACAGTGAAACAGTGGCTAAATCAAGGATCTCTATATTCCTGGATCCTTGCCTGACATGCACAGTAGTAACACATACAAATAATCATCTTTGGCACAGACTGGCAGCTCTGACAACAGAGTTTGGGCATTTGATTGTGTACATACTCAAAATAATGGCTGGTTCTTGTTCAACTTCTTGATGTAGAGAAAGTCTCACCAATTGGAAAGCCTTATAAATAGACCTCAATGCAAACAGCCTGTTGAGACTTTGCCTGCCTGCCAAAACAGTACTTGCAACTAACACTGCAAACATGCAAGTGAGATCTTTACAGCCACTTGGTCTGCAGACAAAGAAAATCACCGAGTTAACCTTCAGACTACTGGTACTTCTGGAATACAGTCCAGATTATTTTTCCTTTAAGTGAGGGACTGAAGTAATTAAATGGCATCGTGTACATTCCATATAACAGGGGATGGAAAGAATGGAGAATATGAAGTCTGGCCAAACCTTAAAAACAGTTGTTCCTTCTGTGGCCCAGGATGACAAGCTGTCTAGTCATCAATGCACAAAGTCGCCAACTTCTGAAATATCAAGGGGCCTCTCTGGGAGCCCTCACTGGGCTCTGAGTCAAAGACAGAACTCAAAACGGACTCATCCCCAAGCCATCATTACACTAATAAATAAACCTAGTAACCAGTCACAATTTTACTTCCATAGAAATGATCTAAAATAGTGCTTTGAGTTTAAGGAGAAACAGTGGTTTATAAACTCCAAAAAGATTTTTGGTCTACATTAGGATGGGCAAGACGTAAACACACAGGTGAGTGTGGTCCAGGAGAGGAAGAGTGAGTGAGACCTTAGGTGTTCAGCTCACAGTGGTCACGGATGCCCAAGCAGTGCCAAGCAGTGAGCAGTGCCTTCTGTCAGTGGCTGGGAAGGAAGCAGGCTGGGTGACTCACGCAGACAGCAGAGGTACAACTGGGACAGCTCTATAGGGGAGCCAGAGAGACGGGGTGATGGTCACAGTTCCCAGGGGAGCATCGAGCCTACTTTCCTCAATGGTGATTGTGAGGAATTCTTTGGGCCCTGCTTCTCTAAGGAAGAACTTACAACAGCCTCCATCCTCACAGAGCTCCTGAGACCCAGGATGAGCACCATCAAGACCATCTGGACTGACAGCAATGATATGTCAGGGGAGCCACAGGAACAGAGAGCTTTCCCTTCTCACCATGTCCATTTGGTTTATAAAGACAGAAAATAAGTATGGAAAAGCAGTTTAGTGAGGTAGAATGTGTGTCCTCACCAAAAGAGATATGCTTGATATGCTTACTTGTAGATACCACCAAGGGGCAAGGCCAGGCACCAGCAGCCTGAGCCCACCAGTGTCTGCCCCACATGACTGTGGCCCGGAAGACGCACTCCTCACCCCCAAACACCCTGTGTGACCATGGCCCGGAGGACACGCTCCTCACCCCCAAACACCCTGTGTGACCATGGCCCGGAGGACACGCTCCTCACCCCCAAATGCCCTGTGTGACCATGGCCCGGAAGACGCACTCCTCACCCCCAAACACCCTGTGTGACCATGGCCCGGAGGACACGCTCCTCACCCCCAAACGCCCTGTGTGACCGTGGCCCAGAGGACACGCTCCTCACCCCCAAATGCCCCGTGTGACCATGGCCCGGAGGACACGCTCCTCACTCCCAAACGCCCCGTGTGACCATGGCCCGGAGGACACGCTCCTCACCCCCAAACGCCCCGTGTGACCATGGCCCGGAGGACACGCTCCTCACCCCCAAACGCCCTGTGTGACAGTGGCCCGGAGAACACGCTCCTCACCCCCAAACGCCCTGTGTGACCATGGCCCGGAGGACACGCTCCTCACCCCCAAACGCCCCGTGTGACAGTGGCCCGGAGGACACGCTCCTCACCCCCAAACGCCCCGTGTGACCGTGGCCTGGAGGACACGCTCCTCACCCCCAAGCGCCCCGTGTGACCATGGCCCGGAGGACATGCTCCTCACCCCCAAACGCCCTGTGTGACCATGGCCCGGAGGACACGCTCCTCACCCCCAAACGCCCTGTGTGACCATGGCCTGGAGGACACACTCCTCACCCCCAAACGCCCCGTGTGACCGTGGCCTGGAGGACACGCTCCTCACCCCCAAGCGCCCCGTGTGACCATGGCCCGGAGGACACGCTCCTCACCCCCAACGCCCCGTGTGACAGTGGCCCGGAGAACACGCTCCTCACCCCCAAACGCCCTGTGTGACCATGGTCCGGAGGACACGCTCCTCACCCCCAAACGCCCCGTGTGACAGTGGCCCGGAGAACACGCTCCTCACCCCCAAACGCCCTGTGTGACCATGGCCCGGAGGACACGCTCCTCACCCCCAAACGCCCCGTGTGACAGTGGCCCGGAGAACACGCTCCTCACCCCCAAACGCCCCGTGTGACAGTGGCCCGGAGAACACGCTCCTCACCCCCAAACGCCCCGTGTGACAGTGGCCCGGAGAACACGCTCCTCACCCCCAAACGCCCCGTGTGACAGTGGCCCGGAGAACACGCTCCTCACCCCCAAACGCCCCGTGTGACAGTGGCCCGGAGGACACGCTCCTCACCCCCAAACGCCCCGTGTGACAGTGGCCCGGAGAACACGCTCCTCACCCCCAAACGCTCTGTGTGACCATGGCCTGGAGGACATGCTGCTCACCCCCAAACGCCCTGTGTGACCATGGCCTGGAGGACATGCTCCTCACCCCCAAATGCCCTGTGTGACCGTAGCCAGAGGACATGCTCCCCGCTCCCGTGGTGCACTGGCTATTCTCTCTGCCTAGAGTCTGAGAAAAGAAGAGGGTCTGCTGTACCTTTTTGCAGCACCTCAGGATGTGGAGCACAGCGGCATGGCACTGAGTGTCTGCAGTGAGTTAGCATTAGCTCGGCTGCCTGCCCTGAACTGTTATTAAGCTGACTCACCCAGAATCTGTGAATATTCTTGCAGTGAGAAATTAGCAACCATTTAAGAATAGAGCTGGGATAAATCAAGCTGTCTGCAACTCCAAATAGTTCTACCAGTTGGGGCCATTAATATGCTATGGGGAAGGTGAAGGGGGAGAGTTGACTTTCCCTGCAGCCAAAGCCCTAGGGGCTGGAAGGAACGTTCTGCTGTGATCTGTCACATTCAGCACTCAGAGACCACCCCAGACCACACTCCCCACAGCTGCATTCCTAGGGGCCCCTCCATCCTCAGGGCCACCACACACGCACACACACACACACACACACACACTGCAAGGCCGAAGCTGACCATGGTCAGGACTGTGCTTTTCTGAGGGGTCTCGGAGCTGGCTGGGGGTTGGGTCCTCAGAGACCTGTGAACCTTGCACGACATGTGCTGGCGGCTGCTGGTGACAAGTGAACATTCTCTCCCAAGGCCCAGGAAATGGCCCTGGAGAGTGAGGGCAACTCCAACAATCCATATGACTCCCTTCCCCCAGATCGGAAAAGAAGCTGACTGTTGAAGAGTGTGGTGAAACCTCAGTAAACGAAATGCCGACTTACTTAAGCCAGGTGCCACTGGAGGTCCATCTCACATGTGGGACTATGCACCCCAGTGGTACCCTCAAATCAGGAAACAAACTGGAAACGCATTCAGAGTGGGCCTCCTCAATGCTGAGCAGAGCCCCAGCCCACTTTTTCATTCAGAGCTTACAGGCACTGAACACTCTGCTTGCCCTGCCACAGGCCACATTCTCTCTTCGTTCTCACTTAGACCTAGGGCAGAAGCCTCTTCTGTACAAAGTGGACCACTGGGAGAAATGAATCACACAGCTAAGCGGCAGTAATGGCCCCTCCCCCCTCAGCAGGGGACAGCCATGGCACTGTCAGGGCCTGCAGTCACTGGTCTCCCTGGACATCCCCCCTGGTAAGCATTTAGGATAACTCAATATGTCCAAACCTCAGGACCCACTTCTCACTCTGAACCAAAAACCATAATACTTGTAAACCATCCTTTAAAATTAGTAAAAAGGATGTCCATGATGAAGAGAATATCTAGAGAGGAGATCAGTAAGGAAACACAGGACTGGAAGAACACCAGGAGCCCACAGGACCCACGAGACATAATTCAGAGCCAGCACAATGCCCACTCTGCTCCAGCACAGACGGTGTGGGCAGCAAGACTCCATGTGCTCAAGCAGACTGAAACTAGAAATGTGGCAAATTACGACATTCACTAACAGATGGAAATTAAACACCCAAAGAGTCAAGGAAGGGTAATTAGGAAAACTTTTGAGATAAATGAAAATGAAAACACAACATATTAAGACAATAGTGATGGCCGGCACCGTGGCTCACTAGGCTAATCCTCCGCCTTGCGGCGCTGGCACACCGGATTCTAGTCCTGGTCGGGTGCTGGATTCTGTCCCGGTTGCCCCTCTTCCAGGCCAGCTCTCTGCTGTGGCCAGGGAGTGCAGTGGAGGATGGCCCAAGTGCTTGGGCCCTGCACCCCATGGGAGACCAGGAGAAGCACCTGGCTCCTGGCTTCGGATCAGCGCGATGCACTGGCCGCAGCGTGCCGCCAGCCATTGGAGGGTGAACCAACGGCAAAAGGAAGACCTTTCTCTGTCTCTCTCACTGTCCACTCTGTCAAAAAAAAAAAAAAAAAAAAGACAATAGTGAGGGGCCAGCACTGTGGCACAGGGGGTTAACGCCCTGGCCTGAAGCGCCAGCATCCCATATGGGTGCCGGTTCAAGACCCAGCTGCTCCACTTCCAATCTAGCTCTCTGCTGTGGCCTGGGAAAGCCGTAGAAGATGGCCCAAATCCTTGGGCCCCTGCACCTGTGTAGAAGACCCGGAGGAAGTTCCTGGCTACTGGCTTCAGCTCCGGCCATTGCGGCCAAGTGGGGAGTGAACCATCGGATGGAAGACCTCTCTCTCTCTCTCTCTCTCTGCCTCTGCCTCTCCTCTCTGTGTTAACTCTTTCAAATAAAATAAATAAAATCTTTAAAAATAAAAAAATAAAAAAGACAACAGTGAAATAAATCCATGTGAGATGCACATGATCGATTTGCTACAGAAAACACACTGCTGGAGCCAGAATCCCGTGTGGGATGCTCTACTTCCAATCCAGCTCCCTGCTATGGCCTGGGAAAACAGGGGAGGATGGCCCAACTGCACCCATGTGGGAGACCTGGATGAAACTCCTGGCTCCTGGCTTCGGCCTGGCCCAGACCTAGGCACTGTGGCCATCTGGGTTGTGAACCAGCAGATGGAAGATCTCTGTCTCCCCCACCCCCTCTGTAACTCTTTCAAATAAATAAATATTAAAAAAAAGGAAGATAAAGAAAAAACACTGCCAAAATTCAACATGCTTCCATAACAAAAACACACAGGTGACAATAAACAGAAGGAACTCCTGTAACGTGATTAAGGGCATTTGTGAGAAGCACACAGCCAGCAGCACAGTCAGTGGGAAGATTTAATTATTTACTTGAAAGCCAGAGCTACACAGAGAGAGAAGGAGAGGCAGAGAGAGCAAGAGAGAGGTCTTCCATCTGCTGGTTCATTCCCCAACTGGTCGCAACAGCTGGCGCTATGCCGATCCAAAGCTGGGAGCCAGGAGGGTCTCCCATGCGGGTGCAGGGACCCAAGGACTTGGGTCATTTTTCACTGCTTTCTCAGGCCATAGCAGAGAGCTGGATCGGAAGTAGAGCAGTAGGGACTCGAATTGCTGCCTATATAGGATGCTGGCGCCACAGGTAGTGGCTTTACCTACTATGCCATGACGCCAGCCCAGTAGCACTGTTTTTAGAGATGGAAAAGCTGATTCTCAAATTCACATGGAACTACAATAGAAGTAGACTAGCCACAACACTTTTGAAGAAGAAGAATGAAGTTGGAAGACACACTTCTCGATATCAAAATTTACAACAAAATGATAGTGATCAGAATAGTGACACCAGACCACTGGACAGAATGAGTGGATCAGAAATAAACCCACAGAGAGATGTTTGACAGGTTAAGAATACTAAGTGAGGAAAGAACAGTCTGTTTGCCGAATAGCATGAAGACAACTGGATATCGACACGCAAAAGAATGCAGACTGAAACCTTAGTTTACTTCATGCACAAAAATTAAGGAATGGATTAACAGGATGCTGTTTGGCCTGGCAGTGAAGATATCAGTTGGGACACTGGCCTGACCCA
The DNA here is from genome assembly GCF_964237555.1 of Oryctolagus cuniculus. NCBI lineage: Eukaryota > Metazoa > Chordata > Mammalia > Lagomorpha > Leporidae > Oryctolagus > Oryctolagus cuniculus. The sequence continues at coordinate 60,692 of NC_091437.1, read as the reverse complement.
AGCTCTGCGATCGCAGGCAGCTGGGGTGTGAACCAACAGACATGAGATCTGTTTCTCTCTCAAATAAAATTAAATAAACAAAAAAATGTTAAATCTTTAAATGGATGAGAATTCTAAATGTACTGCTTTTCCAGGTGCATTTACAAGAAGCCAGAACTCAAATTGGCCCTTTGATATGGGATGTGGGTGTTGTGAGCAGTGGCTTAACCCACTTTATCACAACACTGAAATGGATTCTTCAGTGTGACATTGAAAGCACAAACCAAAGGGAAAAAAGTTAGATAAACTAGACTTCATCATAATTTAAAACTTTTACACCTGTTGAATTATAAAGAATTTGGGGGCCTGCTGTTTTGGCACTGCAGGTTGAAGCATTATCTGCAATGCCAACATCCCAAATGAGCATCAGTTTGAGTCTCAGCTTCTCCATTTCCGATCCAGCTCCCTGCTAAAGTGCCTGGGAAAGCAGTGGAAGACAGCTCAAGTGCTTGGGCCCCTACACCCATGTGGAAGACCCAGATGGAGTTCCAAGCTCCAAAATTCTGCCTGGCCCAGCCCAGATCCGACTCAGCCCCAGCCATTGTGGCCATTTGCAGAGTGAACCAGTGGGTAGTAGATCTGTGTGTGTATGTGTACATGTGTCTCTGTCTCTCCCTCTCTCTAATTCTGCCTTTCAAATGAATAAAATAAATCTTAAGAAAATAACTTGATTGGCCTTGCCCCTGGTTTCTAGGAGGGTGAATCTAAACCTTTGGAATTTCCCAGGTATCTAACAGCAGTGTCTGCTATTCACGAGCTCTTGGAACCACGCCTGAGTTTATGCCAACACACTGACTCACGGCGGTTCTCAAGATAGTTTCAGGAAGGGGCAGCCAAGCACTTAGAGGGTAGGAGCTACGGGTTATGTAGCTCAAAGAAAGGAGATGGGGTGAGACTGGCAACTGGGTCAGTCCCAGGAGCCAACAGTTTAATCCATCATGCTCAGTGGAGCTTCTTGGTGGGTGGACACACAGACTTGGCTGGAGGATGACCCTACAAATCCTCAAGGGAGGGCTCCACATATAGTGCCTCCCAGGCTTTGCTCCATGTCTCTTCATTTGGTTGTTACTGATTTGTATCTTTTATTAAAGCCATAATCCCAAGCACACTGCTTTCCCAAGGTTTGTGAACTGTTCTAATGAACTACGAAGACTGAGAGGAGTTCTAATGAATTACAAATCGTCAGGAAGGAGTTGTGGAAACCCTCAGGTTTACAGCCAGTTGGTCAGAAGGGTGAGCACCCTGGGGACCTGCTCGCAGCTAGCGTCTGAATTGGGAGCAGTGCTGTTGGTGAACAGAATAGAATGACAATATACCACTTGGGGTTGGTGTCAGAATAGCATCAAAGGACAGCAAGGAGAAAGTTCAAAGATAACCCATAGGCATGGGAGTTCAACCCAGCAGTGAAGACACTCATGTCTCATACCACAGTAAATGAGCTCAATTCTCAGTTTCAGCTCAATTCCCTGATTCCAGCTTCCTGCTAATGCAAACCATGTGAGGCAGCAGTGATGGTTCAAATAACTGAGGCCCTGCCTCCAAGGTGGAAGACCTGGGTTGAGTTCCTGGCTCCCGGTCCTGGCCCTGACTCACTTGTTCACTCCTCAAATGGCTGTGGATGGGCCAGGGCCAGGACTGGGAGCCAGGAACTCAAATAAATAAATAAATTTTTAAAAAGACAACCCACAGAATGGAAAAAATACTTGCAAGACATAGATCTGATAAAGGTCTAATATCCAGAATACATATGGAACATTTAATGCTGGCCAATAAATAGACAAACAATCCAATTAATAAACGAGTAAAGGACTTAAAAAGGTATTTCTCCAAAAATGATATACAAATGGCCAATAAGCACATAAAAGATGTTCAACATCACTAGTCATCAAGGGAATACAAATCAAAATCACACCGAAGTATTACCTCACACTCACCAGATGGCTACAACAAATTTAGAAAGGAAAACATGATGAGAGGATGTGGAAAATCTGGAATCTTTGGGCAATGATGGAGAATATAAAATGGAGCAGTCTCCGTGGAGTAGTTCCTCCAAAAGCCAAGCCTAGAATCACCATAGGACCCAGCAAACCCACTCTCAGGTACACACCTCAGAGAACTGTAAACCAGGACTCACACAGACACCTGTGGGTGTGTTCATTACAGCACTACTCACAACAGCCCAAAGTTGGAGACAATTCAACTGTGCATCAATAAATGACAGATACACAGCATTAACCCACAGAATTGGCTATTTCTTCAGGGATGAAATCCCAACTCACGCATCATATAGGTCAGCCTTCAAAACACTGCACTAAGTGAAATATGCCTGACACAAAAGGACAAATACTGTGTGACTCTACTTACAGTTTCTAGAACAGGCATGTTCACAGAGACAGAAAGTAGAACTGCAACAGTCAGGGGCTGAGGAAGGAGGGAACATGAAGTTACTGCTAATGGGTATAGAGTTTCAGTTTGGGACAATGAAAAAGTTATGGGCATCCTGGGAGGTAGCCGGTGATCGCTTAGTTGCTTAGGTAGGTCCTTGCCACCCACCTTGGAGACCCAGATGGAGTTCCAGGCTCCTGACTTCTGTCCAGCCAAGCCCCAGCTGCTGTGGGCACTGGGGGAGTGAGCTCTCTATCTCTGTCTCTCTCTACCTCTCAAGTACAATTTTTTTTTTTTTAATTTATTTGACAGGTAGAGTTACAGACAGTGAGAGAGAGAGACAGAGAGAAAGATCTTCCTTCCGTTGGTTCACCCTCCAAATGGCTGCAATGGCTGGAGCTACACCAATCTGAAGCCAAGAGCCAAGTGCTTCTTCCTGGTCTCCCACGTGGGTGCAGGGGCCCAAGCACTTGGCCCATCCTCCACTGCCTTCCCAGGTCACAGCAGAGAGCTGGATTGGAAGAGGAGCAGCTGGGACTAGAATCGGCGCCCATACGGGATGCTGGTGCCACAGAGGATTAACCTAGTGCACCACGGCACCAGCCCCTCAAGTACAATTTTTTTAAAAAAATTTAAAGGTTAAAATGACAACATTTCTGTATTTTATAAATACATATATGCATATATGTTTTTCTTTGTTTAGTTGTGGGTTTTCTGGGATTCTTTGAATATATATATATATATATATATTTTTTTTTTTTTTTGACAGGCAGAGTGGACAGTGAGAGAGAGAGACAGAGAGAAAGGTCTTCCTTTTGCCATTGGTTCACCCTTCAATGGCTGCCGCAGCCGGCACGCTGCGGCTGGTGCACTGCGCTGATCCGAAGGCAGGAGCCAGGGGCTTCTCCTGGTCTCCCACGGGGTGCAGGGCCCAAGCACTTGGGCCATCCTCCACTGCATTCCTGGGCCACAGCAGAGAGCTGGCCTGGAAGAGGGGCAACCGGGACAGAATCCGGCACCCCGACTGGGACTAGAACCTGGTGTGCCAGTGCCGCAGGAGGAGGATTAGCCTATTGAGCCACGGTGCTGGCTTTTCTTTGAATATATTTTACCATAAAAAAGTTAATAAAGAAAAATGTCCTACTTAAGACACATATAGTCATGTACTGCTGAACACTGGGGACACACTCTGAGAGAAGGGTTGTTAAGACTGTGTCATCCTGCAAACATCAACAAGTCAAGATGCCTACGACATCACTAGGTGATGCAACCTTACAGTCCCACAGTGGTATATGTGGTCTGTCACCAGCCACAATGTTATCATGCAGTGTGTGACTAAATTACACTATGCAGCCAGGTATTCAGTAATGAAATGAGCAAGCACCGTGTTTATCTGTTTTTGAATAGACACATAAAAACCATGCTATGGGTCACAGAGTGATGTCTGGTACATGTATACAACGTGTAGTGATCAATTCAGAACATTGAGGTTATCCGTCATCTCAAATATTTATCATGTCTTTGTGATGAGAACATTCAAAATCCTGTCTTCCAGCTATTCTGAAATGTATGGTGCGATACTACTGATTATAATCAACCTTCTGTAGAACAGAATCCAGAACTTACTCTACCTACTATCTGTGGCTTTGTATCAACTAACCAATCCTTCCTGGTCTAACTAACTAACCAACCAACCAACCAACCAATCTTTCCTGGACTCTCTCCAGTCTCCACTAACCACAATTCTGCTTACTACTATGAGCTTCACTTTTAAAAATTCCACAAATGACAACATTTTATCCTATTTTTTTTATGGTTGAATGCTATTCTGTCAAGCATATGAGCCACATTTTCTTCATTCATTCACCACTTGATGGGCTGCTGTAGTTAACATGTGAGTACAGCCATCTCTTCCACTGACTGACTTCACGTCCTTAGGGTACATTCCCAGTAGGAAGATTCTGGAAAGGATGTGGAGAAAGGGGAACCCTTGCACATGGCTAGTGGGAATGCAAATTAGTGCAGCCACTGCATAAAACACTGTGGATGCTTCTCAACAATCTAAAAATAGGGGCTGGCATTGTGGCACAGTGGGTTGAGTGCCGCTTGCAACTCCAGCATCCCATAGCAGAGCACTGGTTCATGTCCCAGGTGCTCCACGTCCAATCCGGCTACTTGCTGATGCACCTGAGAAGGCAGCAGATGGCCCAGGTGCTTGGGCCCCTGCACCTATGCAAAAGACTCCAACGGTGTTTCGGGCTCCTGGCTTCCATGTGGACCAGCCACTGCGGCAGCTATTTGGGGGAATGAACCAGCAGATGGAAGATCTCTTTCTCTGTCTCTCTTTCTCTGTTGCTTTGAATTTCAGATAAATATTTTTTAAGTTAAAAATTGGTTTAAAAATTTTACAATAAGACTATCAAACACTGTTTTAAGACTTGAACTTCATTTAAATGATGTCTAGAATGACAGAAAAATAATCAGAGGAAACAGGTAACTCCCAAACCTGAAGTCTCCCTCCAGCACTGATTTTCTGGGAGAGATGCTCATTTGATGCCCGCCCATTCTGAGGTCATGTTTTCAGCACAGACTCTGAACTGACTCCTTCTGGGCTCCCTCCGTGTTCAGCTTCCTGGAGGCGACAACTGATGTACATGGGCATCTGGAATCTAGAATTGCCCACATGACATTCCCATCACGGCCCCTGGCCCTGAGCTCTGCTGATGTGGCTACAGGCAGAAGGACACTCCCGCAGCTGGGGCGTCTATCTATCCAAGGTACACTCACTGTGACTATCAGGCCCAGAAAGAATTAGGACCGAGTAGAAGCAAGGCATGGTGTATTCCCATAATTCAGCTTCCAGTGTATTATGGGGGCTTCCACGTTAGAGGGGAGGTGGGGCTGAGGCCAGGGAGTGGCTCCCTGCTCCTTGTCTAGGGCTCTTTGCAGGATACCCAGTCCTTACTATATATGAATGCCAGAAGCAACAAGGGTAGCTTGCCCTCGTGATGAGGCTCTTCCTACAGCTCCATATTCAGAGAAGACACAGGCTGTGGCATCATGGACATTCACCATAAAGTATAACATGGGGGCAGGGGAGGGAGCAAGTGTGTCCCATGTCCCACACTGGAATATCTGGGTCTGACGCTTGCCTCCGGCTTCCAGTTCCTGCCTACTGCTGACACAGACCTGGAGACACCATGGTGATGGCTCAAGTCGTTTGGATTGTGCCTGGATTAAGTTCTTGGCCCCTGGTTTCAGCCTCAGCCCAGCCAAGCTGTAGTGGGCGTTTAAGAAATAAACAGGCAGATGAGGGCTCTGCCTGTCTGCCTCTAAGGAAAACAGAAATTTTTCAAAAGCATAAGTTGGGTAACCTTATCCAATATGCTTAGGACCAAAAGCATTTTTAGATTTTAGATTTTTAAAAAGACTTTGGAATATCTGCATTTACAAAATGAGATCTCTTGGGGGTGGGACCCAAGAGTCCATTTGTGTTTCATATACACCTTGATACACAGAGCCAGAAGGTAGTTTAATACATTTTTTTCACGTACCTGCATCTTGTCTGCAACACATCACTTCCGGTTGTTCATAAAATTTCAGATCTCACAAGGGGCTCCTTTCACTGCCATGGCTGCCAGACCCTGAGAAGTTCACAGGAGCCAGTCCCTACACTCCATGCCCACTGAGCAGACCTGTACCTGGATTCCATCTGGTCCATTCCTGGGAGATGGAAGCAGAATGAGGGAATCCCAGTCGCAGGACAGGGCAGAGAAATGGAGATCGTGAGGGAACTTGACACTGACCCGAAACGCCCTGTTTCGGGAACAGCCAAACACCACTTTTTGTTTTATCCTTTCCAAACCCTGCATCCACCACGTGGCGTCCACAGATTCCATAAACTGAGGGCAGTAGCAGTTCTGAGGCGGGAACAGACATCGAGGCGGGTCAAGCGGCTCTGCCAAGCCCAGGCCAGTCAGCTCTCCCCATGACCTCCAGGCCCTCCCTCTGCCTCCCCAAGCATGTGGCCAACACTGACCACTGACCACAGCGGTTTGGGGGTTGGGTACCACAACCCACGTCCATCCCTGTGCAGTCCTCAGCTCCCCCAACTACAACATAAATCACCAAGACACAGCCCGACGCAACGGCTTTAATAGCATTTGCAACAAAAACCACAGCTGGATGGAGGAGGGTTTCTTGCATTTTTGTTTTCCCCAGAAATTTAACTCGTTCCTACTTAGGCTTGGGCTTCAACTGTACAGCAACGAATTCTTCTCTAAATAGGAAACATGTGTTCTACCTCAAAAAGACAATCTTGTGTGAAACTAGGTCATTCCATCGATGAGTCCACAGCCCTTCCCCCATACCCTAGCAGCACCTCCTGAGCACTGCCCACCCCCCAAACCTGTCACTCTGAACCGCGGACCCCTTCCTTCTGCCCTGACCATGGCCCTAATACCATGGTCCTGGTGCACAGTACCCACTGTTTCCAGCATCCAACGGGTCACTGAATACTTGAAGCTCATGTCTTTGCTGTCCCAGGGAAGACGGCAACCCCCAGGATGACCAGAGAGCCTGATTCTACCCTCAGCTCTGGGCTTGTTCAACCTGATGTCTCCCAATCCGTCCCCAGCTTTGAGACAAAGTGCACACGGCGTCAGAATGGCTGGTAGACACTGGATGTGTGGAAAACAGAAGGACCTCTCAAACGACATGGTCAACTTTGCAATTAACAGGAAAAGTTCCTACTCTTTACCCCAGAGCTCAGCTCCTATTTTAACTTCAACGTAACTGTGGAACACAGAGAGTGTCTCAGCCCCAAACACCTGTGTAAGGATGGACATGGGGACACCCCCAGATGCCATTAGGGTACAGCCTGCATGCTCCTATAGGCTCTCAGAAGAATGCGGGGCGGGGGGAACTCTGGGTATGTCTGCCTTGATAGCACTAGGGGTTTTCTAAACACTGAACACACGAGATGTACTGAACCCCAGCAAATTCTATTGATTGTGGCCAGCATCCTGCAGAATGTGCTGGTCACTGCTAGAAAGCTGGCTTGTACATGACACTAAAAGGACTAAGGCTAAGTCTCCACCTGCAATGCCCGCATTCCATATGGGTACTGGTTTGAGTTCCAGCTGTTCCACTTTCTATCCAGCTCCCTGCTCATGCACCGGAAGAACAGTGGAGGTGGCTCAAGTGTATAGACCCCTGCACCCATGTAGGAGACCTGGAAGAGGCTCCTGGCTCCTGGCTTCAGCATGACACAGCCCTGGCCACTGCAGCCATTTGGGGAGTCAACCAGCGAATGGAAGACCTCTCTCTCTTTGTAACTCTGCCCTTCAAATAAATACATCTTTAAAAAAAAAAAAAAGAGGGGGTAGCACTGTGGTGTAGCAGGTAAAGCTGCCATCTGCAGTGCCAGCATCCCATATAGGCAACTGGTTCAAGACCCGGCTGCTCTACTTCCGATCCAGCTTTCTGCTATGGCCTGGGAAAGTAGTGGAAGATGGTCCAAGTGCTTGGATCCCTGCACTCATGTGGGAGACCCGGAGGAAACTCTGGGCTCCTGGCTTCAGTCTGACCCAGCTCTGGCCATTGCAATCATTTAGGGAGTGAACTAGCAGATGAAAGATTCTCTCTGTGTGTGTCTCCTCTCCCCACCACCCTCTGTAACTGTGCCTTTGAAATAAATAAAATAAATCTTAAAAAAAAAAAAAAAAGACTAAGAGAGAGATCCAGAGGAAAAAGTGACAAAAGTGGCACACTTAAAATACTCCATGGCAAAGATGAACACTTTTTTTTTCCCAAAAAGGAAAGCCCTGAGTTCAAAGGCGTTTATGCCTCTTTGGACACAAGAAAGAAGAGCAGATCTTAAAAAGCAGGATCCACAGATGGGCAAACAGATGATCTTACCCATCCCTGAGGGACAGACAGTGCCACCCATGAGACTCCAGATCTGGGGCTGCTCACAGACGCGGTCTCCAAAGAGCAAATAACTCTGCTCTTTCAACAAATCAATTCCAAGGGACAAAGAAAAGTGAGGGAAGCTGTGTGTTATAAGGCACTTTCCTGGGGCTGGCATGGGCGACAGGCCCTGGTGGAGCAGACAGACCAGCGTGTGCTGTAATAGGAGCGCTGGCTTGGAGATTCAAGATACACAAGAGTCCTCATCCTTGAAAGATAGACACTGAAATATCTACAGATGAAATGATAGAATGACTAGGTATTGCTTCAAAAACTTTTTAATTTTTATTTTATTTTATTATTATTATTATTTTTTGACAGGCAGAGTGGACAGTGAGAGAGAGAGAGACAGAAAGAAAGGTCTTCCTTTGCCGTTGGTTCACCCTCCAATGGCCGCCGCGGCCGGCGCACCATGCTGATCCGATGGCAGGAGCCAGGTACTTATCCTGGTCTCCCATGGGGTGCAAGGCCCAAGTACTTGGGCCATCCTCCACTGCACTCCCTGGCCACAGCAGAGAGCTGGCCTGGAAGAGGGGCAACCGGGACAGAATCCGGTGCCCCGACCGGGACTAGAACCCGGTGTGCCAGCGCCGCAAGGCAGAGGATTAGCCTAGTGAGCCGTGGCGCCGGCCTCAAAAACTATTTTAAAAAGAAAATAAAAACCCATTATAGTATCCAGCAATAACAGAAGAAGACAGATAGAAAGCATTTACAATAAACATTCAAATTTCAACTTCCTAGGCAAAAATGGTAAGCTTCCTTCAGAACCCAGTGATGAGCAGCTGGGAGATCTGAGTGACCCAGTGCACCCTGGAATGTACAGTGCATGCACAGCACATGTACACATATAACACACAGCGCACACATGTACCCATGTACAGTACACACCCAGGATGCACATACATAGCATATGTGCTATGTATACACCAAGCACAAATGCACAACACACATGAACACAGAGTCTGTACATGTCACATGCTGTATACAAACAGGACACGTGTATGTACCGAACATGGAACACATTACATGTGCATACACACATATAGTACACACATGCACAAACACAACGGGCAGCAGTAGCTACCAGGTAACTGCGTGTGCCTGTAAGTGCGTCTCCACATGCCACGCGGTCCAGACTCAGAATGCATACTATTCCTCCCACCCTTCCTGTGGCTCAGGGGGCATGGCAAACAGGTGGACATGAAAAGAGGCCAGTGCAAGTGAACAGAGATGAGTCACGGCAGGGGAGGACGAGAACCTGCTGCAGTGCTGGCGCAGCAGAACACAGTACCTCACTCAGCTCCTCAGCTTCCTCCTCAGAAAGGAACGGCGCACTCCTCTGCAGCTCCAGCGGCGTACCTTCCTGGCCCCCCGCAGCTGGCTCATGGCGCCCAGCACGGCCCAGCAGCCCAGCAGCTGCAACGAGAAGCTGAGGTCAGCAGTCACATCTTTTGGAAGGTACGAACCACACACAAGCATTCGGGGCCTTACCCAGGGCGCTATCAAAGACTGCCTCAGCTCTGTGCCCAGGCAGGCTGTTTCCTTATGCTTGTTGCAGATCCTCCCATTCCTGAGCCTCTGCTGAGCTAAATGGGTGGAGGGTGCCCACCATCCAACCTCACCCCTGGGTCCCTCTCTCACCCTTCAGTGACTGGAACTGGCCAGACTGTGAACATCCAGGGCTAATTCTGTAATTACCTCTTAGATGAAAGACCCTCTATTCAAGATTGGTCATTTTTATTCACTAATGTAGAGAAAGCACTGCAGATTCAGAGTATGACATCAAGACTCACTGAAACCTGGTGAGATGTTAAAAACATAAAAACACAGTGCCAGGAGACCGTGGCAGTACCTGAGCTAAGCCAGAGTGCTGTAGCTCCAGAGGGCACAGAGATAGTAAACGTCTGAGCTGAGCAGAGCCATGCACACGCGTCGGCTGGGGTAGGCTGAGTCAGAGCCTCACTGTGGCCAGGTGTTTGGGGGTCACGGGGCACTGCCCCTGAACACCTGCAGGAGGGGTGATCTCACCCGAGACAGGGAGCGGATGGCCATAAAGGTCTGTGTGGCTGCCACCTGCAGAGGGCCACCTGTCTTTTATTTACAGAGTAGTTCCAACTGCACCCCTGGCATAGCCTGTTTTTAATTCTTCCCCATATGCAGGCCACCTCAGACCCGTAGCAGCAGCCAAGTCCAGAAGGCAGGAAGTGTTGGGCTGACAACGCAGCGTTGGTCCAGTCCCAGCCCCAGCTCCTCCAGTAGCACTCTCCTTAGCACCATGAGAGGCAGGCAGGTGATGCCACACATGCTCATAGCTGAAGAGAACACAGCAGCCCGAGGGCTGCTCAGACAGAACAGGGAAGGGAGGCACAGGTGTGTATGGGAACTCTTGCTAGGCCTAAAGATAGCAGTCCCCCAAAGCCTTTAAGATGGGCACCCCTTCCTCTAAAGGAAAGACACAGCTGCTGCCAGCACACACACAAACATCCCCTCCAGCCCTGCAATCTCTTAGGACCATCGTCACCAGTGCCCTTCCCTGAGGGTGCCTGGCTGAGCAGAGGACTATTCTCATTGGGCTGGGACGGGGACAGGGACCAGAGCCACAGCAGAACCTACCCTCTGGAAGGAGGGCTCCTTGGCTCTGCACCCACCCTGGCAAGCACATTCTCCACAAAGTGCCATGACCTCTGTACACCCTGGTGTCTGACCTGAATCACACAAAACACCACCCTTGCTGCTTTTTAGTCCATTCTGTGTGTGCTATAGATACCTCCTCAGAAGTGCCATGAGGGCGCGCAGACTGTCGCCTGTGAGAACTTCCCCAGGTGTGTGACTGGGTGCTGCTGGGTCCCGCAGGATGCCATTTCCCTTCCTGAAAAGCACTTTTCTGCCCTGGTTGGCAGCAGGATACAAGATGGAATGGGAAGCACAAAGAAAGCCTCGCACTAGTTGTCACCAGTCCAAAGGACAGGGTGATGATGGGCTGGGACTAAGGTATGATCGCCACTCCTGTAACAGTAAGAGGGTTCTTTAAGGCTGCAGGGTAAGGCCAGAGCACCTCCCCCAGCTGGCACTCCCAATGAACGCCTGGTGCGAGGGTCTCTGGGCAGCAGCAGTCTCAAAGCCTGGCTTTCCACGGGCCATGTGCCTTCTTAGGGTCCTTCTCTCCACCTTCCGACTGCGAACTCACACATCCTGCAGGCTGACTTGCTGGCTCTGGCCTGGGGTGGCTTCTGTCAGCGTCTCCTCGAGTGGAGATCCCACAGCCACAACACAGGCTTCTGGGAGCAAAGCCACGGTGCTGCCCTAACTGTGACTTGGTTTTCATTTGGGCACCTGAAGCTGTACTGTAGAGGGAAACACACTTTTTGAATTTCAACACATGGGATTTGCTTAAACAGTCAGAAAGCTGAAACAGACTTTTTCTTTCTGGATGTTACTAATTACCAGCAAATGCATCAAGGCAGGAATGTTTTCCCCAAGCCACAGGATCAGCTGGGATATGTCTAAGCCACAGGTTCTGCCACCTCCAGGATGGAGTTGCTGACTCAGTCCTCGAGGTTCAAAACATCCTCCGAGGAGAATCGATGTGGTTCTGCACAGGATGCATCTTGTCTCCGCAGTGATTAATAATCGCCAGTAAATAAGAGCAGCACAAATGGCTCATGCTGTGAAGGAATGAGACCCAACTGCACTCTCCAGGAATGAGGAGGCAGCAGGGAGGACCCTGAGCAAGGTCACACAGGCAGAGGGGACGCTGGGTGCCAGCCCCCAGCGAGGGCCTCCTCGGTGCACACAGAGCACTCCCTGAGCCGCCCGCCGGCTCACAGGAAAGGCTGCCAGCCCTGGCCTGGGCAACAGACCAGATCTCCTCTCTGGGCCCTGGGCCCAGGGGAAGTGCCTCTTCCACCCCAGGCACCCTGGGCTTTGTGGGACCTGAGAGGCTAACACACAAGCTAACACCCAACTGTTCAGTCGTTCCTGAGGAAAGACTAGCACAAGGATGGGGAAAGTGCAGATGCGGCAGCCTGCAACCATCCCTTCAAAATGCCTTACACACTTCCGTGCTGGGAAAACACATGACACAGGGCTGGGCACAGAAGTCTTTGGGAGGCTCGGGGAAGGGAAGGCTGGGTGATTTCTAACCATACTCTGCAGCCTCTGTCGGCAACAGGAACATGTGGGGCAGCGGCCACTTGCCCCCCAGTGATCGCTCCACCAGGGCTTCTCAGTGATTCCACTTAGGTCAGAACTCCTCTGCCTCAGGAGATGCCTACAGCAAGTGGCCCTGTGCAGAAAGCCTCAACTACCCCAGACACTGAGTATCTGTGTGTGTACCCTCTGCTCCCTGGCCCATCTCGGTGTGGTAGATGCATGGGGAAAATGCAGAAGTGCACTGTGCTTATCAGGAGCAGTCAGAGCAGGCACATGTGCCAGGGGTGAGTACAGTGTTTGGCGTCTCCACCAGGCTCTAGAAGGGGAGTGGCACAGCAAAGAGGGAACCAAAGAGGGAACCAGCACACAAGCACCCAGTGGAAGGCCTGTGCACAGGACAGGCTGGGGAGAGAAGGCGGCTCACCCATGGCCTGCCTCTGAACACCATCCAGACCAGCTGTGGGAATGCATGGTCCAGTCTCCCACAGGCTGTCCAAGGTAGGACAAGCAGAGTCTGAGGAATCATCAGAGCCCAGGGAACCACGCAGGCCCTGGGGACAGAAGAAAGAGATCAGATGGAGCAGGGGCCTCGAAGAAAACAGGACTCTAGTGGACAGCGTGCATGGTGCAGACTCCTGACCAAAACAACATGTCCAACTCACATCCTACATCAGCAACAAGGTAAACTGTGTATGGGAGATGGGGGAGAGAGGGACACAGGAACTGTGCATACGCCAAGCAGTCCTAATCAAAAAAAAAAACCAAAATTCTAAATGTTCCAAAATCTGAAAGTTTCTGAGATACGATGATACAATTAGAAAATTCCACACTGTGAATCTGTGTTTCATGCAGAAAGTTATTTAAAATCTTGTATAAAAATCCTTCAGACTGTGTGTGTAAAGGATGAAGCACAAATATATGAAGCATAAATGAATTTCGTGTCTGGACTTGAATCCCATCCCCAAAAACTCTCATTTGGTATACGCAAATGTTCCAAAATCCAAAAAAAACCAATCCTGAAATCTGAAATACTTCTGGCCCTGAGCATTCTGGAGAAGGGATACTCAACCTGTGCTACCTTTACGCCTCTTCTTGCAAATCTGTAATTATTTTCAAGTAAACAGGTTATTTTAAAGATGCTTTGCAAAAACCAGAAATACACAACTACTCTTCCCAGAGGGGAAGCTGCCCCAGGTTTTCTGACCCTGAGCCCTGGTCCAGTCTGGGACGGCACCTCCGTCTGCCGGCACTGAGCATTACTGAAGTCTCAGCTTCAGCCTCTGGAGTATGAAAGCAACAGGCATGGGCCCAGCCACACTGCAAGACTGCCCCCCTGTGGCCACGCACATACTCTACGCTCCTCCTGGATAGGCTGCACCAGCGACCTCTAAGGTATGGTCGCCATCTCTAGTGCCTCTGCGGTTTCCAACTCAAAGCTGTAAAAACACCCGCTGACAGCGTGGCATCCTGCCATCCAATATATTAACGGCAACAAGAAGGCGATGTGGGCAGCATGTCCACCAACACGAGTAATTTCCCCAAAGCTCCGGTGTCACCACCTGGCTTCCTGGACTGCACCTCTGCAGAGCCACCAGCCCCAAGGCACACTCATCCTGTCTCCGCACCTGACAATCCAGGAGTCCCACAGGGAAGTGAAAGTTAACACCTAGATTAAACCCCTGTGTCTTCCAGCACCACACCAACCTTGATGCATCCAAACACATACAGTGGAGCCCAGTGATGGTCCCTCCGCCGAGCTAGAGTCTAGCGACTCAAGTCCTTCTCTGGGTGCTGCTGTGAGGCTCGCTATGACAATGTCTAAGAGGACAAAGGTTATCACAGTCAGGGGGCCAGAAGGCACTGGGGTGGCCCTCCATTAGCTGGACGGCCCAAGCAACCAGAAGAAGGGCCTTGCAGTACAACATAGCTTTCTCCATGTAGCCATACAGAGTGAGGCATGAGAACTGGGAACTGCCAGCCAAGATCATGCCACACATATGTGCCCTGAAACTGCTTCTTACAATACACTATTTCCTGCTCTGCCAAGGGCTGAGACCACAAAAATGCAGTATCCTTCCCCAGAACATCACAGCCCCTCCCTGGAGTCACCCAGGCCTGTGCCACCTCTAGTTCTCCTCACTCCACAGGACAGTCACACACACCCCCCCCCCCCACGCCCCAGCATGTCACACATTTCCCTGGAGTTACCCAGGCCTGTGCCACCTCTAGTTCTCCTCACTCCACAGGACAGTCACACACACACACCCCACACGCCCCAGCATGTCATACATTTCCCTGGGGTCACCCAGGCCTGTGCCACCTCTAGTTCTCCTCACTCCACAGGACAGTCACCCCCCCCCCCCCCCCCCCCAGGATGTCAAACTCCCTCCCTGGAGTCACCAGGCCTGTGCCACCTCTAGCTCTCCTCACTCCACCAGGGCAAACCTACTCTTGCTGGTCCCTGCAGACTCGTCTCACAAAGGACACTGGGACCAGTACACATCACTCCATGACAGTAGGTATGGTTTCCTTTGACCCTGTCATTTTCAACGTGGGATGCTACATTACATGTCAGTGTCTCATCCTTTACCTTTGTGTCCAGGTCTCTGTAGTCCCCTTCCCTGATGTACACCTTTACCTGGGAGATTCTTCTGAGATCCACCCATGAGCTCCACCCTCAAGGGCTGAGAGCAGTTGTGTCATGGCATATTCCACAAGTCTGGCCCCACTGGGTCAGCCAGGGAACGGCATGACTGGCACTATCCTGTGCCTTCCCCGCAGTCCTTGTACTTGTCCTGTTCCAGGAGGAACCCAGCAGCGTTGGGCATTTTCACAGGACTCAGGGCCCTGGCTCCAGGCCAGAGTGGTCAGGACTAAACACTGCCAGCCCTTCTGGGCCCCTTCTGAACCTGCCCTGATTGAAGAGGCTGAGCAGAAACATAGAAATGCCAAGAAAATACATTTTCAAATCAGTATTTCCAACATTTTGGTAGTTACGGGACCAGATCTATTATCAGGTATATATTTTTAATGGAACTTGAAGACATCTAGAAAAGAATCAAAACATTTATGTGTCAGGGAAAGAGGTTATTGGAACTGAAATCAGTCACTTAAGAGGAAATAAAGAAACCAGAGTAGTAATAAATATCTCTCAATAGAGATGTGGCAATCAAAGTTATAAGGAAAGAACATTACTTGTTTATATGCTATAAAAAAGTTAGTGGAAAATGGCAGTAGAAAATGGAAAGTCTATTTTGGGACAAATTTTGAAGTGTATGCATAACTCTTCATGATATGCATTTTCCTATGAACTTTTTAAAGACCATTCATATGTATGGATTTCAAAGGTTTTCTTCTGCACCAAAATAAACTTAGTTTTCATTCTATTTTCCACAAACTTTTGGAACTACCCTCACATAGTCAATCTCCATTTCTGCAGCTCCTTCAAAGCACAGATGGAAAATTTTCAGAAAAGAAATTTCATCCGTACTAAACATGTAAGGCTTTTCCTCCTTGTCATTAGTCCTTAACCAATATAGGATAACTACTTTCAGAAGCAGGCACGTTGCACTGGGTGTTATGAGTAACTCAGGGATGAGCTCATACATGCAGGAGGATATGCACAGGCTATGTACAAACAACACGGTTCTTATTAGGAACTGAACACCTGTGGGTCTTGCCACTCACAGGGGTCCTGGAGCCAGTCTCCTGCAGATACTAAGGAATTAGCTACAGTGCTAATATTATGAAATAAGGTATTTTATGAACTTAGCATTTCTTTCCTTGTCTTTTTTAGAAACATTTATTTTTTGTCAACCGCACTACCATATCTGCTTCAGAGACTGTGACAGCAGCTGAACACCACTCAGTGGTTTGAACTTGGGATTTTTAAATTAAATTAAATTTTTTTTGACAGGCAGAGTTAGACAGTGAGAGAGAGAGACAGAGGGAAAGGTCTCCCTTTCCTGTTGGTTCATCCCCCAATGGCCGCTATGGCTGGTGTGCTGCGGCCAGTGCACTGCACCGATCCGAAGCCAGAAGCCAGGTTCCTCCAGAAGTTGGGGCACACACTTGCCTTGCTAGTCACCCACCTGTGTGCCACACAGAGCAGCTCTTCTCTGTGGGGAAAGACACTCCTGTGCTTCTGAGCTCTGAGGTGTCTTCCAACAACTCAATCTTCTTGCTGAACTGCACTTCTAGAATGGGGATGGCTTTTGGCATTTTGGCAGATATCACACGATAAGCCACATCTGGCTTCCCAATGAACCGCTGCCGTATGCTGATTTCATAAGGTGAGTGAACCTTAATGTCATCTATGTCTTCTCTTGCAAATCGGTGCAGGAGCAAAGAATTGGAGTCATGGATTTCCAATCCAGAAATTAGGATGGTGAGCCTTCCTGGCTTAGCTTGAGACCCTGTTGTTTCAGAAATAATAGCGGGAATTGTAATCAGAAGCCCTTCTTTTCCAAAAGGTTCAAAACTGGCCACTGAGGCATCTTCCCTGGGCTTTGATTCTGATGGCATCTTCCAAAGCTTGGGGCTAAAGGGCCACCAGGAAGGAGATTCCAGTTCTGTCAGCAATCTATAGAAGCAAACAAAACATAGAAAAACATATTAATCAACTTTTAAAGAGTAATATTTGTGAGAGGGAAGGCTGCCTCAGCTTCTGTAAAGTGTGTTACCATTTAAACTTTCATTCCCATAAGCACCCACAAAGCAGGAAGGGCCGGACTACCATCTCCATGTTTTCCAAGAACTGGAGCTGAGAAATGAGGGCCCATGTGTGGTTGTTAGTAGTGAGGAGAGCAGAGGATCACATCTTCCAACCAGAGTATCACTCTTTCCATGCTGTACTGACTTCATGTAGGTAATTTTGATGGAAAAATCACTCCTGGTCTCAATCTCTAGAATGTTCTACGTATGTGCTGTCCAATGCAGTAGGAGGCACATCTGGCTACTGAGCACTTACAATACAGTTAATGCAACTGAGGAACTGAATGTTTAGCTCTGTTCAATTTTAATGTGTGTGATCAAATCACAGTGGCTTTATAAGGGTGATGAGTGTGTTGCCTACCTCTCTGCTTCTTGGCTTGCCATGTGATCCTCCCTCCAAACATGTTCCA
The DNA here is from genome assembly GCF_964237555.1 of Oryctolagus cuniculus. Classification (NCBI taxonomy): domain Eukaryota; kingdom Metazoa; phylum Chordata; class Mammalia; order Lagomorpha; family Leporidae; genus Oryctolagus; species Oryctolagus cuniculus. The sequence goes on along the minus strand of NC_091437.1, from coordinate 43,023 downwards.
CCACTCACCATGCTCAGCACACACCACACTCACAGGGATATGTGATTCTAGATTGTGAACATCCAAATAAATCTTCTTCCTTTTTTTTTTTTTTTTAAAGATTTTAGAGGTAGAGTTACAGACAGCGAGAGGGAGACAAGAGAGGTCTTCCTTCCATTGGTTCACTCCCCAGATGGCTGAAATGGCTGGACTTGCACCAATCTGAAGCCAGAAGCCAGGTGCTTCTTCCCAGTCTCCCATGCGGGTGCAAGGGCCCAAGCACTTGGACCACCTTCTACTGATTTCCCAGGATACAGCAGAGAGCTGGATTGGAAAAGGGGCAGCCAGGTCCAGAATCAGCGCCCACATGGGATGCCGGTGCCACAAGGCAGAAAGGATTAGCCCACTATGCCATGTTGCCAGCCCCAAAGCTTCCCTCAGGTATTTCAGCTGCAGGGACAAAGCTGACTAATACAGGGTAAAACACTTCAGTTACTCAAGATGAAACATCACTATGGTTAACAATGCTGTATTGTCCACTTGAAAGGTGTTCATAGGCTAGAGCTCAGGTGTTCTCAATGCACACACACAAGACAAAGAAAAGAAAATGATACTACATGAGGTGATGGATGTGTTAATAAGTATGATTTTGTGGATTCCAAGATGGCAGATTAGGGAACAACAAACTGCACTAGGCTAGGGATAAATGGTTAAAAAACAAACAAACAAACAAGAATAAGTGTAGGAAGTGCACTCTCAGGGCAGAGTTAGAGAGAACAACCACAATGGAAATTCTATGGAAGGAAGAGGAACACCATGGACCTGGACCTGTGTGGAAGGTGCGGACGTGCACCATGAACATGGACACAGCACACGACTGCAGCAGCTGACAGCCAGAGAGGGTGCCAGCTTGGAGACGGAGGTGAGATCAGACTGCAGCAACCCGTGGCCATATAGCCAGATGGAGAGTGTGGTGAGGGCGGCCTGGAGCCCTAGAGGCTAGCGGTTACCCACAGACGGATACAGTGTAAGTGTTAGGTAGGAAGTCAGTTATGAGCTTATGTGTGTGTGACATAAAGGCCTAAAGAGAAGACATCTATGTCCAGCATGTGCTGCATCTCAAAGTCATCCTGATGGTGTTTCAGGGGCAGCCTGGTATTCACATCCTGCCCTGCCCTGACCCCTTCTACCTGATATCTCTCAGGTGCAGCCCAGTATCTGAATCTCAAATACCCTGCTCCCTTCCTCGGTCTGAAAACATTTGCATCCATAAAGTCCTTTGTTTCAGACCTTCAAGAGAAAATTCAGATAGAAGTTCTTCTATTTACATCCAAAAAGCCCTTTGTTCCAAGGGGAACAGAGGTGGGGAAGCAAGACCCATCTCCTTAACCCCCCACCCCTACCCCGCCACCCCGCCTCAACTGGACTGTGCACTCAGCCCTCTACCTCTCTGCTGAGCCGCCCACCTGGCCTGGTCAGGTGTAATCTCTCTACTCAACCATGTAACCTCGCTCCTACCCACCCCCCCCCAGTCTCTCAGGTCCTGTCTGGAGAGGTGTCCCTTCCCTAATAAACCTTGCTATTTTACCTTCCACTGCTCTCTGTCTCACGCCTGAATTCTTTCTTGCGCGAAGACAAGAACCCTGCAATTTCTCCGGTAACAGAAGTAAAATGTGCACGTTTCTCTCACCCCATCCTCCCCACAATGGCACCTGGCGCCCAGCTGAGAGCGAGCAGGAGCCATTTTGGGCAAAAGCGGCAGTTGCAGAAGCACTTTTTGTGCATGCTCAGCAACTGGCTGAGACAGGACACCATCTTCTCAGCAATACTGGCAGAAGTGGCAGGTAGAGGGCAACATTCAGCCAGTGGCTCTTGTGTATGCGTGTGATCCAGAGACTCTAACAGAGGGAAAAATCCACAGTACCCACTGACTTTGAGCATGGCTGGAAGAACTGACAGGAGGCTGGGCACCCAGGTAAGACTGTGAGGTACCCCAGCCTCCCAACATACCACAGGCTTCAGGGCTCAAGCCACCTAGGCAGAGTACCCACACATAGCTAGACTGGGGATCATCTGCCTCTCTGTGGACCAGACAGGCTGGTGGGGCGAAGTGGATACTCTGAACCCAGTGGCTGTGGGAAACTTGTGTGCTGAGACTGTGGGGACTCTGTGGTAGCATGAGAGGGTACAGGGTGTAGCTAGGTCTCTGGGCAATCAAAGTGGCAGCTCCACACTCTCAGAGCTCGTTGGTTGCCTGGGATGGGTCACTGCAGTGGGATCTTGTGCTCAGAGTGAAGACTGTGTGGATCATTTGTGCAATTCACATGGTAGTATGGATGAGTGTTGCCCCACTGGGAGCTAACACATGGGCACTGACCACCTTAGATGAGAGGAGGTGAGGGTGTGACCACACCAACACAGGTGACCATTCCCCCTCTTCTGTTTTCAGGAAGAAATCTACCACATCCATCTTAGGTGTCACCCTGGAGCACTGACCAGAGTTCCCTGGCCGCACCCAGCACACACCCTGGGTATTCAATGAAAGTGCAGACATTCCAGACATTCCACTAAGACACAGAGGCATAGTTCAAAGACAAAAGCCATCCGAGAAAAAAAACAACAAATATCTGGACAAACGCATAAATTCAAGAAACAAAAATAAGGAAGACAACATGATTCCCCCAAAAGAACAACAGCATTTCAATATTAGAATGTGAAGATGAAGACATTGATGAAATGCCAAAATGGAATTCAAAAGATTGACGATTACTCAAAAGCAACCAAGACTCCACTGATAGGCTATTGGAACTCATAAAAGAATTTGGTAAAGTGGCAGAATATAAAAATTAACACACAAAAATCAATATACACAGACAATGCAAAGGCTAAGAAAGAACTTTTAAGATCAATCCCATTCATAATAGCTACAAAAAAATTTAATACCTTGGAATAAATTTAACCAAGGATGTCAAAGATCTCTGTAATGAAAATTATAAAACATTAAAGAAATAGAAGAAGATAAAAATTGGAAAAATCTTCCATGTTCATGGATTGGGAGAGTCAATATCATCAAAATGTACATACTACCAAAAGCAATTTACAGATTCAATGTGATCTCCATCAAACTACCACTGACATTCTTCTCTGATCTAGAAAAAAATGATGCTGAAATTCATATGGAAACACAAGAGACCCTGAATAGCTAAAGCAAAAACGCAAAAAAGACTTATTTACTTATTTTAGAGGTAGAGTTACAGACAGAGGGAAAGACAGAAAGAAAGGTCTTCTAGCTGCTGGTTTGCTCCCCAAATGGCCACAATGGCTGGAGCTGGGCTGATCTAAAGCCAGGAGTCAGAAGTTTCCTCTGGGTATCCCATGCAGGTGGGGCCGTCTTCCACTGCTTTCCCAGGCCATAGCAAGAGCTGGATTGGAAGAGGAGCAGCTGGGATATGAACCAGTGCCCATATGGGATGCCAGCACCACACACATAGATTTAGCCCACTCTGCCCCAGTGCCGGTCCCATAAAACAATTTTATACAACAAAACAAACCAGGAAGCATCACAATACCAGATTTCAAGACATAATACAGGGCAGTTATAATCAAAGCAGCCTGGTACTGGCACAAAAACAGATCTGTATATCAATGGAACAGAACAAAAACTCCATAAATCAATCCACACATCTATACCCAATTTATTATTATTTTTTTAATTTGATAGGTAAAGTTATAGACAGTGAGAGAGAGACACAGAGAAAGGTCTTCCTTCCATTGGTTCACTCCCCAAATGGCTGCTATGGCAGGCTCTACGCCAATCCGAAGCCAGGAGCCAGGCTCCTCCTCCTGGTCTCCCATGCTGGTGCAGGGGCCTAAGCACCTGGGCCATCCTCCACTGCCCTCCCCGGGCCACAGCAGAGAGCTGGACTGGAAGAGAAGCAACTGGGACTAGAACCTGGCGCCCATATGGGATGCCGACGCCGAAGGCGGAGGATTAACCAAGTAAGCCACGGCACTGGTCCCTACCCAATTTATTTTTGACACAGGAGCTAAAATCAATCCCTGGAGCAAGCACAGTCTCCTCAACAAATGGTGCTGGGAAAACTGGATCTCTGCGGGCAGAAGTATGAAACTAGACTCTTAGCTTACACCTTACACAAAAATCAACTCAAAGTGGATCAAAGACAAAAATCTACAACCTGATATCATCAAATTACTAGAGAACATTGGGGGAAACTCTGCAAGACATTGGTATAAGGAAAGACTTCTTGGAAAAGACCCCAGAAGCACAGGCAATCAAAATCAAAACTGACAAATGGCATTACATCAAGCTGAGAAACTTCTTCACTTAAAAGAAACACTCAGCAAAATGAAGAAACAACCAACAGAATGAGAAAAAAAAATTTGCAAACCACACAACTGATGAAGGGTTAATATCCAGTATCTATAAAGAGCTGAAGAAACTCATCAACAACAAAATAAACCATCCGGTTAAGAAATAGGCAAAGGACTTGATCAGGCATTTTTTTTTTTTTTAAGATTTATTTATTTATTTGAAAGGCAGAGTTACAGAGAGGCAGAGGCATATATATATAGAGAGAGAGAGAGAGGCAGAGGCATCGATCAATCAATCAATCGATCGATCAACAGAGAGAGGTCTTCCATCCACTGGTTCACTCCCCAAATGGCCACAACAGCCAGAGCTGTGCTGACCTGAAGCCAGGAGCCAGGAGCTTCTTCTGGGTCTCCCACATGGGTGCAGGGACCAAAGGAGTTGGCCATCTTCTGCTTTCCAAGGCCATAGCAGAGAGCTGGATCAGAAGCGTGTAGCAGCTGGGACTTGAACCAGGACCCAAATGGGATGCCAGCACTGCAGGTGACAACTTCACCCACTACGCCACAGTGCCAGCCCCAGAACAGGCATTTTTCAAGAGAGGAAATTCAAATGGCCAACATACACTTGAAAAAATGGTGAGGATCACCAGCCATCAGGGAACACAGATCAAAACCACAATGAGATTTCACCTCACTTCAGTTAGAATGGCTCTAAAACAGAAATCAAGAAAAAACAAATGGTGAGGATGTGGGGAAAAAGGCAACCTAGTCCACTGCTGGTGTATCCACTGTGGGAGACAGTATGGAGATACCGCAGAAATCTGAATATAGACCTACCATATGATCCAGCCAGCCCACTCCTGGGAATTATATGAAAGTTATCTGTACCCTCATGTTCATTGCAGCTCAATTCACAATAGCTAAGATATGGAATCAACTCAGACATCCATCAACTGTTGACTGGATAAAGAAATTATGGGTCGACTAGGGCTGGTGCTGTGTTGCAGTGGGCTAAAGCCCCGGCCTGAAGTACTGGCAACCCCTGTGGGTGCCAGTTCAAGTCCTAGCTGCTCCAATTCCCATCCAGCTCTCTGCGAGTGCCCTAGGAAAGCAGCAGAAGCAGAAAATGGCCTAAGTACTTGGGCCCCTGCACCTAAGTGGGAAACTGGGAGGAAGCTCTTGGCTCCTGCCTTCAGATTGGCCAAGCTCTGGCCATTGTGGCCATTTGGGGAGTTAACCAGCAAATGGAGGATCTCTCTATATATAACTCTACCTTTCAGATAAATAAATATTAAAAAAAAGACATTATGGTGTATGTATGTGTGTGTATATATATATATATATATATATATGCTATAGAGTACTACTCAGCCATAAAAAGAAATCCTATCTTTTGTAACAAAATGGATTCAACTGCAAACCACTGTACTTAGTGAAATAGGCCAGTCCCCAAAAAACAGATATTATATGTTTTCCCTGGTCTGTGGTAACTAGCTAATAGAGTACCTGAAATGTAATGTATAAGAGTGAACTGGACATTTTGAAATTTGATGACTGTTTACAGCCCTTATCTCTTCTGTTGAGGAGCAGTGTTTTTTCCTTCATACTATTTGTTGACTCTTCACTTAATGTAGGATTAACCTTATGATCATTAAGTAAACTGAAAATAGACCTTTGTCAAAATTTAGAGTGGGAATAGGAGAGGGAGGAGAAAGAAGGGTTGCAGCATGGGCAGGAGAGAGGGAGGGAGGGTAGAAGTATCACTATGTTCTCAAATCTGTATGTATGAAATACATGAAACTTGTATAACTTAAATAATTTTTTTTAAACTTTGATTTTGGTGATTATTTCACAATGTATGCATTTATATATATCAAAACATCAAGTTATATACCTTAAATACATACAAATTTTGTCAATTATACCTCGATAATCCTAAAATCAGATGATATCTTTGTCTTACTGTGTTGTCTTTTGTTCACTCCAGAGCCTAAAAGCCAAATTTTGTAACACCTCCTGAGAGCACTGTGTCTGCGTGCATCCACAAGTCTGTTGTGGAAGAAGGCCTAGATGTCCTTAGATCACAGACCCCAGGTCAGATGTTATGACATGGCTCTTTCAGCAGAACCACAGACCACGCAGCCCATCCATTCTGACAGTGATTTTAAGAGTATAAAGGAACAGAATGAAACACAAGCAGCCAGGCATTCAAGGGCCCTGGTGTTAAGAAGTTTCTTCTCACTACTCAAAGCATAAAGGTGCTGGTTCCGAGGAGGTGTCAAGACAGCCGAGCCTCACAACCCCTGAGGATGGTCCAGACCAGAAATAGGCTTTGCTATGGTTTGGATACTAGAATGTCCCCCAGATGTCTGTAAGAAAAGGCTCAGAGCTCAGAGGTCGTAGAACCTTTAGGAGGCTCTTGGGTTACTGTGGACACTGCCTTGGGAAGGGACCGTGGAAACTCAGATCTCTTTCCTTTCTTTCTCTGCTCTGGTTCCGGGTGTCACTTCCTGTTCTGACCTAAGCTCCCACTGTTGCCACATCTGTACCCTCATCAGAGGTCAAAACCATTAGGACCTCCTGATCTTGGACTTGGAACTTCTGAAATTATGGGCTATACAAACCTTTCCTCTTTATGAAGTTAAGTTGCCTCAGGTATTACACTGGGGCAATGCAAAGCTGACTAACACAGGCTGTTCTCTGGGAGGAAGCTGCCCAGAACTGAGCAAGTACAAGATGACCATGCAGTAGGGCAACAGTGCTGCAGGCTCTCCAGGCTTGAAGTCAGGAACCAATGAGGAGACCTTGGCAATTTAGTCAAGGGCTGGTCAGACGACGTCTGCAGCTGACCTAACAATACTAGGACTCTGTTCCTCTTCAACTCATCTTTGAAGATTTTGGGAAGAGGAACACAACATGGAGAGGAGTCCAAGACTCACAAATACCAAGGGAGTACGTTCCTAACCACATTTCCTAGCAGGAATCAAAAACAAACAATGGGACTGCCTAGGCCAATATGGCAAATGAGAAAGCATGCTTTATAAATCTCTTTCAAGTTTCTGATATCTAGCCAGATGCACAAGAAGGCGGGAACCAGCTGCAGTGGAGATGTTCATCCCCAAACTGTCTTTGCTTCACCTAGGAACTGAAACAAGATGACACTCCAAAGACAAAGAAATGCCATCTGTCCACAAGAGCCCCTGACCTGCAGCTGAGGAGAGAGAAGCTGTGCTCACCCAGGCCCAGGCCAGGTCCTCAACTGTACAGTGCCCTCCTGTTCCTTTATCTGTGGAAGCCCTTGTAGTCCAGCCCCAGGTCACAACTCACAGTGAACTGGAGAAAGAGAGAGAACCCACTGTGACTGAGGCCCCATCAGAAGGGCTCTGGAATCCCACAGCCCAAAGAGCAGAGTGCAGACTTCCCAAGTGTGATAGCTAATGCTATGTGACCACCTAGCCACAGAGCCCACACATGTCAAGCTATTCTGGAGGTTTCTGCAAAGGTGTTTTTGATGAGATTAACATTTAAATCACTGGACTTTGATAAAGCAGATGGAGTCCCATAACATGCCTGGGCCTCTGATCATTTGAAGATCTAAGCAGAACAAAGACTTGTCTCCTGGACATTGTGGCACAATGGGTTATGTAGCCACTTGGGAGGTCTGCATCCTATACTGGAGTGCCAGGAACAGAACTACGTTTAGAAAAATAAGGATAGAGGTTTAAAATAGAAAAGCTTGAGCTTGGTGTGCTAAGAAAACAAACTCAAGGACATACCTTCACAGATAAAGGCCAGAGAGTGCAGCTAAAGATGGCAGATCGAACACACAGGGTTTTCCCAAGGGCAAAGAGAAGATACAACAGCAACAAAATTTTGGAAACTGCAAAACAGATTAACCTAGCAGATCCAAGAAAAGAAAGCTGTCAGCCAGCATCAGGAAAATATGAAAAGCAACCCAACATGCATCACAGAACCCAGAATGTGGAAGAGATAGAACCAGCAACATGTGGAGCAGGGGTGGAGTGTGGCCCAGAGACACAGCCAGTGGCAAGCCTGCCTGGAGAGGCACACTGAACTGGTCACCCCAGGCACATAACTGCTGCTTCCCGGAGGCAGGAGGTTGGGACTTCTGTATCCAGTGGTGTCAGCTGAGGAGTATGTGAGGGGAGAAGGAAGTAAGAACCAGGAGAAGCCCCTAAAAAGGCTCATGCTCCAGCCAGAATGCTGTGGGCCCAAAACCTAAAGGCTATAGCCCAGAGTCCAGCCCCTGAGAGCCCCAAACACATGGGCACCATGAGAAGAGAGATGTTTCTGAAGAGAAAAACACATAATAAAACAGAGAAAAAGTATGCAGGAAAAAGCAGGCCCCCAAAAAGTGTGAAACAATGCCAGTGATAACATGCGGGAGGCATCATCCAGAAGAAAGATCAAGATGCCACTCAAGAGAAGCACTGGGGAAAAATTAATTCCTATAATGAAGTGTAACAGAAATAGAAGAGATATAAAACGCAAGATACACACAGTACCATGAAAAGAAAAAAAAGAGGCAACGTGAGAATAGAATAACATTACAAGAACAGTCCAGGTTGTCAGATGTAAAAAAAAAAAAAAAAAAAAAAAAAAGGGAGTCCCAGGAAGAACGAACTGTTTGAAATGAAGTAAAAGGGGCAGGCATTTGTTGTAGAGGTTAAGATGCCTCTTGAGACAACTGCATTCTAAATTAGTTGGAGTTCTGGCTACATCAGTTCCAATTCAGCTTGCTGCTAATGAGCACCCTGGGATACAGCACATGATTTCTCAAATACTTAGGTCTCTGCTCCCAATGTGAAAGACCTGGATTGACTTCCTGGCTATGGCTTGGCCCAGCTCTGGCTGTTGTGAGCATCTGAGGAGTGAACCAGCAGTTAGAGGATCTCCTTGTTTGACTCTCTCTCTCTGCCTTGCAAATAAAATGGAAATAAACAAAAATTCACCAAAACTCACTCTCCCAACCACAATGTGTGAGGCAAGTGTGTCCTGATCACCAAATAGGAGCTTCACTGACAGGAACACATCACTCACACAGCTCATGCCTGTGTCTCTCACCTTGTATACCACACATGGTGTGTACACATTACTCACACAGCTCACACCAGTGTCTCACTATGTGTGTGCCACATGCTGTGCCTTGCAAGTGTGTGTCTCTCACCATGTGTGTCCCACATGCTGTGCAATGCAGGTGTGTGTCCCTCATCACGTATGTCCCACATGCTTTGCAATGCAGGCGTGTGTCCTACCGTGTGTGTCCCACATGCTGTGCAATGCAAGTGCATGTGTCTCACCATGTGAGTCCCACATGCTGTGCAATGCAGGTGCGTGTCTCTCCCCAAGTGTGTCCCACATGCTGTGCCTTGCAGGTGCGTGTGTCTCACCATGTGTGTCCCACATGCTGTGCAATGCAGGTGTGTGTGTCTCTCAGTCTTGTTCTCAGAACATGTTTTGTACACCAAACATGCACCCTGCCCTGGCTGAGCCAGAGCAATTTCTTGGCTAGCCCACCTGTCAGCCACATCCAGGTCTGACTCCATCTTCTCCAGGCCCCTCATGACACTGCCCAGCTGCTCACCCTGGTGGTGAAGGACCTTCGCAGTATCTTCCAGACGCTTCTGGGACCTAGCCATCAATCCAGTGAGCTCCTTCCCCCGGGATGAGGGGGACAACACAGTGTTCATAGCAGCTCCTGGCTGGGATAGCAGCAGCTCCCTCCAGAAGTGCTCAATGATGGTGAAGACTACATTGCGACTGGGCCTCAAGGAGCTGAACCAGTGCTTGCCATGGTCCTTTTCCAGGATGGTGATGGAGCTGAAGATGAAATGTGAAGCCTCCTTCTTCACTTCAGTGATGCTGGAGAGGGGAAAGCCAACAAGAACCTCACCAGCTCTGTCCGCTGTGAACTTCAGTGAGAGCGACGTTAAGGACAGCTTCCCAGGGACCCATCGTTTCTCAAGGTCCAAGTAGTAGGAGCAGGGCCAGGCATGGATGCAGATGTCTCTGCTCATCTTTCCCTGGTGTGGTTGTGCCTCATGGAGGCTGCAGCCTCTGCCTCTGAGGAACAAGAGAGACGGGTTGGTAGGCAGGGGAAGCTGAACACAGAGCCCTAACTTTGGCTAGAGACACTCAGAAACCGACCACCATGACAGGCAGCCACAAAGGCAATTCAAGGCTCCGTGTATACTGACAAGAGACAACACCTCTAACTAGAGATGAGGGAGACAGTTGTGATCATAATAGAGACCCCACAGTCCCAGACTCATGCCTGTCTCCTCCATGGGAGACTTCAAACTCTCATCCCCAATACAAGACCCTTCACTTCTGTGCTCCTTGGAGTAAGCCCCCTTGGATCAGCATCCACGGAGGACATGCCTTGAAGTGGGAATTATTGGAGCCACTACCCTGGGTCCCAGGCCTCATTCCTTGGTCTTGACAGGTGGCTGTCAATCTCAGATCCTTCCCACAGACACAATCTTGTGGCTGTGATGTCTTTGTCACTGGAAAGTCATAAAGGTTTCTATTCACAGTGCCCTTCTGAAATTTCTATGCCATAAATCATATACATATATATAAATCATATACATATATAAATGTATATGTATATACACCTGGGTGTCACCATAAGTAGTACAGCATTTTCACATTTGTATTGACACCTATCAATGCATTATGAAAAAACCATGGCTGTCAGGTCTGCATTAACCTTGTATTACTTTTAGTCCAACCATCTCACAGATGAATATAGTTAATAGGATGAGGGCCTCAGACAAGGTTCAACCATGAGTTTACAGCACTGACTGGGCAGAAGCCAGGTGTGGTAATGCCTGGGCCTGTGGGATTCCAAGTCGACAGTGGTCTAGCTTTAATGGGGCATTTCTTTCAATTCTCCTTCTCTCTCTTCCCACCTCCCTCCCTCTTCCTGTGTGCCTCTGTTTCACTGGCTCTTTTACACACATACACACACACACACAAATTTACTGATGATATAACACCATTTATAACAGAGTAACTAGCATCATCCCTTAAAATACTGCAAAGTGTGGGTTTTGCACAAAATGGTTACAGGACACAGGGATTATTATGGGTCAGCTCACAGGCTTGTGAGCCCCTGCAAGGCACCATATGCTGTGTTGGGCAGAATGTAAGAAAGAAGCAACACTGGCACAGTCCCTGTCTTGCTGGGCTTGGAGTCAGCTGGAGTCCCATTCATTTTCTCACTGAGTTACACTCCCAGCGACCAGATTTTACAAGATCATTATTGTACTAGACACCACAGCAAGCAATACAAGGATGGGCAAGACACAAAAAGATGGACCCCACATTTTAAGAGACTATATCAAAATGAGATTTCTAGTGATACGGAAACTAAGTTCACCACATACCAAATGGTATAGGGACATGTTCTGAAAAAAATGCATCATTAGATGACTTTGTCCCTGTGTGAACAAAATCACAGCATGCCCTTACACGAACCCAGATGGTAGAGACCAATGCCCCCCATGCAGCATCTTGATGCAGTCAAGCGATGTGGTGACCCTGAGTTGTGTGAAGCTGTTGACAGTCTAACACAGAAGGCTGTCTTTTTTTTTTTTTTTTTTTTTTAAGATTTAGTATTCATTATCCGAAAGGCAGAGCTACAGAGAGGTACAGACAGAGACAGAGAGAGGTCTTCCATTCACTGGTTCACTCCCCAGATGGCCGGAGCTGTGCCGATCTGAAGCCAGGAGCTTCTTCCGGGTCTCCCATGTGGGTGCAGTGGCCCAAGGACTTGGACCATCTTCTACTGCTTTCCTAGGCCATGGCAGAGAGCTGGATTGGAAGTGGAGCAGCTGGGACTCAAACTGGTGCCCATACGGGATGCTGACACTGCAGGCAGCGGCTTTACCTCCTGTGCCACAGAGCCGGGCCCCCAGCAGGCTGTCTTACAGTAAACTTCCTTATAAGTAGAAGAAGCACACTCTAAAATAACGATAACAATTATAGTACATCATGTGTCATATACCTTATGTAACTGTACATACACATTGTGTATGTATACATGCATGTATGCACACGTGACTGGCCACAAGGTAGGTGTGCTAATAACAGCAAGCACTACAAACAGGTGAGGAAGGCACCGTGCTGCAATGTCACAACAGCTATGATATCACTAGGTAACAGGAAACTTTCAGCTCTGTCATGACCTTATGGCACTTGTGGTACACATAGCCCATTGTGGACAGACATGTCCTTCAGTAATGCAGGCAAACAGGCATCAGGTACATGCGCAGCCCTGCAGCAGCTGTGGAGACAGCAGGAAAGCTGATGGGAGTGACCACAGCCAGCTGCCTCCTTATGCCCCAGGGCCCTCTCTCTCTCCAGCCCTCCCAAGTTTCCCTTGTGCTCATCTTCTCACGGACAGATCTGCTATGCTCAGAACACAGTAGGATGCTACTCATCTACTTGATTGGAACCTCTCAGAGGGCAATTCTATCCCCAGCCCTAACTTAAGTGTGGTGTTTGTTCCCTGGGCCCTGGGGTTATAAATTAGGTCAATCCTACAGGTTGGCTTCACCCTGCTGCTTAGAGTCCCATTGACAGCAGCCTTAATTAAGCACTGTAGGAGACACACTGACCAGTTTTGTTCCAGTCAAGTTAACCACAACGATATGCACAAGGTCACCAAGGCGAGCTTAGCCCTTCTATTAGAAAAGAAAGTGTCTGCCATTTTTGTCTTGAATCCATTTATTTGATGAACACAAGGCATAGACACACCTAGAACTTGCTATTAGTTTTTACTATCTGATCATATGCAATATGATCATATGATATTGCATATGATCATATGCAATATGCTTAATGTATGCAAAACTCAGGTGCCTGATTAATACAAAATGATTGGGCTCCATTGTTTTGAAAAAGATTTATTTATTCAAAAGGTGAGGAAGGAGAGGGAGAGGTATCTTCCATTTACTGATTCACTCCCTAAATGGCCACAACAGCCAGGTCTGAGACAGGTCAAAGCAAGGAACCAGAAGCTTCACCAGGTCACCCACATGGGTGGCAGGGGCCAAAGCACTTGGGCCATCTTCTGCTGCTTTCCCAGGTTCATTAGCAGGGAGCTGGATCGGAAGCAGAGCAACTGGGACTCAACTGGTACTGTGATATAGGATGCGGGTATCACAAACAGAGGCTTCCTCTACTGTGCCACAACACAGGCCCTTGCATTCCACTGTTATGTAAGCTCAGCTTCTATGGTAATCCAGCCAACTATTTTACAAATACATTCTATACTCTCTGTTAGTCACAATAGCAAGGCAGGCCCAAATCTGCCAGAAATGCATGCATGCCAATCAGTTACCATTAGTCACCCCCAACAATCTCCAGGCTACCTGCTTGAATTACCAGTACTTGAAATCAGGACAAGCCTAAGGGAAAGATAACCTTACATATGAGAATACGGCTGTCACCACAAAATAAAATCAGGCATGAGACTTAAAAGTAGTAAAAATTTCTTGCGTTGGAGGGACCTTAGGGATAACCTAATCTGACTCACTCCCCTTTGTCTCTGAGTGAGCATAGTGCCTACATGGCCAATCTTCCCTCTCCTTCAGGCACCACTAAGCATGTCACATGAGCATGGATTCTTAGAAAGCAGCAGTCTCGGGATCTGGACTTCAGCAGATGTAACACACAGTTCAGACACCAAAGGAACATGCAGGTCATCAGACAGAGCATAGACACCTAAACACTAGCTACAAGACTGCATAGAATTGCCCACTGCAGAGGACTGAAACTACAGGAAAGGCAGGCCTTCTGCAGTGTGGAGAACACGACAGGACTAGAACAGAAAGCAGCAGAGGTCTAATAGTAAGTAGCCACAGTCCACCCCAGGTCACACAGGAGAACTGGAGGCTGGTGGTAATATAGGCCAGCCCCCTAAGATCCTATCCTGAGCCAGAGCGAGAGGAACCTCCACATTGAAAACAAACAAAACACCTGGCACACTCAACTCAGGAAGGCTGTGTGATGAAAGGAACCAGGAAGTTCACGGCCTGATGTCACTGGAAAGCTGAGATTTTCTCAGCTGCTTCTGTACAGAAGGTTGGCCTTGTCTCTCTGAGAGAGGCTTCGCGGGTGAGCCTGCAGTATGACCCCCTCCCTGACACACAGCAGGCCACACAGCAGCTCCCGGAATGGAAGAAGCAGCCTTTCCTGTGCGACACTATCTCACACTGTGTGGAATGAATCAGAGTGAACCACAAGCCTTTCTCTCACAGGTGAGGAGCCCAGTACTGAATCACAAGTCAGCCCATGAAGACAGCCTTGCCTCTACCTCCTGGCTCAAAGAGCCTACTCATTGCTGGGACACACCCTGATACACCAGGAGGGAGGGACCACATCTGGTTCGCCGCCATTCCCTGATACACAGAGAGCCAGACACAGCAGGGAAACTGAATTTGTGGGGCAGGCATTTGGCCTTGCGGTTAGTATGTTAACTGGGATACCCACATCTCTTATCTGAGTGCATGGGTTCCAGTCCTAATTCTATTCCCAAGTTCAGCTTCCTGCTAATGTGCACCCCATAATGTAGCAGGTATTGGCTCAGGTACTTTGGTCTTTGCCATTCACGTGGAAAACCTGGATTGAATTCCAGTTCCAGCTCTAGCTATTGTGAGCATTTAGGGGGTGAATCAGCAGATGGGGGAGCACTCATACTTGCTCATTTACTTGCTCACTCACTTTCTCCCCAGCCCCCCACCCCCCATCATTCAGTGAATTTGGATTAGCGGTTACCTGACTCTGGGCATGCACTAGTGTGAAGTTTTCCACAAGCAAGTACAACTAGGCACAAAGTCCCCAAATAGCTACTGCATCTGTGGTTCCAACTCCAGCTCCTTAAGCTCTGCCCCAAACTTTACGACTTTGGAAAAGTTACCTCACCTTCTGGACCTCCGTTTATCCACCATTAAAATAAATGAAAAACCTTAGAACAACACCAGCTCTAAAATACCCTAAAATTTCAAAGAGAAAAGAAAGGACAGGAAAAAAAGATTAGGAGGTGAACGACCACAGCATTTCTCCTTATCACATTATAGATAATAAACACAAGGAAAGTACTCATGCTTGATAAACACCAAGGAAGAAACAGAAACATGAGCAACAACTCTTCCTACCAAAAGTTTCCAGGGCACCTTTCCCAAAAACCCAAAGTAAACAAAGATGAAGTGGAAGGGCCAAAGGGAGAAAAACATTCACACGGAGCATCTGAAGCCACAACTACACACACAGCCCCTACACCCTCCATACTTACCTCCTGCCCTGTATGACACACCTGTCCTACAGAATTCCCAGAAGAGTCCCTGCTCCCTTCAAAGATGAGGCCTTCCTCTCCAGCCCTCAACACCAACCCTTCTTCCTCTCACGCATCACTGATATCTCCATCTCTTCCATCCCAGGCACTGAAAACCTGGTCAGTTAAGGGATAGGCAATAAATACTGTGGGCTTTGTAGGCCACAGGTCTCTGCCACAACTATGTAAATCTGCCCTTGTGGAGTCCAAACAGTTCAGAAAATACATCAACAAAGGGGCACAGTTGTCCCAACAGAAATTCATTTACAAAAATGTGGCAGCTGGACTTGACCCATGGGCTGTAGCTTGCCAATCCCTTTCCTAGGTCACCTCATCAGTTTACAAACATGCTCTAAGATCTCCACATTAAAAAAAGCATACTCCACCTTCTGACACCTTCTTCCTTCCCAGTACTGCTTTCATACACTCACTGCTTCCTCACCTCAGCCTCCCAACAACCTGGCACCTTCTGACAGGCTCCATCCCCACTACTCACCTCCAGCAGCCTCTGGGTGGCCAAAGTCAATGCCAACACCGGAGCTAATACCTGTGCAAGATGACAATCCTCCTCAAAGTTGCCTGTACTGTGGCTTCCTGCATCCAATTTTATGGGTACTTGTTTTCATCTCCTTTGCTGCTTCTTCCTTTTATACCTGCCTAACTAGACACAACCTTGGTCTCATTAGCAATCTTCTCTTCCCAAATGAGTACAAAAAGCACCATGGCATTAGATGTCACCTCAAGGCTGATTGTGCTTAAATGTACGTAACAAGTACAGAAACTGCCAAGGCTTTAACGTGATTTCACAGGCCTCCACTGTATCATACTTTTCTCAACAAAGGTTCCAAGGACCAAGGAGTTCTCATGGATCCCTTGCTTCTTCATCCTCCCAACAATCCAGGAGCAATTCCTCCATCTCCACAGCCATGACCTGCCCAAAGCAGGGTCATCACTCACCTTGATAAAACCCTCACTCAACCTGTTTGCTGCCTCACCATCCATTTTACATCCATCAGCCAATTAGAGTCATAAAAACAGAATGAAGGTCCAGTATTATAGTGCAGGATGTTAAGCTGCCACCTGAGACAATAGGTTCTAACACTGGAGTGCCGGTTCAAGTCCCAGCTGCTCTGCTTCCAATCCAGTTTCCAGCTAATTGCACCTGGAAAGGCAATGGAAGATGGCCCAAGTACATGGGCTTCTGCCACCCAAGTGGGAGACCCAGATGGAGTTCCTGATTCAGCCTTGCCCAGTACTGGCTGTTGGGGTCATTTGGGGAGTGAACTGGCAAATGGAAGATCTTTCTCACTGTCTCTCCCTGTCACTCTTTCAATTAAACAAATAAATCTTTAAAAAAATTTAAAAAGCAGAATTAGAAAATGTCAGTCTTCTGTCAAAACCCCTTCCCAACACTCTTTAGGTAACATCCTCCTCCTAATGGGCTCTGAATGACCTCTGGTGTCACCATTCAGCGCTTCTCTCTGCACTCTAGCCTCCCTCAGCCTTTCCATTTCAGCCTCAGAGCTCCTAAGTCACTGTATTCCCCAGGGACTCTGGTTGAGGGCTTCTTCCTTCAGATCTCTGCTCAAGCAGCACCCTCATCTCCCGAATGCAATGGCCCCCATCCACAGCACTTCGACACCAGGGAGCTCCTGTACATGTTCACATGGTCGTCAACCCGATCTGCTCTTAGAGCAGGGGAGCATCAAAGGAGGGGCTTTTGGGCAGCACTCCTGCACACATGGGCACCAATGATCTATGCTGAATATGTCTATTCCCTCACTAAGTTCCAGGAGTCCTCATTTGGTGCCCTGTGCTACAATCTTGAATGAGCCTCAACCCATGCAGATGTGTGCCTGGAGACCTGTGCTGATCTTGTGAATACAGAGCAAACGACCGTGAGAGGTCATGGCAAGGAGCTGATCCACACACCAGTGACGCTCTTGGGGAAGATGACAGCAGACACACAAACTGCACTCATAACACTGCAACTGGTTTAATGGGTTTCTTTCAGTATTTCCATCAGACATGTGCCCCTTGAGGGGACTTGGTATCAAGTAAACATCCTATTTTTAGATAATTTCCAAAGTCACCAAACAAGCTACATTCTGCACACCTTCCACTACCTTAAGGCTGGAAAGAGAACAGTGAGGCACTGTGTGTGCGCGGGGGTGGACGGCACAGCTGGCCGGCTTTTCCATTACCTGTCTCCTGCTCTACAGCAGACCCTCTTTCCACTCCCTCACTGGTTCCCATCTCCACCCGAGGAGGTTCAGTCACACTGTCTGGGGGTGTCACATCCCAATACCAAAGTCTACACACAGGGCATGCACTTGGCACTTAGGAGAGAACAGATACTATATTCCATCCTCACTACATTCTAATGAAACTCCTGTCCTGTTGTTTTCTGTCTGACTAACCTGGTCTCAGGAGTTCAGATCCTGTATGTAGGTCTAACCAGGGCCCAGGCTGACAGACACCTCTGTTCCAGCCCACCTCTCAGGCTCCACGTTTGCAACAGTGCTGATACTAAAACCAGAGGGCCACCGTGTGGACAAGGAGAAGCATGGCACCAAATATCTGGCTCTAGAGGTGCACCTCTCAGAGTTTACAGGAATGGTTGCCTCCTTGATCTTGGGGAGCACACAGGTCTCAAGCACTTGGTCTGAGCCACAGGACTGCAGGAATTCGTCTGGGCAACACCTGTGTGGACTACATATCTTCCCCATTAGCCAAACTTTGCACTATACTTCCATATCTTGAGATTAACATAAATACTCTGCTCCCTATACCTTCCCCATTGGCTCTCATGATCCTTCACTCAACTTAAATGTTTAATTAAAAAAAAAAAAAAAAGGTGGTCATGTGGGGCCGCATATGGGAAGATGTTATATTGTTAATTAAAAATTTTAAAAGTTTACAATTTAGAAATGTTAACATACACGTTTCCATACTTACATGAGGATATGGTGGGAAGAAACTCTGTGTATATGTGTAGGAAACCAGAACTCAAAGTCAGGTTCTCCCACTGTACTCTCACAACACAATTCTGTGACCACATGTATGGGGGATTTTTCCAGAGCAGCAGGCAAGCAATCAGTTCCGCAGCTGACACCAGCTGGGTATCTTCCCATTCAATCAGTTCTGGCACTGTCTACCTGGAGATAGCATCAGAATCCACAGGTTGAGGGCTTGGTCCCCAAGACTGCTCCACACTGGATGACAATCATAGATCCACATGGTTTTCCCTGTGCTTCTGACTGATTTGTTGTAAATCAGGGTTCCCAAGAACCCCTCCTAGGGTGGGATTAATTTGCTCAAGTACCTAACAGAACTCGAAGAACCACTCGGTTCACATTTATTACAAAGGATATTAGAAAAGACACAGAGGAATACACATGGAGTGAGGTATGGGGAAGGGGTGCCTAGCTTCCATGCCTCCTCTGGGTTCACTACTTTCCAGGAATCTCAAGGTGTTCAGCTATCCAGAAATTTTCCAAGACCAGTCGTTTTTGGGCTTTGCCCTTACATAAGTGTGATTAAATCACTGGCCAGCAATGATCTGCTCAATCTTCAGCCTCTCTCCTCTCCTCAGTGACTGGGAGCAGAGATGAAAGCCCCAACCCTCTAATCCTGCCAGGCTCTCTCTGGGTGACAGGCCCCATCCTGAAGCTACCTGGGGGTTGCAGTCAGCAATCGATTCATTTGCATACAAAAAGAGATCCCAACAATTTGGGAATTCTCTGTCAGGAAGTATGTATGTTGTTTTACCACAGCATAGCGTATGTATGTAAGGAGGGCGGGACTCTGTGCTTGTGTGTACAGGAAGGGATGGGGGAGCTGGATAAAGGGAGTGATGGGGGTGGGGATGAAAAATGTTTGCTTGGAAAAACAAGGTTTGTACAAATAAAAATGGTTACTTGTGGATTTTCTACCATGACCTAGCCCAAAACAGAGTTCCACACATGGACCACACAAGTCACAAGAATGCGGACTAGGCAGTGACCATAGCACAATCCCAGAAAACAGCTCTCCTCCTCCAGTCCCTGCTCCCCTCCACCGCCTGGACCTCAGACTCCCCAGACCCACCTTCCTCCACAGACTCCCCCTCTAACCCCTCCAGCTCCATTTCTGGGTCTGCTTACAGACCTTGATGGAGTCCTCTCTCCCTCCATGCTCAGAGCCCTAGCATCTCTCTGGAACTTCTCTTATCTTAGCTTGTGAGGGCAAACAAAAGGGGATTCTGATGGCTTAATATATGTGAGGCAAAGGAATGAGAGACTTGACTATAAATTTTACAGGTACAATCAAGCATTCTGAGACCATCCATGCACATCTCCAAAGGGTTCAGAGGTCTCTGACCATGTGCATGTAGCCTGTTTGGGAGAAGTTGGGTTTTCATTGTTATTTCCTTGCTCCTCACTGTGTGACAGCCTGTGGACTGCTGTCCAAAGATCACCTAATGGACATAATCTGCTAAACTCAAGCAATAAGTATGCTTTCTTTTTTCCAAGTTCACGTGGATAGGTTTAGGTTGACAAGACTTATTACTTTAACATTCTGGGGCTGGCCTTGCTCAGGATTGTTGAAGTACAGCCAGCATCAAACACAAGCCCTCACACACCACACATTCCATGTACCCTCCAACATTCTACATCCCCCATCTCACCAACTGCCACCCCCTGACCCCTCCCCTACTCCGTGCTTACAACACCATCTCCCAATGTTACCATGGATGCCATTTTCTCTACACAGCCCATCATGTCTATAGATATCACCACTCTCCATAACTCACACCTCCACAGACGTCACCTCCGTACCTCACCATCTCCACAGATATCACCTCCACACCTTACCGCCCCCACAGACCTCACCTCCATACCTCACCAATTCCACAAACATCACCATCTATCCACACCTCACCATCTCCACAGAGGTGAACTCTACATCTTACCACCTCCACAGACATCACCTCTGTACCTCACCACCTCCACAGACATCACCTCCACAGACATCACCTCCACACCTCCACAGACATCACCTCCATAGCTCACCACTTCCACAAACATCACCATCCCTCCACATCTCAACATCTCCACATATATCAACTCCATACCTCACTACCTCCACAGACATCACCTCTGTACCTCACCACCTCCGCAGACATCACCTCTGTACCTCATCACCTCCACAGACATCACCTCCACACCTCACCACTTCCACAAACATTACCATCTCCCCACACCTCACCACCTCCACTGATGTCAACTCCACATCTTACCACCTCCACAGATGTCACCATCCCATCACACCTCACCACCTCCACAAACATTACCATCCCTCCACACCTCACCATCTCCACAGACCTCACCTCCAACTCCACAGACGTCACCATCCTTGCACACCTCACCACCTCCACAGAGGTCAACTCCACATCTTACCACCTGCACAGATGTCAGCATCCCTCCATACCTCACCACCTCCACAGAGGTCAACTCCACATCTTACCACCTGCACAGATGTCAGCATCCCTCCATACCTCACCACCTCCACAAACATTACCATCTCCTCACACCTCACCATCTCCAGACCTCACCTCCATACCTCACCACCTCCACAGACCTCACCTCCAACTCCACAGATGTCACCATCCCTCCACACCTCACCACCTCCACTAACAGCAACTCCATACCTCACCACCTCCACAGACGTCACTTCTGTACCTCATCACCTCCACAAACATCACCTGTTCCTCTCCACCTCCTCAGACATCACCTCCACACCTCACCACCTCCACAAACATCACCATCTCCCCACACCTCACCACCTCTAGACATCACTATCCCTCCACAGCTCATCATCTCCACAAACATCACCTCTGTACCTCACCATCTCCACAGACCTCACCTCCATACCTCACCACTTCCACAAACATCACCATCTATCCATACCTCACCACCTCTACGGACGTCACCTCCACACCTCACCACCTCCGCAGAACTCACCATCCCTGCACACCTCACCACCTCCACCGACATCACCTCCACCGACATCACCTCCACACCTCACCATCTCAGACATCACCTCCACAGACCTCACCATCCCTGCACACCTCACCACCTCCACAGACGTCACCAATTACGTTCCACCAGGTCCACAGTGGACTGTCTCCACCACGCCACACCACACCGCCTCCCTAGGTCCCACACTCTGTCCTCACTCCATTTCCGTGTACCTCACTGCCGACTCCACAGCCCGCCACATGTCATCCGCTCTGCGGCTTGGGGCCGTGCCAGCGAGCGGTACCAAGCAGGGCCGAAAGCGCTTGGCACAGGCTCTGCCGTCGGACAGAGCCGCCGCTCACCTGAGGCGCTGGAGAGTAACTCTCAGGACGCGCGCCGGGATCGAAGCCGGACACCCTAACTGTCGGACACCACCAGGAGCAGGCAAACCGGAAGCACGGCTTGCGCATGCTCGCGGGCCGGCGCTCAGGACTCCATGTCCGGTGGGTACAGAACGCCCTCGGACTCCCGGTTCCGAGCCCGTGCCTCGTCATTTCCGCTCCGGCCGGCGCCTCCCCAGAACACTGTTGGCGGTCGCCCCTCGGTCTCTGCTCCCGGCTGCAGTAACAAGCGGAGTGCGCGCCCCGCAGCCCCAGCCCCGCCCCTGGGGCCCTCTGATGGACCAGGAGACGCGCGCCCTCGCGGAACGCCACTTCCGGGGCCTCGGGGGCGTCCCGGGCGGCAGTGGGGCCCCGGGCCGCGTGGCCTTCATCCAGGCGCCCAGCGCCTTCTCCTACGCCGACTTCTTCAGGGGCTTTCTGCTTCCCAACCTGCCCTGCGTGTTCTCCAGCGCCTTCACCGCGGCCTGGGGCAGCCGGCGGCGCTGGGTGACGGCCGCCGGCAAGCCCGACTTCGACTACCTGCTCCGGAAGTACGGTGAGGGCACGGGACGCCCAGCGTGCCAGGGGCGCGGGGTCTGGCCGGGGGCGCCCCTCGGGGCGGGAGGCTGCGTGGTCGTTTGCGGGGTGAGTGACTCCCAGGAGGGCGCGCCGCGTGCAGCCAGGTCCCCGGGAGGTCTGCTCCTGACGCCCCTGTTTCAGGAGATGTGGTCGTACCTGTTGCCAACTGCGGGGTCCGGGAGTACAACGCCAACCCCAAGGAACACATGCCTCTTCGAGACTACATCAGCTACTGGAGGGACTACATTCAGGGAGGCTACTCTTCTCCAAGGGGCTGCCTTTACCTGAAAGACTGGCATCTGTGCAGGTAAGGCGGGCAGCACGCTTTGCTCAGTCTGGCTGGAGGTGAACCCTGGCCACCTCAGGGAGGAGCTGTAATCCTTGTCTTCAGCCAGGCTGAAGCGTCGACTTCTTTCGGGATGGTCAGCACCTCACCGCTCACTGCATGGTGCTCGCCACCGAGGAACGCGGGCTGCGGGTATCCGTGTGCCCAGGGTTGTCTGTGGCTCTGGAGTGCCGCTGCCACCCCTCCCCCTCAGGTGCTGCCAGGCCCGGCCTCTCCTCCCTACCCCACTTCTCCAGGCCAGGCCTATTCCCTTCACCTTGCCTGCACCAGGGGCTCCCACCAGACCCCCTTTGGATCCAGAATGTCTTTCTAGCCCAGCTATGCCCCACCGCATATTTAAGATTTTCCACTCTTCAGGGTAGCATCCAGAGCCCTTCCTCATCTGTTCCCACCTGCCACATACTGTGGCTTCAGTTTGTTATTTTTTAACGTTGCAGTGCAACGTTAAATCAATGTACATGTGCAATGTAATGTGCAAAAAATCAATGTACATTCTGTAGAAGCTACACTTTTGATTTGGATCCTTTCCGGTGCCATCAATGTACAGCCTGGAACTTTCTCAGGATGCTGGGCAGCGGCAGTAAGCACAGCTCCCAGTCAGCCACACAGTCGTGATGTAGTGCAAGACTCTGTGTTGTAAAGCTAGGGTGTCTGACAGGTTTGGTGTACCATGTGCATATTTGACCTGGGAATTTTAAAATATGGATTTATTGGGACATAACCCATCATAAGGGGAAGAACATTTATACTTTCAAGAGCAGATGCCATCATAGTCAGACCCCCAGCAGTCGTCACAGAGCAGGTGAGAAACATCACATTTCTTACTTATGTAATGGGAAAGTAAGAATGAGCTCGGGCCCCTATAATTGCCACAACCCATCCAGGGGACACAAGAAGCAATATCTTCCAGCTCACTTCCACCACTCCATGTGTTTTACGTAAGCAATGAGTGGTTTTTATGGCTTAAGTATATGCCAAATATTTCACGGGACACACTTATAGTAGAAAACTTTGTTAGTGATTGTAAATTCAGTTTTTGACTAGGTGTCCTATATTTTTTCTGGTAACCCTAAAAAATTAAAAGTTCAGAAGAAGGCATGGTGACAAATGGGCAGGGCAGGTAATATCTGGGCAGGGTTTTTGTGAGTGTGCGGGAGTTTGTCAGGTGAACAAAGGAAAGCCAGGCAGAGGGACTGGCATGGTCTTCTGCAGAACCACAAGTGGTCTGATGCTTTCAGGGCTGTGACCTATCACAGTCTCTGACGAGGAATCTGTCTAAACGTTTTGCTGTGTGGCATTGGTAGAGTTTTTCCTTCTCTGAGGCAAGTGTAATATAATCCTGTGTTAAGGTGCCAATTGTGGGTTTTAGTGGTGAACCTACAGGGAGTGAGGGGTTTAGAAGA
Source organism: Oryctolagus cuniculus (assembly GCF_964237555.1). NCBI lineage: Eukaryota > Metazoa > Chordata > Mammalia > Lagomorpha > Leporidae > Oryctolagus > Oryctolagus cuniculus. The sequence continues at coordinate 18,640 of NC_091437.1, read as the reverse complement.
GTACATGGGTGGCCCTCAGGCCTGGAACCGTGGCCTAGTATCCACTGGGCATAGTTGAGTTCTCTGGTTATTTGGTGAGATAGCAGAGGCGTCCCACAGGTCGGGAACCAGGATGATGCCCACCAATCCTGGGACTAGTGCAAGAGGGAGCTGCTGCCTATTCAGCTAGCTATGCCCTGTCAGAGTATACACAAAGTCGTCTTTCTTGCTTACAATTCTGGGATCTACAGTTTTGGTGGGGCCCACCTTGAGTCCCTCAGGGGTTTGTGGCTGTTGGGTGGCTCCACTAGGGCTAGGTGGTCTTAGACAGCCTCACTCACACCTGAAGGCGGTCAGCTCAGTGTCACCCACATGTTCCACATCTTTTTTATCTTACTTGAGGTGCCGGTGAGGGTGGACCTGGGGAGCAGTATGCAGGAAGTGGGCTTCTGCTGCAGCCCTGTGCCTCCCTCTCAGGGACTCCTCAGCAGAGGATGTGTTCACCCTGCCCGTGTACTTCTCATCTGACTGGCTGAATGAGTTCTGGGATGCCCTGGATGTTGACGACTACCGTTTTGTGTACGCGGGGCCAACAGGCACCTGGTAATATCACGTGTGGCCCACAGCTACCGTGTTCCTGCGGAGGGTTGGGAGGTGTGGCCACTCACCTGGCTCACAGGCCAAGGCCATCAGAGCTGGAGACATTTATCCTGTACTTGGGGGCCTTTGGGGGAAGGGGGTGTATTTGTTGACCTACTCAGAAGCAAGTCCCAGGGACCAGCATTGTGGCGTAGAGGGTAAAGCTGCCTCCTGTGATGCTGGCATCTCACATGGGTACCAGTTTGGGTCCTGGCTGCTCTGCTTCTGGTCCACCTCCCTGTTAATGTACCTGGGAAAGCAGCAGAAATGGCCCAAGTCCTGGGGCCCCTGCAATCATGTGGGAGACCTAGAAGAAGCTGCTGGCTACTGGCTTTGGCCTGGCCTAGCCCTGGTAGTTGTGGCTGTTTGGGGAGTGAAACAGTGGGTGGAACACCTCTCTGTCTCTCTAGCTCTGCCTTTCAAATAAATAAATAGACCTTTAAAGAAAAAAAAAAGACAGCAGCAAGGCCCAAACTGGGAGCATTTGCCACAGGTCCCCATTCCACGCAGACATCTTCCGCTCCTTCAGCTGGTCTGTCAACATCTGTGGGAGAAAGAAGTGGTTGCTCTTCCCGCCAGGACAAGAGGAGGCTCTGCGGGACTGCCATGGTGGTCTGCCCTATGATGTGACCTCCCCCACACTCCAGGATGCCAACCTGCACCCTAGGCATCAGTGCTGCAGTCCACCCCTCGAGATCATTCAGGAGGCTGGCGAGATGGTGTTTATACCCAGTGGGTGGCACCACCAGGTACACAATCTGGTGAGTTGGTGTACCCTGCCCTGCCCACCCCACCCCACCCCACCCAAGTTTTGCCCTACCTGACTACAGGCCCTGTCAGCAGTTAGAGGAGAGCAGTACATACCTCCTAGCAATCCCCCTGCAGAGCCAAGACATGGGGGAGGGTGGTCCACAGACAATGCAGAGGCTCCAGCCGCTGGGCTCCATTCCTGCCCTGGGCTCACACTGGATGACTGTGGACTGAGCTGATCTCAGCCCCTAGGTATGTTCCAGTGTGGCAAACACTCCCCCAACTCCACTGCCAGCACTGGGCCTGGTGCCGGAAGCACCTGGAAGAGGTTTTTACGTCAGCTTTGCCTTCCCCTTCCAGGATGACACCATCTCCATCAACCACAACTGGGTCAATGGCTGCAACCTAGCCACAATGTGGCACTTCCTGCAGCAGGAGCTCCATGCCGTGCAGCAGGAGATCAGTGAATGGAGGGACTCCATGCCGGATTGGCACCACCACTGCCAGGTGAGGACCCAGTGGGGCAGGGCTGAGGTTTGCTAGGGCTGGACTGGGGGTGTAGGAGGTCCCTGGACAATGTAGCCTGTAAGGCCCAGGAGGCAAGTAGTTACCAGTCATGTGTGAGGGGTTAACTTGGGGGCCAAGCTGTTTGTCCTCAGGGAGCTCCCAGACCATGTGGCTTGGACCCCATGGAGTGCCATCTATCCTCAGTGCCTCTGCTCACTGGACCCATATTGGGATCCTTTGCAGTCTATAGCTGTGACCATGTGGTTCACTGGCCTCTCTTTCTGGTTCAGGTCATCATGAGGTCCTGCTCTGGGATCAATTTTGAAGAATTTTACCATTTCCTCAAAGTCATCGCTGAAAGGAGGCTCCTTATTCTGGGGAAGGGAGCTGAAGGAACAGCAGAATGTGGCCCAGGCACTGGCCTGGGCCTCCAGCACGCTGTGTTTGACATTGGCCGCCTTGCAGAGGTGCTGGCTTCTGTAATTGCACACCCTGACTTCCAGAGAGTGGACACTGGTGCATTCTCACCACAGCCAGAGGAGCTGCTACGACGGCTGGAGGAGGCTATTGCTGCTGCTGCAGACCTGTAGCACCTGTGCAGGATAGGATGCCATGAGGGCTCCCTGCCCCAAGGCCCTTCCCCCAGTGAAGATGGTCCTCACCCCCGCCCCAACCCCCGTGGCCCAGGACCTGCCCCTGCTGAACAGGAAGGGCTCCCCTCTGGGAGATCTGATGTAGTCCTGCCTTCCCGAGGCCATTTTCTGAGAGCTTAAGCCATGGGTCTTGGGAGGGCGCCTGGGGTTGAGAGTGTTGGTCCATGTAGCCTACAGCAAGCCTGCTGGGCAGTCAAATGGGGACTGTGTGGTTGTCACTTTGTGAAGGCCAGGACTCCTGAGTGACAGATATCCGGCCTGCCTGTCTCTAGAGGCCCCTCTAGATGGCCTGGCCCTGTCACCTGACACATGCACATATGCAGACACCCTCAGTGCTGACCTTCGTGCTCAGCGTCAGTGTACTCTGGGCTTCTGATGGGCGGCCAGGAAGTGTTGAGCATGTGCCAGATGTGTACAAGCCAGCATGTTAGACTGGACATTGTGCCCCTGTGGCTGACAGGTGGCCTAGTCACCATTGTGCCATGGAGGGTTGGTGCCCACCCTTTGAGCATAAGATCCAGCATTTGCTTGGTTGGTAGTGACCAAGGCTTGGTAGTTGCGTAGGAAGACAAGGGCAGAGAAGGGATGGTAGATGCCAGAGGCTCCACCCGTTTTCCCAGAGTGTCCACATTAGCAGCTGTCTACCAGGCCTTGATGCTTCATATATATGAGGAAGGAACAATCAGGTACTCAGCCCCTACCTAGTCTGAGCTCCTCAGGGTCTCATCTCATGTGGGGTGGGAGAAGGCCACAGGGCAGCGCCATGGGCTATTTAGGGGCCAGCTGGACTCATACGAATCCTTCAGTGACTGGGCTACTGGTGGTCCAGCAGAAACAGGCACTTGGTGTTGAGTTCAAGGTGGAAAAATAAAGTATTAACACTGTCAAATCATTGAGTAATGAAAGTAATTCTGTTTCAGAGCCTGTGTTAAGAGTATTGCTTGGAGGGGCCGGCGCCGTGGCTCACTTGGTTAATCCTCTGCCTGCGGCGCCGGCATCCCATATGGGCACTGGGTTCTAGTCCCGTTTGCTCCTCTTCCAGTCCAGCTCTCTGCTGTGGCCCGGGGAGGGCAATGGAGGATGGCCCAAGTGCTTGGGCTCCTACACCCGCATGGGAGACCAGGAGGAAGCACCTGGCTCCTGGCTTCAGATTGGCGCAGTGCTGGTCGTAGCGGCCGTTTGGGGAGTGAACCAATGGAAGGAAGACCTTTGTCTCTCTCTCTCTCACTGTCTGTATCTTTACCTGTCCAAAAAAAAAAAAAAAAAAAGTATTACTTGGTGAGACTGCATAAAAAAATTCCAAGATGTTCAGAACCATATAGCACAAGTGCTGGGTGGTGGTCCCTGAGTGGCTGACCTTGGGAGGGCGTGTCTGAGGGGCTGAAGTTCCTTCCTTATGTGAGACAGTGCATAGGCTGTGTGGTCCTGAGTTCCCAACTTGAAATACTTGGAAAAATGACTGGGCACTTGGCTAAGGTTGGTGGGATGAAGTTCTCAGGTGTGTGTTAGGGACCCTCACAGCGCTGTGCAATTCTGCTCTAACAGCCAATTTGTTTGAAAGGGAAGTGTCTTTTAAAAGCCACTTAGCCCTGATGTAATCACTGTCAGGTCCAGCCAGCGCACATCCATTCTAGAGGTGCCAAAAGAAATATCTGCCTAACTGACCCACACTGTCCTGTTTGCTCAGGACCTGGACTTCCTGGGGACTCCACAACCTTTCCAGTGTAGAAGGATCCTTGCCTGTTGCAGCCTGTCATGAATATTCGTGAGTAGATGAGGAGGAATGCCTTGGGGAAGTCTATGTAAACCACCTTGGACCTTCCAGGGCATAGGATAATGCTGAGTCAAGGGCATTCTGTCCCAGGCCAAGCCAAAGTCAGTAGATTCTGAAGTTGGAATTCCTGTCCATGAGAACCTCCACCTTCATCCAGGGTCTCCTTGGACCAGACAGACATTTCCCTACCCAGAATCTGAGCAACATCCATGAAGTCTGAGGTAGGGATGACTGGAGATCTGGGTTTACAAGATTTCTGCCTAAGAGACAGGTACCACCTCCAGGAGTCATCTACAGTCTGCATGAGGTGCTTGGCAGACGTCTGTGTGCAGAGGTCGCAGTCTCTCCTGTTTGTCAGTCCAGATATAGCAGGCAACAGCAACAGGACACGTAAACCTTGAATGGTGTTAGGGGCAAAGACGTCTCCTCAGGATCTCTGTGGTGGAACTTTAAGCCCCAGTACCCTGAAATGTGGGTCCCAGTTCTTGTCCTCATAACAGGAGTCTTCTGGTACCTACAGAGGGACACCAGGGGTCCCTGTTTTCAGAGGACAGCCACGTGGAGAGAGTAAGAAGACGGTCATCTGCCAGCATCTTGGTCTTGTTTCTAGCTTTCTGGAGCTTAAGAAAATAAATTTTTTCCAGCCACTCAGTCTGTGTTATATTGTATGATAGACCTAGGAAACTAGCACAACTAGCAAACAGTAAATCCAAAGCAATGCAATGGGCTCTCACTGTTTGTACAAGGAAGTCAAGACTGACCTGTGGTCTTTCTGCGATGGGTGTGGTACCATTCATAATTTCTGTCAGAATTAGTAATAAACATCTGTTACAAGTTTGCAGCTGAAATAAGCTAGTGCATGCCTGGTGCCCTTGGACAATGGGAATCAGGACACACATGCACAGAAAGAACATGTAGGATGAAAGTGGGCATCAAAATGAGACCAAAGATCACCACCAAACCACAGAGGCCAGGAGGGACAGAAGTCTCCAAGGGTCTGAGTAATCAAGATGGCCTCCTGTTGGAGCTACCATCCAAGCCTTGGTAATCAGGACAGACAAGTCTCAGGATACCATTTCCAAAGGGCACATGTCGTTATGACCCTTTACGTTCACTAGTTGCAGATCCTTGCCTATAGCTTTGTTTTCTTAACATCTTCTTTTCTTTATTTTTTGTTAAAGATTAATTTATTTATTTAAAAGTCAGAGTTACACAGAGAGGAGAGGCAGAGAGAAAGAGGCCTTCCATCAGCTGGTTCACTCCCCAAAAGGCTGCAACAGCCAGAGCTTCTCAGATCCGAAGCCAGGAGCCAGGGAACTCTTCTGGGTCTCCCACGTGGATGCAGGTCCCAAGGACTTGGGCCATCTTCTACTGCTTTCCCAGGCCATAGCAGAGAGCTGGGTTGGAAGTGGAGCAGCCGGGACTCAAACCTGCACCCATATGGGATGCCAGCACCACAGGTGGTGGCTTTACCTGCTACGCTACAGTGCCAGCCCCCCTTGGTATTTTCCTCATTATCTCTCCTCACTATTTAAAAGTCTGTGTGCACTTCCATTACACATCCATAAAGTCCTTTCTAAATTCTGACTGGATTTACATTCAGATCACATCTTATGAAATATCCACTCAGATGGACACTTGACCCAGGTGGTCTGGCTGCTACTCCTAGTGAACCAGGCTACAAATGCAGTGATGGATACTGCAGCTGCAGCAGCTCCTTGTAACCACCTCCTATCCTGAGGCCAAGTCTGCAGGTCACCCCTGCATCTCTACTGCTGCCCACTGGGGACAGTGCCACTGACCTTGACCATGACTCCTGGGGAATCTCCCAAATGCGAATCACGACATACAGTCCCCAAATACCTTTACTGGAAATAAATGGTTACATAAAGGCCAGCGCTGAGGTGCAGTGGTCTAAGCCACAGCTTGCAAGCTGAGTCTGAGGTACTCGACTTCTAATCTAGTTTCCTGCTAATGCACCTGAGACGGTGAAAGAAGATGGCCTAAGTGCTTGGACCCCTGCCACCCACGTGGGAGACGATAGATTTCCTGGTTCCTGGCTTCATCCTGACCCAGCCCCAGCTGTTACAGGCATTTGAGGGAGTGAAACAATGGTTGGGAGTCCCTTCCTCCCTTCCTCCCTCTCTTCCTTCCTCCCTTCCTCCCTCTCTTCCTTCCTCCCTTCCCTCCTCTCTTCCCTCCTCTCTTCCTTCCTCTCTCTCTCTTTCTTTTCTTTCCTCTCTCTCTCCCTTCCTTTCCACTGACTTTCTTCACAGTTACTCTTATTTATTTATTTATTTATTCAAATAAATAAACCTTAAACATAAATAAATGGTTATGTGTATTTTATGGGATAAGTAACCAAAATAGCTGTACTCATTCCAGACAGAGCTGTCTTCAAGGCAAGCACATACACATTTTTAGAGCTAGAGTAAATACACCAAGTTTTACTCTGTGAGAGTAATAGAACAGTTCTAAATGTGTGTGCAACACGCCACTCAGCTTTAGCATATGAATTGAAAATTGGTCAAAGGATGAGACAAACTCAGGCATTGTGGGAGACCCTTCTAGTCAAATAAATTATAAAATTATTTGAAATTTTTTAAGTTGCCCCTCCTACAAATATTTGACTTCGAAGTCAACATTGTTGCCAGACTGACAGCTCCACCACCTGATGTACTCCATAAGCCAAACTTAGAAATACCAGTTTTTGCAAAAGGTGTTTATCGGTTACATGGTTCCCCAGCAAAGGAGGTAGGAGCTACTGCTCCAGACTCTCTCCCTGTTTCTCAGGAAAGGGTTTTATTTATATAGATACAAAAAGACAGTCTGGGAAAATTTGGGAGGGTTGCTTGGGCTTCAGGTAATGTCCTTGCTGTATCTTTGTTCTTGCTGTAAACATAAGTTAATTGTTTTTTATTTGTGAAGCAGAGAGAGAGCAGAGGTCACATGCACTGGTTCACTCCCCAAATGCACGGAATGGCTGGTGCTGAAGCCGGAAGCCTGGAATTCAGTCCAGACCCCCCACATGGGTCGGAAGAACCTGATTACGGTTCCCTAGGGTCTGTATCAGAAGGCAGCTGGAGCCAGGAAGCGACCCAGGTTCTCTGATACTAGATGTTGGCATCTTAACTGTTAGGCTAAATGTCCATTACTTCCCATAGAATGTATTGAAAAGTTTATTTATTATTTGAAAGGGAGAGAGAGAAACAGTTCTCTCATCCACTAGTTCATTGACCAAATGTACACAACAGCTGTGGCAGGACCAGGCCAAATGCAGGACCTGGAAACTCAGGGTGGGTCCCCCACCCAGTTGGCAGGGACCCAAGTACTTGAACCACAACCTTCCCAAATTAGGACCTGAGCTGGGGTGCAAACCCAGACACTTCAGTATGGGGCACAGCTAACCACCATGTAAACATGTTTCTGTGCCCCACCCCCAAATTTCATGAAATACTCTCAGAATGTATGTTGTATGTTTATGATGACAATGTGGAACAAATTTTATTCCAAGTATTGAATGTTTATTCAGGCATCCAAAAAATGTTGAGAACTAAACATGTGAAAGGCATAATGTTACTGTTTTTTAACCCATCCCTGTTAGAGTGAGCAGATAAGAGCAGTTTGTATTGCTTAAACAAATGAAGATTTACAAAGAACATTCTTTTAGGCACAATAGAAGAGGAAGGACTAATAGGAGAAGCCAAAAGGAAAATATACCTCTGTTTCTCGTTATAAATGTCAGCCTTTGTGGACTTCCTGTTTAGGGGACAAAGTTGCAAGGAGACCATTCCAGGACTTCACTTTGCACTGATTTTTCTTTTTCCCACCTCTACAAATTAAAACTGAAATTTCTAAGGGAATGAAAATAATGAAATCACATTTGATCGCAAGGATGATAACCATATCACCTTTAAGATCTGAGCATTCTGCCCTTCATCTTGGGCCTTTCTTGAGAAACCAACACTGTTGGCGCCGCATTTGCTCTTGCAAGATCAGTAGCTGGGGAACACCCCCCACTCGAGGGATCCTTCTTTTTAGCCTGTCAGCCACCTGTCCTCCCAGATCTGCTTCTGCCCTGTGGCCCCCAGAGGTCTCACACCTGGTACCCAATCCCACCCCAGCCACTGCCTACCACCCAGCCGGCTCACAGACTGCCAGCAGCTTGGTGGCACCTTGGCCACTGCCCAGCATGACCCTAGCCAACACCCAAGCATCCTGGGCATGCACCAAGGCCCTCCTCTTAGTTTGCACTGCTTGTCCCATCTCTGCATTCTCTCCCCTCACGTACCTTCCGAGGCCCAAGGCTGAGCCACCTACTCTGTGCAGCCTCTCTGACTCATTCTGTTGGACACTGTCACCAGGAGTCCCGGTAACTGCCCAGGGGCTGCCAGATCTGGTTACCACCTGGGGCTTGATTGAGGCCTGTGCTCACTCCATGAAAGGACAGGGTCTGGGTAGTGCTGGGTCTGAAGCCAGAGCGTCCACTTTGAGAATCATCGGGCATAGCCACCCCGGCCAGGCTGCCCAGGGTCCTCTGGGACATTGTCCCAGCGCTGGTTGCTCGCTGGGCACTCGGGGACATGGAGTCCATACCCTAACAGGTGGGAAGGGGCTGCTCTGTTTGTCCTCAGACCTTCCAAGCCCACGCCCCTCCCTCTTCCTGAGGTGCTCACAGCTGCTCCCCTAGGGTTGTTCCCATGGCCTGTCAGCATGTAGGTGACAGCCATCTTTAGACAAAACTTCCTTAGTCTAAGTCTCTGCAACAGCTTCTGTTTCGCACTCGCATTTCAGCAGAACCCCCGCACTCGTCTGCATCCTCCTCCTTCATGGCTTCTCCCATTCTCTCTTGGGCCTGCCCGAACTGAGCTCTTGCCTCGCTGCAGGGGTCACTAGTAACTGCAGCCTTGTGAGGGTCTCAGTGCTCATTCTGTGCACCCTCAGAGCCAGTGTCTTCATCCTCCTAGAAATGCTTTCTTTACCCGCTTTCCTTGATCATGGGGCTGGTTTGTTAGGTAGCTAGCCAATGTATGTAAGAGGGGCTGAAGAAAATGGGAATTTTTAAGGCAAATGGGAAGAAAACGAAATTTTTAAAAATGACATTTTGTGCAGTGGAAAGAGATAACAAGCCTGAGTGCAGACCAGTGACTATACCTCAAGTAGTTGCTCCTATAACCCTGTTAGGTGGATTTCAGCCCTCTCCCTGGGGCAGCTCAGGTAAATGCCCCTGCCCTGCACTAAGGGGGGCTCTTAGGTACCATAACCCTGTGCTGATAAAGTCTTGGGAGGATGTTCAAGAACTAAAGCAATTGCTCATAACCCTGTTAGATGGGTTTCAGCCCTCCCCCCAAGGGCAGTTCAGGGAAATGCACCCTACCTTGCACCAAGGGGCCCTTTAATTTCAGTAACACTGCATGGATAAAGATCCTGGAAGGAGTTGTGGGAACTCCACATCCAGAAAGGCCCCCATCCACAATATCCCAGAACAGAGAAAGGTGGGGGGAGAAACAGTCCAAAACAGACTGGGCACTCAGATCTTTCCAAAAATGTGCCATCAGGTATATTTATTTTCACTGAACTTGGCTACCTTACTTACCACTATCCTTTGTCTCACCTATGAATTCTTTCTTGCAGTAGGACAAGAACCTCCAAACAACTGATCTCCGCTAATATGTGCATAGCCTCCTGCCTGCCTGCCACTCTCTGTTTCCTCTTGGAAGTGCATGTGTCGGGATCCCTCAGGGGACACAAGGCTCAGAAAATGGGGATCCATCTCACTGCTCACCCGTGACATAGCCATCCCTGTCAATCGTCAGGCCTGGAGGAGCAGGAGGGCACCAGCCTCATAGGAACTTTGAGCACAGAGGATGTGCTTCCAGCAGGGTGTGCAAGGATGGAGGACAACCGCTTGCCTACCAGCTGCAGGGGGACAGGTCACCTTTTCGAGACTTGGAGTGAGGTATTAGGAGTTACTGTGCCTTATGCGGCCCCAGAAAGCTGAGAACTGAGACCTGAGCTCTTAGAGTTAGGGCTGGAAATGACCACTTGGCAATAGCCATGGCCTGTGAAGAGCCCTGCTTTGTCCCCCAACCTCTTGTAGAGTGGTCTGGGGAGAGAACCGTGGATAGAGCAGAACCTGCATGTGTCATGTTCCTAGGGCTGCTGTAACTAAGCACCACAGTCTAAGGGTGATGTAGAACCACAGAGGTTTGTCTTGCAGCTCTGCCATCTGGAATCCTGGGATCCAGGTGTCAGCAGGGCTGCTTTCTCTCTGAATGTGCTGGCCAAGGGGCTGTTTCGGGCTTCAGCTTCTGTAGCTTCCTGGCTGTGGCAGCAGAGCTCCAGTCTTCACAGGGTGTTTTCCCTGTGTGAATTTCTTTCTCCAGTCACTGCCCTGCCTCCCTATCCTATGATCACAGATACTGGGGGTGAGGACATCGGTCTATGAATTTGGGGACACAACTGAATGCATATCAGTGTCCCTGCCTCGGGCAATGATCTCTCAGGCACCCTGATGCCTCCTAAGAGACATCTTCACAAGGGCTACACAGATCACAGGAGGGCTGAGTGCCAGCATAGGGCCTGTCACTGGGTCAGCTGCCTGAAGGATGCAGGGTTTGTTAGGGTCCGAAAAAGCCCACCGCCCGAGGAACGACTCCAAGAGACTTTTCTCTCATGCAGCCAGCAAAGGGTTAAATTTATTGATCCAACATGTTGGGGCCCTCTGAACATACAAGGACAGAGGAGCAGCGAGGAACTACAGCATAGGGTTTATAAAGGCAAAAGCCGCAAAACCGGGAGGGGGGAGAGAATACACGGTTGCTAAGCGGTTGCTAAAATCTTACAATCAGCAATTATGATCTTAAGACATAGACAAACATCTTCATTATTAGCCCAGGTAACCCAGGTGCAACCTTTCTACTTTAAAGCTTGAGCAATCATGCTAGGAGGTTTTTGTGCGTTGCCAAGGGTGATGTAGTGCACTGCTATTGTCCGACTATTTGAGATCATAGTTTCAGACCAGAGTCTCACGGTGGGGGGGTGCTTTCCCAGAATGCAGTCTCAAGTGCTCCAAAATGGAGTCCCTACTGTCAAGGTGCTACTTCACTCTGTTTTATTTTCACAGCTGCACCAGGAAGGTTTAAACCTGTAAGCTTAAGCTTAACTTTTTACACCCGCACATATACAATTTTAACTCTTCAGGTTGAGTCCACTCTAGGCTTGAGGATGCAGAGGTTCAGGAAGAGTAAAAGTGAGGCTGGCCCCTGGGCACTGAGCCACAGCAGGCACCTCTTCTGAGGAGTCTTATATTCCCTATGGGGCAGAAAGAATTACTTGCATCCGCAGAGCCCCCCAAAATGCAAAAGTCCTTTCTGGCTCTGACAGGCAGCTCTCCCACCCTATGCCCTTGCAGAGTCCCCAGAGGATGTGCTGGGAGCCTCAGCAGAGCCTGATACTGTCAGAGAGGGTGAGGCAGGCCCCAGGATGGACCTTAGACATTTGGGTAGGGGCATGGGCAGAAGTGACTGCAGTCATCCTCAGCTCTAACCAAATGTAAAGTACAAGCATGTATCCACTTTCTGGAGCAGCCTCTGGGAGTCCAGACTGGTGCATTTAATAGTGTGGGGCGGGGGGGCTGGTGCTGTGGTGCAGCAGGTTCAATTCCCAGCCTGCAGCGCCTGCATCCCATATGGGCGCCAGTTCGAGTTCTGGCTGCTCCACTTCTTTTTTTTTTTTTTTTAGACGTATTTATTTTACTTGAAAGCCAGTTACACAGAGAGAGGAGAGGCAGAGAGAGAGAGGGAGGGAGGGAGGGAAGGAGGGATGGAGGAAGGGAGGTCTTCCATCCACTGGTTCACTTCCCAGTTGGCCGCAATGGCTGGAGCTGCGCTGATCCGAAGCCAGGAGCCAGAAGCTTCCTCCGGGTCTCCCACGTGGGTGCAGGGGCCCAAGGACTTGAGTCATCTTCTACTGCTTTCCCAGGCCACAGCAGAGAGCTGGACAGGACGTGGAGCAGCCGGGTCTCAAACTGGCGCCCATATGGGATGCCAGTGCTTCAGGCCAGGGTGTTAATCCCCTGCGCCACGGTGCCAGCCCCTGCTCCACTTCTGATCCAGCTCTCTGCTATGGCCTGGGAAAGCAATAGAAGATGGCCCAAGTCTTTGGGCCCCTGCATCCACGTGGGAGACTCAGAAGACATTCCTGGCTCTTGGCTTCGGATTGGCTAAGCTCTGGTGTTGCCACCATTTGGGGAGTGAACCAGCAGATGGAGGACCTTTCTCTTTCTCTCTAACTCTATCAAATAAAATAAATCTTTAAAAAAGAAAAACAGCATGTGCGACACTCATAAGACTTATATGGAACCTGGGCCACCTCATGATCAGACAAGTGACCCTTACAGTTTGGACACTTCTCCTGTGTGGCTTGGACACATGTTTATCTGACTCCAAGCATTCTCACAATAGCACTTGGAGTTCTGGCTGAGTGTGAAGCCCAGGTTAACAATATCCAGGCTCAGGGTGCAGTTGCAGCCTGCAGAAAGAGATGAAATAAAAACTTAGATTGGGGGAATGAAGCAGCAGTGTAAGGTCCTTCAACTGATCAGATGTAGGTCCCAAGGCAACTAGCAGGAGCCACTCTCCAGCCTCTCTGGCAGGTGTGCTCTTGTGTGGCTCCTGGAGCTGCATCCAGGCCTGGGTGTCCTTCCCAAGGATGCAGCCCTGCGTCCTCCATGGATGTAAATCTGTGCCTACAGATCTTTTCATAGAGTCCACTTATACACTGCCGAACTTCAGGTTCAGGCTAATGTGACAATCTTTTTTTAACTGATCTTGTCAGCTTGGACCCTTTGAACATAAAAGCATGTACTGTGCAGTTATCTAGCTGAATGAAATTGTATTTTCTGTGCTTATTCAAATAGCCTTTGCCAACAATTTGGATGAGCATTTGATTATGTACAAAGGAGTACAATTATTTTTCCAAGTTAAATTTCTTCCATACTCCTCAGAGATTCAAATAGGAATTTCAAGGGACATAAATGAACAGTTCTGTTATTAAAACACCTCCATAACTTGTTGGAGGATTTACTATAGTATCCCCAAACTGATGCACTCACCTGACATGATCACTTGACACCATGTTTGTGGAAAAAAACAGGTTTATTGCAAAGCGCAGAGAAAGGAGTCAGGGAGCTATTGCCCAATATCCAGACTCCCTGGGGGATTAAAGGTGGTGAACCTTGGGGCCGGTGCTGTGGCAGAGCGGATAAAGCCGCCACCTGCAATGCCGGCATCCCATACGGGCACCGGTTGAAGTCCGGGCTGTTCCATTCCGATCCA